>NC_071113.1:7442500-8085000 GCF_024256425.1 Clarias gariepinus
ACACAGTCGCTATGGGATACCGACTGCAGTTTCGCGTAAAGCCACCGCGCTTCTCTTCCATAATCAACACCGAGGTGTCGGACGACGCCGCAGCGGTGCTTCGGGAAGAGATAAATTCTCTTCTGAGCAAAAGGGCGATTCAAGTGGTGCCTCCTTCGGAAGCGAACTCAGGTTGGTACAGCCGGTATTTTGTCGTTCCGAAGAGGGGGGGAGGACTGCGTCCTATTTTGGATCTGAGAATATTGAACACGTTTCTAAGAACGTACAAGTTCAAAATGCTTACTCTGAGGCAACTGCTAAATGCAATAGGCCCGGGAGATTGGTTCACTACGATCGATCTCACAGATGCTTATTTTCATATAGCGATCTTTCCGCGCCACAGAAAGTTTCTGAGGTTTGCATTCGAGGGCGTGGCCTACGAGTACCTAGTGCTGCCGTTCGGCCTGTCACTAGCTCCCCGAACGTTCACGAAGTGCGCCGAGGCGGCGCTGTCTCCTCTTCGGGAGAAAGGCATTCGCATATTAGCCTATTTAGACGACTGGGCACTGATAGCGAGCTCAAGCGAGCAGGCAGAGAAACAGACAGCACTAGTTCTGTCTCACATTCAGACTTTAGGGTTCTCAGTAAATATGCAGAAAAGCTCACTGATTCCGAGTCAACAGTGTTCATTCCTGGGTCTGGAGATATGCTCCGTTACCAGCCGAGCACGTCTCTCAGAGCACAGAATAGCCGCGTTTCAGCGCTGCCTTGCTCTGTTTCAGTTGCAACACAAACTTCGTTTCCGAGTGTTTTTACAACTAATGGGAATGATGGCGTCTATGATCACTGTGGTGCCTCTCGGGCTGTTGAACATGCGTGCGTTTCAGCGCTGGGTGCGCTCTCACCGCCTATGTGCGGCGCGCCACCTCAACAGGAGGCTGACGGTGACACCGTCATGCATGTCAGCCCTTCTGCCCTGGAGGGAACCCAGGCTATTACGTCAGGGCTCTCCGATAGGCAGGGTATCGTTTCGCAAAGTGGTGTCAACAGATGCCTCCCTCAGCGGCTGGGGCGCTCTGTGCGACGGCTCCGCGATCAGGGGGGCGTGGTCACAGAAACAACGCAGGCTTCACATCAACTATTTGGAGCTGTTAGCAGTGTTCTTAGCCCTGAGTCATTTTCGTCTGGCTTTAACAGGCCATCATGTTCTAATCAGGACAGACAATACAACAGTGGTGTCGTATATAAACAGACAAGGGGGGACTCGTTCACTTCCCCTGCTGAAACTCTCTCATTCTCTATTGCTATGGTCCAGTGTTCATCTTCTGTCACTCAGGGCCACTCACATTCCAGGGCACCTGAATTTGGGGGCGGACCTTCTATCCAGAGGGGGCCCGCTTGTGAGGGAATGGAGATTACACCCATGGGTGGTAGCTCAGATCTGGGAGCGCTTCGGCAGGGCAGCAGTGGATCTTTTTGCATCCAAAGAAAATGCTCACTGCCCACTATTCTTCTCCATAACGGATCGCAATGCCCCACTGGGGATCGATGCGCTGGCACACTCATGGCCCCAGCTCTATTGTATGCTTTCCCTCCGGTAGAACTGATTCTGCCTGTCACAGAGAGGGTACGTCAGCAGGGCCTGTCACTAATCCTGGTGGCACCTCATTGGCCGGCGAAGTTGTGGTACGCAGAGATAGTCAGCCTGCTAGCAGCAGAACCATGGAAACTTCCTCTCCTCAGGGACCTTCTGTCTCAGGCAGGGGGAGAGGTAGTGCACCCGCGTCCCGAGCTGTGGAACTTGCACGCTTACCTGTTGAAAGGTCCAATTTGTTAGCAAAAGGGCTTCCCCCGAATGTGATTGAGACAATCCAAAGTGCTCGGGCCTCGTCTACTAGAGGTTTATATGCTTACAAGTGGCGAGCATTTGAGCAATGGTGTCAAGAACATAATGTTCTTCCATTTCAGTGCTCCATGGTGGAGATTTTGTCTTTTCTACGAGAACTATTAGAGAAAGGCCTTTCCTTTTCTACTATTAAAGTGTACTTGGCGGCTATATCAGCCTGTCATGTTGGTTTTGACGGAGTGTCACCAAGGGCTCATCCGCTGGCAGTACGGTTTTTAAAGGGAGTGCGACGTCTGCGACCCACTACGAGGTCCAGTGTTCCGTCCTGGGATTTATTGTTAGTGCTTGAGGCCCTCTGTGGTCCTCCTTTTGAGCCAGTTGAGTCTATAGATATGAAAATTCTTTCATATAAGACGGCACTTCTTCTTGCTTTAGCATCTGCTAAACGAGTGGGCGATCTCCACGCTTTATCCGTGCATCCATCCTGTACGCAGTTTGCTGCTAATGGGTTAAAGGTTACTCTACGGCCGAACGCGGCCTATGTACCGAAGGTCGTCTCCACTGATTATAGCTCTATGGTCTTTGACCTTTATAGCTTTTTTCCTCCTCCTTTTGCTTCTGATGAGCAGAGAAAATTGCATAATTTGTGCCCCGTACGTGCACTACGAGTGTACATGGACCGTACAGTAGATATGCGCTTATGTGATCAACTGTTTATCTGCTTTGCCAGTCCAGTAAAGGGTAAAGCGCTGTCTAAACAGCGGCTTTCCCATTGGATTGTGGAGGCTATTACACTAGCTTATAGTAGCAAGAGTGTCCCATTGCCTCTGGGTGTGAAAGCACATTCAACGAGAGCTATGGCAACATCATGGGCTCTGTTCAAAGGAATGTCTGTGGGCGAGATTTGCGCGGCAGCCAGTTGGTCCTCACCACACACTTTTGTCCGGTTCTACCGACTTGATATAACGGCCCCCTCGGTGGCTCATTGTGTCCTCTCTGCGGGGTCCTTAATGCAGTAGAGTAGCTGTCAGGGTTCTTGTGACTAACTTTGATAGATACTCGGCGGGGCGTGAATATATGTCCCATACTATATGTGTTGTACCGAGTGAATCGACTGAAAGGGAACGAATGGTTATGACTATAACCTCTGTTCCCTGAAGGAGAGGAACGAGGTACAACACATTGCTGCCCCGCCTCATAGTTACGCTCGGCGAAGAGCGGCTATCGAACTGAGGGTCAACCGTGGCGACGATGGTTTATAGGTGTAGGCGGGGCTACACCTACGTCACCACAGGTTTGCCTGCCTTTACGGCGTGAATAAAGGTGGCTTCAGCCAGGACACGAGAGGGCGTGATATCCCATACTATATGTGTTGTACCTCGTTCCTCTCCTTCAGGGAACAGAGGTTATAGTCATAACCATTCGTTTTATTCACAGATAAATCTTTTTTTGTTGTTGTTTTTTTTTTTTTATTTTCTCCCCTAATTTAGTCGTAGCCAATTCCTCCCCGTCACTAGGGGGCTCCCACATTAAGGCTACTACTACCACGCAGTCAGGAGGGCCGAAGACTATCACGTGTTTCCTCCGAACCGCGTGACGTCAGCCAACCGCATCTTTTCGAACTGCTTGCTCACGCACCGTTAGGGGCGGAGTAACACACTCGGTGGAAAGCGCTAGCCGCTCCTTCCGCGTGCGCGAGCTCACAGACGCCCCTGATTGGCTGTAGAGCCGTGATTAATATTCACAGATAAATCTTGTCCAGATGGATGGAGTTCTGGATGATTGGTTATTGTCCATCCTGTTCTCACAAAATGACATCTATGCAACAAATATTTCAAATATTTTATAACTCATATAATATAACCCATTTAGTTTTTGAACTGCATTCTGGGTAATTATTTGGAACAGCTTATCTTTTTATTTTAAAGCTTATTTTTAAAATATCAATAAGGTTGTTAACATTATCAGTACTTTCACTTGTGACGACGTCCAAATAATAATATAATTGTTGATGATTTAAAAAATATTACACTAATATATTGTATGTGTATCTCTCTCTCTCTCTCTCTCTCTATATATATATATATATATATATATATATATATATATATATATACAGTATATATATATTGGGCATGACAAGACCTTTGGTAAAGGTTTTGCCGTCTCAAGACTTTGGCATCAGATTGTTTGGGTGCTGTGTGTTGTGGGATGGGGAAACCGTAGATTAGATATGTTTGTTCAGGATATCCTATGGGTGTTGGACAGCTAGGATGGCAGCCTTGGGATTTTTGTCTGCTGGGCTCCATGTGCGGCAGGCTGTTGTGCATAGGTGTTCTGGTGGTTTTCTGTCATGACCACCATTGACTTTTTTCAAAAATTTGGCTGCATCGGCTTTCCTGTGGGATCCTGCGAGCATGGGTGAGCCTTGGGTGCCTATGATCCTATTACCAGTTTACTGGTAGATAACTGACAATGTTAATTTGTTAATGCTATATGGTGATAATGTTGGTGTAAATAGTTTAAATAGTAGACTCATAATAAGTTGTAACTTGGTGTAAAGGTTAGCTGCATTCCACTGTCATAAGAAAATTTTCAACAGTTAAAATATCAGTTGTGTTTTAACCGATTTTGAATTAAAAGCGTTGCAAACAAGTTTTATTGTGCAAGAATTTAGTCTACTTTAAAGATAAAAATCTGAAAACTTTTGGAGAACATAATTCCTGAAGAACAGAATGTTTGATGATGTTATCCTCTTTTAAAATGAAAACAGTTACCATGACAAACAGTGTTATAGTTTGATTTTCATACACGCTATTCCATCATTTCACATCATTCATTACCTTGTCTACGAGTTTGTCAGTGTCCTGTTCAGAGGGAAAGTGCTTCAGCATTATCTCCGTTACTCTTCCCCTAAAATCTGTTTTGGTAGCCGCCTCGCCCTCGCCTTCTGTCCCCGACCCAGGCAGGCTTGGTGCAGCTGATGTGTTGTCAAGGACGTCGCTTACCAAGTTAGCCAATCCCCCAGAGCCTGCCAGGACCAACCAAGGGATAGACTTCTTTAAGGAGAGATCCATTCTCTAAGACATAAGCAGAGAGAACAAGCATTTTATACTCAATACATATGTACATACATTTACCATAATTTCCTGAACACAAGTCATCTTATTATACTGAAGCAACAGACAACTGAGCAAATATTTAATATTTAATATTGCTGCTTCTGTGTAGCTCATCAGATTTTGTGAATAATAAAAAAATAAAAAAAAAGGTACAGGTAGTCCCAGACTTACGAACATTCGAGTTACAACCTGTTCAATCCTGGCAGTAAGTCACATTTATTGTACAAAAAATAGACATTGCAGCGCACCAGATACAATTATATTGTAGCGTTTTTACGCCGGGAAGAATGCTGGAGAGACGAGTGAGCTTATTTGCTACCCAATGCAATGGCTGGGAGTACTTTATTTAGCACACAGCAGGTATGGCATGAGCAGCACCTTCACTCAGGAGCCTACATCCAATTCAGCACTAGCTTGAACTGGAGCACATTTCACACGTCACACTCCTCAACACACACACAACAGGGCCAAAGTCACTAACCCAAACACCTTTCCCCATCATGGTGAACACACCGACATCCCTGCAAGGCATGCTGGTCGTCAGCCGCCGCCCCGCCCACACCACAATATACAATATTTTCAGTGTGTAAGTAAATGCATGAAATGTCTAAAGACCGGTATATTGTATATGTGCGTGATGGGGGTGCAGGAAAAATGAGTCGACCTCACTAACTCATATAATTCAATAAATTTCAATGACTCAGTCCTGAAACACAATGATAGAAAATGTCTGTCCTATAATAATGTAAATAATCCTAATTTTGGAAAATCCTTAACAAAACAGAGTTCACAGTCCAATACAGTGGAAAACAGCTAATATGGCGTTCAGGATTCCCCTCGCGATTTAAATGTGCGGAGACAACAATGTGCTTTTGACATGTGAGAATAATTTTCTTAGGCGCATTTACAGTTTTTGGCCACTTGATGGCAGTGTGGGCAGATTTAGTCAAGTGGATTGAGTGCTTTACATTGTTAGACTTATGAACAAATCTGACTTATGAACAGGCTCCCAGGTCAGGGCTTGTTAGTAAGTCGGGGTCTACCTGTAAAAACCTTTCTAATTCTATGACATTATTATATTATATTTTTTTCTATGAAAAATATATATTTTTTAATGCAAAATATTTATGACAATAGCAACAAAATCCTTCTTCTACAAATGCCTAAAGAAACTGTATCTTCAAGCAAATCCATTGTTACAAACAATAAAAATAACATTTTAGGTGTTTAGTGTAAAACTGACCTCAAGCATGTAAGGCTCTCCTGACACCAGCATACAGAGCACAGGGATGTCCATGCTCCCACTTCCTATACAAACAGATCATTACAAAGAACTATTTAATCTAAGACACATAATGCATGCGTCTCACTTGATGTGTATACTCATAAAATGAGACCAGATTTTTTTGCTTTATATACCGGTACAAAGAAAATGAGGGTTATAGCAACTGCTCTTGGAATATAACATTTTATAATAATATATGTATTATTTAATGTATATTTAATTGTTTATAACATTTTTGGGTTATTTCAACTTAAGGCCTGATTGTCGGTCCGTACCTCATTGTATAAGGGGGCTTTCAAGTCATGATGACTTGTGATTAAATTTCTTGTGAATGAAGGAGTAAAACTTATTGAAATTTTCAAAAGAATTTAAGCACAGTAAGATGATGAGACTCTTTGCTGCGGTAGATCATTTGAAGTTCATGAATGATAAACCTGGCTGAGGTGGCTCAGAGCCCACTACAGTCATTCTTGTAAACATTTAGCGCCGGATGCTTTAAAATGAACGGATAAATTGTCATTGTTGATAAATTGCGGAAGAGACGCATTTGTCTGTGTACACATTACAGGAACTCAGTTGGGAGTTATTTCCACATCCTCTGTACAGTCCTGACCTCAGTCCAAGCCATTTGGGCCATTTAAGGAGTTCCTGGGAGGCCAGTGTTTCAGATCATGGCTCCGGTGTACTAAGAAAACTTTCTGCCTTGTTGGTATCCAAGCTCTAGTGAAACACCGGGATAAGTGCATTAGTGTAGGAGGGGATTATATACAGTAGAGAAATAAAGTGAGCTTTTACTCTCATCACTGTGTTCTGTTATACTGCACAATCAAAAGGCCTAGTTTGATTTGTACGCCTATTTAACCTGGTTAGGTACAGTCTCTGACACAGTAGGTGGCAGTACGCTCCTAGTTAGTTTGTGATCTGCCAATTAAGAGGAAGAGAAGAGCCTTCGACCTTCATGCTATGCTAAATGTATTTACATTGTAAGAGAAAATACCATGAGTGACTCTTTGGCATGGCCTAAATTAAGTATCCTATCATTTTACAAATGCACACTGCCATTGCAGGCTTATCTTCTTTTCTTCTGCTTAGTTGTGCACTTGCAAACTCCATTATGAGAAAGTGGTAGCATTTAATTATCTGTCCATTTATCCATCTACTGTAGGAACCTCTGTAGTCCATCTAGGGAGCGTTGAGGCCAGTGGTGATCATGGTAATTATTCTTATTTTACAACTATGGTAGGAGCTCCAGTCAACCTTCTCACACGCTACAGGCAATTTGGAAACGCAATTAGCATAATCTCCTACAGTCTTTGGACAGTAGGAGGAAACCGGAGAACCCGGAGTAAACCCACCAAGCACGGGGAGAACATACAAACTCCATGCACACAGAGGCGGAACTGAACCTGCAGCTGGAGGTGCAAAGTGCAAACAACTAACCCACCAAGCCGCAGAATTTAATAATGTTACCTTAATACATAACTGTATACTTTATTAGTTTGCACAAACTTTATATCTAGTATAATACCAGCTTTATAAGCCAAGATAGTACATTTAAATAGACACGGTTTTAATAAATTTCATATTTGTTTTATCAATCAAATCGAATATTTTGGTCTAGTCTAGGGAAATGTCCATTTCATTTAGAGAAGAATAATGAATTCTCTATCATTTTAAACATTTATAAAGCTATTATAAGTGAAAATGTTTAGAATTTCGGATGTGGCCTGGGGCTGTGCACATGGAGAAAGGCTTCACCAGGTAGAGACAGTGTTGGAATACCAAGATAAAGAGAACATTGACGACATACTGTACTGTAGACGAGGCATATAAGTGCTAGGCGCTTGGGACAGAATTCTACAGATAGAACCCACAGACTTTTGTCCCCTGGCAGATATCTAATCTTGTATACTGCACATACAACGCCCCACCTGATTTTCCTGTGCGCTGCCGGGAAATGTAGCTCTCCAGGCGTGCTCTGAAATCATCCTCCACACATTTATGGCCTACGCTTCCATCATCCACAAGAAGAAACGCCTGGTAGTTGTTATCCAGGAAGCAGGAGTCTCTGGATGAGTTTGAAACAAAGTAATGGGCAGGAAAACTTCCCTAAGAGAAGAGAAATATAGGTATGGGACTGAAGGACTGATTTGCTTTGCTATGTGTGTGTTCACTTTGCTCTTGGATTAAGATGCTTATGTATATTAAAAATATTATTATTTTACAATAGTATATGTAAATAGGGAAAAAAAAAACTTCTTTATACAAAGACGTGTATTATTTATAAATATTGATTACTTTAGCTACCAAAAGTTAGGTATCTGAACATCTCTGTAATATTAATAATTCATTTCGTTACAGAGAGAAAAGGATGGTTTGGATCAGTTGTGCAAGAAAAATGAAAGCATGTTTATCAAGTAGGATTTATCAGCCCTCTCTCTCTCTCTCTCTCTCATATTTATGCGTGTATGTTTGCACGGTGTACAGGATTTTGCTATGAGTCCATACAGCAATGTGTTTAGTATTTTACACAACAAGGTTAAGACCTACCTCTGGGTTGATTAGTTGTTCTCGGTTTCGGACCGAACCCCATGGAGCTATGCCTATGGCCACTACTTTAGAAACTGAGGATGCAGCCATAGCGTGATCCCTCACAGCCTCCCCCAGATACCTGCCAACACCCTCCCTTAGTCCGCCTGATAAGATCCATGCTCCTGTGTGTAAGAGAGAGAGAGAGAGAGAGAGAGAAACTCAAACTTTACAAAAGCCAATCTATCTTAATTTATCTAAAACAAACTTTTTTTTTTTTTTTTCAAAATGAAAAAAAAAAAAGTTATCTCAAAGTACACTTTAAAGTGAGTTATCTTACTTTGCTGGAAACTGATCATATTATTTCATTAACAGAACAAACTATGTTTTAGGAGTGCGGTCATCGAATACCTAATAAGCCTTCGTGAAAATTTAAAGCGTTCAATATAACAAGATTCGATATATAAATGTATAAAAATGTCATATAACTAATGAGCAGTGCATTTCTGGATGGTGATGTTTAATGGGGTTGTGAGAAGTTTTAGATCGGTCTGAAGAAACTGGAAATATTGAATGTAAATAAGCTTTAAAATATCCAGTCCCTAAAGCACTTCAACAGAGTAAGCTTGTTGCCTGATTGTGGCTGAAGTTAATTATTATTTCTAAAGATTGACCGTATTTGTACCTGTGCTCTGGGCTGCTCTGACCAATCCCTGCCTTAGAACCTCTCGCACCCAGCTCTTGACCTTAGTTTTCCCCACGCCTCCAGTCACTGAAACCACGAGGTTTGGAGACGGCAGGCCCCAGTGGTTGGTCAACAGGGAATAAACGGTAGCAGGAGGAGTATCCCAGGAAAGACGTATAAACTGTGGCAAACCAAAAAGAAAGAAAAAATGAAAGACGGCCATATTTCAATTGCGTTCATTAATTCTGTACAGACCCACAGTAAAAATACACCATCAGTCATTCCAATAGTGTTTCTTCACATCCCTGTCGCCATACTGTACATATGCCATCCTTACCTGGGAAACTATCTTTGGAGCTGTTCCAAAACTTACACTACATTTTCTCATCAGAAGTATGTGGACACCTGACCATCACACCAGTCTGTGGTTCTGGAACTAAGAGGCTCAAACCTGTCCCAGCATCACAATGTACACCCTTGTTCACAAAGCAATGGCAAATGACATGGTTTAACAAGGTTGGACTGGAAAAGTGGTCTGAGTGGCACAGAGCACAGAGCCATGACCTTAACCCCCATTGAACACCTGCGGGGAAGAATGATACGCGGCTGCAGCCCATACCAAATGCATTTTACCATTCCAACAATTTTTACTGATACTTTTTTGTAGTGGTTTAGAAATAAGACTAGACCACATGACCTCATGGATTTCAATATTTAAATCTAAACTATAAAAACTCGTTATCGTGGATTCATGGTGGAAATTTGTCACCCACATAGCTGTGCCTCTTGCTGGCTCCCCCTGCAAACTCCACCTCTCCAAAAGCGTCTGTGGGAGACTCTGATGTGTGTTGGGAACGGTCCCAGTGACTGACGATGGCCGTACTGAAGTAATCGTTCAGGGAGACTGAGGTATGGCTGTCCCTCGCACTCCCACACTGACACAGACGACCATTGCTGCAAGACATAGGACAGATGTTGCATGCGTTTCTGTTAGTACATCACCATAAAATACCTTCATCCCATACTGACAACTTCGGGGCATCAAACTATTACCAGTAATACAGTGAATGTAATTAGTATTTTCCTTTTTTAGACACGATTTAGAGAATTAGATTAGAAGAAAAATAGCCTTCGAAGAAAATAGAAACTGTGCACAGAAACTGAAACTGTGCACAGATACATAGAAACTGTGCACAGATTATCTAAGGCATGGACTAGGATGAATCTATCTTTCATTAGAAAAAATCACTCAGCATTCATCATCACCAGTATACTGATCACCGTCCTGATCGTTTGTCATAAAAACTGTAACAGTCTGCTTTGTAAAGTGTTTTTTTTTTTTTTTTTTTTTTTTAAAAAAGGAAATGACTAAATGTTTACTGTTGCTATGAAATGGAGATAAAAATTCTACACTCCATTGTTTGAAGTATGCAACACAAAAATTTTGATAATTCAAGTGAAAAACAAAAAATATATGTTTTGGCCGCGGAAAAAACTGAAAAAGAAGACAAGAACCTGGTTGTATAGTTGTGTGAGCTTTTTTTTTTTTTTTAATCACATTCAAAATTCACTGTCACATTCACCGTCATCAATGAAATTATTCTGATTATCCACAAATTTTCGTCTGTGAAAGAGCTTAGTGATACAACATTAGATATGAGGTTCTAAGCATGGAACTTCATTAAGACATGGAGAAAATAGGGCAGAATCATAGTGACATTACCAAGTATAGGATGTTCCTTCAAAATTGACAAAAACAAGAATAAATTTATCAGGGAGGTAATGAAGAGACCTACAGCGACATTAAGGAGCTGCACTAAGATCTGCGAAGCACTGGTCCCTCTGTGTAATGTGTGGCCAAGTTTGATTCCTAGCCAATGCCTCTAACCCAGCCACTGGAGGCAGGGCATCCTTAGTGCCAGTTTCAAACCCAGATAAAAATGGGGCATCTGGTGTGTTTTTAAACTAAATCAGTAAGAAAATTAAATGTTTTGTGATATTCTAATTTTCCGAGATGCACCGAATATTCCGATAAACTGAACAACCAGCATTACTTAACATGTTCTGGGAATTATTTTGCCTCCAAGTAGGCTCTACCCACAAAAAAAACACCAAAGTTTTTACTAACAACAAAGGGATCTGTATCACACTAAAGGTGGAAAACATATCTGATATGAGTTATCGTGGCTTCAGTTGCAGGGGTGTGTACACTAGGAATGCGATAGTTGTTTGAAATTTTCCAGCGTTATAAGATTTGGCAGCTATAACGCTGATCCAGCAGGACAGAACAACACAGGAAAAGTTGGCAGGAAAAAGCCAGGAATAAGTCAAAATTCTAGCCAACAGGATCAGACAAATTCAGCGGGATTATTATAAGACATTTTTGCCTAATAATGGCAGCATAATCACTGCAACAGCTAACTTAGGTTGTTTTATAAAACAATAACACAGAGCGCCCCAAAGGTCCTCATACATGGGGAACATGAACACATTTTAGCTAAATGTATATTTATTTCACAAAACATCTTCTACGTGATTGCAATTTTGTTGTAAGCACACATAAAGACATGATCAACTCATGTTAACACATTAGGTGTTATGCGTGTACAGTAATTGCAATTTAAATGTGTTTACAGTATATACAGTATAATTCTCTAATAAATTCTCTATTTTTACTGGCTATCTAAAAAAATATATACTGTACATAATGTAAGCTAATAAAGAATCATTTTGGAATTTATTATGCTAAAAGGTGTATATTTTCCCTACAGTAGAAGGTGCATCCAAACTTGGACACACCTTCAAATTCAATTTCAAAGCCATTAAGCGCTACAACTATTACAGAGGTGTTAAAGATATGATAACAACTCCATTAAGGAATAAACGCCGACCTATAAACAATGGAGGAATGGGACATATGTGCCATAGTCCCACCTGTAGCCGGAGAGCACCGGCACGAGACTCTGCCACTTTGTTCTCTCCAAGTGTAAAGAAAAGCAGAAATATTCGTGTAATCTGGTTAAGATTAACAGACATTTACAGCTGCATGAGGCATCAATCACATGGAAAAGAAGGGAAAATATCTGATATAGTCATAATAGTGCTGAACAGATCAAGAATGTAATAAAAATAAATTAATATCCAAGTGCATTACAGACTGCAGCAAAGTTACACACTTGCTGGAGTGTGAAAGCATGAGTGAGGGCAGTGATGTCGTGTTATCCAAGGAAGGAAATACATGTCAATATTTACAGTAACATTAAAGTATTTACATTGAGTTTGTAGCAATTTTAATATTCATAAGACACTCAAGGGCTAATAAACATGTTAAATAGAGAATCATGTGCAAGAGAGAACGCGTGAGAGAGAATCACAATCATTCATGCAGCACAATCCCACTTTATATTATTCTTTATTTTATTCTTTATTTTATTCTTTATTAATCCCATCTTTATCTTTTTTTCAATTATGATTCATGTTTGAGTGCACTTTCTCCATGCATTATTATTATTATTATTATTGTTACCTTTGATTTTTGCTTTCCTTCTTTTTCATTAGTTTTCCCCCCTCTTATGTTTGCATGCACAGTTATATGCATGTATATATTTTCATTTATTTATTCTCTCTGTTGCATGGCTCCTGCATGACTGCTGCATTTCACATAATTTTGCGTGCAAATTCAGCTGAGTGGAATGGAATGTGTTAGACAGCTTTTCATGAAAGCTCGATACCCTTCCCCCAGCTTATGAGAGCAACTTATGAACGCCTACAAAAATGTTGACTTCAGGTTGTTGTTGAAAAATGTGGCTCTACATGTTATTAAATTATGGGACATAATTACCTTTTTCAGCCTGGCTTCTAAATGTTGATTTTTTTTTTTAGGAAAAATGAGAGTTTTTTTTGTTTTTTTTTTTAGCTTTTTTTTGGGGGGGGGGGGGGGGGATAGAGGGTAATTAAAACCTATCCCAGGAAGCTTGGGAGACGAGACGGGATACTCCTTGGACAGAGTGCCAAACACATTAGTGCCACAAAGTACCAACAAATTAGGTTGCATCTCCATGCACCGGCAATTTGGATGCATCTCCATGTCTTCTGAGTGTGGGAGGACTCTCCACACACACACAGGGCACACAGACCAGAGGCAGAAATCGAACCCTTGACCCTGAAGGTGCGAGACCAGAGTGCTAACCACTACGCCACTGCATCATACAATAGTTATCTAAACCTGGACAAATAGAAACATATAATTAAGTGATGGCATACTTTCTTTTCCCCAGGACTACGTTTTAATAAATGCAAACACATATATACTTAAAATTGAATTATTTTTACGATTTTACAAATAACCCAAAACGGTTTGTGTTTGCAAATCTTTACAAATTATTTTCAATCATTTTTGAGGAGTGGGACAATGTTCATGCTTAACTTCTTGTGTATCTAATTATATGCTGATGTCTTCTTGGGGACTCTCAGGACAGCTAGAAATACCCAACATAAGCATTATCAGAATTCACTCTATATGAAGAGGAATTCGTTTATGGGCGTGGAAAAAAATCCTGTGCGCATGCGTACGATGGCTCTATAGATTAAAAAAAGTTTGTCGTTAAAAAAAAAAAAAAACCTGGACGGCTCACCTGAAGGAATCCTCCACAAACGTCGTACACACTCTTTTCTTGATTACAGCTGCGATCCAGCCCTAAAAAAACAGACATCTGTTCATTGACACGGAAACCAAAGGAATGTTTCAGAGCTGTTAGAAATCCTAAAAGCTTTGTATGACATAATGTTATTCGAAACAATGAAACAATGTATCCACTAAAGCGCGCGCTGCGACTGTGTATTAATGAAGTTATAAACCGCCTCTGTGTGTGTTTTAACTTCTTGTTTTTCAGGTTCGAGGCCGGGATTTCTATACATCTTTTTAAAAACACTTCCATGCAGTTCTGCCCACCACAGCCTGCGCGGTGTCTCTCACCTGGTCTTTCTCGGATTTGGACACTGCGTCTACTCCGTCCGCCTCCTTACCGATCATGTCCAATCTATTCGGGCTCGAAAACCTTTTCATGTCGCTTTGATCTTCTCTTCGGAAGTCCGGTTTTTGTTCAGAAACCTCATTCCTTCACCTGACAGCTCTCCGAGTGCTGGGTGTGGTTACAGCAGACACAAAAGAAAGAGGAACGCGTAAAAGGAGTGTACTGTATCAAGTCACGGCTGTGTCCCAATCCAAACTCTCACTAACAACATAGACTGAACGAAAAGACAATTTATACTCGAGCAAAATATGTACACGAGAAACAAAACAAGTACAATAAATAGGATTTATTTTAGACACAACAACTATATACACACTGATCAGCCATAACATGTTGACCACCCATCTAATATTGAGTAGTTCCCTCTTTTGCCGCCATAAAAATTATGCAGTTTGTGTTCTTCCACCTTTATCATTAAATGGTTACTTTATTTGATCTACACTACTAGCGCTTCTCTTAGCCAGACTTCACTCTCCATGTGCATCAGTGAGCCTTGGCCGCCCATGACCCTGTCAAAAATTCACAGGTTTTCCTTCCTCGGATCACTTTTGGTATGTTCTGACCACTGTAGACCAGGAACATCTCACAAGAGCTGCAGTTTTGAACTTGCCCTGACCCAGTCGTCTAGTCACCACAATTTGGCCTTTCCAACAGTGGTTACATTCTCAATATCTCGTTACTATGGCGGCTGGAAGTGGGTGAAATATATTAGGCAGCAAATAAACCTTTTTTGTTTTTTAAGTTGATGTGTTGGAAACAGAAAGATTAAGGTAACGTAAGGATTTAAGTGATTTTGACAAGTTGTGATGGCTGGACAACTGGGATAGAGCAGCTCCGAAACTTCAGCTTTTGTGGGATGTTCCCGGGCACTAGATATGTGACTCTTATGTGAAAAATAAAATGAGATATTATATAAAAAATCAATAAATAAAAAAATAAAATAAAATAAAAAACTTACGAATAGCACAGTCCTAAATTAAAGAAAAAGCACAAGCAAATCAGATTGAACAAAATTTAGCCTTTATTTAATAATTATATCAGGCTAATATACATTTCAGATTGTTTTGTTAACACCTAATAAGATATATATTAACATAGTGTACATATTTAGATATGTATAGATGTATAAATACATCTATACATATGATAGATATTATACATATTAATACATATTATACATATACACCGATCAGCCATAGCATTGACATTCACACATTAATATTAATTGCCAATTATATACCAGTAAATTGGTAATAGAATCATGGACACCCAAGGCTTATTTATGACTGTGGGGACCAAAGGTGGCTGATCAGCATATGTGTACAATTACAGCAGCAAAAAATACACATATACAGTATGTTTGTCAGTGATTCAGTAATTAGTAAATGACTAAAAAAGTACCAAATAAGCTCGTTTAGTCCAGTGGCCATCAAAGCAAAACAAATACACAGGGTGATTTTATGACACAAGTTAGTTTATTGCTAGTCTAATGCATTAACATTTTGTTAATTTTTTTTCTTGTCTTGCGTTTTTTTGTTTGTTTTTTTAGGACAGGAATGAAAACCCCTGCACTGGCCAGTTTTAGCTGGTAGAGCAGGTATGGCAGTCCAAATCCACCATGGTATTTTTAACCAAACTCTTGCCCAGGATTATGCATTTACCCCTGCTGTCATTGTCTTACGGCAAATGTTCCAAAAACCCAAGTGGCTATTTACAAACAGATTGTTTCAAGTAATTTAAAGCAATTCATCTTTTTTTTTTAATTCAACAGATTATAAAATACAAAAAAATAAAATCAGTTTATGTAACAATGTCAGCAGCAATCACATTTTCCTTCTTTTCTGTTCCAACCACTCAGCATTCAGCCTTACCAGTATACTGATAAACAGTCGTCATTTGCACCTGTTTCTCACTGGATCATGCCTTCAGATAGATGCTTTTTATGCTTAAATGATTCATAGGTTACTGTGTGGCTTAACAAACAACATTCCTTCGAAAGTGCTCAGGTATAGGGACTGGTCTAAGAACAAATGTAGGGGTATGCTCAAGACCTCTGCACAGTTCTGTACATATGTCACCCCATATTAGCTAAATAAAATACTTCAAAACAACCATGTATGATTATGAAGGAAGGGTGTGAGGTCAAATGCCAGTACCACCTAGCTGCCACTGCTGGGCCCTTGAGCAAGGCCCCTCAACAAAGAAACAGTATCACAAATACATAACTGGTAAGAAAATTGATTGAAATGCAGTCTAAAAACTGGGGTGATTTTCTAGGCACAAGACTTTGTTACTTGATGATTATTATTTTGTGTGTGTTTCCTGATTGCAATACTGATAAAACCTTATCCTTTACCAACACCCAAACTACCAATTCACAAGACCACAAGAATGCAATAAACACATCCTACTGTCTGAAATCAGACAGCGGCAAGGTTAATGTTTGTAGCCTTTCTCAGAACTTTGCTTTTGCTTGTTAGAATTTCTTAAACTTTTAGACATGGTCTTGAATTCACTCCTGAGAAACTGTTAGCTGTATAATCACTGATGATTTTCGTTAGCGTCCGTAACCGTTCGGGTCTCCTGCTCCTTTGGACTGCTCTTTGTTGTTGACCTGGCCTATTCTGTACAGTGAGCTAGCCAGGTTGTGCATCTGACATGTGCCGAGCTTGCAGCCTTTGGATGCTGCACGTCTTCTTCGCAATCTGGCCTGAGCACTACAAGTGAAGCAAATGTGACGCACTATTAAAGTGATATCTTGTGATTTATAGTTTTAATGAGACATATATGATACACTGTGCAATAGTTTATAAGTTTAACTCTGGTGTTGATTGATTATGTAATTAGGATTAGTTCTCACATTTGTGGATTCAAAGAAACTCAGAGTTATTTCATGTTAATTAAACACTACAGTTGCTTTTTTTTCAATATAATTAAAATAGCAGTGTACACTATGTGGACAAAAGTATTTGGCCAAGCCTGTTAACTATTAAATTCGGGTGTTCCAATCAGGCCCCTTATACCCAGTCAAGGACAATCTTAATGCTACAGTATACTCAGACTTTTTGGACAATGCTTTGTTTCCGACTTTGTGGCAATAGTTTGGGGAAGGACCTTTTCTATTTCAACATGACTGTGCACCAGTGCACAAAGCAAGGACTCTCTTCTGACTCGTCCTGGTGTCCTGCTTCTGGTTGGAGATCTTCTCGCAGGAATGCCCCATGTGGTCAGCCTGGGATGCATGTGGTGACTGGGGACGGTTTCACTTTTCCACTAAGACGGTCCTGTCCTCGGCTGATGCAGACAGCTGTTCTCTGATGACTTGTGACTTCAGTCACTTGATAGTTTAGGCCTGGAGTTTCCTACAGTCTACCTGAGCCTCCAGGAATTCACTGGACTCTATTTTAACTTTAATACATGTCCTGTTATATTGAATTTCCAGTCTCACACAGTATGAATGCAGATCAATCCCTGCTATCCTTTATCACCCAAATGAGAATGGGTCCCCTGTTGAGTCTGGTTCTTCTCAAGGATTCTTCCTATTACCATCTCAGGGAGTTTTCCCTTGCCACTGTCGCCATCGTTGACGGTTAGCTCATCAGGGACAGTCTTCACATTTCATACAAACTTAAATAATTCTTTTGATTGTGTAAAGCTGCTTTGCAACAATGACAATTGCTAAAAGCGCTATACAAATAAAATCCAATTGAATTGAATTAGAGAGCCCTGACCTCAACCGCATAGAGCACCTTTGGTATAAACTGGAGCGGAGCCTTTTCATCCAGCATCAGTGTCAAGGAATGGGCACGAATTCCCACAAAAACACTCCAAAATCCTGTAAACAGCGTTCCACGAAGAGTGGAAGCTGTTACAGCTGCAAAAGGTGGACCAACTCCCTATTGAAGTATATGCATAGCATATTGAAGTATTTGGATACAATATCATTACAGGTTTGGATAAATACTTTTGTCCGCATAGTGTATCTATTACATATTCTACATACATACAAGAACAACAAAGCACTTACTTTTTGGACTGCATTAAGATCCTTTGCAAGAGAGAATCAGATGTTGACTGGTGAAGAAGTGTATTTGCCAGTTCTGAGTGTGTGAAGCTAGAGTGCACCGCTGGAGCCAGTGGCACAAGATCTGACATCTGTATGCTGTGTTCCGGTTGGAGGGTGTCTGTGTGTGGCCTGTAAAAAAAAAAAAACAATATCCTCAATGGCAATAAGTCATCACATTGTAATGGCTTTTTAAAACTGCTGCTGTAATCATTAAGGCTTTTATTCACAATACATTTAAAATGACATATTTACATGTACAATAAAGGCTAAAGTAATAATTTACAATCCCAGTGTCAGGTCCGGAACATGGGTTCCATTATAAACCCCACCTTTAGTATTATCTGGATCAAAATCAACATTTAGATGTCTAATTTTAAAAATGTTACACAAAGAAGAAGAAAATGAAATGAGCACCTGCGCTTGTGCTGGAATGCCAAGGCTGTAGTCAGAGGTATCAAGAGCAACAGCATCACAGACATCTCCATTACACAACAACCTGAAAAGCAGAGTTACAAAATGCTGCAAGTTATAAAACACTGATATTTCTCAGACACGCCTTATACTTACATACACAAACACATCTCAACCTGAAAAGGCATGGCTCAAGTGTGTAATGAAAATTGCAAGCCAAAAGATGAGTCATGAGTCATGGTAAAGTACGAGTATAGTATATATATATATATATATATAATACAAATTAATAAATATGCTTTAACATACATTATAACGAATACATTTGTTCATTCCAGCGCAACATCAGTAACCAAAAATAATCATGTGACATGCAGGGCATGATACACAGAAAAAAATTCTAAATTACTCACCTGTTCTCGTTATGCTTCTGAAGAGATACACTTAAAAAAGGGAAATCACCTTTTTTTTTCCTTTAGTGTAAGTGCCAGAGTCTTTAGATCTCTCCCAATCTGAAGCGGAATATATATCAGAGACAGAGGGCGAGGGAGGAGTGAAAAAGGGGGAGTGACCCAATAGCCCGCCTTTTAATCTTTTAATAATTTTTTTGCAGATTATTAATGAGTTATTATGTACTTTATGTTATGTATGATAATTATCATAACATGCTATGATATTTTAAGATCCCCCCCCCCCAAAAAAAACCTACATTGTGAACATCAGAGATAATTATATATCAACATTGTTTCGAAAAACAATTAAAGACTATATTTGATCTTTTTAATAAGTAGAGCTTTTACTAAGTAGATTCGTCTATTTTAAATAAGAACGCTTATAATCAGTGGTTGGTGGATATTAGTTGAGGCTGTTATAATCTAAAAAAAAAAATTATATTAATGATTTATTAATTGAATTATAGCCAGTATGGATTCTTGCTCTCATGTTGTTTCCGACCCTACTTTCAGAACATCACAGTAGAAATCAAGACTCATCAGACAAGGCAACATTTTTTTAATCTTTTTCTTTAAACCCTAGATATGATTTTGCATGAAAATCACAGCAGAAAGGCAGCTTCAGAAGAAAACTGCCCTACTGTCACCAACAACCATCCATCCATCTAGGAGCGTCTGTAGTTCAACTGTGACAGTCAATGGTGATCATTGCATTTATTTCCATTTGTCTGATCATGGTACTGTAGGATCAACATTTAAATGCATATTTACACACTACAGGCAATTTGTGAACAGCAAGTAGCCTAACCTGCATGTTTTTGGACTGTAAAAGGGAACCGGAGGAAACCCACTAAGCACGAGTTGAGCATACATACAATGCCGGAATCGAATCCAGGACCAGGAGGTGCAAGGCAACAGTACTAACCTATGCACCATGCCATGTTCAAAACAACTTTACTCACCCTTCTTCCACATTCTAATGTTCAGTTTAAATTTGAGTAGCTCATCTTGACCATGTCTACATGCCTAACTGCACTGAGTTGCTGCAACGTGATTGGTTAATTAAATATTTGTGTTAATTAGAAGTTAAAATTGGCCAAGTTCTTCTTATCTCAAGTCAAGTCAAGTAGACTTTTATTGTCATTTTAACCATATACAGTTTAGTACACGATAAAACGAAACAACGTTCCTCCAGGACCACGACATAAAGTTACAACATAAATTAACAAAACTGACTCGCTAACTAACTAAGATAAGACAAACGCCATAACATAGAATAATATGGTATAATATAATCATACCATGAATTTTTATAACCTTCCACTACTACAATTAATTATTTTTATCTATTCAATTGCTTTTCATCGTTAACCAGATCCAGATTTATCGAACAGATTGGCATGTCCCTGAACGCTTGCCCATGTGTACCCCCCGCCCCCCCAATACCCCCCCCCCCCCCCCCCCCCCCCCCCCGTTGCTTGCTTTCCAGCAGCATCTCTAAAAAAGGTCAGTTCACTTCTCTCACCTGCTGGAAAGCCCGCTCTTAAAATATGCCTCAGCTTTCCTCTGTCGCTCACTTTTTTCATGCCCGGTTTTCCTCAAAAGTCACATTGTATCGTATTTGTGGTTTATCTGATCTTTGTGATTGAAATATCATTGACGCACAATGTTCCCAGGAAATGATCTAATCCAGTCTGTCTTCCTGAAGACATATTTTGTCAACATTGCTCCAAGCATAAAATAACCAAGGTCGTATCTTGAAGATGCAGAAATGTGGATATACACTACAGTCTGTCATCTGAACCTTCCGTCGTAATGAGAACATTTTATCACCTCGTGACTCCTACATCTTCACCCTCCCTCATTCCATTGTGTAGTCTTCCTGCACGGGCCATCTGGAGTTGTTTCCATATTACAAATAACATATTGTGTCATAAAAACACATAATCAGATCTGTTAAAAATAAAAGTTGAAGTTTTATAGTTCTGTACACATACAATTCTGATTAAAGATGGTAGATGGCAGGATTTGATATTCAGTGTATCAATACGCATGAGCTAAATAAAATACATTTATACATAAAATCTAATGAGATTTAAAAAAAAGGCTTTTAACGCATAATTCATTGTCACCATTCCTCTGTAAATTCACCACAATAAACATTTATTTATTTGGCAAACACTTTCATCCAAAGCTGAGTCTGATCCAAGCACAAAGCGAAGCAAGACTTTACCGTGGCTTTTTGGCATGACTTCTGGTTAAACTAACAACATTCCAGTGACTAGCAGAAACCTTTAACCACTGAGGTACTGAAGACTTTCTAAGTCTTGCATTTAAAAGTTGATGTTTTAGCTCATTCACTCACATCTATATGACTTTATTCTGTATACAGGGTTGCAGGGGGTCTGGAGCCTATCCCAGGAGACTAAGGGCACCAGGCAGGGTACAATCCATCACAGGACACACACACAAACACACAGTCACATGCTCATGCACACACTTTGGACAATTTGAAAATATTAATTAACCTAATCTGCATGTCTTTGAACTGTAGAAGGAAACTGGAGTACTCGAAGGAAACCCACCCACCCACGAGCATGTGCACCCAAGGGTGAATGTAAACTTCATGCACACAGCCCAGAGAAATTTAACCCGGATCCTAGAGGTGCAAGGCGACAATGCTAATGACTAAGCCACCATGCCGCCTGGAGTTTATCTATGAGTTGCAAATTTATTAATTAGTATTTAGTCAACCATGCATTTAAAAAGGTTCATCTTTCAGTCATCTTTTAGGCATATTTCGAAAGAGTCGGCAGAAATACTCAAAGCCAGTGCTCAAGTAGAAGTATATGCCTTTAAATGTACTCCACCACAAGTTAAAGTTGACATTTTACTCAAAATTGTACTTTAAAAATAAAAAATGAAAACAGTTGTACTCAAAATGTTCTTTAAGGACAAATTGTACAAGTGCTCCACTAATTGTACCAGTAGTCTGGGAATCTATTTAACTGACCGATAGTTAAACAATATGCAGTTTTAGGAGAAGGCATCATAGCTGTGCTGATATTAAGTGCAATATTGCTTTTATAGAACAGTTCCACAAACACATGACATTTATTATCATCAAATGTGATTTGTTTCTTCGTTTAAACCAATTTGAAGCAACTAACCGTGACTGATAGAGCTGGTGACAGAAAGTTAGTGTAATTATATTTCCACTTATTCCGCTTTAGAATATCAGCTCCATTAACTGGAGTTCCAAGTTTGAATCCCAAATACCAATAAATGGAAAGTTAATGTGCTTGGGTGTACAATCCCTAGAGATTGAGAGATTGAAATCATCATTGGTTTGGAGGCAATTCAGAATGACTTAGAAGCTATTATTAATGAGTCAAATTTATATTTGTTATATAATTAATGGTCATTAAAACACCTGGGTAACATGTATGGATAAATATCCCAGTGTTGTTTCAGTCAATTATCACCACTTGTGGAATGCCTCTTATCCAATCCGGTTGCTCAGTCAGAACTAACTAAAATATTAGTTAAAATTTATAGCAACCAGATTTGAAATTAATTAAAGGTTTTTTTTTTTTTTTTTTTTTTTTGCAATTAAGGGTAACTTTGTTACTTGCCACCTCTGACTTTCTGTAAATTGTCAGGATTTTAGCTAATAATAAATGTAATCATCTTTATAAAAAGACAGACTCCCAAACTAGGTGTCTGTCTTCATGTAAAGATGATAGCATTTTTTATTGCTAAAATCCTGACAAAGCCAGTTCCTACTGGTGGGTTCATCCAGGTACTCAAGGTTTCCTCCCACAGACCAGGGATTCCAAGGATTCCTTTCCTCCCACAGTCTAAGGATTGTGCAAATAAATTTGTTGCAGTGTTTGAATACTTTTGCCCTATGATGGATTGGTACCCTGTCCAGTGCCCCTTGCGTTGGCTTCAGGTGACCCTGTACAGAATAAGTGGTATAAAAAAGTGTGAGTAGAAGTGTTTAATTTAAACAGTTAAATGATTAAATACTGCTTACAAAATTTTATACAAGAGAATTATAATGGTTTGTTGTTAATTATTGGAAAGTTTCTAAATTATTGATAAGTAAACTTGAACATTCCTGTACTTGGTATTTATCTTTATATGGTATTTTAAATGTACACAATGTATATATATATATATATATATATATATATATATATATATATATATATATATATATATATATATATATATATATATATCTTGTTAAAGATAGACAAAGGTTGAGGCATTTTATATAACACTTTGCACGAGAGCATATATATATATATATATATATATATATATATAGGCATGACTAGTGTCATAAGATGTAGTCAATTCATGGAAAGGAACAGGATGTATTTTAAACAAGCAGGATGACCAGAACAATTTTGTTTATAATGAACCCTCAGGTGCAGTTTTGTTGTTCGTGCATTGGCTATATCTGTTGTGTCCACATCAGCACGGATAGTGTGACTAACATGGAGTGAAGGGAATCAGGGTATTGGCTCTCGTGCAAAGTATTATATAAAATGCCTCAACCTTTGTCTATCTTTAACAAGAATATCCTGTTGTTAAAAGATTGCCAGTGCCAGTGGGGCCTCTAAGAATATGTGTGTATGTGTGTGTTTGTGTTTGTGTTTGGAAAAGTCTTTAAGATCCGACTTCTTTGTTTTGCCCACCGGGCACTGCTGTGTATCCTGTCAGGAAGCACACTAAGTCAGTTGCGGGACAGATTGTAAGCACTCTTACTCACCTTACTGCTGCAACGACTCGTGTGACAACACCTGCACTTGTATTCATAAACTTATGAGAATCATGCTTTTACATAAACACTGAACTAACTTGTATTGTAATAGAGCTACATCTAAGTAATAAAAAAAAACTGTTACTGTAAAACCTAAATAAAAATGTGATGTACTATATATAAAAAAAAAAAAAAATATATATATATATATATATATATTTTTTTTTTTTTTTTTTTTTTTTTTTTTTTTACTTATATTGCCTCTTAGGTTAAAATATTTTTCAGCATTTAATTGGGTCACTAAAGTTAATGATAGACTAAGTAATCTTCTAAGCTTATCACTATTATTATGACCTTTGGCATGTATACTTTCTTACGTTGTATGTGTAAAAAAGGCATTATGTATTTCAGTCCTCGATACGCACTTACAGTAACTCAAGATATGGCCATTAACGTGTAGTATGCAAGCTGATTGTTGTTGAAACATAGTATGTCTGCTCCCTTATACAAATTTTCTACTTCTTGCATTTCAGGTTCATACATACAGTATGAGGTAAAATTGCTGGATGTTGGGAGCAGGGTAAAATTTCCATATGCAAATTAGCCCGAACTGTAAACATGATGCAATCCTTTCATTTTAAGGATTTTAAAAGGGCCTGTACCTGATTACCGCCCAAAATCTCATGTAAAATTCGCAATTTAACAGTTTTTAAATGTAAATTTGGCATGCACCTTTATCCAGAGCAACTTACATTATACAGTACCCTGGTTAAGGGGCTTGCACAAGGGACCAACAGTGGCAACTTGGGGTTTAAACCTGGGATTCTTCCAATCTGTAGTCCAACACCTTAAACACTGAGCTACCTCTGTAGTGTGGTCCATCCATCAATCCATTTATCTAAAAACCTGTAGATCAACGAGGGGCCATGGATGCCAATGGTGATTACCACTGTATTAATTCCCATTCCCATCAAAACATGCGCATTCATATACTACAGCCAATTTGGAAACGCCAGTTAACTTAATCTGCATGTCTTTGGACTGTGGGAGGATACAGGAGTACCTGGAGGAAACCCACCAAGCACGGGGAGAACATGCAAACTCCATGCACCACAGACTCTGAGGTGGGAATCGAACCCAGACTCTGGAGGTGCAATGCTAACCACTATGCCACCCTACCGCCCTGTAATGTGGCAGAGCCTGCTTATCCTGCTGAAAGAGACCACTGCCATCCCAGATAGCAAAATTATTATGGCCCAATTGTGGCCTGCCCCCCTGCTATATTCATCTGGCCCCATCATACCACAGTCCACTTCTGCTCCTGGCCCTCGGATTGCAGTTCTGTGAGCCGGATGAAATGCATTGTGGTTGGGGTGTCTAGGGTCACACAAACGTGTAAACATTTCTGATGCACAGCATGAGGCGAGGTGGATATCCTGGATAGACGGAAGATCTCAAAATTGCAGATAACCTTTAATATCAGAACTTCCCACCGTTGTAAAAGATCACCTATAAAAATACACCAACTTTCCTTTGTGTCTTTCCTTTCCATGCATGCGACAAATCTTTTCCTTTCTGCCATCTCTAAGAATTTACAGCATGCGATGTTTATATCTCTGTATACATCTCTGTATCTCTGCTATTTATATCTCTGTATACATAGTGGCAGAAGATCTGGATGGAAGCAGGAATTCTGCTTTACTTCCTGTTATGAAACAGGATTGCCCTTTGTGCGCCAGAGGAGACTGGCACAACACAATGGGAAAATCATGCCATGTCAATTCTCTATCAGAGTATTCGCTTTACATTTCTCTCTAGTCTAAAGAGCAACATGTTTTTCTCTTTTAATACTTATCTTGGTCACAATCCTAAATTACATATCCTCTATAGCCGTGGACAAAAATCTTGAGATGGAAACAAATAATAATTTTCACAAAATCTTTTTAACAGATGTTACTCTGGTATACTGAAGTATACTTACAAGCATTTTATAAGTGTTAAAGACTTTTATTGACAAGTACATTAAGTTTATGCAAAGTGTAAGTTGCAGGGTTGAGCCTTCTTTTTGAGAACTCTACAATTTGCTCTGGCATGCTGTCAATCAAATTTTGGGCCACATCCTGACTGATGGCGCAGCCCATTCTTGCCTAATCAATGCTTGGAGTTTTGTGTGGTTTTGTTTGTCTACCAGCCTCTTAATGATTGACCACAAGTTCTCAATAGGTTTAGGAACTGGAGAGTTTTCTGGCCATGAACCCAAAATGTTGATGTTTTGTCCCTTGAGCCACTTAGTTCTCACTTTTCCCTTATGATGAGGTGTTCCATCATGCTGGAAAAGGCATTGTTTATCACCAAACTGTTCTTAAATGGTTGGGAGAAGTTTTTGTACCATTCTTTATCCATGGCTGTGTTCTTAGGCAAAATTGTGAGTAAGCTCACTCTCTTACATTTACATTTAGGCATTTGGCGGACGCTCTTATCCAGAGCGACTTACAAAAAGTGCTTTAATGTTTACATCATTGGATACATACTTACACTGGGTCAACTAGGTTAATAACTAAGTGCCATTAGTCCAACACAACTGGGAAGAGTTTTTTTTTTTTTTTTGAGGGGGGGGGGGTTTGTTCAAGTACTGGAGAAACAGATGCGCCTTGAGCCGTCGTTTAAAGATAGTCAAGGTCTTAGCTGTACGGACATCTAGAGGAAGTTCGTTCCACCACCTAGGTGAGCCTGGATAAAAATGCCGCCCTCGATCCCTGAGAGATGGTGGAATGAGGCGAGCAGTGCTGGAGGATCGGAGGGAACGTGGTGCAGTGCGTGGTGTGATTAGAGCAGAGAGGTAAGTGGGTGCTGGGCCATTTTTAGCTTTGTAGGCAAGCATCAGCGTTTTGAATTTAATGCAGGCAGCTACAGGAAGCCAGTGTCCGGTGAGCGGAGGAGTGGGGTGGTGTGGGAGAATTTGAAAAGGTTAAAAACGAGACGTGCTGCTGCATTCTGGATCAGTTGCAGAGGACGAATCGTGGACAGAGGCTGGCCTGCCAGGAGTGAGTTGCAGTAGTCCAGTCTTGAAATAACAAGGGACTGAACAAGCACCTAAGTAGCCTGTGAAGAAAGAAATGTGCAAATTCTTCTGATATTGTAAAGAAGAAATCTACAAGAGCGAGTAAGGTTAGCAATGTGTGGGGAAAATGACAGATGATTGTCCACGGTTACCCCAAGATTGCGGGCAGTGGTTGAACGAGTAATTTGGTTGTTGTCCAGGAATATCACAAGGTGGGGATGAGTCACAAGGGATAAACAACAGTTCTGTTTTACTGAGATTGAGCTTCAGCTGATGAGCAGCCATCCAGGATGAGATGTCTGCCAGACATGCTGAGATCCGGGTGGAAACCTGAGTGTCAGAGGGAGGAAAGGAGAGAGTAAGTTGGGTGTCATCTGCATAACAATGGTATGAAAATCCATGCGATGATATGACCTTACCAAGAGACCGGGTATAGAGGGAGAACAGAAAAGGACCAAGTATTGAGCCCTGCTGGACACCAGTAGAGAGTCTACATGGGGCAGATGTATTCCCCCCTCGATGTTTACATTTACATTTAGGCATTTGGCAGACGCCCTTATCCAGAGCGACTTACATTTTTATCTCATTACACATATGAGCAGTTGAGGGTTAAGGGCTTTGCTCAAGGGCCCAACAGTGGCAACTTGGTGGTTGTGGGGTTTGAACCTGGGATCGAACCGTAGTCCAATGCCTTAACCACTGAGCTACCCCTGGCCCCTATGTTACCTTATATGACCTATCTTCTAGGTAAGAAGCAAACCATTGCCATGCTGTTCCACAAATTCCAAGGCTCTCTTGGCTGAGAAGCAACATGCATGGTGTCAGCATGCTTCACTGTTGGCATGACACATGACTGATGGTAGCGCAAGAGCAAGTTCTTCACAGATTGCTGACCTTACCTGCTCCTGTCGATTTTTTTCTTTACAACATCAGAGGTATCTGCCCATTTCTTTCTTCACAGGCTACTCAGGTGCTTTTTCAGTCTCTTGTTGTTTCAAGGCTGGACAATTGCAATTCAGTCCTGGCAGGTCTGCCTCTGTCCACCATTCGTCCTGGTGATCCAGAAAGTTGATCCAGAATGCAGCTGCATGTCTCATTTTAAACCTTCCCAAGTTCTCCCAAACCACCCCAGTTCTCCGCTCTCATGGCTTCCTTTAGCTGCTCGCATCAAATTGAAAACCCTGGTGCTTGCAAGCAAAAAAATGGTCCTGCACTTACTTACCTCTCAGCTCTAATTATACCTCGCACCGTACTGCGGTTCGCCCAATCCTCCAGCACTGCTTGGCTGGTTCCACCATCTCTCAGGGATCGAGGAAGATGTTTATCTAGACTCTTTTCTGTCCTGGAACATAGATGGTGGAATAAACTTCCTCTAGATGTCCATACAGCTGAGCCTTTAAATTATGACTTAAGACGTATCTATTTCTTCTATCTGTTTAACCCAGTGTAAGGATCTATCCAGTGACAGAAACTACAAAGCACTTTTGTAAGTTGCTTTGGATAGGAGTGTCTGCCAAATGTCTTAATATAAATGTAAAGGAAGTGCTGACCTTCATACATTTCAAGAAAGGCAACAAAGAAGCCACTTCTCTCTAGGAAAACAGACTAATATTCTGCACAAAGTACCTAGGGATTGGACTGCTGAGGGTAAAGTCATTTTCTCTGATGAATCCTTCTTCTGATTGTTTGGGGCATCCGGGAAAAAGCTTGTCCAGAGATCAAAAGATGTGTGCTACCATCAGTCAGATACTTACGAAATGGTTTGTACTTATATTTAGTAACATCTGACAAAAAGATCAAAAAACTTGTGAAAATCAATATTTGTGCTTTTAGCCAAGTTTTGAGAATGGAGACTAAAAATGTGGACATGAGAAGACATAAAAGGATAAACGTATATCAAGATAATGGAAAAAATTGAATCTGCATATTTTTATATCGCATTTATAAAGAACTAAAGATCTTAAATTAAAATTTATAGAGATGCACTGTACATTTATTGTAACCGTACATAACATTAAAGTGTAAATCTGATTCTGTACTGTGATTGTTATATGGCATGATTCATGCCACATATTATCTCTGCATCAGTCTTACGTTCAAGGATGTTTAGTGTTAACACCTGCACACTATTGTCCTTGTAACATTACAAAGTCAATTCATGTCTAAAACACAACTGACTCATATATTCAGACATCCTATTGCATTCACATGGCCCCAGTGCATTGTGAAACCATACCATAAATAGACATGTCTAGTCTGAGAGCATGTGACATGCAACTATTGATGCAAAAACACCCTTGACCAAGTCTTTTGGAGTGTGTATTTCTGTTTTGTTGAGGTCATTATGTGTAACAGTATTAGTGTTAGTACAAGGGGGCGGTCAAGTCAAACCGGCACTTGTGATGATGATTTTTTTCATGAAGAAAAACGTGATACTGATTGAAATTTAAAGAAGACAGTGTTGAGACTCATTGCCGGGGTAAAAAAAATTAAATGTCGCAAATATTTTAAATAAGGCCGTGATCTGTTATAATGCACAATGAAAAATCTAATGAATGCACTAGATCCACAACAATTAATGGTTAATCATGATCATCTTGTTTTTATAATCACAGGAAAAATATTTGGTCCTTTAGGTTTTTGCACAGCGCTATCAACAGAAGTATGAAACCATCATTCATATGTTCCAACTATTTATCTCCACCTCTAATCTATTCCCATTTTCTTATTATCTATACAACCATCATATGCAGTACACATTCCATGTTCTATCACTGCCATAGTTTCCAATGATCAATCATCAATAGCAGCAATAGCAGCCTCATGTGGGCTTCATGGGTCACTACATAGTAAGTTTAATTTGCCTTACAGATGGTTAAAGAGTCTGGGAAAAAGATGTGAAGTTGAAAGCCCATAAAACATAACAAAAAAGGGAAAACACAAGTAGAGTTCTTAAACAGATTAGCAGGGGTGAACAAAAATGATTATACTGTAAACTGAAAAGTGTGTTCATAAAAATGGAATATAAAAGAAACTCAATACATTTAGGCATTTGGCAGACGCTCTTATCCAGAGCGACTTACATTTTTATCTCATTACACATTGTGGCAACAACACCAGTGGCAACTTGGTGGTTGTGGGGTTTGAACCTGGGATCTTCCGAACCGTAGTCCAATGCCTTAACCACTGAGCTATACTATTCTATAGAATAGAATAGAATAGAATAGAATAAAACAAAACATAATAGAACAATAGTCATCTGTGAAACTGCTTATTGACTGATTTTTTGGGGTGTTTGTCACCGATTTGTCAGCAGTTGTGGTCAGTGAATAAACATTAGAGATTAATGATAATCATAATAATGTATAATTATTAATAAATAATAATTTGTTATTGGGAAATTTGGTGATTAATTATTAGTTGTTGGGAAAAATAAATAAAAAGATGAATAACTATAGAAACTCAACAATAAATAAAACAACTTCAATGATGGTGGTTTTAACCCCACTCTTATAACCATCGCGTAAATAACGGAGTGCACGATCATCTGTGTGAACAATGTTGTATTTGGTTTTGCTGGTGTAAAGGTTTCCACTGACCTCTCACCTGTGGTTTGGAAAGACAAAAGCACGAGAAGCTGCAAGGCCACACAAACACCCTGTGTTAGTGTTAGGGTTCAGGTTATGTATTTAAAAAAAACTCTGGAGTAATTCTTTTTTGAAGATGTTTATTTTAGCTATGAATGCATAAAAAGTGTAACGTGTTCTTTAATTGTTGGTAAATTGCTGTGGTATGTAACATAGCACAGAATAGCACAGAACAGACCTTGCTGTTTTACAAAAACATTGTTGGGGGATGAAATAAGACAGGACATCATTTTTCATGTATGTTTCAAGTCACAATATGAATTTTATAGACAGAAGTTTTATCATTTATCATTTTATAAATGAGTGTAGTATCTAATAAAAATACCCTTATTATACGACACTTTACAACAGTGTCTAAAATTCTCCGTCTTTTTGTACAGACTACTTCTGCCAGCCAACCCACCCAAATACAGACCCCCCTCCCCCACCCCACCCCCCATCCGCACCCCCACCCCCACATATTCCAAATAAAAGCAGCAACCACTGAAGGCCAACTCACACACAGAAATTCATTCACTTACAAACAGACAAAGAGAGGAAAAACATTTGTCATGGTTTGCAGAACAACAGTAGACAGTAGATAAAGTTAACATTTCCGCTCCAGTGATCTCAGGATAGTTACGCATGGAGATGACAGTTTATGAGTTCTACAAAGTGCTTTTATCTCCATGTTCCAGCCGTTTGACGTCTAATCCATTTCCATGATCTGATCTAAGGAAATCTGCAGCTCCACAGATGACTGTAATGAGGTCGCGCCGGTTGCCAAAGCCATCATCTTTAGCCTCTCCAGAGCCGTGAGAATCACCTGCCAAGCCGAGAAGGCGAAAAACTGATTAGTGAATTCAGTGCTGTGTGAAAGTTTTGAGCAACCCCTCATTTCTTCATCTTCATTTAAATCATATTATGTAGATTCAACCTCAGCGGCAACCTCATTTCCCCTCTCGTCCGCTCCAACCACTCAGCATTCAGCATCACCAGTACACTAATCACCGGCCTGATCATCTGTCATCATCTGCACCTGTTTCGCACCGGTTCATGCCTTAAATTAGATGCTTTTTATGCCTAAATGATTTATAGATGGCTTCACAAACAAGACACATTTCTCTGAAACTGCTCAGGTACAGGGACTGGCCTGAAAATAGGAGCCTTCGGGAAGGCTGGAGAACTATTCCTCAAGGCTCAAAATATGATGAAACAGGGGTTTGTGACTTTTGCACAGTACTGTATGTGTGAGGGACTGTTTTAAACCATTCCGATTTGTCAAGTGTGAAACTGATTGCCAACTAGTGAGAGTATGACTCTGATTAGATTCTATTACCAGCAAAACAAATCAACTAATTTGGCATTCCAACTAGAAAACCTGTCAGAAAACCTGAATATTTTTTATCCTGGAATAATTTAGTCTTCTAATTTCCCCCCTCTATAAAAATAAAAAGAAACAACCTACATCTAGACAGTAACCTTAACTTTTTTTCCTAACAAGCTGGATCAGACCAAGTGTTCTAATTAAATATTGTTTTTTTTTTCCACTTACAGTATATTGCAGCACTTTTGAATTCTCACCAGCTTGGACAATAGAGCTGGATGATTTGTAATTAAACTAATTAAACTTATATTAGTGCTGTCAATCGATTAAAAAAATAATCTAGTTAATCACAGTTGATCACATTCATAGTCTCTGATTAATCACAATTTTAAAATACTCAGATTGACTTGTATTATAAACATACAATGTTGGAATAAAGAAATGCATGGAACTGATTATGCTGCTTTATAATATCTTAAACATTAACTTTTAACAAATGTTAAATGAAAACCTCTCTGGCTGGGGGCACGAACACGGATTTATTTGTGTTAAAAAAAATAGTAATGCGCAAAGTTACTAGATTAATCACATGCATTCACGCGTTAATATTAAGAGCCCTCGTTTATATTCACAGCATATGTTATTATTTCACCAAATAAACAAATGAACGAAACATTTCATAAGGGGTCGTGTAAAATTTTCTGTTAATAAATGTTTGATCATCATTAATGGAAGGCATCTCCTGTTTCAGTGCTTTGTAACAATCAGTAAGTTTTTGGGAGATTTTTCCCAACTCATCTAGAAGATGAAAAAAGAAGCGAGGGATATTATATGACTTCGTAGCGGCTCCTGCTAAAGTGAAAACAGGAACTACCTTTTTACATGAACGTTCGGCAACGTTAAACGTGACTACTACTCGTTTTAAAAGTTTAATGTGCTATTCCGTGATAAAAGAAAACCTGGAAGCATTGAAAGACACCCGTGTATAATTAGAATAAAACACACCAAGGGTCAGTAAAACCATGATGTTATAGGGAAAATGTCAGCATCCCCACTACTTAACTTGGTCCAGCAACTGATCATCTCCTAATTTGGAAGTAAAAAAAGAGCTTAAGTCTCCACATTACCTCAACCATGATAAACTTCTTCTCCCATGGTTTGTTCTTGGGGTCGGGCCACTGCTGTCCCAGAAAGAAGTAGAGTGTGTATGAAGGAGACTTTCCATGCCTCTCTATGAATGCCATCAAATCTGGTGGAAAGACACACACACACACACACACACTGACATTAAGTGTCATTGTCCAACAACCTTCTACTGTGAAGAAGAAAATCTGGTGGAAAAAAAAAAAGCCTATGTCTGTACATATGTGAATTCTTGAAACAAAAATAAAACCTTTTGTTTAGTGTTGTATAAAATATAAGAATGTTATTCGTCTATCTAAGAGAATATAATATTCGAACTGTACTGCACGGCTACTAGGGTTTGGCAGTAATAGGGGAATCTGGCGTATTTAAAAATAGCTGCGATATCCTTTTTAATTACCGTCATGAAAAAAATCTGCTGTGTGTCCGTGTACCAGTGAGTTGACATTAACATCTGTGCAATAGTTCAGTGTAATCTGTTCAGTCAGAAGTCTAGGTCTGGCAAATATGTTGTAGACGTAAGTGTTTTGGCATCTCTATGCACTCAGTTTCTGAGCAAAAATCTTAGCACGAAAGAAAAACAGCAAACGACTCTTCTCAGACGGGGCTTTCCCTGACTGCAGCCACACAGAGGTAACAGCGAGAATGTGCATCTGCGGGCTCCTACACAAGCAAATCTAGTTAGCTTTGTACAAAACGCTTGTCTTAAAAAATAACAAAACCATCACACAACAATTCATGGTATTCATGGATGATACAAGTTAGGCAATTCATAAACCATCAGACCCCAGGATATAATTTGGGGTTTACTCTCACTCACCCATCATCTACCACTTTATTCTGTAAACAGGGTCTCGGGGGGTCTGGATGGCATGGTAATGAAGGGTCGGGCAGCTAAGGCTCTAGGTAGTTGATCTCAGAATCTGAGGATCTAACGGACCTAAGCCTGGTTAGAATAATGGGAGGGTTGCTATGCCGATATGTGTGCGGATTGGTTAATCCGAAAGAAAGGAATTAGTATATTCTTTGGAGTGATATTTGGGAGTACCCGGAGGAAACATGCAACTTCCACACACACAGAGGAGGAAATCGAACCTGGACCGTGGAGGTGCGAGGCGACAGTGTTAACCACTCGGCCACCGTGCTGCCACAGGGAGATTTACAGGTATTAAAAATTAGACCATAATAGCTACCATAGACAACTTTTTTTGTGTTATCACATGACAATTTTACAGCTACACGGTAATGCTCTAATTGTCACTATTGTAACTATTGTAATGGTTACTTATTCCATCTCTAACACTTTAAACACATTCACTCACCTGGCACAAACTGCTTAAAGGAATAGATGGGCTCAGGTCTGATTTTGGAGACCGCTCTGGATGTAGGCCCCTGCTCGTGTTTGTCTGATCCCCAGTAAATACGACTGTCTCCCCAACGACATCCCAACAGCATGCTGCCCTCCTGCCTCACCTCCAAGCCGCCCAGATTATCCAAAATTGTCTGGGTGGTGGTGGCCTGGGTGTGATCCAGTATAGACTCTGTGCCGGGGAGCTGCACAGCAGGGAGTGGACTTGGCAGTTGGTTAGGGTCATTCCTAAAAAGAGGCACAGGATATATAGAATAAGGGATTTATACTTTAAAACATCCAATATAAACAAAATACAAAACTTTATTATTGTATACACAACCACACCTAGAGGATGAGCAGCAGATTAGACAATTTCTCAACTCCCTTAACTTACCGGTTGTAACTGAGGAACAAAATTGAGAAACAAATATTAATAGCTGCAATAACTAAGACAGAGCTAAATAACGCCATCTCCAGGCTCAAGATGAATGTGAGGTCTCCTGGCCCTGATGGCTTTACGTCAGAGTGGTATGAGACTTTTCGGTCTGAATTAATACCAAGTCTTCTTCGGGCTTGCAATGGAGTGGCCAAAGCGAGGCAGTCATCTCAGTTATCCCAAAAGAGGGAAAAGATAAATTAGAAAGCAATTCATATAGACCTATTTTGATCCTGAAAAACTATTTACAAGCGTCCTTGCCGGAAGACTAGAAAAGATTCTTCCGCAATTAACACATAACGATCAGACTGGGTTTATCTCTCAAAGACTAACTCATGATAATATTAGACGATCTCTGCAGATATTAAGTCATATTTAACAAGACGGACTGGAAGCTTTTCTAATTAGTTTAGATGCGGAGAAGGCTTTTGATTCCGTAAGTTGCTTACCGTAAGTTAAAGGCATTCACAACATTTTTGTTGGGAGTATCCGAACGATATATAATAAACCACCTGCGCGAATAGAAATAAATGGGTACCTTTCAGATACCATTATGTTAGGGCGTGGATCAAGACAGGAATGCCCAATTTCACTGCTGCTTTTTGCGCTCTATAAACTCTGGCACAATGAATAAGGCAAACTGAAAACAGGCATCAGTATAGATGAAGAATATCACAAATTGGCTTTATATGCTAATGATATTTTGATTTATTTATTTATCTAACTCATTTCCTGAATTAATGAATCTTCTAGAAAAATTCGGCAGATATGCAGGATATAAATGAAATATACAAAAAACGCAAATTTGGACCTTGAATTATACACCTCTAAAACATATTAGAGATAAATTCCTACTTAATTGGCATCAGAATTCACAGAAATATTTGTGAATACATTTAACGAAAGAAAACTCAACGCTAGGAGAGGCAAATCTAGACCCACTGTTAACCAAAATCAAAGACGATATACATAGATGGAATGCCGTCTCTTTCCTAGGCCTCAGTCATAGAATTGACTTAACAAAGAGGAACATCCTCCCGCAGTATCTCTATCTGTTTCAAGCTCTCCCAGTAAAAATTCCCTCAAAACACTGCTCTGAATTAGATAAGGTCATTTCTAGGTTTATTTGGCAAGGGAAAAAACCCAGGATTAAATTGAAACCTTACAGCTTTCAAAAGAAAAAGGAGGTATGGCATTACCCTACTTTAGGGATTATTTTTATGCGGCGCAGACTAAATATTTAATTAACATATGTAATACGGTGTATAAAGCTAGGTGGGAAGATATTGATGAATAATAAATGATCCCCCAATTTAAGCAGTTTTGGAACATAAAAACTTGAGAAGATTTATAGATGTGGTGCAAAACCCATGGATTAAAGCCCAACTAAAAATCTGGAATATAATAAAAGAAGAGTATAAATTGGATTGTAAATCACAAATAATTCAATGGTTATGACCATGATTTTAAACCAAATAGAATTGGATTATAGATTCAAATCATGGATCTCAAAAGGAATAACAACATTCTATTCTCTTATGAAAAATGGAGATTTAAAGGACTTTAAAAGTTTGAAGAAAGAATACTATCTTGAGAAACATAATTTTTATAGATATTTCCAACTACGCAATCTCTTTGAAAACAACATCAAAAGTAAAACAGACTTTGACGACCCAATTGTAAAGATATTTATAGGTGCTTATAAAGGTGATTCAAATAAAGGTGTCATATCCAGATTTTGTAAAGGCTTTAGGATAAAAAAAAAAATCACTCTACAGAATATATTGAAGAAAAATAGGGAAAAGAGGATAATTTTTTTATATCAAATGAGGAATGGCTTGACGTATATAAATTTCCATGGAAATACTATACTCATACTAACTCTCACATATAGCGGGAATTTGGGTGGAAATGCCTTATCAGATTCTTAATTACACCAAAACAAAGGGCACATATTGAGGAAGGGGACACTAAATGCTGGAGACAGTGTGGGTTTTGGGAAGCCAATCATTGGCATATATTTTGGGAGTGCCCAGTGATAAAACCTTTCTGAGCAGGCCTTCATAAAGCATTGGAAAACATACTTAAAACTTTAATGCCCTTGATCTTTTACACATTATTTTTAGAAAGTGTTAACTTCCAAATAAGATCCTCCAAGAGATACCTCATAGGAATTTTAACAACTGCTGGTAAAAAAGCGCTTACAAGACGTTGGTTGCTTCCTGAACCCCCTACAATGCGAGAGTGGATGGATATAGTAAATGATATTTATTTTATGGCAAAGATTACTTTTTTCTTTCGTCTGCAAAAGAATGCGTTTAGAAAAGTCTGGTCCAAGTGGGTTAAATATGTAAAACCATTACAGCCAGACTTTGTGGAAGTATAAAACAATTGATTTTGCTTTTCTGAATTGAAAATATTGTAATTCCTATGGTATGCCTTTTCCTTGTCGGAAGGATTTATTTTATTTCGTTACCTAGTTCTGTATTGTGTTAAAAAAGGAAATCGATTAGCAAAGAACAATGTAATTACATTTGTTTGAAAATAATGTGTTGTTGTTTGAACTGCCACATCAAAATAAAAAAAGAAGCACAGGATTCACTCATATTAGATTAGGTGTTTGGCCACATTTGGGATATCAAAGATTTTTGTTGCTTAATGGCAAAAATTAAGGGAGAAAGAAAAAATGACAACTAAAATTTATTAATAACTAAAAAAAACGAAAGTTCTGGCACAAAACATAAAATATAAAAAAACATAAGAGCAAAAAACATTTTTAAGATGCAGAAAAGGATAGATGATATTATTCATATTAAATTCATTTGATCAATTAATAGACACTATGAGCTGCACAGGATTCCTAGCTTAACTATAATTAATAAATGAGAAAATGATCTTCAAGTTGCTTATGACCTTAAATACTTTTACAGATTAGAATCCAGTAAAAAAAAAAAGTCTTAAATATCAGCTGAAAGAATATCTAGAGTGTAGCACATCTACTGTATGTGACATTACACAACAGTTAAACTGAGTAATCTGATTGGACGAGAATCATTCAACATGTGGTGGTAACAATACTGTGATGTTTAACTTTAGCTACGGTACATATTACTCAGCAACACAATCGTTAAGTACGCTAACTGTCGGTCGCCTGCATGTGTACGTCAGAAGTACGTCATCAAAACATTCCACATTCAAAACCAGTCATGGAAGCACTTTCATCAAGAAAACACATCTAATTAGTAATTTGACTTTGAAGTCGTTCCGAATTGCCCCTGAACCATCTGTTAGTTACCAAGCAATCTGATTGGACAAGAGACATTCCGCGCATGGTAATAATAGAGCATAACAGTACTAGTAACTATATGTATCGCTCCATGTCAGAGGTGCTCTAACAATCATTAATTGCACTAACGGCCAGTCGCAGCATGGGTGGAAGTAAATCTGTATGATTCGCAGTACTGGAGAGCGAACAGAGTAGCTGCTCGCCAAAACCCACATTCAAAACCAGTCAGCAAGAATACACACCTGATAACACTGTCATCTGTCTCTATAGTAATCTGACTTTGAAGTTATTCCAAATTGCCTTTGTTGCTCTGCTCATGGCTAATGCAAGCTACAAAGTTAACTAGCGTCTAAGACAAGGCTGAATCCCAAATCCCTCTCTAACCCCTGATCAAGGGCACTACTTGGTGTGGATCAAGGGCACTACTTGGACGAGGGATTGTCCACCTGTGCCCTCGTGCCTAAGAGCGCATCACAGCCGTGCTCATATCAAGTACAACTGCCTCTCGTGTGAAACTAAAGCTTAATCTTTCATCTAAAAATGAAGTACATTATTTAAGGCACATAATTAGCAAAGTATAAAATGAAAGAGCTAATAGTAAAGAAATATAATATAAAGCGCTTACGTGTTACCTAAACACTAGACAGAAACCAGCCTCGTTCTCCACCAACTGACTTAACACCTGCTTCCCTCTGTAATAAACATTCACCTGAAAATGGGTCCCGAATTGGTTTTCACCTAAAACATAGACAGAGACAGGCAATAAGACATGGTGAGTTTAGATCTAAGAGCTCACAGATGCAAACTTGCTCTAATTTGTTAAACAAAGGCGGAAGTCATACCCGAGTCATTAGAATTTGACTGAACAGGCTCATGATTAGCCTGGTGAACGTGTTCCTGTGTACCCATGATGGCGCCCTCTAGCGGAGAATATTGTCCAAACATTAACGTGTCTTCAGCAGGAGGAAGCTGTCCTACACCAGCCATAGCACCACCAACTGGTGAAAAGTGGTTCATGCCTGAAGTTTCCTGAATGGGAAATGGAGCGTCGCAGGGAATCGGATTCATGTGAGGTGAATCTTCCAGGAAGACTGGATTACCAGGCAACTCTGTGAATAAATGCATACCGAACAGATGAAGGTTTACTTTCTAGCAGATGTTGAATGAAACATTATGATGTACAGAGGGACTATATTTTAGGGCCTACAGTATGTCGGGGGACTATGTATTAGTGTGTTAGGTGTGTGTCACAATGACACTGCCATCTCTTTCTGCGTCTGTTTAGTGCTCCAAATAATCATGTCAAATGTTTTTTTTTTATTCTAATTCAATCTGAACCTCCATCCATCTAGGAAACGTGGAGGCCAATGGTGACCATCGTATTTATTGTTTGGGAACGTCAATTAGTTTAGTCTGCATGTCTGCATTGGACTGTGGGAGGAAACACACCAAGCATGGGAAGAACATGCAAACTCCATACACACAGACCCCAAGGTGGGAATCGAACCCTGACCCTGGACATGCAAGCCACCGTGCCACCAAAATAAACCTCAATACTATAAACAACAAACTAATTCAATTAGTACATTAGTTATTGGTTCTATGCCCCAAAATATGACTCATTATTAGATGTTTTTTTTTTTGTCCTACAAGCTTCATATCTGACCGATCACTTGCACATCCTGGTCACGTGAAATTTTTTCTTGCCCTGTTCCATCCCAGTCCAAGCTTACACTGCTAGCATTAACCAAATTTCTATTAAGCTTTTAAGTAAAACAATATATATTATATACAATGCATTGTCTTTTGTATCTGTGGTCTAATCTACAGTATATATTTATGTATGCATGTATGTTTGTATGAATGTTAAATTTACTGTGTAGGTTAGATCGAGGACACTATATAGTTAAAATTCCCAAGCTACACTGATGGACCATGACATTAAAACCCCATGGTGCCAACATGGCAGCTCTGGTCCCTCGGGAAGTGGCTCCATAGGGTCTCTGGGAGTGTGCTGTGGTGTCCAGATCCAGGACGATGGCAGTAAATGTTTTGTGTGGGTGCGGGGTGGGGCCATGGACCATTACAGGTCATGGGTTGCTAAAACCCCAATATTATCATCCTTAGGTTGGTGTAAATGTATCCTCATTTGTAAAAGAAGCACGAATAAGCTGCATAGATAGTGACCACAGTGTGCAGTTCCAGCTTATTACTCAACAACACTATGCATTATTCAGTAACTGCAGTAGCATGAAAACAAGTGCAGTTTTAAAAACCTAGAAATGTTTTTAAGGAACTAGATACTTAAACAGGGTATGTTTGTCTGTGCATTTTTAATTCAAACTCTAAAATATGGATGAAACTATATTTAAAAGTTTTCATCTGAGTTTTTTGACTCTTGATATGACGGCGCCCCCTGCAGTGGCCAGGGCAGTTCCTGCATCTTTGAAACCCTGGTTAAGTTGTGTTCATCTCATGCTGTCTGACTTGCAAGTGACCCTGATTTTGTTCAGATGTGGTACGCGCATGTGTTTCAGGCGGTTTTAGGGCCGCACGATTATTTTAAAACATATTGCAATTCTTTGATCATTTGATATTTCACTATTAAATTGATACTTTTGTATACACGTGTACTTATCTAGGCTGACAGAAAAATGATCTCATTGTTGTTGTCCAATATTTATTTAACTCAAAGTATTAAAATAAAAACAAATATTTACTTTATTGACGAATTCTACATCAATTCCTGCCTATATTACCTGGAATAAATTGCCTTTGTAATTTTTATAAAAAATAATTGTACAGCACTACCATTTTTACCATGAGTAACTGGCTTTTCTGTGGGTTTGCACAATACGGGCTGGGCTTTGATCATCGCAGTCATGATCAAAGCCACGAGCCTTGGTTACCCATCATCCTGAACATGCCTGAACCCCTGAACAAGGGCACTACTTGTGGTACACCCTACATAGTGCACTACCTTTTCACTACCTTGCGCTATTTGGGATTCAGCTGGAGCTGATATTCTAAAGTGGAATAAATGGAAATATAAAGTAAATATCATATGTTTCTCAGGACTGTCCACCACCTTCATGGTTTATTCTCCTCACCCTTTTGCTAAAAAGTACCAGCAAGAATTGAAAACTACTTTTACCCTTTTTAATTACACTACCTGTCGGTCATCAGCTCTGCCATTTGCACTTAATTAGTTCCACCCCTGGGATATGTTTGGCTTTACAGCCGTGCCGATATTCAGCACAACAGAACTCCCTCTCATGTTATATTGCCTAAGTACAGTATGATATTCCTAAGAAAGTGACGAGTACGTATAAAGCAAAAAAATCCTTATAATACGCAATACATAACACATTTCTCCCTTATATATAATTACTCTTATATACATACAATGTAAACATTTTCCTTTATTAATCTTGTGTACCTGGATCGGAGTCAACAATATTCAGATCTGCAAGGCACATTTGCAACAAATCAGGCTGCGTGCTTCCACCTGAGAATCAAAGCAGAACCAAAAGTGATAGGATGAGTTATAAAGAAACAAATAATACTGTACAACCCGAACAGAAACGAGCACACATGACACTTAGAGTCGCCATCTTACCTGGAAACAAGTCCTCTTCTGCCAGGTACATGGTATCGACAGGAGAAATGTCAATCTAGCAGACATGAAACAATAGCACCAACAAAGTAGTTAGGACATTACACAAGTAATATATTAAGTTATGGAAAAGGAGATAAAAACAAAACTCACATTACCCACTGGGGAACCATCAGTAGATGCTACGGAAACACAAAAATGCAAAGAAAATCAGTACCATTTGTAAAAACTCCTCCAATATAAGCAATATGGCAATATGTTTCTGCTGTAACAGTGTACAAATGTTGCAAAGAATCAGTGATTAATAACATTAATTAATCGTACAATTGATTTTCTGGTGGGCAGATCTGAAGCTGGCAGAACATATAAACGGTGCATTCATGAATACAGCTGTGTATGAAGTGTTCGTGCAGGACTGCATTATACATTTATTCTAGTTATCGTCCACATCTATTTAGTAACTGATTGATTCTGGTCAGGGTCGAAGGGAGTTTAAATGACAAATTAGTTTATATTTTAGCAAAGCAAACCATATCCCCAATAACTGTAGGAACTTTCCATGAAAGCATCATTTCATGGAGTGAGGGGGGTATTGGGATTAAAAAAAAATTTTTTTTAAAAATCAACGTTGCCAACTATCTAGCAGTAAGACCTAACCAGCAGAAACAAAGGTTAATGATTTATTATTTTAATACCTCCAGTATATACATCCAACCTCTCCCTAAAGTTCTAGGAGCCTCCCACATATTGATAAAGGTACAACATGGGATGTGTGTAGCTATAGAGAAGCTCGACTCCCGACGGCAGTTTCTGTGTCTGCTAGTCTGAACAATTTGATTTAGTATGGTTTCTCTTAGACTAGCATGTTCACATGTTCACATTTTAGACTGGTTTTAGTCAAACTAACACAACGACATGTAAACTCAGTGAGTGTATTATCTAGCTCTAATAAATTACTAGCCAGTGCTAAGCTCACAAAGTATTGTATACTAGCTTGCACTGAAATGGTACTTGCCATTTATATTATTATAAGCCATAGTTTACTGCATGGTGGCACGGTGGATTAGTGGTTAGCACTGTCGCCTTGAGCTCCACGTTCTGGGTTCGATTCCCACCTAGGGATCTGTGTGCATGGAGTTTGCATGTTCTCCCTGTGCTTGGTGGGTTTCCTCCCACAGTCCAAAGACATACAGATTATGTTAACTGCTGTTCCTAAGTTGCCCGTAGTGTGTGAACGTGTGTGTGTCCTGCGATTGGATTGGCACCCCGTCCAGGGTGTACCCCACCTCCTAGGATAGGCTCCAGGCCCCCTGACACCCTGCACACAAAATACAGCGGTATGGACGATGAGTGAGTGAGTTTTTCCTGGATTGTTCCTTGATTGACTGCCAGTTCGTTTCCATCCCTTTTTAAAGTGAGTATTGTTTAGCTGGAACAGGTTTAAGTATTTTAGTTCCAGTGAAGGGAAACTGTAATTCCTTTAGAGCACAACATCATCATAGACAATCGTGTGCTTTCAAAGTTGTGGTGTCAGTTTGAGGAAGAACCACATCTGAGAGTGATGGTGTTCACAAATTTTGGCCATATCACGGCTAAATGGGAATTTCTGACAGCATTTTCGCATTCAGTTCTGCCTTATTAGTAATTCCAAAAGTTAAAATCAAGAACAATGGTTACTTTTTTATGCATGAAAAAAAAAATCTGGAACTTTTTTTTTTTCTACTTTTTATAGCCAGTCAGTAAAGCTTCATCATGTATAAAACATTTTTATAAATGAATAGTAAGTGCATGTGCGTGTGGCACAGAAGTTGCAGACTAACTTCAAGAAGCAGCTCATACCACAGGGAAACACCCACATGGGCAAGTTGCCACAATACGTCTTACTGCTGTAGTGCGTCTGACTATAACGAGCCCCTTAACTGCATATCTATTTTTTTATAATTATTATTATTTATCTTTAATTTATTTATTTATTATTATATTATTTTTTATTTTTCAAAACAGATACTGAATTCAGATGAACAGATGCAAAACAGATGAACTGTATGCTTTACATAGATAAATAAATCTCCTTACATTACTACATTTCTAAATGATAGTATAAACTCACGCTTATTCAACATTAAATATGTCAGTATTTATTATTTCTCAAAATACCCCACGTTACACGTGATAAAACAGCACATAGTCTCTGTGCGTGCAGCTAGACTCACTAAAGTGCAAAAAAACAGGACGAGTGTAAGACGGGAGGTACAGTTTCAGAACATATCAATATCGCATCCTGTTTCATCCCCTTTCTCACCCACAGAATGTGTGTCATCTGGCCATCTGTAGATTTTGTGAGGGTTAGCAGTATCGTTCTTGTTATCTTCCACAATCTTGAAGCCCTTGATTCGGAGAGCGCTGCGGAAGTTTCTTTTCCACACTGAGGGGTCACCTGCGATCTGGCCGTTGGAACCCGCGCTCGTCTGAGCCCATGCCTACGCCAAGAAAGAAAGAAAATTTAAAAAACGACTTAGGACGAAAAAACAAACTAACAAGCCTAACCCGAATACACAACCGATTCTTGGGTTGACTGTTCTTCAGTTGGTGGAAATTTTATAACTATACTGTGAGATTCGGACACAAGAGTCATACTGCTTTTTCATCCTTCACTGCACAATGTTAATTATAATTATAATAAAAATATATATCATAATATAACATATCATACCATATGATATAACACAACAAAAACATAATATAATATAATGTATAATAAAAATATATATTTTTAAAAAATTTAGTAATAAATTTAACATGAAAATAATTGTTTATTTAGAATACATTTATACGTCATACATCATTACATTTGCACTGTTGATCTAGTCATGCTTTAAGCTATGTGTTTATTTCTGTATTTTTAAGTGCTTTAATCATTTTAAAAGAAAAATTGCTCTCTATATAAGCTGATACTCTTTGGTGTCAAGAAATAAATCCGTTTATTAATAATAAATATATCTGTTCTCTATAAAGTTATCTGGTTTACTCTAATACTATTGCACGCTCTAGTCTACATACAGTAATGCTAGCTAATATGTTATTTTATTATTAATTAAATTGTTATTATATAATTAATTGTTTCACTATTCGCTAGAGTTCTAACTTGTAACTTCTAGCCTAACTATAGTAGAAAAAACTATAGTCACAAACATCACCTACTGTATGAATTATAAAAAGGCCAAACATAAATTATCAATAGCGGTTTACCTTAAAGATCAGGATGTCATCACTGTTCGAGTCCTGCCTCAAACCGTGTTTCCAGGGAATGCTGAATTTTGTGCATTCCTGGTTGACCCACTGAACGCCGGGGTACTGTCCACTATCGATCTGCTGCTTCAACCAGGGAATGAAGAGCGGTTTTGGCTGAGCCATTGGGCTGATGTGTTAAGCTCAACAAATCAGCACAGATTTTTTAGCTGCAATATACATATAAACATAAAGTGAACGCATATTATTAAAAGGGCACTAAGAAAAGCGTTCCACAGAGCATAAGTAGCAGAAACATCTCTACAGCAACTGTTTAAAAGAGATTATTGCTTATTTTGGATGCCTTCGGCACTATTTTACAAAGTAGAAACAGCGTGAAATTAGATGCTGTGTCCAGATGTTTCACTGATAGTGTATACTTTCAAGTTTAACTTGATAAATTAATCAATTTTACACTTTATGAATTAAGTTTACTGCATTTGTCAGAAACCATTCTCCGAAACAACTTACATTTTTATCTAATTACACAACTTAGTGGTGGTGGTGGGGTTTAAACCTGAAACCCCCTGGTCAGTAGCCCGAGAACTTTACTCATTGAGCTACCCCTGCACTTATCATGTTTTCACTCATTTTGACATGGATTTTAATATTTTTTTCAAATACTGAACAATGCCAAAGCTAAAACAGATGTTTAAAATGTTTTGTTAAATATCCTATTTGCACATATTGTTGGTTCAGTGGATTGGTTGTGGCTATTGGCCCAATCTTAAATAAGGTCCTTAAACTTGTCTGCTCCAGGGCACCGCTCTGACCCCAGCCTACTAACAAGAAGCTGGGTTATGCGAAAAATAAAAAAAATTACTGTGTAGTAATGTCTGTGTGACGAATAAAGACTGAACTGAGCTGATGTAGTGTTCACTACATGTAGTGACACTCAAAGATGAGCATCCCATTCCTATCAGTGCTTCTTGAGATACTTCTACTGTCTGATTCCACCTGTGCCCAACTAAATTCATCGAACATAATTAGGAAAGACACACACCTGTCTACATTAGGTAATCCCATAGATGGTGTATGTCAAAGTGAAAACAAAGTCATGAGGTCAAGAGTATTAGTCATATTGTGTCAAGACCCAGTTCTAGGGAAGAATATAAAAAGAAAATCCTCCCACAGACAAACACATGACTGGGTTAGTTGGCATTCCCAAATTGCCTGTTATATATGTACTGTATACACTATATATAAATATATAATGTATATATGTACCGTAGTAATATATTTTATTAAAAATTCATATTTTTATAATAGTTCTTATAATAGAAAAAACGTTATCCACCCATCACTCACTCTCTACCTTTCACTTATTCACTATGAATCCGTTTCTGTGTAGGGTCTTGAGGGGCCTGGAGCCTATCCCAGGGAGCCTATCCCAGGGATATCAGGGTACAACCTGACTAGAGTGCCAACCCATCACAGGGAACAACAACACACATATAACCACGCGCCCAATTACAATGTTCAAGCTATTTGGAAACGGCAATGAGACTACGGTAGGAAATTGGAGTTCCCGCAGAAAACTAACCACGCCCGGGAAGAACGCACACAGAACAGTAGATAAGATTCAAACTACTTATCGTGGGAGTTTAAGGTATCAGCGTCAACCACTACGTTTTTTGTTTTTTTTAATGCAACTGTTGATCTATTGTGATATACAGCAAAACCTTCTTATATACTCACTCACTCACTCTGTCTAACTGATTCTCTATAGTGCTTTTCCTATTCAGGATCATGTGTTGCCTGGGACCTTTTTCCAGGGGAAGATAAGAGCACGGTGCTAGTCACTACATCACTGTGCCGGTTGCACTATACTCCTGATGTAAATTTTGTTGACTTACAATTTGAATATATGACTTTAGACCTGATTATTTAGGCAATATGTAAAGTTTATTCCTTGCAAATATCTCTGTTTATTATTGTTGTTTACAGAATTTTATTGTAAACACTTAATCTATACTTTACAGTTCTTTTGTATAACTGTGTATATTTTACATGATTTTTCTTCCTTTTCTTTTGAAACAAATAAGACGTATTTATTTATTAACCTTTTCACTCTACAACGTATCAAAAAGCACAGGATCAAACAGGAAAGATCAAGGGAACACGCGTGCCTGGTGTTCTAAACGATTACGTCATACCTCCCTACCGCCAGTATAACAAACAAACCTTGTTTGTTTTTATTTCTAACCCGTTTTATTTAGTATGAATGAAAGTATCGACCTGCGTTACAGACTGGGGCCTAAACCGCAAGCACACATGGTAAAACTGATCGACTTGATCGTTGACTCGTCAATGATTTATACAAACTGGACACACACACACACACACACACACACTTACCTCATGAGGAGAACTGGAGATCGCAGGAGTGTAAAGCAAAATGCGTAATGAGACGGTCCGCTTCCCGCCGAGTGTGGAGGTATAGCCGGGGAAATTCAGTCTGATTACTCAGCGACTCCTGCGGGCGAGTAGAAAATAGGGTGGATCAGATAGGGCACTACAGAGGGCACAGGGGAAGTAGTGTACAGACTGAGTAGAAGTGCGCGGAGGTAGTGAGCAGGAGCGCAGTTGGTGAGTGAGTGAGTTCTCGGGAAATCCGCCTCTATCAGTTTCGCTTTCAAGTTCCAACAACGTCATCGCCTCTCTCTCTCTCTCTCTCTCTCTCTCGCAATGTGTGTGAAGTGTGTATACATTCTTTACAGAATCATTTTGTGACTCGGCTCCTTGAATCTCGTTCATCAAAATGAACGAATCTTTTTTTTTTTTTTTTTTTTTTAGTCATTCAGTTCATTTCGTTCTTTTGATAAGAAATAAAATAAAGTGTTGCATTTTCAATCAAAGACCCCCAACACGTTTTGGTCATAGTTCCAGGAATAAAAATAAAATAAAATGCAGCTAAGGACATATAATAAGAAAACAGAACGAGTAGCTCACCTCTCGTATCTTCCAGTCTGAGTCGTTCGTTCTTTTTGAATCTATTGCACGTGACAAAAGACTTGAAGATTCGTTGAAACCGTTCTATTCTGTTTCCTGTGTACTGCACTGCATAGCGTCTATGGGAGTCACGTGACAAAAAGAATGAACGACTCGGACTAGAAGAGTCATTGAGAACGGATCGCTTATTTCTGTTTCCTCTGCATAACCCACAGGGGGTTTTGTGATGATTTGCGCATGCGCGCCCAGTAGAAAAAGAACGAATCACTCTGAGTCACGTTAAAGATTCATTCAAAAAGAACGAATTGTTCATGAACGACCCATCACTAGTAGATAACATTATGACTACCTGCCTAATAGTGAGACCACCATAACAGTGATGTACTGTGTGCTCTGACACCTTTCCATCATTAACCTTTTTATCAATTGAATCTGCACTAGCGCTTCTATTACTGTATGCAGTGGTCCGGACATATCAAAAGTGATCCAAGGAAGGAAAATCGGTGAACTGGAAGTGACAACAGGGTCATGGATGGCCAGGGCTCACTGAGGCACAAGGAGAGCAAAGCCGGTGGTAGTCCAATCCAACAGAAGCGATACTATATCTCAAACTACTTTAATGTTTATCACTTATGGTGGCAAAAGGAGGGACCTACTCAATATTAGAGAGGTGGTCATTATCCGTCACTGGATACATCTCTACACTGGTTACAATATAAACATCAGAACTAAACAACAGAGCAATGTGGGAAAGTGGCCTGATCTGGTTTACATGTGTAAAGGAAAACACTTCACTTGGAAGAGATGGCACCAGGATGCACTGTGTGAATAAGGCGAGCTGGTGGAGGCAGTGTGTGGCTCTGGGCAATGTTCTGCTCGGAAAACCTGAAAACTAGAATAGCTTGTTTGAGGTTTTGACTTGGCCTCCAAATTCTCCAGATCTCAATCCAATCAATCTGTGGGATCGGATGCCAGGAAGCCCCACTTCGTAAAGGACCTATTCCTTGGTGCCAGATACCACAGCACACCTTCAGAGGTCTAGTGGAGTCGATGACTTGATGGGTCAGGGCTGTTCTGGTGGTAAAAAGGGGATCTACACAATATGAGCCATTGGTTTATGTCTTATCGGTGAAGTTAGAACTTATTCACTTTAATTTATAAAACTTACAAAAGCCACACAATCTAGTACTGCTGCTGCTACTACTTGAACTTCTAATACTACTATTACTACTAGTACACCTATTACTACTATTGATACTATTACTGTGACTCCTAGGTCTCCTCATTTCTTACATCTACACTTCCACTTCTTTTACTATTACTCCTGCTGTTGCTATGACCACTACTACCATTCCCGCCTTCTTGTTCTACTACGACAACTAGTCATTTCTCTTAACAAGTAAAAAAATATAATCAAATTGATAAAGATTTCTGGAAGAAGACTGTTTAGGTAAAGAGTCTTCAGTTTAAGCACTTAGTATCAGCAGGTTTTTGGTTATGGGAACGTCTTCAGGACAGAAGCTCTTCAGGTTTTTTTGTAATTGAAAGTAAAAAAAAACTGTAAATGTTATTCTTATGAGATTAAAGAGAAAGATAATGCTTGATAAGTAAAGTAGTGTTTGTAAATGCACCCCTAAATGGGTACAAAAACATCTTCATTAAGATTTTTTTTTAAGTTGGCAAATTGTTGTAGTCTAAGAGGAATCAAATGCTTCTGGTTAGAAAAAGAGACTTTGCACTACTTCAGTGTTTACGTTATAAAACAAGTACACAGATTAAACCACTTCCTGTCCTCGTCAATAAAAGGTGCGGCTACGCGTTTCTTCATGCCAAGCCTGTAGTAACAAGACGGTACAGCACTAGACAGTTACTAATTCTTTCAGACTTATAATAATAAGCTTGTAAATCGATTTCTTCTCTTCGAGTCTTTGTTTTAGATGGATTTTAAAATTCCATATATTTATTCTATTTTAAATGTATTGTAAAAAAGGTAAAACATATAATAATAAATGCATCTGTTTCCAATTCAAAAATTTGTGAGTAGCCCATCCAAATTTTTTTTTTATTGCATCCCTGCTCTCTGTTAACAAACCCACTTAACCTTGAATTCTTTTCCTGAGTTGAAGTGTGTATGAAATACAGTGCAGGTGCGAAACAGCAAGCGTTCATAACGCTAACAACCATATGTTTTCAGTAGATTTTGGAATAATTTCATTCAGAATTTTCAGATTCCCAGAAGCTCTTACATTCCATAAATCTACAAATTTCCATGTTTTATCATGTTTCATTTTAAAAAGATAAAAAAGGTAGTTTCCAAATTGTTTCACTGATCCCCAAGGAAGCGTTGAATCAGCCTCACCTTTGTTTTTAGAGGACATTTGAGCCTGGGGCTTAGTGGAAATACCCCAGCAAAACCACAACCATGCAGGAATCAAAGTATGAATTAGACTGAAGACTGAAATATAGCAGTGCTACAACCTGGAACTAAAGTGTCCTGAATTTGGATCGTACTGTACTGTATCCCATCAACCTATACAAAATAGCCCATGATAGATGTTTGTAAAATTATTTTAAAAGAAATACTTAAAAACAATGTAAAAAAAACTTTAAAAAAAGAAATCCAGCATTTCAGTACTTCATTTACATTTTTCATTCATTTTTTTAAAGAAAAAAAAACTTTAATTACAATTAAAGTTAATCTGTAAACATGCAGTAATGTTGATAGTCATGATAATAAAACCTAAATACATTGAAAAACTAAACAATTCTGTAATAACAATGAAACATTCTGAAACGTTTAATCATGAGGGCAAAACTGATAATTTTATGAGACATTATACGCTCCTTGATTTTATTTGTTTGTCAAATACAGGAATAGTCCATGTACAGAAGAACTGTATTTTGAGTGAAGAGCTGTACAGTATTTACACAAAGGCTTGGTTTTCAAAAGAAGCACAGTATTAGATTGTTCCAAAATAATACTCATAGTACAGACAATCGACAAACAGTTAAAAATGAAACCCAAAAAAAAAAAAAGTTCCTATTTAAATATTACTAATACATATTTTTCCCTAGTGGGAATTGAATGCTATAGTTAGCTCTTATTTTCATGTCCATCTTCTGAAGAATGCACTGAAATAATACAGTTTTGCGTAGCTGAAAGATATTTAATTTCTTTCTTTTAATCTTTTACAGGAAAAAAAAACAATGCCATGTGTTACCGCCAACTCTTCATGAGCCTGTAGGAAGACAGCTCTGAATTTGACAACACCTTTTTTTTGGCGTATGGCATCTGAACATAACGTTATGAAATGGATAATGAAGCACTGCTGCTTTATACTGTATGTGCAAGCTCCTGTTAGAAATGTCTTTAATATAAATAATAGAAATGCAAGTATAGCTCTCTTGTTTCACTCATGTAGCATTAAGTGTTACACCGTTTAGCATTTGTCAGTTTTCCTTTTTTTTTCACGGCACTCTTCACTCGTGTATAAAGCACAACCGTCACTCCTCCACTCAAGGAAAAAAATGCAGAATAAAAGTTTGTAGTCTTAAAAAATAATCTTTGTAAAATTCAAATTGTAACAGACTTCCTCCTTGCAATATCTTTAAATTTCAAATGTTCAAAGTTTTCCCAAATCAACACAAAAATTTTTACAGTATTCTACTTCAGTCATTTCAGTTCCTGTTCACTTGTCAGTTAGTAAATTCATCGCAGCAAAGGGGGCAACGATCCATCGACTCATCTGCCCTCAACCACAACTCCCTCCCCCCCCCCCAAAAAAAAAAATTGGTCACGTCTATGTATGTGAATATGTTCTCCATATTTTCCTTTAATCCGTTTAGCACAGAAACTATGCTCTCATTGACTTCAGTAACGAAGTGCTGATTAGTTTACTTGCCAAAGGCTACCTGCTGAGAGGTGGCTCTATTGCCAGGTCATGTATCACAATCGTGTTAAGAAACGCCTCGAGAAAAACAATAGGAGAGGACTGGGGTGCTCTGTGAAAACAAATCTATGTCCTTTGTTCCACACAAGCCTGCCTCCTTAGGGTTCGTCCTTTGTCCCTCGGTGACCCCCCTCTCGAACGCTTTCATTCTGTCAGGCTTTGGCACTGAGGGTCATCAGTTCTAAGAAGGCGTTAAAGAGTGTGTCCAGCCAGATCTGATTGGCCATGCACTGCTGAACAACCTCCTCTTGCCCGGGATCTTCTGATGCCTGCTCTATAGTGTTGGTCTAAAATAAAACACAAACAGGGTTCATGCATCTTTTCCATGATTCCTTATTTTTTCCTCATTATTTCAAACATTCTATCTAGTGAAACTGTGCAGGTGTTGTTACCTCTTTTTTGCAGATTAGAAAGGTGTGGTATTTGTAATGATGCAGAGAATGGTAGAAGCTGTAGAGTCGACATGTCTCTGTTGACAGCTTGATGTCCTAAATGAGAAAAAAGTGGGTCAGAGTGGTAATGATCAAAGTTTGATTAATCTGAAAAAGTACTTTATTTTTACCACTACTGTTTTTAGCTACTGCTATTATAATAATAATATGAGTTTTGTTCTATATAAAATAAAAGGTATAAAAGGTTAAGAGAAGGCTAAAGGTATTCTAAAGGAGAAGGTATTTAGAAATTTAAGGTTAAAACGTTACTTTGAAATTTCTTTTCTAATAAGACAATGATATAAGACAAAGCTGCGTTAGAGAAAAAAAAGTGATCCTTCTTTCTCGGGCTGTATTTGTAACAAACCAGACTTAAGTCATTTTTTCCTAAACCACATCACCAATCTGCATGACATTACGTATGACTAGTGTTTAACTCACCAACCAAAAAGAGCAAAACACTTGGTGTGTAATTTAAACAGGATTTTGAAAATGTTTTTTTGTTCATCCGATAGTTTGCTACAGCAATTAAGCTAAGCTATGATCAGAAAGGCTTTGTTCGTATGACCTGATTTCAGTTCGAAAAAAAAAAAACAGTGACTGTACAGTATGTGCAAAAGGATTGCTATTTAATTATAAGAATTTTTAATACTAACTTTGTCTTAGATTTTATGTTTAATTTATAACTAATGCTTAAAAGCAAGCAGAAATACAGTTTAAGCATATAAAAAACACTAAATTAATAGATAATAAAGTCAATTTTAAAAGAATAAACTGCTTGACCAAAAAAAAAAAAGTGTTGCACATGCTAATATTTAAACTGACTGCCTTTTGCTTTGATTACATTACTCAATGTGGTGACAGTTCATGTGTGAAAATGATTCCTCAGGCTCCCAGAACAACTCTGTCACAATCGGAGTCCTGGAATATGCCCATGCCATGAGGGAATAAAAACTCCATTAATGTGATACCCTGACATTTTTGTCAGAGAAAACAACCATAAAAACATGTAAATCTGTGCTATTTCTTTTGCCTATGTGACCCTTTTTTTCTTTCTTTTTTTTGGTTTTACAATTTTTAATTAAGTCATATTTGTATAGTTGTTTAAAATTAAATAAAATTCAGTTCATCATATTCCCTCCTAGTGTTGTGTTAATAAAAAGGAATGTTATGTGTGTATAAAATATAAAATTTACCTCTGGACTTTCAGACTTGTGGGAGATTTTATTAGGCAGTTTCATAAAACTGCACAAATTCTATCAGAAACTGATAATGTTTTTAAAGAGAAAGGGTCACACATATATTTACTTGGGTTAATTGACTATTTTTCCTGTTGTTTATGGTTGACTATTGTTTATGTATACAAACTTGAACGATATGTTTGCATGTATCTTCGCATTACAGTATTTTGCAAAATGTGGATACGATTAATGGAAGATAGTAATGCGTATGTACAATATATGTATTTGGTTGTATTTAAATTTTATTTAAACCAGACATTATAACACGCAAGTAGGCACTGGCCGGTTTCTGGTTTCAAGGTATACCAACGGTTTGAAAATGTCATGGTTTCAAAACCACAAAATATTTTCCGTCATACCCTTAAATGTGGTCTGAGCTTTTCTTATTTTAACGACTCTTGTTAAAGGCATAGAGTAACACGACCCCCCTCATTGCTCAGAGACAAAGTTTGTACTCCAAATATGCTCACTTATTTTAGGAAGAAATGTCCCAGCTTTTAAAGAGTTCTCCTACAAATTGCTTGAATGATGCAGCCTGGATGGGGTGGAGTCACAAGACTACGCAGGCAGTCGGTTGTTTTTATGGGGACTGTACATGAACACACATAGATGGAAAAATACTAACAGAATTTCAACCCAAAAAATATATTTATAATATTTATTAAATATATTATAATGGTTGACATGGGCAAGATTACGACAATTAGTGGTTCTGAATGCCGGTTTCAATTCATTTTGTTAAATTAATTGCCCAGCCCTAGCCAGAACAATTACTGGACATTGGGCAGCATAATCCAGAGTAAATGAGAAAGGTTGATAGAGGTCTAATAGTCGAATAGCTACTTTTCACTATTGAGAAAACCAATCCTCTCCTTTATTATTATAACATCAACATATTCAACCTGTAAGCATTATAAAATATTTAAAATGTCATTATAAACTACAAATAGAGGGAAAAAATTGCCAAACTGATTCTATAATCTATATTTTAAAATTATTTTTACGTATTTTACGTGCACGTTTGCATTTGAAGTAGTAAAATGTTGCAGTTCTTGTATAATCCTTTAGGTGGCTTAAACTTTTCACATCCTTTGTGGCTGGAGCAAATTATTTCCAAAATCTGTTTGTTTAAAATTACAAATTACAATAATGTTGTTTTTGGTGTTCCCTGGGAATTCCCATCCCTATTGGAAACTATACGTAACAAAAAAGTGGATGATCAAATGCGATGTTTTTAGGGTCATATTGTGTCTGAAAGAAAATACCTGTGGTCTAGGGATACTCTTCTTGACACGGTTCAGTGTTTTTCGGTTATAGCACTCCCCTCCAAGTTTGACCATCACAGCTCCTGAGTCCAAAGGCTCCGCTGTTATCTGAGGGAAAGTGTTTAGGGCCTCCTTCAGGGCAAAAGTGTAAGGAAGTGTCAGAAAGAGAATGAGAAAAAGAGGGACAAAGATTTGGGATTAGTGTATGAAAGTGAACAAACTTATAGTGAACAAACAAGGCTTATAAAATATGAAAACAGCAACAAAGGCAGGGTGATACCTGATGTTGGGGGTTCATGCTGACTCGCTTCAGAAGCTTTCTCTTCTGCTCACTTAGAATGCTGTCAATCTTCCTCATTGGAGGGAGGTACAGTTCATCTGAAGAGAAAAACAAAAACAACATTAAATCAGTTTAAACTCAAAATTTTCGAGACAGAAAATAATCTGTAATCGTATAATCCTCGTACCCTCTGTGTCCTCCAGCGCCTGGATCATGTCAGGGTCCAGAGCTGTACTGACCAACATCTCCACGTAGCTTCGGTACATCTCGCGCATGACTCGAGTATTCAAGCCTGCTCTTATGGAAACTGCAAGAAATATACCTGGTTACACACACACTCGGCACAAACACACACTCACATAAACATGTCCCGAATTAAAAAGTGGTGATGCTCACTCTCATCGTCGCTGGCCGAAGAATCGGAATCGGATGACGAGGGCACTTCTTTCAACCACTTCCTTCTCTTCTTAGGCGGAGGCTCTGCCTTTACTTTGACTGACTGCTGTTTTGTGGGCCGCTCCATCTTCCTCTCCACTCCTGCCGCCCTTTTCTCTTCCTTCTTCCCGTGTTCTGTCGCAGCTGCTCGTTTCTCTGCCTTCTGGGGTGCAGGTGGTGGTGGCATTTTCTTCTCTCTGTCTCTCTTTTCTTCCCGTTCCTTAATTTTCGTCACCCGTTCCTTATCTTGGTGCTCTTTCGCCTTGAAGTTGTTCTTCTCTCTGGTGTCACGCTGATCCTTCTCTTTCACCCTTTCTCTTTCTTTGTCTTTCTCATCTCTCACAACGCGAGGCACCGTCTGATTGTTAGGAGGCGGGGTCACCTTTGGGACTGGATGAGACTGTGACTGCCGTCTGAATATTTACAGGAGATAGATGATTTAGGTGTCATACTAAACGTTATATAAAAAAATATACATTGACTTTAAGCATGCTTATAAGCAACAGAATAACTGATTGAAATGAAAGAAAAAGTGTTATAATGTGATGAAGTTTAAGTACCTGAGCGTCACAGATGGCCTATGCCAGGGCTTGCGAGAACAAACTCTTACATAGTCCTTCTTATTCACATTCTCCAGGAATTTCACATATAACCGCTGGTACCGTTTTTTTGCGTCACCAAAGTAACCAAGATACTGCAGCAGGGAAGATGAACCAACAATAAACAAAATGATGGCATCAAATCAAAAGATCCAAAATGGTAGATAAAATTCCACATTTTTCTGATGCACAGATTACAAGAACAACTGTAGACTAATCTATTGGTTATGACTTTATAAATAGTTTATATTTTTAGATATGAATCACATTTGGAATTGACTTACATTGCTAGTGGCACAGAACTGCCTCTGTCCATCTTTAATTTCTGGTGCAAACTTCTGAAGCAGAGCTTTCTGTACACGCCAGATTGGTGGAGGCTCCCGACCTGTCTGCAGGGCCAGCTGAGGACAGAGAATTTAAATAGCACCGTAGACAAGAATACTATCTATTAACGAAATATCAATACACATTCACCCTACTATATTGAGTAGATATCAGTTTTTTCTTATGTAGTTTTCCTCATTCCTTATATACGGCAGTACTTTGGACGCATATGTGAATGGCTTGCTCATGTAGCCCGCATGGGGGTCGGTGGTAGGACCACATATTTGCTTTGTATTTACTCAGGGTGGTGTGTCTTAAGATCTATGTAGCTCTTTTGTTCTGTGAATAAACCAGAGACGTTTTTGACACATTTTGTGTGTAAGTGTTTCCTTGCAGTGGACAGAACTATTGATTCAATCAGATTTTAAACTTCAAAGTAGACTAGCAAGATCGTTTAGTAACAAAAACAAATTCTGTTAAATATATTGAGTATTCTACTAATACAGTCACAACAGTGGATGGCTGAAGTACCGACATATGTTAACCGACATATGTATAAATAGTATTTTTGTTGCGGTATGTATTTTGTTAGAGGTGTATTACAAAGCAAAAAAGAAGTAAAGAAAAAAAAGATTATTTGATAGTTACCTCGTTATCTGCGAGCTTACTCTATACTTTTTCACACAGAAAAAAATAACCTAACAATTGATAGCTTGTGTTCTGCTGACTATTTTCATATGCAGTATGTTTTGGTGGACATGGCACCTTAGTCAAAAGAGAAACAAGCGTGTGAAAATGAATGAAGAACTTTAATTTAATGAGGTTTGATTTATTATCATAATGGGATTGCCTCAAATGGTATACAAATATGTTTATAAAATACCCTTTTGAAATGGTGTACAAGTAACATTAATACTGAAATTTCAAGCTTTCTAATTAATAGCTAACTAACTTCTGCAGTTAAATTCCAAATACATCAACTACTGCCCTTGTTCAGGGGTTACAGAGAGATTTGAGCCAATTGTTAAAAGCTAGTTAGCAGTGTAGCTCAATGGTTTAGAAGCAATTCAGAATGACTTAGAAGCAATTACTAGGAAGACAATGTGTTGTTTAAGATAACATAACATTATTAGATTTATTTTCTTGCTGAAAATGCTCTCGTAAGTGGATTTGAATGTGGCTTTTGGCACTGGAATCCACTAAGTAAGGTCCCTTTCGACATCCAGAAGTGGGCGGGACAACAGCAGATAGAGGGACAAGAGTAGTAATAATTTCAGCCAATTTCAAGTGTATGGTTTTGACACATGAACTTAATGACTAAGATGGATGGATTTTTCAGATTAATGGAAAAGAAATCAGAAGGCATGGATTAACAGAAACCAGAAACTAAACCAGAAAAATAAAAAGTTTAAAGCCATCGCCTTTAAACAATGAAATTCGCAAAATAGTGCTGTGTAATGAAATATAATGAGTAATACTGTGAGTATTAGGTGTTTTGCACATACGTATACGATGTAACTCTTATATACATTCCATCTTTAAACATGAGCCGAACCATAAGCTTGGCCCAAAACACAATGTCTACGGTGTGTACCTTAAGGGTTTTGATGTCCTCTATCCGTACCACAAATTCATCCCTTTCCCTGAAGATCCCCTCTCCTCCACTTTCACTCTCATCCTCATCAGTCTCTCCGGCAATGGCAGCGCCGCTCTGTTTCTGTGCCAGGTGTAATGGCAGGATTTGAGGTGCTGGGGGTTCTTCTGGGGAGGGAGGAGCTGGAGCAGGCTGCTGAGGTCGCGGAGGGCTTGGGGGTGTCGGGGTCTCGGATGGTGGAGGAGATGATACAGGCAGAGGATGCGGAGGAGAGAGAACAGGTATGGAGGTGGCAACGGGGCTGGGTGGGGGTGAAGATTGCTGAACTGTGGGTTTCTGTGGTGGAGATAAGTTGTCCTCCAGCTCAGGAAGGGGTGAGGGGAGAGAAAGTGGAGGAAGAGGAGGGGGAGAAGGTGAAGATGAAGATGCAGGGGATGAGGGGAAAAGAGGTGGAAGCAAATGGGGAGCTGTTGCTTGAGAAGCCTCTTTAGGTGAGTCTGCAAGATAAAAGAAACATTTATCAATTTTATAAGCACACCATGAAATATGAACAGTAACAAGCCCTTTAGTGCTCCAATGTGGTGACATTTATCTATAGAGTTGCTAGCTGTCACCCTGTCTGAACTGAGTTTGTTTGTGCCCTCTTTTCATACCTCCTAATTTTGGAACACTCAGCAACTCCATTTCTGGGTCTTTCTCTTCTACGCTTTTGTCTTGCTCTTCTTCTTTGTCTTCATCTTTCACTGTTTCCTCCTCAAGCTCGTCACCCTGCTCATCTCTTGACAATAGGGCAGATTCAATAGACTGTGCATGTGGAAGTGAGGACGACTGCGTGTGCATATGCGGTGGGGTTTGTGGGCTAAGGGAAGGTGGCTGTTGTGTTGGTGTCAGCGGTGCAGGAGGAAGTGGAGGAGGAGGTGGAGGGAGAGACGGAGGCTGCATTGAAGATGTGCTCAGCTGTGGAGTGTCATACAGAGCAGAAATGGCTGACGAGATGCTCTTTTGTAGATCCTGGTTTTTGCCCACAGAGTCTTCTTCGTCTGAGGAGAATGATGGAAGTGTTTCCAGATTCCTCTTGAGTTCTTCATCCAAGCGCTTGCAAGGACTGGGGCATCCACCCAAAGACAGCCCTCCATCACCTTCACTATCCCCATACCCAGACGACGCAGTAGGTGCTGGTGGAGGGGGTGGTTGAGGAGATATGGGATGGATACCTCCACTTTTTCCTGGAGATGAATCACCATTCCCAGAGCTGCTCCCTGGCCTTTTTCCGGATTTTAGAAAATCCAAAAAAGAAGCCACAAAGCCGGTCTTCTCAGAATCTTTCTCTTCCATCTGAAAAATGCCAAATTACACACATGATGAATGTGAACAAATAAGGATTACAGCGCACAGATAATAAAACTTACAAGTAGTTATTAAATATATTAAAAAAAAAAACATGGTTCTTTCTCTTACATCTTGTGTTTTGGCCTTGTTCTTATCTATAGGTCTGCTCATATCAGGCACTCCGGGTGTCCCTGGGCTCAGACCCAAAGACGGGGCAGAGCCCACAGAGCCATCTGAGAGGGCTGGGTCAGTACCAGACAAAGAATCTGTCCGCAAGAGGGCATCAGAAGATGACATTGTACCAATAGGAAGCTTAATCTACAAAATACAAAACAATCACACATTTACCAGACATATACAGTTAACCCTTAATATATCTTCTCATAAAATAAAAAAAAACTTAAATATTAAATAAAAAATATAGAAAACTCTTTTCCCAAACTTGCCTTGATAGGTTTAATTGGCTCTTGGTGTGGCTGGTGATGCATTTGCTGTTGCTGCATGTGTTGTTGATACAGCTGATTCTGATCTTTGTTGTCCATCATAGATTCATCTCGCCTCCCTCTGCCTCTGCCTCTGCCTCTACCCCTGCCTCTCTCAGGAACATATCCTGTTCCACATTCTCCCATCATGGCCCTGGAGTGGTGGGGCTCAGGCAAAGGCCGTATGCGTGGGCGGCCACGAGGTCTTGGAGGACCTTCCCGTTTGGGCTTGGTGGGTTTCCTGCCTCTCTTTTTTGGTCCATCATGGGGAAGTAATTGTGGAGGTGGACCAAGAGAGGGATATCCAAAATCCAAATCACCCATAAGAGGACTCATAGTTCCACCACCTGACTTCCGACAGCTGGATACAAGATCAGGAATGAGGTCAGGGAGTCTTCGGCTATTTAGTCGAATGTCAGCAGGAACATCAGCCTTATCTTCATCGTCCTCAAATTCATACTCCTGTGCATAACTCTTTTTGGGAAGTGAATTAGGATCAGGTCTCTCCTTCAGCAAGTGAAAAGAGCTGGACTTCAGGAGCTTTTTGGGTCGGGATGAGCAGAAGATTGGAGAGGTGAGTCCTCCTGATCCAGAACCAGAACCTCCAGAGCTTACCATCTTAGCACCAGATCCTTCCCCAACATTTGCGCCACTTCCCATTCCAAGGCTAGTAGGCTGAGACTGTATCAATCCAAGTTGCTCTGTATTTACTGTTGATGGGAGCTCATGGGTCTTTAATGAGTCAAGGTCAAGGTGCATGGTTCCATTGTCAGGCTCTGCAAGATCATGACAATACTGCCCATAATCCTGATCGCCAGGGTGACCAAGCATGTCATAGCTTGCACCATTATCATCCCCTCCACCTTCAGCAGTTGATTTTATGCCCTCCATACCTTCTTGTCCAGTCTGAGCTTGAGAAACCCCATCTTGACTCTGCCCTGTTCCGCCAGAGCAACTTGACTTGTATTCGTCAGGGCAGAACATGTCCTCCATCCCAGGAAAGAAAGATCGCTCTTCATCTGGAAGGAGAGAGTCTGGGAAACATATAGATGTTAATGGAACAAATCTCTGGTTTTGATGAGACTGATTTTGATTTGTATTTGACTTCACTGTTGAGCCCCTAGAGTCAAAGTGATGGTCTCCTTGATGCTGTTGGTCAAGCTGAGCTTGAGGAAGCTGAGTAGAATGGGAGGAGTGAGACTGCTCTTGCTGCTGTGCAGTTGCAGAGGTTGACTGAGAAGCAAGGTGGTGATGGCTCTGTTGATTTTGATGCTGAGAGTGAGCATGATGAGCATGGGAGTTAGGATGCTGAGCTTGAGGGGCTTGCTGAGATTGGTGGTGGTGATGTGAAAGGTGATGCCCATGGGTGGGAGCGGATAAGCCCAAGTCTGGCTCAGAAAGATACGAATGTAGCTCAGAGGGATGGTGTTGTGAAGGATGATGAGATGAAAGTCTCTGCTGATCTTGTGATCTGTGTCTCTCAACAGTTCCTCCAGCTCCAGAATTTCCTCTGCCTCCTTCATTTCCTGCTCTATCATCGACCATTCCTCCTTCCTGACTCGAGGTTCGAGAAAGAGAGCGCTCCAGCATGTCCAGAGAAGACACTGTGGTGGATTTTTGATGGTTCTGGTCCTGCTGCTGAGAACTATGGCTATAGTGACTAGCAGCTTCCAAAGCTTGGGTCTGGAGTTGAAGCTGCAATTGGGATGCTTGAGGCTGGGAATGGGTTTCTGCTGCAGAAACTCCACCTGCTGCTTCCATTAAAGCCTGCTGGTTAGCAGGGTGTTGCTGTTGCTGACTGTCTATTTTGCTGCGAGTTGTGTGGGAGAGAACTGACTGTAATAAATGGGGAGGCTGACGGGACTGGTCTGTTGGAGATTCCATTAATGTTTGAGATTGAGACTGATGCTGTTGTTGCTGCTGTTGGTGCTGATGGGACTGATGATGACCAGATTGCTGTTGGTGGTGGTGCTGTTGCAGATCTGGTGTCTTGCGTATGTACGCCATATCTGCTGCTTCTTGGGACTTTTTCTGAAGATCCATATGGGGATGAGAGTGTAAGTGAGAATGTGTAGGTGTGTGTGGAGTGTGTTGATGGTGAGAGGATGGATGCTGCGAAATAGAATGCTGGGAAAAAGGATCACCCCGACCATAGTGGACCACTGAGCCCATTGAGTCATGGTGATGATGCGAATGGGAATGAGTTTGATCTGGGTTCCCTCGTCCACCTCCATCTGTGACAGATCTGCTGCTCTTCTGCTGCTGCTGCTGCTGTTGATGTTTGTGTTGCTGCTGTTGATGTTGTGTTTGGTGTTGTTGCTGATGCTGTTGCTTTTTTAAAGACATTTCCAACTGACTGTCCAGGCCTGCTCCGTTTCCTGTCCCAGACACTGCAGCATTTGAAGTGGCACTATGAGTTCGAATAACACTTTGAAGATGATATCTCTCCTCTGAGCTCTTGCTCATCTCATAGGATAAACCCTTGCCTCCATCTTGGGTTGGAAGAACTGGTGGTTGTTGTGTAGACTGTGAGGAATGATGGCTTTGAGGGGGATGATGATGAGATGCTTGAGGAGTAGGACTTTGAGCCTGAAGAAGATGCTGGATGAGGAAATCATCATCATCATCATCCTGTTGTGGTCGAGACTCGGTCACACCAAGCAGGCTTGTATCCGACTTGGTTTTAGGAGGTGCAGATGGATGGTACGATTGTGATCGAGGTCCTCGGGTATCTGGGTAGCCTTGTGGAGAGGGTAAGAAAGAAGGAGAGAGAACGGAAGATAGGTATTTGTTGGATCCTGTTCCAACAGGTGACTGAGCGGGCCGTGAAGGAGCAGGAGAATGCAGACCTGGGCGAATGATTCCAGAGTTGCCAGAAGGAGATGGGCTGGAATCAGGGATGTGGTAAGACGCTCCTCCGCCTGCCACACTATTTCCACCTCCTGTACTGGTACTTCCTCCATTGCTGCTTCCACCAGCTGTTCCCCCACTTCCCCCTGAACATAAAAGTGCAGGAGAGTGTCCTGAGGCAGCATAGCCCATGGAGGGGCTTCCAGCTCCCCCCAGTGATGGAGGCAATGAGCCATAACCTGAATCTGTTCCATATACTGATTCTGCTGAAAATGACTGGCTTCCCAGATTCCCATATCCTTTTGCTACTCCAGAGGTCCTGGCTGAAGGGAGCTCATGCGTTTGTGGGGAACTGAACCCTGCATATGACTGCGATAAGTGTGATGGCGGCTGGCTGGGGGAAAAAGACTGAGGCTGCTGTTGGGGCGGGGTCTGGCCTGTCAGACTATTAGATGACTTAACTGGTGCCACTGGCGAGCCATAGCCTGACAGACATGCTTTGGGAAGGGTCTGTTGAGAGGAGTTGGTGCTGGGAGCAGACTGGGAATGTGTTTGCGGAGGAGGCACAGACTGAGTTGGTGGCTGCTGCCGAGAGGAAGCAGATGCAGAAGTAGAGCTTGGAATGGAGTTGGTTTGGCGTGCACTGGCAGATGCTGAGGAGGAAGAAGACGACGAGGAAGATGACGAAGCAGAAGAAGCAGAAGGTGGAGTATGGGGAGTTCTGGAAGATGACCCAGAGCCAGAAGAAGAATAACCACTGCTGGAACTGCTTTTTGCTGCTTTTCCAGGCCCACCAGAGGATGACGATGAGGACGATCCATAAGAAGGTTGGATAATGGGTCGGTACTGCTCTGTCCTGGGGGAAGGCTTATGGTCAGAAGAAGGGCTGTGCTCTCCCAATGGACTGCAAGAAAGACCAGCATGACGAGGATGGGGGGCCTGCTGATACCCAGACACTCCACAACTGAGGTAATGCTGCAGGGGATGAGGTGTGGAAGAGGGAGCTTGTGCTGGCGAAGGACGTTGGTAGTGCTTAATGACACTGTCTTGTCGTGGTACAGTCCGCTCTTGGGAGGTTGGCTGAGGGGGAGCTGGAGCAGATGAGAACACTGACGCACTATATAACTGTGAGGACTGGTCCTGAAGCTGTGAGGACAGCAGGTTAAACTGGTGAGACTGCAGATGGCGTGCAGAAGCAGAAGCTGCTGAGGTTGCCTGAGCAGAAGTAACACCACTACCACCGCTAGGGTCATGGCTCCCACGGTAGGCTGCGGCAGCACCCTGAGATGACAACAGACGATCAAAGCCCAGACTTGACTGAGAGGGCGTCTTAATGTGCAGCAAAGGATCATGGGGAGACAAGAGACCATTTGAGGTGGGGCTAAATGTAGGAGTGTCCTGTAACGACAGTGAAGGAGTCACCCCAGGAAAGGAGCGTCCAGAAAATGAAGCTGGGTGCTGGTAGGCTGACAAGGCGGAGGATGATGGAAATGAACCAGAACCAGGAAGGGCACCAGAGATGAAAAGCTCTGCAGGCGCAGGTGTGTGCATTGCTAAAGAAAAATGAAAAGAGGCAAAATACAGAAATAGACAAAATACATGAATATTTAATAAACAAACAAAACAAATAATAAAGAAATTCCAATTCCGATGGACTCTAAATCTATAAAATTAAAACAAAATCATATAGTGTTTAAAAAAAAACAGTATAAACGCCTAAAAAATGCCTATTATCATTTCCTAAATGTATGCTTCATAAGTTGTTGCTGTGGTAATGCTGTGCTAGATTCAAGATTCAAGATTCAAATAACTTTATTAATCCCAAAGTTATTTGAAACTTGACCACTCCTAATTTTAATGAGGTGTTCATTGTTTATATCCATAACTTACAAACTGCCACTGTTCTAGCCCATCAGGAACTCACCGGTCTGCCAAGACGGAGTGCGGAACTGGGAGAGAAGTGAAGAAGCGGAAGGTGGTGGCTGTGGTCCTCTGGACTCCAGAGCTGAAATCAGGTTCATAACAGAGGGATCGTGGCCTGAGGGACTTGCATGGTGAAGCCCAGCATCAAAAAGCCCAGACAAGCCTATAAAATACACCAACTTATAAGTTAAAACAACAAGCATGAATGGTGTTTACAGCCAAAAACAACCTCAAACATTATATTGTATACACATATTATATGTGCCTATAATGCAGATTCCAAAAAAAATACACCTAGCACAGAAAGGTATTCATTTTTATTAGGGTTGAGTTATGTGACACTTTTTATTGTAATAAATATATCAAGTTAAATTGTATGAGGACATCAAAGGTTTTGTCAGTTGTTCCTAGGGCACTAATCTACTACATGCATAATATAAAAAATAAAAAGCCTTAATGTGACTCCCACAAGGTGTTGTAGTGCTTTTCCATCCTTACTGACACATAACCCTACTAATGCTGCATGATTCATAAAAATAAATAAATAAAAGTAAATCACACTTGACTGAAATTGCGATTGTGAAATTGAAATTGCGATTGTGACTATTAAACATATTAAATTTAGTATTCAAACATATTTATCCAGGCTTACAGCAGATAATGCAACTAATGATAAAAATAAGAGGATTAAAATTTATTTAACAATTTATAAAAGTTCACTCTCAAACTGTACAGTGTCGTATGAGGCCAGGGGACTTGTGGCACGAGGTGGGACACAGATGGGGTGCCAGTCCAGTCCAGTCCATAGCAGGCCACAAGCACATACACATACACTGTTGGAAACGTGTATTTAGACTGTGGGACGTAACCGAAGTTCCTGGGGAAACCCACCAAGTACAGGGAGAGCATGCAAACTCCAAGCACACAAACCAAAATGTGGGACCTAAACCTTTAACCCTGGAGGTGTGAAACCACAGTGCTGCTCCACCTCAAACGTTATTCCAAACACATAAACAAATATTTAAATTATTTACAAACTGTACATGATCTCCTGACTATGCATATTTTGCCTGTAATAAATGGCTTTTTTTTTTCAGATTAGATAATTGCATGGTTTCATAATGAGATTTTATCACTGCAACTTGCACATGGCAGGATTTTACACTGCCTCCTCTACCTTCCTTACTACCTTCCCTTTTTACCATATTTATCATATTATTTTTTTTATTATATTCATAATTTCTTTACATTCCCACACTACATTGCTTCTCAGCTGTTATATCTTTATATATTATATATTCATCTTATATTTATTCTACATATTTTCATTACATTCTATTAATTTACTCCTGCTTACTTGCAGTCCTGGTGTCACCACTCTGCACCCACTGCAACCACTTGTCATTATATCACATATAACTGTGTGTGTGAATAATAAAAGCATAAAAGCTTTAAACAGCAACATTTTATTCAAATGATATATATATATATATATTACACCAGGTATCTCTCATGTGATGTTAATTTTCATTCAAAAGAACAATGGTTAGTGTGAGGCACAACTAGTTTGTTTTAAAGGAAGCACACACACCCAAAGGCAAGTGTGACAATACTTTCATTTTTAGTAAGCAGAGAGAGGATTTTAATGGCTGCCTTTCCATCATACTGTAGCAACTTTAGTGGAAATACATAATAATGAATAATAAATTAATTCTCACATGATGCAAAATTGCCAAAAACATAATCTATGCACGTCTAACTGAAACTCTAATGTCTCTTTAGTGTTCAGCTAATTTATGTTATCTTATGCAGGATGTAAACAAAATGAATAGAAAGCCATTGGGGATATTCCCTCGAATATAGAATAGCTGACTTTTTTTTCTCGTCACATGGAAAAAACAAAGATCAAGTTAATTAGTGACATGAAATTCTTACTAAAAAAATAATTGGTAAATAGTAAAAAATCTGTCACTTCTAGCCTTCCACTGGATTGTTGGGACATGTTGTCTAAGACATGTGAAACATTAGTTAGAAACTGTGTTCAACTGTGTGTGACCAGTTGATGCCCTGCACTACTTTTAGTTCCAACTGTATACCATGACTTCACTTGCATCATACCTAGGCAAGAAGGGTAAACCCAAATCAGCAAGAGTATTTTAGGTACCACAGAGGTAATTTGAGCTCTTCTGCAATGTTACAAGAAATTTCCAAAATGAGCACAACTGGCATAGACACAAAGTCACTCACCCAGACTCCTTCCGGCTGCACCCCACGCTCCACCCTGTCCAGAGCTTCCTGGGTGGTGATTGGTTGCATAACCTTGTAGCGGATGAGGAGTGGCATAGGCTTGCCTGTGGAGGAGTTCCGACTCTGGATGGGAAGATCTGGAGGTTCCGTACACCAAACTGACAAAAAAAAAAAAAAAAAGATAAGAGCATATTACAAATTTTACATAATTATACAATTTCAACTCACAGTAAGGTTAGACATTATTTAAACAATTGAAAAAGTGTAAGTATGCCCAGGTTACTTCAACTACAGACCTTTTTCATTAAACATAATTATATGTTTTTATATAAGTTATTAATATGATAATACACTGCTTCTCATTGATCTACAACTTTTATCGTGAGTTATTACTGTTACACACAAAACAGTCAATCAAAGCCATTGACCTTTAAAGAACAATCATCATATTCCATTTCAATATACTGTATAGCTCATTAAACATGACCTATATTTGTCAATACATCCTTCCTAACAAACTATTTATGTACACAAATGCAAATGTGGGTTTGTACTCTAATGATTAATCATGATCACTCACACAACCATGGTTAAATGATTGTATAATAATTATGACAGGCCTTATCTTACCGTATTCTGTTTATGTAACATTTATGTTGTAACACTGTATTTATATTATTACTGTATTATTACATGTATTTAATCTATATAGCCAAATGTATGTGGGCACCTGACCACCATAAACATAGGTATTTTCTAAATCTTTGCCACAGATATGGAAGCACAAAAAAATGTTAAGGGATCTTTACGAATGCTGCAGCAATAGAATTTCCCTTTACCGAAAACTAAGAAGCCCAAAACTAGTTTCAGCATGGCAATGCCCCGGTGCACAAACTGAGCTCCAAGAAGGCACGGTTAACTACGTTTGGAGTAGAAAAATTGAATTGGGCTGCACAGAGCCCTGACCTTTGAACACCTTTGGAGATGAACTGAAACATCAACTGCAACCCAGGCCACTTTGTCCAACATCACTGCCTGACCTTAAATCCCACAGCCACGCTCCAAAACCTAGGGAAAAGCATGGCCTGAAGATCGGAGGGTCTTATAACAGCAAAGAGGCGACTAAATCTGGAATGAGATGTTCAACAGTGACATACGAATGTGATGGTCAGGTGTCCGATATATTTTGCCTGTACGTTGTGCATAGATTATTTCATTACATCTTGAGACATAAATTTAAAAAAGGTGTTCTAAACCTAAACGCCTGTGAATATCAAAATATGTCATATGAAATGCTGCCTTAAGCCCTATTCGCACAGGATCAGTATTATCTGGGGACCTTGTGTGATTTAAAAATTATCCCCCCCCCCACCATCTGAATTTCATGTGATGCATTCGCACGGGATAAGCAAAGTGAGCGATTTTACTCGGGTAATATAGACCCCGGCAAATCCTGGGCTAATCACAGACATGCTAATCGTCACGGGGCTAATATTATTACACTGTAATAATATCATTTGGTAATTTGATTTAGTCACAGGATTTCGGTACTCTGAAAAATATGGTGGGGTTAATTTTTCAAGATTCAAGATTCAAGATTCAAATAACTTTATTAATCCCAGAGGGAAATTGCTTTTTTTACTTTGCAAATTACGACATGGACGAATTACACAGGATTAAGATCACAGACAAACCTCCACAGTTATTACAGATAATACCTGTAATACTAATCCCGTGTGAATAGGGCTTTAAACACACAAATTAAAAAGTACTTGTTAACTACCTGATTGATGCTTTTTTTCCCTGTGAATAAATTACTTGTGAGCTGTGAGTTGATCTGTCAAATGCTGTATATTATTAATGTTTTACAACAATGTAACAAAACAAAACAATAAATTGCAAAACTTCAAAGCATTAAAGTCATGATGGCGTGCAGAAACCGTGGCAAGATTCATCGTATACATGACCTGAATACAGGCTGTGTGAGCAGAAACACACGGCTGCTGGTGCTCCTGAATTATCATTTGATTTGCATTTGTTGCAGAGCATCCTCGGGAAGAACATCGTGCACAACCTGAACATGCATGCAAGCTTAACATTTGCATTCGGCTAATATCACTCTAATAGCGGGAACATATGTCCTAGCACACGGGCTAACGCAACAGTTCAGCTAAGACTGGAATGGAGGAGGATGGCTAAAGAGCTTAGCAGCACTAGCATCTCCAAGTGCTGAGTGCGAAGAATAAAACGCTTTAGATTGACAGATAGATCGACAGATAGGTCTGTGATGGTGTTTAAAATAAAATATGCAATTACACTCGTTGTGCATGGTATGTATTTAGGATTTGCCTGCACGAACAAAGGCGTGTGTGGTGTTCCAGGTGCAGGCCTATATGCGACAGCGGCGACCATGATGTTGTTAGCAAGCTAACGTCAGCTGGAAGAACAGCCATGCTAGGCTCGAGTGCGTTCTGCTTCTCGTCAAAATGCGAAAATTACTGATTTAAAATTTGTGTGTGTGTTATGCATTTACGCATGCTGATTGGTAGGAAAATCAAACTTCATACTGCGGTTTGATGCATAGCACGCTTGTTAAAAAAAAAAAAAAAAAGAAAGAAAAAAAACCTGCAAGTGTAATACTGTGTTCATCCTTTATTATCGTGCATGCATTTATTTTTATAACTTATCACTTGTGCATTTGCTTGTTCTCAATCGGAATCACTCCTTGCTTGACGAAAGCATTATGATAAATATTTCACATTCAATATATCAAAGACTAATAATAATAAATCCGGGTGAACAAGCTTTACCCCGCCCCCCTCATTTTTTCCTCCTTCTTCCTTTTCCCCATCTTTCTCCTTCTGTGTCTGCTCTGTCTTTAGTCTTTACCCCCACAAACCTGCACATTAGGCTGTCAAACACATCACATTCCTCCCATTTCCACCCTGGCTTATCTGAATAACAAAACACACACACACACACATCCCCCTGTACAACATTAAGGACCAGCGTCTTATGACATCCCACGCAAATGCATCGTCAGACACAGATGCACCGAGTTCATTACCAAGACCAATCACACACCGCACACACACACACGGCGACATTACGCTGTTCATGCAATTGATTTGCGGATGTATGCTAGATTTGTATTATTAGTCTTATTGATTTTATTTTTCATTTTACCTTGCTTTAGCTGATCGCTCATAGCTCCATCCGGCTCCTGCGCCCAAATCCCCGAAACCTGCACCCGGATAATTCCTGTCCATTTCTGACACGGATGATCGAACGAAGGGGGAAAAAACGAAAAAATAAATAAATAAAAATGAATTACAATAATAAAAACAGATCCCGATCCAGGCTGTGCAAAGTGTTGACGCGATCGCTTGCTAAATTGCGATCATTCTACCTTGATGAGAACCGTGTGTGTGTGGATAGGAGTGAAAAAATAGCATATTGAGAGAGACAGAGAGAGGGAAATGGAGGGGAGGAGAGTGAGAGAGAGAGTGCGTGATACAGGGGGGTGTTCACCAAACCACCTCCAAAAAAAAAACCACACACTCTCTCATATACACACACACCTCACTTCCTTTTCAGTTTCAAAATCAGCTTACGCCGATTACAAAACGTACACCCGGGTGTTTTTTTTCCCCTTGACTGACTGATGACCGTATACGTCCTGCTGTCCCTTGTCTCTTGTGTGTGTGTGTCTCTCTCTCCTCCCCTTTCTTCACTAAGAGCTGCTTTATTAGAATTAAAAAATGGTGGAGCAGTAATGCCTAACTGTCTGCTACGCACACGCTACATTTCTCCCTTCTCCTTCAGGAAAAAAAAAACCATAAAACAACCCCACAGACTTAAACTTACCCCCTTACCCCCCGAGCTTCACAAGCCTCACAACGCCCACACAATGCTTCTCTTTCCCACACGAAGAACCGTTTAGCCGTGAGCTAACGTCCTAGCAACGCGCTACACAGAGAGAGAGAGACAGAGCTAAGCTAACTCCGGCTCTGTCGACGCATCAAAATAAACCGTTCGGTTTCCCTAAAAAACGGCTTTCTCTCGTGCCCCTGCTCTTCTTTTCTAAAGGTTATTTCTTTACACAAAAAATACAGTAAGACGTCAAGAGCGAGGCTCGTTTTCATCTTTTTTTTTCATAATATTACTCATTTTCCCCCCTCGAAGACGCCATTTTTGAAGGCGGCCGTGCTCTCCTCCTCTCCCCCTACTCTCCCACCCCTCCTCCTCCTCGTTCTCCTCCTGCCTCTCCCGCCCCTCGTGCGCGCTCGTGCTCCAACTCGCGCGTGGTCTGCTGCTTCGCCCCAACTCGCCCACTTCCAGTGTGAGAGAGAGAGAGAGAGAGAGAGAGAGGAAGTGCTAAACCGCACAGTACCGTACCGAACAGAGAGCACCACGCCACCACAGGCACATGTATATGTATATGATCGTAAAAGTGCTGTGGAGCACCTTGGCACCGGCTTGTTAAAATCCTACTGTGTTTGTGTATGGAGTATTCTTGTTATTAACAACATATAAACCATGCATAACATACTGAAATTACAATTTTCACCAATAAGCCAGCCCACTCATTTTCAGTCTTCCCCGAATTGTCCAAAACAATTCACATGACCCAAGATGCAAGACACCAGACCCAACAACGCAGAAGAGCTGAAGGCCGCAATGATAGAGTGTATATTGCTGCTGCGTTTTTGGGTCTTGCATCTTCCTCTTCACAATACTCATACTACATAGATCAGATCTGATATACACAGTGGACCAACCCAGCAGATGACATGGTTCCTCAAACCACAATTGACTGTGCAAACTACAGTGGACCTCAAGCAACTTGGATCCTGTTCATCCAGACTCTAAGACACAGGTCAGGGAAGATGCCTTAGACGTTGTTGTTCTGGGTCATGAGTGGTTTGACACAAGGAATGTGACAGTTGTTGCCCATGTTCTGGATAATCTGTGCTTGGTGGATCTTGCTTGGTGGGTTTCCTCCAGATACTGTACTCTGGTTTCCTTCCACAGTTCAAAGATATGCAATGCAGATTAGGCTAGCTGCCAGTTTACAAACTATAATGTTTGTGGTGTACTCTTGTTCTCACGTTATTAACTACATTTAAACTATGCATAATATACTACAATTTATGCTCATCGGTAAAGCCCACTCATTTTCAGTTGTCTCCAAATTATCATAAAAAATGTAGATCGCATTCAAACCATATGCATGTGCTCTTTGTGTTTTGACTATGGTCAGATATCCTTGAGCAGAATGTGTGCTGTGATGGAGTTTTTTAAAGTATTTATTTATTTTTAAAAATATATCAATTTCAACTTATATAAATAATATACTGTAAGTAATACTGTATTTCTATGACCTTATTTATACACTGTGTGTGTGTGTGTGTGTGTGTGTGTGTGTGTGTGTGTGTGTGTGTGTGTGTGGCGTGGTGGTTAGCTCTGTGGCCTCACACCTCTAGGGTCCAGGGTCCTTATATACGTAAGTACTGTATATAGTACTTTTGTTTTGTTTAATTTTGTTACTAAAATATTTAATATAGCAAAAAAGGGTGTGGACACCTGTCCTGCCCATCATTCTCCAAAGACCTACCACAAATCTTTATATGCTGTGGCTTGACTTTCCTATCACAGAAACTAAGAGGCCCAAAGCTGTTCCAGCATGACAATGCTTCTGTTCACAAGGCCAGCTCTGTGAATACATGCTTTGCCAAGGTTTATGCGTGCATGGTAGAACTTGGGCCTGCACAGTGACCTGACTTTAAAGCCACTGAACACCTTTGAGATGAACTGAAGCGCTGATTACATTCCAGGCCACCGGGTCTGACACCAGTACATGACCTCTTGGTGCTGAATGAGGACAAATCCTCACAGCCATGCCTCCAAATCTAGGTAAAGGCTGTGGGGAAGTTATTGAAAGAAAGGGTGTGACCAAAACAAAGGGTGTTACACTCCCAGGCTTTGGAATGAGATTTCTGAAAAACAAGTATGTTTGTGGTGGTCAAGTGTCATGCCTTCTTTTTTTGTTGCTGCATAAATTAGAACATAAATAAATGTTTATTTTCTATTCCAATAGAAAAATTCCAATAAAAATCTTATTTGTTATATACACAACAATACACAGTGTGATCTGCAGTGAAATCTTTGTGACTGCTTGTGACCTACAGTGAAACGATTCTAGTACATTAGTATATTGTACTAAAGAATACAATTAAATTAAAAATAAAATTGTCAATAAATTACTAATAACTCCAAACTGTATTCATATTATATTATACTATGATAAAAAACACTTTAATAATTTAAAGACATTTACAATGTATGCACTATTATTATTATTATTATTATTATTATTATTATAAAAAGGAGTATTATCATTACCCACCAGTCAATGCTTGTCTTTTCTCACACACAGCAGGACAGCATGTGCTGTCTTTTAGACGCATAAAGACAAACTCATCTTTTTAATCTATGCTGCTTCACAGTATGTCATAACACACTTTTTGAACAGTCATAGCCATACTTTTTGTTCTTATGCATGCGCACAGGCCACTGTTGGCTAGTGTTGTAGTGTTGTTTTTAAGCTACTGTATAGTAAATAAACTTATTAAAAACTCTAACACTTATTTAAGATTATTGAACAGTACAGTACAGACACTATTAAATGTTGATCCACCCTGATTCCATATATAAAGATAAAAAAACTAAGCAAATAACTACATGAATCAACTGTTATGTAAACAGGATAAATGACTTTAATAGCCTTAATTTATTCACCTTTGACAAAACTGTATTTCTCTAAATATCAAGTAAATGTAAAAGTTTGCAAAATGTAAGTAAAGTTTGTAAAAGTCAAAAATCACTTTGTATATGAATATTATAAAAAGGATAACCCAAAAGCTTAGAAATGTATTTGTGTGCAGGGTATATACTATTTATTGTAATAATTATTATTTCTCTTCACGTTATGCCCAGAGTGTGTAGGCTACTAAATTTACCAAATGGAAATTGGCAAACACAGTCCTAAACTGGGTGGTGAATTGTTTGAGGATCTTCCACTATGCCCACTGCTGTACACAGCTGGAACTGCAGCAGTGATAGCTCATTCTAAATAATGTGATGGAAGGAGATCAACAGAAGACTCAGAGGACAAAGCTGGAATGTACCCACTTCCCTCCCTGTCCTCCCTGTGTGCTAAATTTACCTTTCACTTTTATTTTATAAATAATATTGTATATTATATATATATATATATATATATATATATATATATATATATATATATATATATATATATATATATATAAAAAACTATATATATGGTTTTGTTTTAATTTCGATTATTACAGTTTACAGTTTGCATCCTAATATCCTCTCTTCTCCAGGTAAGTTTTTGGTCACTTCACGTTTTTTTAGAACGTAAAGGCCACCCTTTACTCCCTACACGCATAATTCAGCCTTGGCTACCCATTATCCTGTTGCTGGTTTTCTTTCTTTGGACCACTTTTGGTATTTCCTGACCACTGCAGACCCACAAGTTTTAGAGTTGCCCTGACCGTATCGTCTAGCCATCACAATTTGGCTCTTGTCAAAGTCACTTAAATCCTTACACTTGCCCAATTTTTTTTTGGTTTGCTTCCAACACATCAACTTCAGAGACAAAATGTTCCCTTACTGCATAATATACTCCACCCTCTTTTAGGTGCCATTGTAATGAGAGAAGCAATAATTCATGTCAAATTCATTTCAAATTCAAAATATTAAGGAAGCCCAAGTAAACCTTCTTAATGTTGCTGGCTAGGAAAAAATATGTGAAATCATGAAGTGAAATGATTTTGATTTCTAGTCATTTTTTGAGGCAGTAGTCTTTTATACATTTTTACACTTTTAGCAAAAGAAACCTAAAATGTTAAGTGGGACAGAATGAAAAATAATAATCCAAAAATGATGCGGAATAGTTTTAAGTAAAATCAGCACATAATTTGTAGTGCTATAGTAGTCTTATAGACATTTTTGGAGCATTCACTTTTATACATCAGTGCTGTCATGGATAGAGGTTAAACTAAATGCACTGTTAAAGGTGGCATCTAATTAAAAATGGGCACAATTACTCACCCACTTATTCTTTATACTGCTTTTCCAGTTCAAGGTCATGGAGGCCTGGAGCCTATCCAAGGGGACTTCGGGCATTAGGAGGGGTACACTCTGGACGAGGTGCCAATCTATCACTGGGCACACATACATACACACATTCACACTCAATCACACACCACAGGCAGTTTAGGAATGCCAGTGAGCCTAATCTGCATGTCTTTGGACTGTGAAAGGATGAGAGTTAATTTATTACAGTACCGCAGTACTTTGCGCATAAGTGTCAGCGAGTGGATAATCCTTCCTTTAAATAACAATTCACCACTGTGATTATGCAACGCAATGATATGCAAAAATGTAGCGAAGTAAAAGTACAGATATGTGTTGTAGAATGTAGTGGAGTAAAAGCAAAAAAAAAGTATCTTTTAATAAAACTACTCAAGTAAAGTACAGATATGTGAAATATGTTCTTAAGCACTGTAATGAAGTTAATTCACATAATTACAGTACATTCCATCTTTGCTATCTATTGTCTGTAAAACATATTATATCAAGAACATGCACAATGAGCAGAGCTAAGATTTGAACCCCCAACCCTAGAGTTTTTAGCTCAATTTTGCACCATTTTATTTGATGCAGCCAGGAGAATAAAAAGGCAGACAGAAAAATAGCCTACAAATGCACAACACCAGTTTAAATTCGGCTATATCTACCATAAATGTACCAATAGGGTGCATATATTAAAAACAGAAAACAAATAATGATTTACAGATTTTAATACTTTTATTATTATTTAGCAGCAATGCAATCAGGGCAAAAGTGAGCCAAAACTTCGATTAAGTCTGGACTTAAAATTCCATTTAAAATAATTTGCCTCTTGCAAATGAAAACCTGTACAATATTAATATAAAGAAACAATTCTGTTATTTCTGTAATTTATCTATGAAAAATGAATCAATATTGTATATAAAAATGAAAACTTAATTTTATAAACTAATTATACTCAATGTTTATTTTTTAATTATATGGTATTTTTAATTATATCCTGTGGATGCACATTACCTTACTTCAAATCTGACCTGAATGCAAAGCTCTGCCCTCCAGAGACTTTACTTTCTAAAGAGTCTCAAGAAACCTTCAGTTCTGACCCGCAACATTCTCACAAACCTCTACATTACAGCATTACTGTCTGCTTTGGGAGTTGCTAGGCCCTCTAAAGAGTGGTAAAGGCAGCTGACTAAATGACTTCAGTAGTTTTAAAGCTCACTTTGTTATAGACGTACAGAGTGAGTAACGGTTTTAATTTGGAAGCCGTCAGACTACTTAATATCTATGTGTCACTTTAAGCATGTTAAATGTCACCTTTTATACTTTTATAGTTCATTTGACTGCCAGACTGTCAGTTTATTCTCTGCTGCTTTCTCATTATATGTACAGTACTGTGCAAAAATCCCATGGAAATAAGTACTGTAGGGCAGTAAACGGTAATTAATGAAACAAAATCAGTATGTGGTCACTTAAAAAACATTCGATGCTTTAGTATCAAGTACAATTTGTATAGTTTTATAAGAAAATTAGCAACTAAGTTTTACTGAGCATCCTGCAGAGCCGCCAACACAGTTCTGCACGACTTTGACTTTTGCACCTGCTTCTTGTTCGCATGCAAATCCAGCAGTTTCCTTTTTTTTTTTTTTTTCTAAAATGTGGTCCCTTATATAATATGCTGCAATTTTTTTCTGGTGTTTAAAAAACAGAAATGTTATAAAATTAAAGAAACATTACTGTACTGTACATACCCAATGTCATTATACTGTATACTGCTCTTTACGTTGCAACAAACCATGTTCCAAGCCTGGGATCAAATAGTTTTATTTGTATGTACTAAAAACTTATGTGTGCTTGTGTGTTCTTTTCTGTTGTTTTTGTGCCCCAGGGAGTCTTGCCCCAAGTATTCGAATTCAAATTTGTCTCATTTGTGCATAATGCAAATAAAATGACCTTGACTTCGTAAGATGCTTTTTCAACCTATTACCTACTGGTAATCTGGAAAATCTTCTGGAATCTGTGGAACAAAAATAAATGTGCTTATTTAAACCGATTGATCCCAAATGAACAAATGCGGTATACACACATTAGTTAAAATATTATTACTGTACATTTAGAGTGGCACTATGGAGGCCCTGGACTACATTACCCAAAAGCCACTGCACATAACAAAAACATTCACTGTGTCTTGTTTGTTCCTGTGTATTTAAGCTTAAGTTTTCCATGTTGTTGTTTTTTTCATACTAGGGCCTGTTCTGGCAGCTCCATGCCTGAGGTTTATGAGGTGGTCTCTATAACCAAACCTATATCTACTAAAAATGAGATCTACTGTGTCCAGCCTGCCTCAGGTCCTGACTCTTCAGCAACTTGTCCACCTGAGGATCACTCACTCACTCATCTTCTATACCGCCTTAACTTGTATTCAAGGTCATGGGGACCTAGAGCCCAGGAGGCTTTGGGCACGAGGCAGGGTACACCCTGGACAGGGTGCCAATCTATTGCAGGACACACACACATACTCACACATTCATTCACACACTACAGGCAATTTGAGAACGCCAGTTAGCCTAACTGTGGGAGGAAACCCACCAAGCACAGGGAGAACATGTAAACTCCATGCACACAGAGACATGAATCGAGCCTGGCCGGGAATCGAACCCAGACCCTGGAGGTGCAAGGTGAAAGTGCTAACCACTACACCTCCGTGCCTCATCTCCTATGTTGCTGTTCACACAGGGCCCCTGAGAACTTCACTCTGCCTGCCTGTCTTGTGTCCTACAGTACTACAGGCATCAATTAGCACTGTTGGAGATGTCGCCCCCATCGCACCCCATGTCAGCCATTGCATCACCAGATGCCAATCAAGGCGTCACTCCATTACCCTGCCCTGCCCAGCTCTGCAGGGGACAGTGATCTGTCTTCTTGGTCCTTCAAGGAAGGTTATGAATTATGTTGAGCATACTACATGTGTCACATACAGTAGCCTTGGTCATGTTTCCTGTTTCCTCATTTTTTTTTTTGTGTATTGTTCCATTGTACTTTGTTTATTAGAAAACGTCTGCACCTGCATTTCCTGACAGTAAGGTGCCTATTGACAACCACCCTGCTAAGTCAATGTTAAAAATCTAATCACTCCTTCATCGCCTATACCGCTTTATCCTGTATGCAGGGTCACAGGGGCCTGGAGCCTATTCCAGGAGACTTAGTGCGGGGAACATCCTGGACGAGGCACAAATCCATCGCAGGACACACACAGATATACACACTCACAGGGTTAATTACACACTATGGGCAATTTGGGAACGCCAATTAGCCTAATCTGTATGTCTTTGGACTGTGGGAGGAAACCGGAGTACCCGGAGGAAACCCACCAAACTTATGTAACAAATTTAAATGAATTTTATTGTTGTGTGTTCCACAAAATATGTAAAGCATGACATTGTGTTGTACAAGAATGTTTTAAAATCTTTTAATCAGTCAGAAATTTGACCAAACATTCCATTCACCAATCATCTCTTCATGGTTTTGAATATTAATTACTAATAATACAGTAATTATGTAATAGGATTCTAGTAACGTTGTGTGATCGAGTGTTGCAAAAGAACGACAAAGACAGCTGTTCTGATTTACACGGCTACTTTCCTGTTTATTGATGCCTGCCATGTGGATTAATGTGGATCCTTTTTGAAGATTCATATCATACTTTACCTCTTTTTAACACACATACACACACCGCACTACATTCACTCATAGGCTTACTTACAAGGCCAGTGTAAACACACATGAAGCTGACATGCACTGCAGACATACAATACAGCCCCATCATAACCATCTTCTCGTGGAGATGATTCGAGTTAGTTAACTGTGAGGGTAATGTTAACATGTTCTAATCCAACGATATATTTCCACTACGTCGGGAAGGTTGAATGGTTTAAGAAATACATGTAAACCATACTGGTTTCTCTTGGCCAGTTCAGTGAACAACTCCTTTCGTTAAATAGATAAGATCCCAATGTACAACATGAATGACAGAGAAACTGTGTACATCTGCATGACAAGAGACATCCGAGTGTTCAACAATGCTAACGTTCAAACTTCTACACACACCCACAGACTCTCAATTTTGACCTCACGTAACCAAACTAAACATGACATGACATGACAGGATAGGTACAAGAGACATGAGACACAAACATATCTGAACTGTGAACCTATACCAAAAAGAAATATATTACACTATAATATCTACATATTACACGTATGCTATTGTTTTACAGTATAGATGATTTTCATGAACATGTTTAGGGCACCTCGGTGAAACCTTTTTGTGGAATTCAAAGGAATGTAACAAGGATTTGATTAGTTGCACAACCCGGTCTTTTATACTGGATGTTCAATGGACTACCAGGCCTAAAAAAACAAACAAACAAACAAACAAACAAACAAACAAACAAACAAACAAACCAAAAATGGGACAAATTATTGGCTTTCAACAAGCAAAGAAAGCAATTAAGGAATTAAAAAATTATTGGAATTGGGATAAATCTGAAAGAACCATGGAAAATCATGGAAAAACTTAAAAGAAAATCATGAATGGATGTAAAATGTTGGGGATGTTGTATTGTAAACAAGATTGGAACGAAACAGCTGGCCTAAGAAAACCACTGGTTAATGAGACTAATTAAAAATTTAGCAATAGAAAAAAGTCAAGATGAAATCGACCCTATTACAGAGTGATGGACACCCATACTGATCAGCCATAACATTACCACATTAACAATTATTATTAATTGTATACCAGTAAACTAGTGATAAGATCATATGCAGCAAAGATGAGCCTTTCTAGTCCAATCCCACGTCCCAGTGACGCACAATTTGACATAAAAGTCAATTCTGGTCATGAGAGAAAGGCACCAGAACACCCATTGCTTGAGGCCCACCAGGCAAAGAGCCCAAGGCTGCCAACCCAGATCCCAATCCAACAAAGCACCCATTGGAATCACCAAACAAAGATGCCCACTCCACTACCAATCCGCTGCCAATGTCCAGGTGCCCTAGACAATACTGGGCATAATGTTTTGTGTTGTAATGTTATGGCGGATCGGTATATACACCCATTACCAGTCAAAACTTTAGACAAACCATCTAATTCCATGGTCTTTCCTGATTTTTATTTTAATTCTACATTGTAAAACAATGATGATGGCATTAAAAAGTATTCACTCTCCTGCCTTCGTATGCGATTGAACTTGAGTAACATTCAATTCTTAATCCAAATTGATTTAATATGGTTTTCCACCATTTGCAGCGATAACAGCTTCAGCACCTTTGGGTAAGCTTTCCACATATTTAGGAGTGTGTTTAGGGCCTTTTTTCCACTAATGAGGTTGTACATTGATGTTGGACAAGAAGGCCTGGCTCGCAGTCTCCGCTCTAATTCATCCCAACAGTGTTCTATTAGGTTGAGGCCAGTGACGTACTTCCACACCAAACTCACTTATCCATGTCTTTATTGACCTTGCTTGGCTCCTTACTTCCAGTGGAAGGAACACTTAAAGCTTCAGCATACCAAGACAGTTTGGACAATTCCATGCTCCCAGCCTTGTGGGAACAGTTTGGGGACGGCCACTTCCTGTTCCAACATGACAGTGCACCAGTGCACAAAGCAAGGTCCATGAGGACATGAACGAGCAAGTTTAGTGTGGAAGAACTGGACTGGCGAGTCCTGACCTCAACCTGATAAAACACCATTGGGATGAACTGAGACTGCAAACCAGGTCTACTCGTCCTACATCAGTGTCTGACCTCACAAATGCGCTTCTGAAAGAATGGTTAAAAATTCCCATAAACACACTCCTAGACCTTGTGGAAAGCCTTCCCAGGAGAGTTGAAGCTGTTATAGCTGCAAAAGGCCCACATTTATTAAACCCTATGGATTATTATGTGCATATCAGTGTAAAATATATGGGAATGTGTAAGTCGAGGTCCTTGCCCTTCATCTTTGATTTTTGTCTTGTTCTAGACAGAGGGAATCCTGGTTCCAGTAACTTTCAAAAAAAGTTGACTACTGCTGTCATTATTTATAGCATAACATTCTGTGTATACGTTTTCAGTCCTTTAAGGCTGTCTTTCTTTTAACTCAAATAGTCTTCTGTTATTATCTAATTACTTTTGAAGATAAAGATACTTGGATACTTGGATTAGTAGCAAAACATCTTCACGATTATGACACAGATTATACCAATCCAGTCATCTCAAATGATCATTAAATTATACATAACTATCCATGTTATATGTTAAGCATCACACATTTCTCCTTATTCCATGATATACGCTGTACATATTTCCTTTTGCTATAGGTCGTGTTGTGATGGCCGAACGTTAATCTGGACGAAGACAGAAAGCAAAGTTATGGCTCACAGAATACTCTTTCACTTTTTCGTCTTATAGATTTTTTTTTCACAAGAAGTTAATGAAAGACAGAATATGGTGCCTCCCAGAACAAATTGACACAGGCAACAAGCAGATGAAAGACACAGATAAATAAATTAATAAATAACATGTACATTCTCACTTAATAAACAGTGCTGGACAGAAATAATGGCTCCTGTATAGCCTGGGGGAGAAAAAAAAAAAAGCTAGATGAGGAACTCTTGTTGACTACATCTCTTTGTGGACCATTCAGGATCAGTTGCATAATGCTGCAAGGAAGCCCAATGATAAAGCAGCGCTGTACAAAGAGATCAATATCATATATATATAGATATATAATGTAATAAGTAATGAATTGACAAATGTTATGTGCATGTCAGTGGAGAATAAGTGGGAACGTGTACAGTACATCAACATCCTTGGCCCAGATGCATTAGAGTCTTTTTTGTTTTGTGTTGTTTTATTTATTTCTGTCCATTTCTCTGACTCAGCGTTTACATGGGCGTGTAGTCTGTACTCCATAACTTAAAATATTCATCCTGCTGGGAAATTGTCCATTTTGCATTATTGTGGCATTGTGCATGGCCCCTTCCTATTCAGCCTGGGGTTCGTCTAACAACATCCAAGCTATTTGTTCGTTAACGACTACAATTTATACACCTGGTTTGATTCTTCAAATAAAATAAATAAATAAATAAAAATAATAAAGAACCAAAGAATCAAATCACAATCAGACATCCGTTAAGTTCTGTAGCTTTCCATGAAGACAAATGTATATGAGAAATTTTTTTTTTTTTTTTATTCAGCAATATCTTTCCAGTTTTGCTGAATTCCCAGTGTTGCTGTTTTTTTTTCCACTTAACGCCATCTCTCTGCAATATCTCCATTCTCTTCACAAATTTACAAATAAATAAATTCAAAAATATCTTATGACATTCCTGACAACCTGAAGTCTTGCAGCAAGGATACCGTATATCCATTTTGTTTATTCCGGGGGACGTTTATTTCCAGAGGACATTTTGAGTGCCGACGATGTGTTAAGCAGTTGCAGTTGGGGGGGAACCCGGAATAACGTATGTGTTTTTTTCCCTCCTAATCAGGTGCAGTCCCATGCTTTTAGGTTACCGGTGGGTCATTTGAGGCCAGATTAAGTAAGAATGCATGCAGAAGATACAATCAAAAGTCGCTATTCATGTGGAGCTTGTGGTTTCGGCGTGCAGAAGGACGTAGCAACGTTTTGATCTCGTCAAAAAGTCCAGCTTTGATCCGAATCCATCAGATACGATAATGTCACAAGATGATGAATAAGAGATGCTGAGAGTACAGTTTGTGAAACCACTTTGAGAAAGATGTAATGAGCATAGCTTATTCAAAGCAACACCTCTATTATTTTGTTGTTGTTGTTGTTTTTTTTATTGCATACATGTCAGCAGACTGGTGGTCTCTGACTTCAGTTTGATTATTCAGAGTTGTGTTTCTTGTATCCATGTGTAGGGTATATTGCATTTGACTAAAGATCATTGTAAATGGGATGCTATTAACACTGATCCATGTAGCACGATGGCGATGGTGCAACAAAATCTCCTGTGTCATATTGATTTCATTTTTGACCAAATAAAACAATTAAGATAACCTTTAGGAAATTAAAGTGCATTTTTAATCAGATTTGATTAGCATGAGTTTTTAGGTCACCTGATCTTAATTTTAGAAGATAATATCCTCTGAGCCAGAGGTGGACATTTCAGGGACATTAATGATGATTCAATAAATCAGTATATTTTTGCAAGCAAATTTATCCTTCAGATGAGGTCTGTAAAGCAAGTAGTAGTGATGGGCTTATCTTAGAACGACTCATTTAAGTGAATCAACTAAAACACAATAATTGGAGTATTCTAATAACTTATAGTACGTTGTTGTTTAAAATAGTATAGTGATGAGTATGAATAAACCATGGATGCAACAGCCACTATTCACTAATTGGTTTGTTCCCATACCTATGTATAAAGCATGGCATAAAAGATGTGAGATTCCAATAAAATTGCTTTTTGATGCTTTATAAGCCAACACACACTCTCAGAAACTTGGCACCAAGTTTCTACTTTTCCATGCTGCTCATTTGAAAGTTTGTGACAGCCCTATATGGCCAAACGTGACGCCTCTGGTTGACGCCTCACCATTATGCTCAGTTCTTTCTCACAAAATTGTCTAGAAAGACTTGGTATGTAAAATTCCCCTAAATTTCACTGGAACTAAGGCTTAAACCTGTTTCTGCGTGACAATGCCCTGTGGCATGGCTTGCCAAGGTAACACATAACCCAGTACATTTGGCATAGCACACAACTGTACTGAAAGTTAAAGGGGAAATATCAGGCAAAAATTCACTTCTTAGTATATTAAGATACTCATTCCTTTTAGACAGTGAGGCCTATGTTAACTTGGTAAAGAAGGAATAAAAATACAGGATTAAGGGTCTTGCTCAAGGACCCAATCAACAGACTCACGACATCAACATATTTAAACTAAGTGCAGAATTTCTACTCAAATGAAATATGTAAGTTGAACAAAATGGAAAATTGTAAGTAACAGCTAGTTCAGTAAGTAATAAGTAATAGTAAAATAGATGCAATGTTTCTATGTAATATGAAGTGCTAAAATCTGAACACACCACCGTCTCAAGTGCAACCCAAATCCTTTGCCACTGAGCCACCACAACTTAATCAACTGGCTTCATTTAATTCAATGCAATCTTTTAGCGCAAGTTAATTCCGTAAAAAAAAAAGGGGGAAAAAAGAGTGAATTATTGCAAGTCAGTTGAGCCACTTATGGTGGTTTAGAGGTATAGCTTAGACAGGCATGGGTTCAAATCTCAACTCTTCCATGACTGGATCTTTGCCTGAGACTCTTACCCTTCAGCTAAGTTATATCCAGCCTCTGATTGTTTTTTACACCACCATTCAAAGAGAAAATCCATCCATCCATCTAGGAACCTCCGTAGTCCAACTAAGGATATTGGGGACTAATGATGACCATTGTATTTATTTCTATTTTACGACCGTGATAGGACCTATGATCAACATTCACACACGCAGTCACGTCAATTAATTAACAGGGGTAGAAGTAGTTTTAACCATGGAGGTTGTGGACAATCCAGTGAAACTTCCACTTATTCCTCATTAGAATATCAACTAACCTTCCGGTTGAATCCCAAATAGCATAAAAGGAAAGCTAGTGCACTAGAGTGTACAATCCCTTGCTCCAAACACCAAGTAGTGCCCTCAATCAGGGGTTAGAGAGGGATTTGTTATTCTGCCTTGTGTTTAAAGCTAGTTAGCATTGTAGCTCATGATAGCTGTTAGAAAGGTTCAAATGTACACAGCATGCACTTTCTGAGGTAAAGGATTCATACTTCCTCTGCAACGATGTTAAGTCCATTATTTTATCATAGAAAAAATGACTGTAATTAAACAGACGTAAAGGCCAATTGTCTGATTAGGGAAAAAGTTTCATTAGAAAAGGCTGCTATTATTTTTTTTTATAGGTGATGGGGAAGCAAAGGTCCTATGGTTTCCCATTTAAAAGTCAATCAGAAAATGGAGGCTTTTATCAAATAAGTATAAAAAGTTGTACTGTACTTTTGTTTGTACTATAACTGTACTGTATATACTTCTGAATATAATTAATTAACATGTGGTAGGCTGCAGTCAGTGTTGCCAACTATTTTCAATGAAAAGTAGCTAAAGTCTGCTCGAAAAGTCGCCAAATGTCACTAGATGATGTCATGCGTATATTTGCATATTAATGATGTAATTAATTTGTATTTGCATTCTGCGTGTTTTCCCTAATCCTTCCTCACGTGTCCAATATAAAACTGTCAGCCGCCATGCGGTCACGGGAATATGCCGCTCCTTTCAGCCGGAGCTAGCGCTCACTGATCAGAGCAGACACTGGGAGATGAGTAACTGTACCGGGAAAGCAAGACCTCACGCTTACAGGACAGTACTGGCGACATTTGGAAAGTTGCTAAGGTTTGTCCAAAAGTCGCTAGATTTGTCGCTAGGCGATTTTTTGAAAAAAAGTCGTCAAGGGGGTCTGAAAAGTCGCTAAATCTAGCGACAAAGTAGCTAAGTTGGCAACACTGGCTGCAGTGGCACCCAGGCATACAAATGCCCCACTTCACAAATTTTTGGCTTAAGAAACCGAAATTTTGCAAGAAATTTGCCTCAGCATACGAAGCATTTTTGGCATACGAGCGACCCAAACAAGCCGAACCAAATGCTGGCTAAGTTGCGCACATGTCCAGGAGCTGTTCAAAACGTGTTTGTATCAGTGGAAAGCCAAATGAAGCAGTTTTACATATATTTTTTGAAGACATAACACTATGGGTCCCAAGAATGCTAGCAAGGAAGGTAGCAAGAAGAAAGGTGCCAAGAGGAATCATAAATTAGGGTTAAGTGAGGTTTAATGTTTAATGTAATTTCATATTTTACTTAATGTTCTGATTGTATTTATATGAAAAAAATATTACTAAAGTGTTGAAAAATTGGTAATATTGGTAATATTTTTGGGGGGCTGGAACAAAATATCTGCATTTACATTATTTCCTATGTGAAAATGCGTTTCGCGAAACAAAAGAGTACTCGCCCCTGAAATGGATTAAATTCATATGCCGAGGTGCTGTGGTTCCTTTCCTCCTTTACATCACACGCACAGTTGAATTCATGAATTTGATAAAATAAAAATTCTACTGATTGAAAACTGTGTTGTTTAACATGCACAATTATTTATGGGTTGAAGTTCTTTTTTTTTAGTAGACCTATTTATTTAACATGGGTGTAGGTAATTTGTAACACTCCTAGAGATACTGGATTCCCAACACGTCATTAAGACAAAGACGTTTACATTTTGGTAAGTTGTGTGTATGAGAGAGAGAGAGAGAGAGAGAGAGAGAGAGAGAGAGAGAGAGAGAAAGGATTTTGGCGAGAAAACGACTAAAACTGGAACTATCCCTCAACAAGTATGAAATAAAATTTAAACCACTAATATGTGCAACATGTCATTAGTTAGCATGTGAAACAGTAATAATTGGTAGCTATGGTGGTATAAGAAGAATAACACACTCCAGACTGTGAGGGAGGTGGCAATAGCTCACAGTTAAGTTCCTGTAATGGGTAAGTGATGTTGGTGAAAAATTGTGTGTACAGTTCACACAGACAGATGCGTCTCTTCTGCAAGTTGACAAGTTATACATTGATTTTTCTGGGAACAAGCGTTTAACTTGCTGAATGTTCACAGTGAGCACCAAGCCACCTCAGCTGGGCTCGTCATTCATCGACGTAGAGCCTTCTTTAAAGTGTTTGAAATGTTTTACTGTGGCTAAGCGTCTCATCACCTTACTGTGCTTGAAGTCATCTATAAATGTCAATCAGTTTTTAAACCTCCATTCATGAGAAATTTAATCATTCCTGGGTTGACTTGAACGCCCCTCGTATAACCGCATGGCCTGTAAAGCACTATTTTTTATATAACTGTAACTATTTAATCTATGCCTTTGTAGTTCTAATGGTACCTGAATAAGCTCTTCCACAAAAGCAACATGGCCATCACCAACTCGTCGCGTGTTCATTTTCATATTTGTTATAAAATTTATTATGATATTATGTCTGCCACATAATGAAACATTTAATTTAATTCTTGTAATAATCTAATTGTTTTTCTTGATACCCATCACTGACATAGGCATATATATATATATATATATATATATATATATATATATATATATATATATATATATGGCATACTAGTGTTTGAGGATGTTGTTACATTTAAACAAATTACACGAATTGAATCACTTAAGTGAGTCGTAATGCCCATCAAGAGCACATATGTTATGTTGTAATATTAATAATCACCTTGTTTTTTGTTTTTTTATTTAGTACTGTGATAGTTACTTCTAATGAAACTGCTTATTTGCTCAGAATTTAGTTTAAGAAGCACCTCTTTTAAAGAAAATCACAAGACTTTACCATCATGCGGTAGTGTAGCAGGAGATCAAATGATGTTTGTTTTTTTTAATGAGTGTTGTGCCATGGTTAATGATGACGGGTGTATATTTCTTCTCAAGGCTGCGATTGGGTCCCATTAGATGACAGTAGACGGGTCCTCTCTTTGGCTGAACCTCTTCTCTGGAGCAAGGTTCCGCCTTCACCTCGCTCCACCCATTCGCATCGGTCGGCTCCTCCCTCCGAGCGTCGCGAGTTCTGTCTGGTGGGTGTTCCGTGAGGACGGCCGTTCTTTTCATCTGTGAGAGCGAAAACGGGTCGTGTTGCTGTGTAATGAAAGTACATATGGCTGTTCAATTCCTATACAAATTGTTTTATAATGATCATAATTAAAAATCAAGAAAATGCTAGAGATGAAGATACACTCAGGAGCCACTTATACAAGAACATATGTACATTTGCATATTCATGCAGGTAGCAGCAGCACAATGCATAAAATCATGCAGATACAGGTCAACAGCTTCAAACATCGGAATGATGAAAATTGTGGTTTTTGTTACTTGGATCGTAGCTTTTAATGCCAGGTTTGCATAGTTTAAAAAAAATCCTAGAATTTCCATGTACGTCAGTCTCTAGAGACCACAGAAGAAAGCATGGAAAAAAACATCCAGTGAACTATAGTGTGCAGAAATGCTTTGCTGTTGAGAGAGGTCATAGGAAAACTATTAAGCCAGGGTTGAACTGACGGGAAGGCTACAGTGACCCAAATAAAATTCTTTTCAATCATGGTAATCAGGTTCCACAGGTTCTGTGCTTGATGGGCACATTAGCTGAAGCTATCAACCTGCATCTGCATAATTTTATGCTTTGTGCGTCTTCCTAAATAAAAGCTCACAATATATGATGGTGTCTTTACAAGGTATATTTAGCACCTGCTGCACTGGTGATTGCTTGCACAACTTAATAAATACACAGAGCATGTATTAAAAGGACTCAAATGTCAACCTTCATGATTGATATGTGTATAAAATGTAGAAGTTAGAATTTTCAGTGGTGTCCAATATCTCTTTCATAGCCAAAAGTTTGTGGAAACCTGTGTTTGTTGAACATCTCGTTTCAGATATTGTCCTTATCTTCTAGAAAGGCTTCTGCTAAATTCTGGAATATGGCTGTTGGAATTTTGCAAATTTAACCACAAGAGCAATATTGAGGCCAGTCACTGTGCGGGACACTTGACATCTTCCACACCAATCATAAGACCTCACTTTCTACACACTTTCTCCCACTGGACATTACATCAATTAGACAGGATATAAAGTAATTGTAATCAATTTGGAATTATTCCAAATTTGTGTCCACAGTTTGTAAAGGGCCGACATATGGGTGTGAAGATCAACTGTCTACAAAACCTTGGTGTAAATATACGCTCCCTGCCATTTCAGAAGAGTCAAATTATTGGTCTGAATCAAGCAAAGAAAACAACTAGGGAGAGTTAAAATTACTGGAACTGGGTTGAGAATCCATCATCATGAAAACCTGGAAGGATAGTACGGAACTGTCAACTTTGTGGAAGGATTGTGGCCGCAAAGAATCATGAATGGAGATCACTCAAACATTTGGGGAAGTTCCATACACGTACAATGTAATGGAAACTCATGGAAAGGACTGGGACTAAACAGCTGTGTGGTCATAGGAAAACCACTTGTTAGTGAGACTTTTTTGACATTTTTCGCCAGGCAGTGTCTATGTCATAAAAATCCTTTTTAATATAAATTTTTGGTCTAGTTACAAGCATGCCACTCGCCACTGATCTTCACGTGGCCAGTTTTTGGTGGGTGTTGGTGGGACAATGCTTTTATGGTTAGGCATCTGCTAAAGCTTAAGGGATACTTCTCTAGGTCATTTGGCCTAATTTATTACATAATTCAGATTTCTGTGCTCTTATCCCTACGCCCTCATTGGATGCTGTCCAAAGCCATCCAATATCCTGGCTATGTGTCCCACTGCTAGGAGCCAGTCATTTATCACAGGAATCAACATCTGCAAACCATAATGATTGCCAACAGGAAAATGGCTATGTAATTGGCTTAGGCCAGCGTATACCACACATAATGCCTATAGCAATTTCTGACTACAATATCATGTCCTCTGTTAGGCTGCATTTAGACAATGCATTTATGGACATCGTGTTTTATCTTCAATCCACTGATGATGTGATACAGGAATCAAAGACAAAAAAAGTATTGCAGGTCAGGCTTCTTGTCAAGCCTTCTTGTTAGCCAGAGCATGAGGTACAAGAAGGATCAAATGCCATTGGGATACAAGGAGGGCACCTTTGAAAGACATGAGCCTCTGCAATGCATAGTTCCTGAATCATCAAATTTAAGCTGAGCCCAGGCACGAATGGAGAACCACAACCCAAGAGAGAAAGTGCCATGACTGAGGGCGAGCTCAGAGCAGTGAAGGATATCTAACAAGCTAGTGGGTACCACAGAGTTCTGACGAGGTTTCATTAGACCAGGGATGCCATGTCTCTCATTTCTTTTGGGGACAATAAATCTGCTCATGAACGAAGCCAGTAGGGTGATCTGACTACAATTATATTTAGTAGGAGTGTTAGTGGTGTAGTTACTGATTTCTGTGTGATTTGGGAAGAATCTGGGTCACTCAGTAGATGGTGAGGTATGGGCTAGCGCATCCTGTCCCCAAGGGCTGTCTTAAAGTACCACAGATAGCACTAAGTTGACATGTTGTCAGCGATTTTGATTACAGATAATTGGGTTGGAGGTGTACACGCTCTAAGGTCCATGTTGATTGAGTTTCTCTCAGTAAGGGTAACCCTGATGGGCCCACACTAAGGCCAAGAGAGACACATGAACTTGAGATGCTTTGATGATTGATATCACTTGAAGACTTAACAACACCGTCCATGCAAACCAACACATGACAACAGCTCAGCACTCAGAAAGTTCAACCCGAAAACCCATCAGAAATGTATGAAAAATACACTTAATTGGACATATGAGATGGGAGGAGTTTATCCCAGCTTAACAGGACCAGTTAGTAGCTCTGTTGCTGAGTATACGAGAATAGCTTCACACTGGGTCAAGTCCAACATGTTTACAAGGTGCTGGTGCTTGTTTAATCACACTCTGTCTTCACACTCGGGTTGATCCTAGGACTCGCATTAACAATAGACTTATATCGAACTTCCTTTCAGTACACTTTCTGGTGGCCTCTACAGCTGTACAGCAGTAATGAACTATAAGAAAAATTATAGGAGAAGAGTTATTTTATTTTGCCTCTATAGCTGCCAACCTGCCCATGCAGGATCTAAATTGACATCCATTCATCTAGGAACCTTTGTAGTCCAACTAGGAACCATGGAGGCCAATGATGACCATTGCATTTATTACCATTTTCAAAACCATGGGAGAATCTGCATGTTCATGGACTGTGGGAGGAAACCGGAGAACCCAGAGGAAACCTACCAAGCATGGGGAGAACATGCAAACTCCATGCGGGAATCAAACCCTGACCCTGGAGGTGCAAGGCAACAGTTCTAACCACTACACTACCGTGATGGCTAATTGACATCCAGATAACTGTAAAGCTATCTTTTTGACTTTGTCTGTTACATAAATTTGCTTAACAAATTAAAATCAAATTAACTCAAATAGAAAGGAAAGAAACAAATATTGCATCATACTGCGCTTCATCATACAACACTTTGTGACCTTTAGAACATGACATCCATGAGTGTAACATATTAAAAACTAAGGACAGTCGCTTTACTTGAAGCAGCACATAATAATATAGTATTTAATTCATATTGTGCAGTTAATGTGCTTGCAGTCTGAGTGGTTGGCTGTGACTCACCCACGAGAGCCTGTACTGAAGGCTGGTCATGTGTGCTAAGCAGCTGGGCTTGAATCGTCTCCACCACTCTCTTAAATCTGCGGCTCTGGCCTTTTTCCAGTCCCCAAACACGTATGCACACACACATTGAGATAGACGGACATATAGATAGATAGATAAATACATAGATGTTAATATATGAATATTATATCTCGATTACTGTAAAGACTTTTTTATGACAGTGTCTCCTATAAGCACTATATAAATCAAACCGAATTGAATTAAACTGAAATTTCATTTGGATCTAGAGTAGCTACTATGCAGCAGATAATAAGTAATGAAATGGTCTTCTCACCAGATATGAGGGTGAATGTGACACTGTAGATTCCGTAACTCCTTTTTCCTTCCCTCTCTCTTTCTCTCTCTCTTTCCCTCTCTCCTTCAGAGAAGGCAATGTCCACCTGAAACTTGACCGGCTTCTGGAATACAGAAGTACCTCCAGAAGATTTATACTCTGCCCGGAAACTTGTTTGGGAGACCACGCTGTGGCTGAGGGATGGAATCTAATATAGGGAAAAGCAGAAGGAGGAAACTGATATTTATAACCGTAGTGTAAGTATAGCAACCTTGAAGTTTAGAAGACAGTTAAAGTTTATAGTTCTACTTGTTTCAAAATAAAAATGTGAATGTTGTAAGTTATGAAATACCAAGTTATAATGATCAAGATGCTATGAAAAATATTTTTCTGGTCCATGAGTTTATATACACACACAACAATCAGCCATAACCCCTTGTGCCATTGAGGGGCACTCTGGCCCCACTGGGCATGATCCCGCAGGCCCTCTGGTGGTGTGCTGTGATCTCTGGCACCAGGATGTTGGCAGCCGATGCTTTGGGTACGATGGCTTCTGGGGTGCAGCTTTCATGGATTGGAATTGTTTGTCCTGAGCATCAGATTAGGAACTAGTGAGTTTCAAAGACAGGACAGTGGCCGTGAGCTCTTTGGCTGCCGGTCTCCATGCGTGGCAGGCTGTGGTGCAATGGATGTTCTGGTGCCTCTCTATTGAGGTCAACAATTACATGTTTACCAATTTGTGCTGTATTGGCTTTCCTGGGCATCAGACCAGACAGCCTTTGGTCCCCGTGGGCATGAGTGAACCTTGGGTGGCCAAGATCCCGTCATATGGCTGATTGACAAATATGTGTATATATACACCCATGAAAGAACACCCATGAGCGCAATGCATCAAACAGGTTCAGAATCACATGGTGGTTGGAAAAAAATATAGCAGCTATCATAATGTTAATCAGACTCACAGAGAGAAAGGCATGTACGATATCTGCCTTGATTGAGCTGAGTGGTTTGTCTCTGATCACCACGAAGATCTGCTCCTCCTTTTCTAAGCTGATAAAGTTGCCAAACCAGGAACGCTTCGCCAGCCTAGAGGCAAACAAACACACCCAATTAGGGACGGCCATCAATTATCATATCACATGACCCTCGATGGACAGCAAAACCATCATTCATTATCAGTGCTTTTCTGATACATACTCAGGACTGGACTCTGGTGTAAGGCTTGACATGTCCTCAGAAGTGGGCACTAAAATGGCAGAAAGTGACAAACATAGGAATGTAACTCGTTAGTTTACCAATGCATAGTAATTATGTCGTTACATAATCAGAATTAGTAATTATGTCATTACACAAGTGGAATGTTCGCTAATGTGCTGGCACCCACCCTGCAGCTTGCGGCGGTGGAAGCGCGGCGAGCCGAGCAGGTTGTTCCTGAACGAGTTGAATCTGGTCCTCCAGTGGGCAGAGCTGCTGGCTGCCATGCCAGCCCCGCCTCCTCCTGGGCTAGTGGGCGGAGTCAGCGAGAGCGAGCCAACACCTCCTCCTTCAGCACGGGAGGAAGAAGAGGAGGAAGGGGGAGGGTGGGGGTGATGGACGGGGGTGCCCAGTGGTGTGGGCAGGGGCGAGCCCTGAGGGGTCACCTGGGACATCGGATAGGAGCATTTAGTGACGGATTTCAGCACAGCTGATGGAGCAGGCGAAAAGAGGAAGCGAGGGAGCGGTGAGAAGTGCGGAGATGGGGAGGGTGAGCGTGAGGATGAGGAACGAAGCGGGAGTGATTTCATGGAGAGGAGACGGGGCCGCTCAGAGGGAGTTTTGGATGGTAGAGTCTGGGTTTTAGACTCGCGAGAGCTTGCAGTACGGGGTTTGGTGGCAGCGGCGACATCAGATGGGCTGAATGTGAACACCGGGCTCTGATGACACTGAGTGGTGAAATGCAGCAGGGAGTGAGGAAAAGGCAGCAGAAGATGGAGAGAAGGAAAGGAGTGGAAATGAGCGACGGGTGAGATGACAGATGGACAGTCAGGCAGTGTGGAGAGTGTTTTGAAAAGAAGTGCGTGGGCTTTCAGAGGATGTGAGCTTTCTTTTTTACGCTGAAGTGAATTACGAATGACAAAACGCATGAACTTCGTGTGGAGCTTTCTCAGAAAAAAAGGTGTAAAATAGAAGTCATTCTACTGTTTGCTTTATTTTTAACAGACATAACCTATTTCAATGTGCAACCTGTACCGTTAAAAACTTTAATAAAAAAAAAAATGGGGGGAGGGGGACAAAAAAAGGAAGTGAGGTGTTGCAATATTCTCTTACCCTGGGACTGCTTAAAGGACTAGAAGAGAGACCGGTAGACGCTCCACTTACTGATCGTGATCTGGGAACCGATAAAAAACAAAGATGTCAGACTCCAGACCCAACCTACCTCAGCACTTCTACCTCATTTAAGTACATCAGCACATCATTTTTATCTGTTAATTGGAGGTTTTATTTCTGCCTTTTAGGAAAAAAAAAGCATTTACAATCTGAAATCAATTTGAATAACTATATAATTTAAATAATTCAATACGTAACAGCACATTAAAGTTTCTTATATATATAAAATAATGTGTTAATTTATGTTTAAAACACTTCCTGAATCTGATTGGTCAGAAGGTAGGCCTATAACTCAAATCACTGGTTCTAATACATTCTTGTTTCTATAGAAACGGATCCACTGGGTTGCCATGTATACACAGCATATGACTCTAAAGAGATAATAAAAATGTGGTATGGTAATGTTTTCTGTTTATGTTTATTTAAAATGAAAAGTCACGATTTTTTCCCCCACATGTTTTTAAAAGTCATCAGACATAGCAGTTTTTGTTTTTTAGTTTGCAGTACCGTGACAAGCTGTTATTAATGAAGTGACTGTTTATAACATACGTTATATAATTATATAATGCTGTTCGTGCCTATGGCTGCATCACAGCCGTGCTGATATTCAGTACAACAGCACGACCTCGAGTGTGATATTGTTTTCATACAACAGTTCTACAAACACCATTATCAATAGATTATTATGGATAGATTATGATTTCTTTGCTTACTCAACCAGTTATTTTGCTCTGCCAACACATATCCTTCACATATCCGCTGAACGAACTAACCGCGCCTGGCGAAGCTGCCGACTAACAGTAAGTGTAGTTAACAGGGGTATAAGTAGTTTTAAGTTCTTATCAGTATTATTTAGCCAAAAGGTAAGTCTAAACCATGGGGATGGTGGACAGGCCTGTAAATCTCGAAAGTTTATCTTTATATTTCCTGCTTTAGAATATCAGCTAACTTCAGGGTTTCCGGAGTTGAATACCAAATAGTATTAATGGAAAGCTAGTGTGCTATGTTGGGTGACAATTCCTTGTTCCACACAAGTTAAGTTAAGCCTTTATTTGTCACATATACATTACAGCACGGTAAAATCTCTCCTGCTTCACATCTCCCAGCGTCAGACATACACAGCACTCCTGGAGCAGATAGGGTTAAGGGCCTTGATCAAGGGCTCAACAGTGGCAACCTGGGGATCGAACCGCTGATCCTCCGATCAGTAACTCAGCCCTCTGAGCCACCACTGCCCCATACCAAGTAGTGTCCTTGACCAGTGCTTAGAGAGGAATTTGGGATTCAGCCTTGTGTTAGAAACGTATTAGCTGTGTAGCTCACTTTGTAGCGATAAACAGTCCAACATGGACGGTTAAGGGGCAAGTCAAAAAGACTTTGTTTAGGAGAAAAAAGTGTTGTTTAAGATGACATAATGTTATCAGATGTGTTTTGTTTCTCTCTCATCTTTCCAGTATTGCAGACAGTACCGACCTACTTTCACCCGCGCTGCCGACCGACAGTGGAATTAACCATTGTTCGAACACCTGGGATGATACATATAGTTAAACATCCCAGTGCTGTTATGCTCTATATCAGCACTCATGAAGTTTACTCAACTGCTGTATAACGGTACATTTAATTGAATCCATATAAAATGATTTGTTTTATATTTAAAAACTGTGGCTGTTAGCAAATAGGTGTAATATAAGAGAAATAAAAAATATATATATGCGATTAAAATATAACTATAAATTAGTAACAACCATCGCATCACACCATCATTGGGTATGTTCCCAGAACAATGTGGCCCTTGTGGTAAAATCTACTACTATAAATAAATCCGGTTCATTTATTACTTATCACAATTCGGTTTTGTTTTAAAATGTTGTCCAAATTTTAATAGACACCTTATTGGTAACTGTTATATGTGAATACAATGTGTGTGTATACCTCTGGCTGTGTGCAGAAGTGTCCAGCGCCCTGCGTGGAGGTGTCGGGGAGCCCTGCTCCGTCACACTCAGCACCTCCAGACTTTTCCTCTCTGGCCGACAGCGACCGTGACGGGTCAGCATGGGCGAGTCCACACGCTTCCGTGGAGGATCTGCGCTCACAAAGTCAATCATTCATTCATTTAATCGTTTTTTTTTTCATCTTTAGCTACTGTTTAATTCTGGTTCAGGTTATAGTGGAGTCAGAGCCGAACCCAGATATATTGTGTAATAAGTCCATCATAGACCATCATACACCCCCGCCCCATTCCGACCAAATGGCAATTCAGCATATCTCATCTATGTACTGTACTATAAACCAGATGATACCCACAGAACCATAGAAGAACAAGCAAAACTCCAAACTAAAGGTTAAGCCAGGATCAAGTTGGCCATGCCACCCACTGCGCAGGTTTATAGTGTTCTGGTAAATTTCTGACCCTGAGTCACTAAATGTCATGTAATCTGTGAAATGTTAAGTTATCATGCAGTGTATTTTTCATACCATTTTGACCTCGAAGCCATACTGTACTGACCTACATCATTTCTGGGTGGCAGGTCTTCATCCTCATAGCTCGGATAGCGCTCCTTTCGGTCCAGTAAGAGGTAATAAATCATCTTCTCCTGGTTTTCCCTGAGATAGACGTGTGAAAGAGGGACCAGAGAGATAGAGAGAGAGAGAGAGAGAGAGAGAGAGACTAATGGACTGATATTCCCGCTATTCATTATTAATTATGACTAATGTGTGCCAGTGTCATACAACTAAATAAAAATGATTAAATAACCAAATTACAAACAAAATCATAATGAAACCCCACTGTAGGTTCCTTTTGAAGGCTGCCTAGAGAGTTTCTTCACACATTAAATATTTGAATAGTGGTCACATTTAAGCCTGATGTGATATATCAGTATCACAAGGGCCAATAACATTGCAATAACAGTTCATCATTTCATGACCCCATATTGGCCTCAACATGACCCTGGTGTCAGATCGGAGCCTGATAATTTAGACATAGAGGAACGGAAGCTTTAAAGCTGTTAGTTTACACTTATATTCCAGTTTATTGCAGGATGACAGAAAAGCCGATAGGCATAACGCGTTAGGTACTAATTCAATAAGGACTGTTGTGTCTGAGGTGCAAGGATTTTTAAAAGGTGATCACTCTTCACACTGCAGATCTCGGGTCAGTTTGACTCGATCGCGGAAGCAGCCCAGAGAATGCATGCTCTCCAAAACGTCCGGATCCAGCTCGGTCAGAGAGAGAATGCGTCTCACACACACGCGCCTCGGTGGCGGCTGCTCCGGACGTGGCTCGTTACATCCTGACCTGACACACACACAACATGAAAAATTTCATATACATACACATCAGAGTCTATCATGTCAAAAATTAAAAAACTTATCCATATAAGAATAAAACTACAGCACTCAAACCTGATCGGTCCGAATGTGTTCTTTTTTTTAATAGTTACCGTTTCTATAGTAACAATATATTTAGAAGGACTTAAGTGGCACACCCAATCTAAGACTAATAACAAAAGCGTTAATTTATGTTTACGAAAACATGTTAATTAACAAAGAAAAGTAAGAACAAAGAGAGGCTGGCGAGGGAGCAATTATTTAAGCTGCTGTTATGTAAAGAGTAGTAATAGGAAATAACTTGCAGTAAATTATAATTCATTATAAATCCAGTATGATGTAAGCATAATCACTGGAAAACTGATGTGGTATACAGTATGAGCAATACACATATACATGCACTTATGTTTATGTGTATTGCACAGTGCTGTGAAAAAGTATTTGCCCCATTCCAGGTTTTTTTTCTTCACAGTCATACTTAAAGGATTAAGATCAAACAAATGTTTTGCATATTACACAATGCAGTTTTTACATGATGATTATGTTTATTAAAAAACAAAAGCTGTCCGAACCTGCCTGGCCCACTGTAAATATAAATGTATCTATGTATCTATGCACAGTCAGATCCATAAATTTTGGAACAGTGGTAAATTTTTTTGCCATTTGGCCTCTATACACTGCCATGCAGAATTTGAAATAAAACACTTAAAATGTGAAGATGTCCAAGACGTTTGATAATAGTGTGGCACTATCCCTTTATAGCCATTTTCATACACAGGTCCATAAGAGAACAGATGCCTGCATGGCCTGGTGTGGACTGTTCTCTTATTAATCCATGACTAATCAAACAGATAAAAGGTGGTTCTGCGTGTTACATTTGCATTTGGTAGCTGTTCACTTAAACTCTCAACATGAGGTCTCTATGCAAGTATAGGAGGCCATCATAAGGCCAAAAAAAAAAAAAACACCTAAATACAGTAATCCCATCGAAGAGATAGCAAAAACATCAATATGGCCAATATGACAGTCTGGAACATTTGAAGAAAAAAAGGGAACTGACTGGCAAGCTCAGAAACTACAAAATGCCTGGAAGACAACTAAACTGGATGGCAGCAGAATTCCATTCATGGTAAAGAAAAACCCTCTGACAACATCTAGCCAAGTCAAGAGCACTCTTGAGGAGGTAGGCGTATCATTGTCAAAGTCTACAGTCAAGAGACGACTTTAAGAAGTCAAATACAGACGATTTGCAACAGGGTAACTTTATGACACTCGCTCCTTTCTATTTTCCTGCAAAGCCCAGGAGCCTACATTAAGTTTTTTTTTGTTTCCATCTGAAAACTATAGGGAAGACTAAACATGACATAAGTTTAAATAATTCAATATGTGAATAAATAAGTAAATATAGAAATAAATAAATACATAAATACAATAAGCCCTGGAAAATTGCTAAATATATTCCTACTTCTGTTTATTAACACATTTTTACATTTATTTATTTCTGCATTTTCACATTACTACATTTCTTTCTTTGTCGCTGTATGCTGATAAGGTAGGCGGTCCCAGCCTTAGTCGAAACCGTGATTGGTTAAATGAAGTGAGATTGTTTCGACTCAACTAGTAATGCCTTGGCTTGTAATGACTGCTGTCTGGCAACTATGGCGTATTTTATTATTTTTTTTACAAGCTGCCGCAAATGAGTTAAAATCATAAGCCAGTGAAATTGAGAACCTTGCAGAAAATAACTACGTTTTATATCGAGTCGTAAGATTAATGGACGATTTAGTTCAGATTGATGCTGAGATGGATGTTGACCCTAACCAGACTGTGTTTGACGAAGTTTGACTTCTTCAAGAAGTTGTCCGCCAACCTCGCGCAGAAAGAGGAAGGGAACGTTGGGCGTCAACGGATATGAAGTTCTTGAAGACCGTCAAACACAGTTTGGTTAAGGATCCCGCAGAACGTGTGCTAAGGGTCTCTCGTTGGCAGTTAGTTTCAGATAACTAAAAAGCATCACACTGATTAGATTGATGGCTTCTGTCTGAGGTGCCCTGCGGCCCAATCACGGTTTCAAATAAGGCTGAGACCGCCTACCTTATCAGCATATTTATTTATTTATTTCTATGTTTACTTATTTATTCACACATTTATTTATTTATAATTATGTCATGTTTAGTCCTCCATAAAACTGGTCTGTCATATCATAATTTAACATTATTTAGCATAATAGCATTATAGCATTATTTGTCTGCAATGCTATTTTTTTATTTTTTTATTTATTTATTTTTTTTTAAGTAGTGTTTGAAATAGTAAATGGTTGTGTGCTGACATGATAAACACTCTCACACTAATCTTCTATACCGCTTTATCCTGTATTCAGGGTCGCAGGGGCTTGCGGGGCCTTATCCTAGGAGGCAGGGTACACCCTGGACAGGGTGCCAGTCCATCACAGGGCACACACATACACACAACGGGCAATTTGAAAACGGCAATTAGCCTAACCTGCAAATCTTTGGACTGTGAGAGGAAACCGGAGTACCCAAGGGAAACCCACCAAGCACAAACATACAAACTCATGCACACAGAGACGGGAATCGAGCCTGGCCGGGAATTGAACCTGGACCCTGGAGGGGCAAGGCGACAGTGCTAACCTTTACACCACCGTGCCGCCAAAAACAAAAATAATATGGCACCCAAGACTTGCACAGTACTATACAGTCCTATTAAACATGAAGGAACACATATGGAATTATGTAGGTATGTTTTAGATTTTAGATTTTCCAAAATAACTACAAGTTTGGATGACAGCCTACCACACTCATGGCATTCTCTCATCAGATTCATAAGGTAGTCACTTGGAATGGTTTTCAAATCACACATGTTCTTTGTCGAGAGTTAATGTGTGACATTTCTTGCTTTCTTAATGTGCTTTAGACCATCGGTGGTCTTGTGCAGAGGAAGGGGTGGGTACAGTGTCAGTATCTCTATTAGCCCTATACAAATACTGTACAAATTTATATTATGGCAAGAAACACTCAGGCAAAGAGAAAGAGTTACGCCATTGTATTAAGAAATGAAGGTCAGTGAAAATGAAAAATCACAAGAACTTTAAATCTATGCCCAATCTAAGTCCAGTCCATCAAACTCAATGATAAAACTGACCAAGAGCTACCTCTGCTGCAGAGGATAAGTTTATTAGAATGACCAGAAACAGCACCTCAGAGTAGAGTTCATACAAATGCTTCTCAGAGTTCAAGCAGCAGACAGATTTCAACACCAGAGAGAGTAAATGTTCCCTAATTTGTGGTTCCCACTATGAATCATGGAGGAGAAGGTGTGATGGTGTGCGGGTGCTTTGATGGTGACTCTGTCCAGCCTGGCTACCACAGCATTTTGCAGCAACACACAATCACATTTGGCTTACATTAGTGATGCGCGGGTCATCTGGTCAAGTTGGGGCGGGTAAAGAAATTGTCACTTTATTTGCGGGGCGGTTTGGGCGGGTCATTAAAAATAAAATTAAATGAAAAAAAATCCATGTATGTTGCGTGAAATTCCCTATAGCCTATATTAAATATTTGGGAATATCTATTTTCATATTTTATTGTTCTTTGATAAGGTTACTTCACGTGACAAGTCACGAAAGCGCCAAGCTAGTCACAACAAAAACAAAGAAATAAAAGTGAAGATGGAAGACGAGGGACGGGAGAAATCGAGGTCGGGACTTTACATCATTAAAAGAAAAAAAGGTCAGGCTGCTGAATCTAATGTTTTAGCATTTTTTTTTTTGCACAGTGAACATAAAAACGCTAAATGAACATTTCCGTGTGATAAATAAAATAAAAAAAGTCAGTGGTTATTTAGCGTAGGCTGTAAACGCTAAGGTAGAAATACCTGCCCTGCCCTATACAAATCTAAAATAAAAAATTGTTTAGCCTAGATGAATGACCCCAAACACACCTCTAGGTTATGTAAGAAATTTTGGTCCAAGAATGAGAATGATGAAATGATCCATCAGATGACCTGATCTCCGCCATCAGATGACCTGAACTTCAGTTACTATTAGGATTGTTGGAAAACCATTCCCGGTGACTTAATTATCAGGCTGACTGAGAGAATGCTAAGAGTGTGTAAAGCTGTCATCAAAGCAAAAGGTGGTTATTTAAAAAAAAAAAAAAAACTAAATTATATTAAACATATTTTGGGTATTTGAACACATTTTTGCTAACTATATAATTCCATATTTCCTTTGTCATAATTTACATGGTTTAAGTATTGATATACAATACTGAAAAAAATAAAAATAGGGATTGCTAATAAAATGGTCATATACTGAATTAAACATGCATCCACACACACTGCCAAGCACAAATACACACTATGCAACTGAAATGCCTCATTACAGACTGACCACACTGGCTCAGACAGGAACGATCAATACTCACAGATACCAGGCGTGCTTCTGGATTTGTTCTAGCTGCAGGGGGAGAGAATGAGAGGTGCAGTGATTAGTATTGACTGCTTGCAAGCAGATGGCGCTGTACCTGAAAGTGCCTTATACAGGAATTGCTGACACACACACAGGAAAACATGTTAGAGTTAGTGTCTTATATCTGTCTGTAGATTTGTGGCCTAAAAAAAGCACTTCATCATCCTATACACTGTGTTATGTATATAAATATATGATGTGTAAATTGACTGTATAATAATAATAATAATAATAATAATAAGACGAAGAAGAAGAAGAATGGTTAAATAATATTTGCTGCAATTTTTTAACCACACATACAAATACCTCAACTGTGAAATTTAATAAAAGCTATTTTAGAAATTGTCTATATGGCCACATTTTATGTTCATATAGTTCATATATTATTTAAAATACATGGACCGTTTGAAATTGTCCCCTCACTCACTCATTCAGTCAATACGTGGGGGAGACAAAGGAATGTATCCAGAGGTGGCAAGTGAAGTCCAAACGTTGCATCAGTGTTCCAGTGGGCAAGGTTTCACATTTCAAAGACAGGATCTGCTTAAATCAGATTTCTGGGTGCACTATTTCAGGTTATGCAAATAACCTGAATGACCTGAAAAGGTTGACCGCTTTTTTTTTATTGGGTATAGCCAGACAAGACAGGGACAGCGCGTAGACCATAGTTTTTAATCAAAAGAAGTTGCACGTAAGTAAAAAAAATGAGGACACACAGGTGTGACCTCTGTGTGTCAGGCCTAGTTACGGAGGTGTAGCCTCGGTGTCTATCGCCCATAGTAAAGGAGGCGTACGGTGGAGCTGCTCCTATCAGCTCTAGTGACGGAGGTGTGGTCTCTGCTTCTATTACCCTTAGTAAGGAAGACTTAGCCTCTGCTTCTATCAGCTGTAGTAAAAGAGGGCTGGTCCTGACTTCTATTAGCCCTAGTCAGGAAGGTGTGGCCGCTGTGTCTATCACCCAGATGGTCAGATCTCTCGTCTTCTATCAGCCTTCATGACGGGTTGGATTCCCGTCTCTGGTCTGTTCTTTGCATGCTCTCCCCATGCCTGGAGGGGTTCCTCAGGGTACTCCGGTTTCCTCCCACACCCCCAAAAACATGCAGATTGGGTTAATCTTAAAATTGCACATAGTGTGTATATATGAGTGCATGCATCCTGTGATGGATTGGCACCCCGTCCTTATATAAGGATGAATGAAGTTAGTGCTTCCCTCTAAGTGTATTCAGCTGTACTTTGATGTTGTGTGAGCATCATATCAAAAATATTTACAAAGATGTGCTACCGTTCATCCTCGCTGATTAGTTGCTGTTGTGTGATAGGAAAGCGAGTGGGTGGGAAATCCGAAACTGAGAGAATAAAGGTTTTATAATAATTCACCTCTGGGCAACAGACATATAAAAACAGGATCTACAGTAAATCCATAAATCCCAACAGAAACTAGACTGATTTACTAGTATTTACTAGCTGAATGTTACGGATTTAGACTGTGTTTCTTGAGGTTATATAGACAGGTGGTACCAACATGAAGTGTCTTATTCAACACTCCTTAACAGGGAGGAAGAACACTCTCCGTCATCGTCTATACCACTTTATCCTGTATTCAGGGTCAAGCCTATCCCAGGCGAGGGATTGGGCAGGGTATACCCTGGACAGGATGCCAATTCATTGCAGGGCACTCACACATCATGGGCAATTTGGGAACGCCAATTAGCCTAATGGACTGTGAGGGGAAACCAGAGTAACTAGAGGAAACTCACCAAACACGCGGAGAACATGCAAACTCCATGCGCACAGAGAGGGAAATCAAGCCAGGCCAGGAATCGAACCCAGACCCTGGAGGTGCAAGGCGACAGTGCTAACCACTACACCAACGTGCCACTTTAGGATGGAACAAGGTTCTTTAAAATGACGATTCCTAGTTGTTGTTGTTGTTGTTGTTTTTTTATTATAATAGTGGTTTAGAACACTGTCTTATACCAAAATCTTACTCAATCACCGCTTTATCCTGTATACAGGGTCACAGGTGGCCTGGAGCCTATCCCAGGAGACTTAGGGCAAGAGGCGGGGTACACCTTGGATGGGGTGCCAATCCAGTGCAGGGCACACACACTACTGAATTGGGGATGCCAATTAGCGTAAATATGTTGTCTTTATAATGGAGACGAACATGCAAACTCCTTGCACATAGACCCGAGGCGGGAATTGAACCCAGAACCTGAAGGTGCAAGGCAACAGTGTTAGCCACCACCGTGCCGCCACACACCAAAATCTCAAACAAACAAACAAAAAAACTGGGCAGATTCAGTTTGCCCTTGTGCCCTGTGGATGGGATGTAGTCAGTCCATCTGGAGGATGGGAGGATAAGTGTGATCATTCAAAATAACTTTATATTGATTTGCAGTGATCTTTCTTTTTAAGGGAACAAGTAGGCCTAAACCACATAACCAAAAACAAACACACAGGCACCAGTTTTTACTGGGCTGAAATGATCAGGTGCTACTTTAGGTCTAAATCACAGCAATGGTTACTTAGTAGAAGCAAAGAAATGAATTGAAATTTCACCGTGAGCCTCTTGTCCGAATCCACCTCAATCATGCCACGCAGCAGAGACTGGCAGTCCGGCGGGATGAAGTGAGGCATGTGGAATACTCCACTCTTCACCTTCTCCAGCAGCTGTCGCAGGTTGTCGTGGTCGAAAGGAAGCGCACCCTGCACGGGCAGCAACAAGTAACCGTGAAATATGTGATGCAACGGATGCATTATTCCACATTTGTTCATCTGTCCGTGGCTGTATGTAATCCATGATCTCAGAGTGTGCAATCACCATGGAATATTCAACAAATCCGCACAACACGCTACGAGGACATGCTGTAAACCCAACGAAAGAGAACGCATCCTTACCACGAGTAGAGCAAACAGAATTACGCCACAGCTCCACACGTCCGCCCGCCGACCATCATACTTCTCACCCTGAATAAAACATAAAGCAGATGATTCCTGCATTGCATGTGGACTACTTAGCATGCACTGCTATTAAACCTCTGTCATCTAGTGGAGAAATATACAATTTGACGGTTAAAATTACAAGAGTGACTTACTCTGATCACTTCAGGGCAGGCGTAATGTGGAGATCTGAGAACAAGACAGAAAAAAATGTGATGAAGTGTTAGGATCAAGTCCGTTCCTCGCCATTCTTACACTGTTTTTACACTATATCAATGTAGATTTTGTGTGATTTTGCAAAACACTATAAATCCACATTCCACACATTTGTCACAATGGCTGAATCAGCTTGAAGTTATGTCTCTCACATATTTTTTCATTCTTCAACCACATACAATATGCAAAAAGAGGAATTTTCAGTTCTATTTTTACTGTATTTCAAAGACCTTTAAAAAAATCGAAGACTAAATTTAAATCGAAAAATGCAGGATGCTTAGAAGTTAAGTGGAATGCTTGATCTTTAAAAATTGATGGATAACTTGTCACCAACTAGCAAAAAAAGACACATCTGTACACACAATCATTCATGAACACCACTGCACATTACAGCGTCTCTGAGAGTTATTTATTTTTTAGCATGCCAGAGCCGTAATCGGCCCTCTGCCCGCTTTGTGTCTAAAACCCTGGCCCTCCAGGAACTCCTTTAATGTCCTAAATATGTGGAAATGACTTGTTGCGAGGTCAGAGATAAGTACATTAGTGTAGCAGAGGATTATATAGGGGAGACAAAGGGAGTTTCTACTCTCATAACTCTGTTCTTTTACAATTAAAAGTCCCAGTTTGACTTGAACACCCAGTATAGACCCTAACGAACACATTCTAATCACTTCCATCCTATCCACGTCATAAAAATTTAATATGTTTTTATTTTTTTATTTTTTGTATGATTTAAAAGTTAGAGAGCTTTAATTTAAACAGTATTGAAATGTCATTAGTTTCTTAGGAGAGAAAAAAAAATGGTTTAAAGAAAGACTCTTCTCTCTCATGGGTGAATTTACAGACACATATACATACACATACACATACACACGCGCACACACACACACATACACATAGAGCATACTTACCCACAGCTTGTCTCTAGCAGACTGTCCCCCACCTGTAGGGAGGCCATACCGAAGTCAGCGATTCTGATATTATTCTTTTCATCCAGCAGGAGATTCTCTGGCTTTAGATCTCGGTGACTTCAAAAACGCACACAAACACCAGACAGTTACTGTGCATATCAGATGACACATTCAATATCCCTCTATTACCATGGATCTATCGCCACATTACACTGCATCTTATAATACATATATTATGATCCAATAATAAAGAGACAGAGAAAATCCTCCAGACTTTTACATCTCATCATTTTTTTCTCGCTCTACTTATGTGGACTAAACCAAAGGCTTTACCAGATAGAGTGATTGTGGCAGAAATCCAGAGCTGAGATGATCTGCCTGAAAAACTTTCTGGCTTCTTTAGGCGTCAGTCTTCCTTTTTTTACTAAATAGTCAAAAAGCTCACCACCGGACACATGCTCCAACACCAGATACCTGTCCGGGTAGAAGAAAGACACTGAAGAGTAGTACTGAACTACATGAGTGACATGGAGATCTCAGGATGGATAGAAATCTGCCTCAACTTACAGGTACTTGTTATTCTCATAGACGTCATGCAGTTTCAAAACATGCGGGTGCTCGATTAGCTTTAGGATGGCTATCTCTCGCTCCACCTGAATTGAAAGAGAAAAGAGAGAGAGAGAGAGAGACTGTCACAAGCTATTAAGCAAACATTATCAAAATGAATCAAATTAAAAGACTAGGAACAGCATATTTATCAGAAGCACTCAAAGTCACATGACCTTCATATAACCAAAAACAAAACAAAAAAAAAACATGGCTCGCATCAATCTTTCACAGATCTCTAGTTCAGACATTGAGAGCATCTCATACCTTCATGAGCACGGACTCCGAGAGCTTTTCTCGGTTCACTATTTTGATGGCCACTTTCTGGCCCGTGATGCAGTGCACCCCGAGTTTCACCAGCCCTTCCAGGAAAAAAAGGAGAGAATTACCGTTAAACAAGACATGTTCAGTGATGCAACATTATCGAAGACACGGTTTTATGGAAAAGAAATCAATCGGACACGTTTTCACTTACTTCAAAAGCCTGATATTCCATCTTATGTGGCTGACAAATAATGGAAGCGTATAAACTATAATCAAGCAAACTGAAAACCACCATACACTCGCCTCAAACCATGCTGGGTTATTCAATCTCAAATAGAGACTGCGCTAATTCCGTCCACAGGAACAAGTGAAAGAAACCACTAGAAACCTAGAAACTAGAAACTGGAACGTTCATATTGAAATTCATTTCTTTTTAAGAGGTAGTTGATGGAAATGTTGCTTAAAGATGAAATAATGTAAAGATGGTATACACTGATCAGCCATAACATCAAAAACATTATAACCACTTTACCACTGGGGGCCTCTGGGGGTGTGGTTTAATGTCTGACACTAGGACGTTGGCAGCAGATACTTTGGGTGCTAGATCGGAGTTGTTTGTCCAGCACATACCATTGGTGCTCAGTCGGATTGGGATCTGGAGAATTTGCGCTCTTTGCGTGAGAGGTGGGTTTGGTGCACTTGGTGTTCTGGGGCCTTTCCCTCATAGCCAGCACTGACTTTTGTCCTGCATTGTCTTTTCTGGGAGATTGAACTAAACAGGCTGGCCTTCGCTCCCGTGGGCATTAGGTGCCCATGATCCAGTCACCAGTTTACTAGTGTTAATGTGTTCATGTTGTATGGTGAATGATGGGATATGCCAAAAAGCTGGGATATGTAAAGAATAAAGAATTTCACTGTGCAGTAATATATAGCTAACAAATAAAGGCTGAACTTATATTGACATGTATACAGAATTGCAAATGATAGCAAGTACTAAGTTGTTTCATGCACATTATAAAATAATAAATATAAATTACATAGGGATCATCATAGGGATCTTTAGTTAATACAAATACAATTGCTGGTTAATTGCTTGTTTTTGTAAGAGAAATAAAACACTTTGATAAGTATATCCATTTAAATAATCACTACAAATAATCAATTAAAAAAAGAGAGTGCATAAAAATTTTGATATACTATACATTGTACAGCGCAGTCAGGTTGATAATTCAAGAACTGTACCTTAAGGTGCTTCCATTAAGTAATATCATGAAATATTTTTGTCACATTATGTTATTGGAAATCAATCAACTCAGCATGGTAACAAATCACACCACTTTGTTGTTGATTATTTTCCTAATGGCGGCATGGCGGCTAAGTGGTTAGCACTAAGGAGGTCGCCTTTCATCTCCAGGTCCTGGGTTCGATTCCTTCGTCAGGCCTGCGTGAGTTTGCATGTTCTTCCAGTGTTTGGAGGGTTTCGGTAGCATAGTCCAAAGACATGCAGATTAGGCTAACTGGCATTTCCAAATTGCCCGTTGGGTGTGAATCTTGACAGGAGTTCCTATCACGGTTGTACAAATGGGAATAAATACAGTGATCACCATTGGACTCCACAATTCGTAGTTGAACTACAGAGGTTCCTAGATGGAGGGGTGGATTTACCTAAAACACTCTGGTGTATGAAGATCAGGGATCTTCTAAAGATCCAGTTACACAACATAATTTCAAAAAACAGAAAACATGATAATGACGGTGATGAAGATGATGATGATAATTTGTATTGCTTAACATCAGTGTTTTGTTATGATTATGTTTTGTCCAGTAGCAGCGCTATAACTAAGGCGATACGTTTTGACTCAACAAAAAAAAAGCTTGCGTTTTGTACATGGGACAGGAAGAGAAATCACATTCCTTTAAACAGTCTACATTAAATTGTATGTCTTAGGTAAATAATTGACCAAAAAAATGCATGTCTCGATTGGAAAATTGTAGCCACTGACCAACATCTGGTTGTTTTCCTACTTTCATGGTTTCAGTTACTGTATTCTTAATAGTTTGATTCAGTGGGTCAACATCCAGACAACAATCAACCAGTTCATGATCAAAAGATATATTATTACTCGCTCATTCACTCTCACTCATCTTCTATAACGCTTTATCCTGTATTCAGGGTCGCGGGTATATTATTACTATGTATTATATTCATTTAAGCCTTTCTTTTAGCCACCAGTTTTATTACGAATCAATATACAGCACTGAATATGTAATATGGTAGCCTGATTTACACCATATGATGTCATTTGAAATAGGGGTCATGTGACACTGCCATGAAGTGTGTTGGGTCGCATAAACACCCATTCCTCTTTAGCTATGTCAGCCTCACTAATTAAAAGAAGCCAAATCTGGGTACAGAGAATGAACAACATTTTCTTATCTTAACAAATGGACATGCTGTACACCGTACAGTATACGTTAATGCGAATCTGCTCGAACGTACACCTTTAAAGGTGCAAAAGGTAAGAACAGTTAAATTTTCCCTAAGTAATAATACAGAAAACATGTGTGCCAAAGAAGCTACTTCTAAAGTTTATGCAATATGGAAGTATCCAATCTTGCTTCCCTAACATTTTTTTGGGGGAGATGATTTTATATGTGCCCCAAAAATGCCCATTTTTCAATGTTATACTTGTTTTAAACAATAATAATTTTATTTGCAAATAATTCATATTTCTTTAGGAGTATTAATACTAAAATAAGTGTAAGCATCTAGAGGCATATGACCTGTAAAAAATCTGTAGTGTCCGTAACCATGTCAAGTTTAGAAGTGTACCCTTTTTCAGGTTTATGTCTTTTCATGTAAAATCTAAGTTGTCCAAGTTTCATCTGAATGACAGTTAAGGTCATTGAAATTCAAAAAAGTTATGTACACTATAGACATATAAGAGCATGAAATTGTATTTAGCAAACGTGTTTTCTTTTTTACATGTATCTGATAAAAATATAAATGCATATGATATTATTTATATCATGCCGCATTATGAAAAATGGTCTTATATGATCCTATCTGAAAATAAATTTTTCACCTGGTTGAGACACTTTTTAGCACCAATACCATATTTTAGCCGTATAATTACCAATGCTCGTAAAAACCTCATACAGGGGGTGGAGGAAATCTGTTAAAATGGCTAAATTCAACTCTGGCACTAAACTACTAAACTGTACAGTACGTTCTAACCGTTACTACACCATATGGTGATGTTTGGTACTGAAATGTGTGGCAGGTCTATGACTTCTGTAGCCACAGGAGTCCAAAACAGATTGTTGCAAATAGGTGGGAATCAAAGCAGTTACTGTCTTGACATTTAATAGCAAATCATAAAGAGCGGTAAGTACTTCATAAGTAAATCACGGACAATCGTGTAAGTTTGCAGATGGTTCGGCTTGAGATTTACTTGGTTCGTGGCAGAGACATAGTAACTGTATTGTAATTCTAAATACTGTACATCAGAGGTGGCTTGGTAGTGTAGTAGATAGCACTGTTGCCTTGCACCTCCAGGGTCAGGGTTCGATTCCCACCTTGGATCCATGCGCAGTTTGCATGTTCTTCCCAGGTTTAATGAATTTTCTCTGGGTACACTGGTTTCCTCCCAGTCTCCAAAGGCCTGTTGGTTAGGAAATTGATTGTTGGCATTTTCAAATTGCTCGTAGTGTGAGAATGATAATCAGTTGGCAAACCCGACCCATTAAGTAACTGCCAAAGAAACAACGGATTTACCTCCAGAGTAGGGAGTATCCGTCGCGGGATGAAACTTAGACAGACCAATAAAGCCAAAAAACAAAATACATCAGAAGTACACAGTTGCGTGCCCAAGAACATCAAGAATTTTAATCCAGGATACTTCACAAACAATGTGCAAAGTTGACATTGAATTGAATTATTTTTTTAGCCCACTTCCAAGTTTTCACCAATGTTCATAAATCTCCACCCCCAGCATCCATAGAGTTCTGAAGAGTAAAGTGTCTATACAGTATATGACTGACGGGAGGCACATCCAAACAGGGACTGGACCGGAAATTAGTTTCCCAAAAGGGTTCATTCCCTCTCTTTAGACACTTGGGCTAATACCGGGGATTAAACCTTACTCACTGATTCGCTCACTTACTCATCATCCACAACACTTTATCCTATATAGTATACAGGGTCTCAGGGGGCCTGAAGTCTATCCCAGGAAACGTAGGGCACAAAGAGAGCTCATGCACACACTTACAGTCTAACTCACACACTATAGGCAAGTTGGGGATGCTAATTAGCCTAATGTTTGCAATGTGGGTGGAAACCAGAGTACCCGGAGGAAACCCACTAAACACAGGGAGAACATGCCCACACCATGCACACAGACCCGAGGAAGGACTCAAACCCAGACCCCAGAGGTGAAGGCGACAGTGCTGACCACTAAGCTAACATGCCGCCTATTTAAACTTTATGAAAACAACATTTTATTTGTAGATTTATTCGTTTTCTCACTCACTTACACACTGTCTACAACGCTTTATCCTGTATACAGGGTCAACTGGGGCCCAGAGCCTAACCAAGGAGACTTAGTGTGCGAGGCAAGGTACACCTTGGACGGGATGCCAATCCATCCATGCACACACACATCCACACACAACGGGGACACCAATTAGCCTGAACTTTGGATTGTGAGAGGAAACCCAAGGAAACCCACCAGGCACGAGGAAAACATGCAAACTCCACGCACACAGACCAGAGGCGGGAATCGAAAGCGGACCCTGGAGGTGCAAGGCGACAATGCTAACCATTAAGCTACCATGCCACCTATTTATAAAAACGAAATTCAATTTGTAGATTACTACATTTTCTCACTCACTCATTCACCATCTATACCGCTTTATCCTGTATACAGGGTCAAGTGGGGCCCGGAGCCAAACCCAGGAGAGGCGGGTACACCCTGGACAGGGTGAGAAACCAACGCAGGGCACGCACACATGCATTCACAATGGGCGATTTGGGGACGGCAATTAGCCTAATCTTTGGATTGTAGGAGGAAAACCGTCCAGGGACGGGGAGACCATGCAAACTCCACGCACACAGACCAGAGGCGGGATTCGAACCGGGAGACTGGAGGTGCAAAGGCGAGAACGTGCAAACAGACCTAAAGCGGGAATCGAACTAGGATCCTGGCGATGCAAGGCCACAGTGCTAACCACAACCCGTTAAAGCTTCTCATGCTTTATATATATATATATATATATATATATATATATATATATATATATACAGTACGTATATCTTTTGTGCAAGTAAGGAACAGAAAAATGACTATTGCACCTTTAAGGCACAAGGTCTCCTTACCTGTCTGTCCTTTCCCGAGTGTCTTCTCCAGCCTGTATGGCCCTACATACTGAGCCGTCTGGCCGCAAGTCGGGTCTTTTGACATGGCTGAGAGAGGCTTTGATGACTTAATGATGTAACTTGTAACCTTCGATAGTTCTATTCTTTGAACATCCCTGCGTGCGCGAATTTATATAGATATATATGTGTATATGTGTATATGTATATGGGTTCACATCACACGAGTCCAGTAGGGTTGTTGTTGAAGCGTCAGCATGTGGCCAGGCCTGTACACCAGGATGATGTTGTGGCACGTCCCATCTCTGTGCCGTTCACTCGGAGCTTCAGAACAATCGCGCGGTTGATCCTGCGTGCGCTACCCTCGCGCGCATGCACATATTAGAGACATATACACGCACGTACACCTTCCACGCGCGCAGCCGTGAACATCGCGCTTCTGCATCAGCTCTTACTCCATCACTGTCCTTTCTGAAAGTCATCAAGGAGACATAATGGAGATATAAACCAGAACCCTCAATGCGCAAAAGGCCTGTGATCAGAGGGATCACAGGTGAGGGATGCAGCGTGTTCTGCACACACACATAGACACACACACACACACACGTACACACTCGCACACACGCGTACAGACACAGAACAGAAATACAACTCTAATGCATGGTGTCCCGAATATGAAGAAGAAATCAGGGTCGCTGTTCCGATCCGCACTCAGGCAAGTACACAGGAAACATCCGACTCCGACTCGGACAAAACAACCGTGTTTAGATGCCCTCCCTCTGCCTCCATCCCTCCCTGAACAAGCGCATCACAGCATCACAGCATCTCTCTCTCTCTCTCTCTCTCTCTCTCTGTGTCCCTCTGTCTGTCTCTCCGTGTTCCGACACTGGAGTGTAGATTCCCATCCGGATACTGCGAGCTGTCTTTATTATTTTCCTCTCCTTCCAGTAAATCTCTCCATCCATCCACTCTCTCTCTCTCACGCGCACACACACACTCTCTCTCTCTCTCTCTCCTCCTCCTCTTCCTTCTTCCTACCAGCATCAGTATCCGGGTCCTTCTCTCTCTCTCTCTCTCTCTCTCCACAGCAACAAGCCTGGTACAACAACAGGGCTGATATTAAAGTCTGTCTTTCTTATTTTAGTCTGACTATCTCACACACATTATCTTTAAATAGTGTTAGTTTTACTATGACTCATACTGTACAGTAAGAAACCCCAAATTAAAACATGCATCTTCCTGTTTTTGATTTTTTTTTTTTTTATGAACCAAGTGAAGCATGGTGGATCATTTTCACATTGTAATGAGGGAAGAGTTTTATTCCCCTCATATGTAAACTCAGTGGTAGGTTAATCACCTGTTATAAATAGTTATAAGCTTAATCGTTTGGAGAAAACTGGATTACCCGGATGAAACCCGCTAATCAATAAAAGAACATGCACACAGACCAAAGGTGGGAATTAAACCACAGCACGGGAGGTGCAAGGGGAGAATGTGTAAACAGATCCAATGCCGTGAATCAAACCCCAACAATAGAGGTGCAAGGACACAGTGCTAAGCACTAAGCCACTGTGCCTGCACCTGGGGTTAAACCTTTTTAGCTTACTATGTATTAGATAAAAATATTTTTTTAGGTTATATGTAGGTTATATGTACAAGTAAGGAAAATAAATGGCTATTGAACCTGAGGGCAGTTCAAACGGTTATGGCTGTCAGTTATTGGGTGGGTTATTGGAAGGTTGGGGGTTCAAGTCCCAGCACCACTGTTTGAGCCCTTGACCAAGGCCATTAACTACAAACTTGTTTTGCAATTTTCAAGCTGCTTTGCGGCAATGAAAATTGCTAAAAGCGCTATACAAATAAAATTGAATTGAATTGAATTGAATTAACTCTACCTGTTTTAGGAGTGCTTTATCCTGGCAAATCCCAGCTTTCTAATGGGGATATGTGAAATAATCCTTTCACCGTGCTGGAAAGTACATGTGACAAATAATTGAAAATTTTTATTACTTTTTTGTTAAATAAATCCTCATGCATGATTTATATTTTTTAAAAATGAAAGGGCATTTGGCGTAAAACCGTTGCCAATTTGTGTGCGGACCTGATGGTCCGTTGTAGCAACCCCTTGATGGAAGCAGCTTAAAGACAAAATTTTTAAAAAATTTATTATTGCACATTATTTATGGGTATAAACATACACTGATCAGTAATAACATTATGAACACCTGCCTAATAGTTAGTATGCCCCCGTTTTGCTACCATTTAACTCCAAAACTGCAGCTCTTGTGCAAAGTCTCAGGGCTGTAGTGATCAGGACATACCAAAAGTGATCCAAAGGAAACCTGGTTAACTGGCAAGAGAGTCATGGGTGGCCAAGGCTCTCTTATGCACATGCGGAGTGAAGCCTGGCCGGTGTAATCTGATCCAATAGAAGCGCTAGTGTAACTCAAAATATGAAAATGTTAATGATGGTTCAAATAGAATGCATAACTCTTTTTGTGGCAAAAGGGGAGCCGACTCAATATTATGTGGGTGGTCATAGTGTTATGGCTGATCAGTGTATTTAATGTTGTAGATTATTCGTGAAACAAGCTAGCTTCTGAGATCACTTACATTGAACCAGCTATAAACAGTCATTCCATCAGCAGCCCATTTTGTTTCTGTCTCTTGAGATTAATAAGACAGGTCATCTTACTGAGAAACCTGAAGAGGCTCACATAGTGCTGACACAGCAAACTCCTTTAATAATTGTTAATAATCTCCTTATAAAAGGTTTACCGTTGACATAACTGTCTGGATTTGTAAATCTGTTTATGGTTAGGTTAAGATTTATGAGATTACATTTTAAATGAAGACCAAAATCCTCTAAATTAGATGTCCCTATAAAAACATCAACCTTAGTACTTTGATATAAACCTGTGTGTCTGTGGTCCAAAATGTGTAACTGTATTGGAATATTACTTTTTTAGATTTAGTGCTCGTGGCGCTCTTATAGCATCCTCCACTCCTCTGGGAAGGCTTTCCACTAGGTTTTAGACGATGGCTACTGGGATTTTCCCATTTAACCTCTAGAGCATTAGTGAGGTCAGGCACTGCTGCAAAAAAAGCAGGCTTAATGTACAGTCATCATTCCAGTTCATCCCAAGGATATTCATTAGACTCTGTGCAGGGCACTTAAGCTCTTTCGCCATGTCGAACAATGTCTTAATGGAGGTCGTTTTGTGCACATGTGTATTGTCATGTTAGAACATGTTTGGGGCTTTTAGGTCCAGTGGTGAGGTGAGGGAAATTGTAATGCTATAGTCTTCTGTACATGTTTGCAAGAAGAATCACACGAGTGTGACGGTCAGGTGTCCAAACTTTTAACTTATATATAAGACTTTTGACTTCTATTTACTTCCATATACATTTTTCAATTGGTTCTGTGTACCTATTTTTTTTGTCAAGTGAAAAGGTTAGTGTTTGATGTAAGATGTTAGTGCCTTCCAAAAATCAAGTACATAGCGTGTCGTCTAAGACTAGCGATAGGTGGCATAATGATTTATAAACAAATAAAAAAAAACTGAGACAGATAAATTCTAATGATACATTTAAAAATTGTGACCAACTATTATTTGAATAATAAATGGGAAAAACTATAAGTAAAGAATTCATTATTTATAATTATATGACAAAAGCAATGCAAAAAATGTTTCTGTCTAACAGCCAATCAGTTACTTGTTGCTATGCAGTATTTATGTTGTGTATATGTATTATGTGTCATCATTGGTTGATATCTACAGGTTTTTTGTGATTGGTTAAAATTTCCCTTTAAAAAATAATGAAGTCAGTCAACTGCTGAAGATATGAAAACTCATCTACATTATTTGTGCTTGGCTCTTCAAACTAGTACTGCTATATCTTTATGCCATATAATAGTCATGTTAGATATTTGTTTTATTTTGCAGATCTTTTTTTTTTAAGTGACTTACAAGTAAAAGAGAACTGATTCAGGGTTATAAAAAAAACTGTGCAGGAGACACAACTTTCAAGGCATCAACATTTTAAAGAAAAGGCGACCACAATAATAAATCTATATTTTATTCAGAAATCATTTATATGCACTGCATTTTACTTAAAAAATACTCTTTTCTGACATACTGGGTCTATATCCTGTGGGCTCTTGAGACTACATTTTAGAAATTTTACGAGGTTGACAATAATATCGATGCCATCACTGAGGCATCTCTGATCCAAACAGGGTGACTTCAAGAATTTGGCAGCACCATCACCCTAGGCCAGGTCCTCATAATGGTTCATAATGGTTCAGTCCAATGCAAAATGCAGTAGGGAATGCAGGGATGCTGACGGACCTGTGATAGAACGAATGTGATATAACACTATCCTTAATTTGTATTATGAAACAACCTAAAAAAAAAAAACATTCAAATAATTACACCGAACATACAAATATACTATGTACCAAAGATTAGCTAGTGTTAATGATCTGTACAATGTTACAAAAATTTGTGATTGAACTGGAAATACAGTATGAACCTGAAGTTTTTTTTCTCATGAAGCTTTCACAGCACTTTTTACACATGCCTCGAAAGCTGCCATCATCTCCTTACAGGCCTCTGCACCCTTCCCTTGGACACTACATGACAGAAAACAAAGAGTTAAACAAAGCTATACCATGACCGCATGCATCTGCTATTGAGGAACTTACTACAAAAAAAAATAGTTTCCAAGCAAAGACAATGGAGATCGATGGCGACCTCGAGCTTTGAAACAATGGTTCAGGGTGCAATGAAGATGGCTGATAATAGCACAGCCGTCGCCAATAGCACTGTATCAATACAATTAAATCTGATTCGGTTGGAACAGAACTTTCATTTTAAGTTACATTGTCCTATCACAAGTCTCATCATTCTGTTTTTAAAAACATTCGCTTTACTTTCTTATATTCGCTCACTTCTTATCTTATGTGGCAAAACACCGTATTGGTGCTAAAAAGTGTCTCACCAGTGAATTTAGGATAGGATCGTATAATTATAACACTATTTTTCATAATAGTTAATGTTTCCTATCTCCTGATTCATGCTTCATTTTTTGGAAATACTGTATGCATACACATTTTTATCAGATAAAAGAAACATTTTTTTATGCGCTTTTATGTAGTGTCCCCAACCTTTTTTTAATTCAAATCCTTCAATGATCTTAATTGGCATTCAGAAGAACTTTGGCCAATTAAGATTTCAAATGAAAAGACATAAACCTAAAAAAGTGTATTATTCTAAAATGCTAAATTGTTAAGATATTGCAACATGCATTTGACATGGTTACGGACACTACAGGTTTTTTGCTTTTTAAGCTTTTACCAAAAAACCGATTTAAGCAACAGTTTTTACAGGTCATATGTGTTTAGAAGCTTTTTAGTATCACCAATTTTAGTATCAATACTAATGAAGAAATATGAATCTGAATTTGCATTTTTAAGTATTATTCTTTGAAGCAAGACAGCATAATGCTGGAAATTGGCATTTTTTGGGACACTTATAAAATCATTTCTCCAAAATGGCTGAAGTTAGCAACTTTAAATTTTTAAGGGAAGCAGGATTGAGTTACTTCCAATCTCCAGAAATACCTTTTTTGGCACATAAATTTTCTATATTATATGTATAACATAAAAGAAAAAATAACAAAATTAGCACACACAATACTGTGTTTTGGCTGGCTATATTTCAGGAAGTTAAATTGCTTCTACAAAGCCGGTAAATTCCTCTGGGTCACTCCTGAGAGAAAGAGAGAGGTCACTCCTGTAATCATTACAGTGAAATGTAACCCCCAGTGATATAAGCTAGGAAACAAGCCCTGCCCTTTAGCATGTCCTATGTGTTCAGAAAGGCTATATTTAAATTGCAGATATACATTACTTACAGTTGCTGCTAAATACAGCACAGTGCAGAGACAGTACACGATTTAGAATGTCAGAACTCAGCACATCGCAATGAAATAATGTGCTACATAATAATAATAATAATACCGCTGTATCATGAACACAGCAACTTAAAATCTCTAAAGATAAGCTTTTAAATCTAAAAAACAAATATCATAGAGATGATATAGTCTGGATATGTAAGTGTCATGCTTGAAGTTGGGGTTGCAATATCGTTATGGCGCTCTTTTAAGCATGGGTTAAAGTTTTCATAGCATGACCTCAACTTCAGTCCATACCAAGGGCAGATTATAGGGTGTTTATGATGGTAAAAACATGTAGAAACTTGTACATGTGCACGAATCAGTGGCGGGATATGGATGATTTTCCGCCAGCATCATCAAATCCATATGTATCGGATGCCCTTCAGGGGAGCGACTCTAACACTCTAACATAACTAGTTAATATTCAACCCTTGCAATGCATTGCACAAATAATTTTTTTTGCCAGATCGTGCACAACTGATATGGCAATGTGTGTCAACTGATATGGTGCCGTGGAACGCACAAGGTTATAACTGAAGTGTAATACAGAACAAAAGTCCAAGTGTGCACTTATAATGTTTTACCATAACTGAGTAATGCATCTGCATAAATGACAACTAATAAAAGTACAGTTACAATATATAATCTCCTATAGCCGGTACCGTAAACCCCATTGGATTTTTATTGGTAATGCAAATAGAAATTGTCCTCACCATTTTTCCACCTCCTCTTTTAGAACTTGGCACTGAGCAGGGACATCTGCAGACTCGGGCATCTCTGTTTTATATCTGTGGGTATGAGAGAGACAGAAAGAGTGCAGAGACAGAGGAGACTTGGTTATCTAGAAAAGGTTCTTCACATTCAAAAAACATGTAAGAGGGCACATATTTATACAGGCAGTTTATGGAGTGGGAGGAGAAAAAGGAGGTGGGGTGAAAGTGAGAGATAGTGAATGAAGGGGACAGCAATGTGACTGCACTTGCAGGGAGTTGTGTGTGAGCTGATAACGTTTGTCATTTGGAAAAATTAGCCTATTACAGAACAACTGCATGGCGTCAAGCAGCTAGAGTCTGGGTCAGAGCTGAAAGTAATACGTCACGAGAGTTGTTGTACACAACGTGTCAGATACTTTTAGGAGTTGGACCAGAGGCAGGGGTTGCCTGGTGGTTGCGATGTTGGACTGATGAGCCGAAAGTCATACATGCAAGCTTGGACTACTTTAGATTTACAATAAGGTAAATGTAAGTGGCTCTAGATAAAGGCGTCTGCCAGTTGACTGAAACTAAATGAGTATGGACCTTTTGCAGACACATGACCACGATGACCTCAGTCACAATCCGTGATGGCAGAAGTACCTTTAACTGATATCAGGCGACTGTTTATTCTTGTTGATAATTATGTTCTAGGTGTATTTCAGAGTACAGCACTGTAGCTCCGGGATATGCATGAAGTTTGAATATTCCCCTCGAGCGTTGCCAAATTGCCCATAGTGTGTGTAAGTGAGTGTGCTGTAATAGATTGGCACCCCATCCAGGGTATACCCTGCCTCAAGTCTCCAGGCCCCTTGCAACCCTGTATACAACATAAAGCAGTATAGAATGAGTAAGTGAGCGTATATCAGAGTCAAAAAATAACAGAAGGATTACCTCATGATTACTGTATTACCTGATGCTTTGTCACAGATAAAAGAGTAACCTAGCAACTGATTCTCCAGTTCTGATATTAGTTCTGTTATTTTCATATGTAGTATGTTGTGGTGGATTTTGTTATTTTTCAAAAGAGACATAACAGCGTGAAAATGGAAGAAGGAGGTAATGAGAATATTACATTTCTGAAGTTTGATTTCTTATCATAACATGATTACCTCAGATGGTGCGCAAATATGTGATTCCTCTTGGAGTTGGTTTAATTTTTTTGTGATATTGTTACCTCATTCAGTGTGTCTGGTAAAAATGAAATGGTGCTATAAAATAAGATGTGCTTTACACTCCATAAAATTATGTGCAGGTTGCAGTTATGTTAACTAATACTCAAGCTTTCTAATTTATAGCTAACTAAATGTCCTAGGGTTGAATCACAAATAGCGAAAAAAAATAAAAAAGACTATTGCGCTATGGTCCAGATTCCCTAGTTCCACACACCGGTTTTGGGATTCAGCCTTTCGCTAGAAGCTAATTAATATTGTAGCTCACATTAGGTGCGAAACACGAAAGAGATGATTCTGGGGTAATTTGGAACGTTTTTTTTTTGGAAGCAAGTTTTTTGACCAAAAGACTAAGGGTAGACATAAGGCCTAGTGAACTTAATATAATTTATGATCTAAACTAAAAAAATCTAATCTTATTTATAAATTTAAGTGAATTATTAGAATTACATAATTGCTATACATTTTGTATTACAGTCAGTACTTTCCCTAATCAGGTGATTTCCAAAGGATTTGGTTAGGGGTATAAGAGTAAAGGGGGCTAAATACAAATACATGCCACACTTTTAGATTTTTACTGATTTATCATTTCCTTCCACTTCCCAGTTATATGCCACGTTGTGTTAGTCGGTCGCATAAAATCCCAATAAAATACATTTACGTTTGTGGTTGTAATGTGAAAACGTATGTGGAAATGTGGAAAAGTATAAGGGGCACTATATGTACGGTATAGCTTCACTGTACTTTACAAGGAATTTTAACGCATGTAAGTATGTAGCTAAAACCCAAATTGTGGTCTTTACATATTAAAGTTTTGAAACTCAGTTTGCATATACATTTTACGGAACTGCAGTTAAACAAATTTATTTTGAGCATTATAGATAGGTTGATTTTAATATTTCCTCTTTTGTCTTTTTCTGTTTTCCTGTTCTAAGCCATAAGGCTTTTTTTTATATCATTTTTTTTCTTGGTTCACTCTCTATGTGATTGTTTTCAGGTGTATTATTTGTGTGTCTGTGTGCAAGTTAATTAGTCATTTCTGTCAGTTCAGTCTTTATGAAAGCTGGCGTAAGTTTATTTACCTAGTAGATTGCTACTTCTGGTTTTGGGCTATTACATAATAATAATTATGTTTAAATCATTGGTAGAGTTGAGATTGATTTAGCTCAGTTAGGTCTCATGTTTAAAAAAAAAATAGGAAAGTTTGAATATGAATTTAAACAAAACTAATTTCTAAGAATATTTATTGGTGCTGTGTAAAACTTATGATATGCTTAGTTACCGTACATTTACTAACATTTTTCTGGGTGGATATTTTATAAACATTGATGTAAAAAAAAATTGACAATATTTATATATAATTCAGTGTATAATCAATACTATCTGTTGGAGATATAAAGGTTTTTTTTTCAATCTTTAAATGTTTTATTGTTTTGCAAATTTCTAAAATGTTAGGCAGAGAGTTCTGCAGTACAGAAAGGCAGATAGACATGTATTTGCGCTTTAACCTGAAGCTAACCACTTTTAGCTATTTAGCTAACCACTTTAGCTAAATAGCTAACTGGAATCATTGTAGTTTAATTTACCACAAGAAATGTAGAAGATGACACAAAATGACATGCAGGGTATAAATAACAGAGTTCAATTAAATGCAAAGTAACATTAGAGCAGAAATTACCATCAGCCACGTTAGCATTTTTGCGAGACTAAAGCTAAGCTTGCTAGCTAGTGTTAACTGAGGTAAAAAGACATCCTTCAACCAACAGCTAGGAGCTTTTGGATCCGCCCATATGCCCATTTATAGACTAAACTTAGATGGAGTTCCTGCCAAGATGGCAACGACCAGAAGTCCCACAGTTGTGCTTCAAAACTGCTTTTCAGAAAATTTATGGGTGACATCACAGAGGGCTTGTCCAGTTCTTTTTATATTCTAAGATTGTTAGGTTTTATAAGAAGGTGGAAAGTATTTGATGGCCTTTTTAAGGGCGACAAAAATAGAAAAAAGGATTTAAACTGTAAGAAGGATAAGGGAGATCACGACCAGAAGGTGGAGGTAATGCAACATAGTGGATGCCAACTGCTGGTAAACAATAATCAAACAAGGATGATGATGTCACAGCTCACTAGAGAGAATAAAGGACAGTATTACCAGGCAGAATGAGGAGTCACTGATAAGTGAAGAAAGCATTGAATTTTTTTTTTTTTTTTGAGGAAGACTGGATTGGAAAGTCAGATTTAAAGGACTGAGAAGTGAAGTGAAGTGAGAGTGAGATCTATAGGTGGCGGTGATTCAACTTACAGAATCCCAACCAAAGGGGCAGAGGAGTACGAATAGGAAACAAGGGAATTACCAGATACAAGCAGAAGAAGAGTTTGAGGGACAGAACAAGGCAAGATAAAATCAATGAAGGGAGCGTTAGATGCTTTTAAGAAAGGCTGGACTGGAAAATCTCCTTTAAAGGCTGGGAAGAGAATGAGATCTACAGTTGGCGGTAATGTAACCTACTGGATTCCAACCGCCTTTAAATAACAAGGAAGGAGAATAAGAATATTTTGTAATATGATGTGAACTTTCACATGCCTCTCTGCCCATAAAACAACTCCCTCATTGCGCTTCCTGATTCCTTATACGGTAATACTTCCTATAGCCTGTGTTCAGATAAATATCCATCCAAACTTGTATTTTCTGGAACCAGTTGGTTCTATCTGTCTTCGGGTCTCTCTATGACTTGCATGCTAATAACTGGTTCTTTTGCTGGACGTATGTGACACAGAGCACCAGGCCAAAAGCTTAAATGGGATTTCTTTGCTGATAATAAACATATAACTTCCAACACATCATGTGTGCTTGTGTGTTTGTCTGTCTCTCCTTGTTCGGTGCCAGAAGGAAAGCGTATCAATTTGCTGCAGATGCATCCAGCAGGATTTATTTAAATTAATCTTAAAAATGAACAGTTTGGGCACTTTTCTTAACTCTAACTATTTCACTTCAGGTTCAATTTAGGTTTATTTATTCAGGTTTATTCATATAGCACATAACAGTGGTCATTTTTACGAAGCAGATTTACATAATCAAAAAGAAAATTTTGGAAAGCCTGAGAAAATATTTACAAATTAAAACTATCAGATTGTCCCTGATGAGCAAGCTATGGGGGACGGTGGCAAGGAAAAGTTCCCTGAGATGGCAATAAGAATGAATTTTGAGAGGATTTGCTATTTCAAATTTTTAGCTATTTTCTATTTTCTAAGTTTTTGTTATGGATCATTATTTTGCATATATTTTTGGTGTGTGTGTGTATATATATATATATATATATATATATATATATATATATATATATATATAACGTCACGTTAAAGTTATTTCATTAATTAATTCATAATTAATTTAAATAGCTTTGTTCTGTCACGTTTAAAGAAACGTCTGTGCTTTAATTTAAAAACGCTTTGATCTCGTCGTGTTTTGAATTACATTTTGAACAGCCTCTGTTCGTTTTTTTATGAATTCGTTTGAAATAATCCGTTAGTTGGTCTATAGTGAGCGTAAGTGATGGTGACAAACGCGCGAACAACTAATCGCGCAACAGAGCTTTACTTAGCAATAAGCCAAAACAAAGCTTCTGTCGCAGACTACCTACGTCATCATCTCGCGTCCTGTGTTGTCATAGGTAACTAGACGCCATCCGCGTGCTGCTCTTTGTAGTGCTGTGACGTGGTGAACATGCCGAGGAGGATAAAGTTACATTGAGAAATTCAGCGTGGATGTTTTACCTGAGATTTTGCTCTGCAACTAAAGGTAAGTTCTCACTTATATGTCTGGACTAAAGTGGAATATATTACTTATCACAGCCTGTTATCTTTGTGTGTGTTTTAATATTAAAGGTTGAAGGTAATTTAAAGGTAATTCACAGGTTTTCTGCAAGTGACTTAGAGCATGATTTGGTTTCATTATAGATTACTGACCGCAATCTTGCTTTTATTGTTTTGTCCCTATGCAATGTTCACTCTGGAGCAACATCTATCTTTTAAGGTTACAATCTCTGAAAGTAAACATATATCAAATTAAATAGCATTTAAAGTCCAGAAAGTGGAGGTAATGAAACATAGCATGCTACCAAGAAGACTGGACAAAATCATGGAATTTTGATTTAAAAAACTAATTGCAAAATGACACTTTTAAAGTGATACACGACTGTGTGAATGATGTTCTTATTTTGTCTCATACTGTAACTGAGCTCTAATTTCATTGAAGCTCATGTCCAGTAGGTGGCGTTATAGCATTTTCATGCTGTGTTACAGGTATAAACTTGGTCTAGCTAAACTGTTTTGCAATTAGCTGTGTTTTAATTGTTGTTGGATTGTTACAAATCTAAACATCCAGAGTGTTGAAATGCTAAACTGAATATTAACACACATCCTTGGTATAAAAGTACATGATGAAGTATCTATTTTTCCAAGAGTGTTCTCGGGAACAAGGACTGGCATGTATTCGTGACCTTAGTAAATGTAATATACTAATTACAAAATATGCATTCTTAGTAAATGTGTAAAAGCCAACCTTAGAGAACATGGATCCATTTCCTGAGCGTTTCTCAGGAATTTCTCAGGGTGCGTGTACCCTGGTCACACATTTTGATAAAACAAAGGTAAATAAAAATTTTTAAATAAAGATTTTTGATATATACTGGAAGAATACATTAAACAAGGTCAGAGTATCTGCTCAATTTGAATAATTACATTAAACAAGCCTAATGTGTCTATAATTAAATTAAACTAGCTTAAAGTACCCATAATGAGACTGACCAGCTTGAGGTGCCCGCCTAACTCTGAAACGCTACAATTCACCAACAATCAGAGCATGCTCACAAACTTAGCTTACTAAGAAATAACCAACAGTTGGAACAAGTCGTACACCAAATTACATAGCGTTGAGCACTACGCTGCTCCAAATTGAGCATAAACCTCAGCTTAGGTGTTCACGACGAAGTGACGTACACTCCTGACACACATAAAGAACTGACTTACTTCAACCACTATTCACACTGACATACCTGACATGACTGGAACATTTGTACAGATTGCATGAGACAAAGATTCATGTCTCCTGTGTTGTGTATGACTGTACGCATGTTTAAGCCTAACTACACTGCTTTTTCAGACAAAACAGGAGCAGCAACATTAATTTTTAATGACAAGCTTGACAAAATGTTCCCAGACAGGAAAAAGCGCACTGAAAGGAAGCAGGCTGCATTGCAAATTGTGACATACTGTACAGTAAGAAACCCCATGTATGGAGCAGATGAGAGAGGCCTGTAATGTACATCACCTTAACTATGAGAGACAAAATAAGAAAAAAACGTTGAAATGCTTCTTGCGAAGCCACTCCTTTATGCCTGGGCCGTGTGTTTCAGATCATTGTCATGCTGGAGGACCCAGGAACGTTTCATTTTAAATGCCCTGGGATTTTGCTCACAGTTCTTGTGATCATTTTGACCCCACAGGGTGAGATCTTGCGTGGAGCCCCAGATCGAGGGAGATTATCAGTGGGCTTGTGTGTCTTCCATTTTCTAATAATTGCTCCCACAGTTGATTTTTTTTTTTTACACCAAGCTGCATACCTATTGCAGATTTAGTTTTCCCAGCCTGGTGCAGGTCTACGATTTTGTTTCTGGTGTCCTTTGACAGCTCTTTGGTCTTGGTCTTTGTTGGAGTTTGGAGTGTGACTGTTTGAGGTTGTGGACAGGTGTCTTTTATACTGATAACAGATGCCATTAATACAGGTTATGAGTGGAGGACTCTTAAAGAAGAAGTTACAGGTCTGTGAGAGCCAGAAATCTTGCTTGCTTGTAGGTGACCAAATACTTATTTTTCACCATAATTAGCAAATAAAAACAGTTAATTAGCAAATAAAAAACTACTAGTTTGTAATCTGGCACACAATTACTCAACATTTTGATTTTATTTATGCCCCAGCGAGTTCTTTTATTTATATAGATACAAACATTCCATTGGAGCAGCCGATGATTGATTGTACTGTGTCTAATGAAATGTATGATTGTTGGTTACACCTAACCAAACCGCTTCCTAAAACTGAAAGCAGACAAGAACAAACTTGATGTTCCTTGAACTTGTGAAGACTTGGATGTTTGGACATTGACTTAGAACATAAACATATAGTGAACACTGTATTAGCATGAAAACACACATGCATGATGGCTTGTATTAAATTAAGCTTGGCACCTTTAATATCTATTCCATGAAGCACAGGTAGATTAATCAGACTTTGAAATCTTTTACTCTTTCCGAGTCAAGTATAGAGAGAGCTGTTTGGCATCATGGTCTGTTTCTGTTTCTGAATGGACTTTGTTAAAAAGGGACCAGGAGGACTGGAGATGGCCCGCTAAACTCTTAAGCGGAGGTTTGGAGAAAAGTGGTCCTAAGTGGAACAGTGGAGAAACCAGACTGGAACAGTGTGTTCACAAAGAGACAAACTTCATTATCTCTTCCTGTAGCTTAGTAGAACAACGTGCGTCATGAAGACACCACAAATTAGGACATCTTTTCTCGTTTTCACTCAGGCGCATGGTTCTGATTAGTTTCATTTTTCACATTTGATTTTTGTATATCTATTCTACGCCAATACCTGACTGTTTAGTTATAGTCAATTTCAGACAAAAAAGATGAGCCCTCCAGTTATATTAAAGCTTCTGTTGCTCGCACTTTTCAGCATTTTCTGTTCATTGCTACTGTCTCCCCAGTTACTGCTGTGCCGGTGTGTATTTCTTACATCAGTTTATTTGTAACTGGGGTCCAAGCAAAAATATGAATAAATTTTTTGTGGTCACCTGGTGCTAGAAGAGCATAAACAGAAGCGTTTGGATATCTGCGAACAAAACTTTGTCTAAGGAAGGTGAAAGTTTTTTAAAGAGAATCATTACTGGTGACAAAATGTGAATTCATTACTACGAGCCTGAGAGTAAATGGCAGAGTGTGGAACGGAAACATCATCAATGCGTGAGGCCAGTATTGGAACCTTATCAGGAAAAAGGTTCAACAATCAACAGAGCGCATTACAGTGAGATGCTTATTGAAGAGCTGAAGACTAGATTTTAGATTAAACATAGAAGATTGCTATCTAAGAGAGTTGTGATCTTGCACACAATGCAGGATATAGATGATGAGTGAGTGATAATTGTGTTGAGCTGTTTAAATTGCTCTTGTTTTACTGATTTATTACAAACAGCTGCAAGATGTGTGTGTATATATATATAATGTCTACACACACAGTAGTAGGCCTACGCAGCCTCCTCTGTGGTGTAGTGCCACACTATTGAGTAGGGTTGAGTGCGGTTTGGGATGTGGCCAATTTTACAACGCGTGTTTCCGGTAAGAAAAAAAAAAAAAAAAAGGCGCGCGCGCGCGCACACACACACGCGAGAGCGCGCGCGCGCCCTCTAGCGGCCCCACAAGGTGTGCGCGCGCCCGCTTGTAAATGTGGCGGCGGCAGCTCGTGAGGCATGTCTTCTCCCGCCTCCGCGTGCGCTGTTTGGCCAGAGAGCAGTGGAGAGGAGAGGAGACGAGATGAACCGGCCGCCATCTTCCGCGCGCTTCTCCGTCTAACGATGATTCACAGAATATTCCGAAATCGGTCATCTCTAGCACCTTAATCCTGCTTATAACGGATCTCACACTCGAGGCGGAGGAATACCGTTCGCGTTTTTTTTTTTTTGTTGTTTCGTTAGTGTGTATTTGTGGACGACGGTTTTTTTTTCTGCAGCAGCAGCAGAAGCTTCGCCCATTTCGTGATCACGGAAACCGAAGACCGAGTGGCGAGAGAGAGAAAGGGCGCGCGTGAATGAGAAGCAGAGGACTTGCACGGGATCCCAACGCACGCGCGATCAGGGAATGCGTGTTTATTTATTTGTTGTTTTTTCTTTCTTTAAAGCGCACGATTTAAACCGCTGAAATTCCCTCGCGCCCGTCACGTGGTAGGTTCCTCCTTTTTTCTCTTTGTGCTCGAGACGGCGTTCACGCGCAGCTTCTTAGCGCGCTTAAAAAAACACACGCTCGTGCACAAGAATATATACGGGGAAACGTTAATATACACTCACACACACCCACACATGAACACTTGTATACATGTTTGTCTGTGTATATGACTAAAGTTGTCCTGCTTACATTGATATATATTCATATATGTTGTATGTTTATGGATTATAAATTCCGTAATTATACTCAGGAATCAAGAGTGTGTTGTGTGTGTTTGTATCTCATGATCTCGAGTTTTTTTTTTTTTTTAAAGATCTTAAAGTGTTTATTACTATATCTAATAATATCTGACTAGTGTAGTTTAATGCGCTGAACCAAAACGCGTTGCGAAATTAAGGTCAAGGACTTGTTTGCTCTGCGTGTGTGTTTATTACCTACAGCTTATTCACACACTGTTCATCAATATGGTGCAGATGGGTTTAGTCTCGGCCTGCAGTACATGTGTATATTTTTTGTTTTTCATATTAAACCGTGTGTGTGTGTGTGTGTGAGGGAGACAGAGAGCGCGCGCGCGCGTGTGTGAGAGAGAGCTCTTTAGCAGGGTTATGGCTAACGCTAGCCCGTCTGAACCTCGCCTTGGGCTGGGCCACACACACACACAAATACACACTGCAGCTAAAAGCTAACCATTTAGCTGCGAAGTTTAGTTGACTAGCTAACTAACTAGCTAAACTAGAACTAGGTAAAAAATAAACCCGAGTTCAAATTGAGGGCAATGATGGTCGTTGTATTTTTCAAAAAAATAATATTATTATATTTAATCCCTTGTAAAAGTCGAGGCGGAAACACACACACACACACACAGGCGTAAACGAAGTTAACCCGCGTTAACTCTGGTTATGTATTTGTTCACGGTTGCTTTAAGACGAAATTGTCTTACGTAACACCCTCCCCGCCTTGCTTTTTGTACTGTGCGTGTGTGTGAGTGTTTTTAATGAATTTTCCGCGAGCAGATGTGCAGGCTGTTGCATAAGTTGAGCTGATTGAGATGCCGCACACGGCCATAAAGCCGCATGGCCTCCTCCTCCTCCTCTTCTTCTTCCACGTCTCTACTGTATACTGCTGTCTTTTGTTAAACATTACTGTAGGGCGTGATTCCCCTCCTTAACATCCGTATTACAAAAGACTCCTTAGATTGTGTTTCTTTCTTTAAAGTAGTTTTTGCTCCATCAGTAACAATAATGCAGAATGCCAGCTGTTGGCAGGATCTTGCCTTTTCTTTAACTTTATGCTCATAATTTCCAATTAAACTATTCGTATGTATTTTAAGCTTGTTGCACAGGTTTTATTAAATTTTATGTTCTTGTTTTAAACCCAGTTATGTGGATTCTTTTTTTTCTTTTTTTTTTTTAACTGCACTTGAGCCATCCATTATTTGTTCCCATTGATTTCATTTAACATGAAGAATTTTTTTTACTGCGACAGACACCGAAGTGCCTCAAAATCCAATTTAAAAATAGCTTGTTCATGTAACAACCTCGGCAGCAACCTCATTTCTCCTCTTGTCTGTTCCAACCACTCTGCACTCAGCATCACCAATATATTAATCACTGGCCTAATCATCTCATCAACATCTGCACCTGTTTCTCACTGATTCATGCCTTAAGTTAGATGCTTTTTACACTTGAATGATTCATACGTTACTGTGTGGCTTAACAAACAAACAAACAAAAACCTTCCTCTGGAACGGCTCAGGAACTGGATTGAAAATGAGATGCAAAAGAAGACCTTCAGGAAGTCTGGAGAACTATTTCTCGATCCTCGAGGAAGTCTGGCTATTTGGAAGCAAAATATGAACAAATGAGGGTTGGCTCAAAATTGTACTGGACAGTACTGTATGTTCAATGTTTAGGAGGTTTTAGTCAATAAATTTTATTTATTCACATAAAATCAGAATGTGGGCCTTTTCGGAAGTCCTTAATTTGCTGAGGTTGACACTGAAAAACAGACAGGAAGTATCTGATAAATGTTTATCTCCCAAGAAGGCTCCTGGCAAAAAACAAAACAAAAAAAAAAGTAGAATCATCACACTTGGCTGACATTTTTACTAAAACTAATCACAGATAAAGCACAGCAACGTTATTATTTAATAGCTGAGCCTTCAAGTTTTAAAAAGCCTGAAATTCTTTTTTCACTAATGGCATATTTTATTTCCAGCTTAGGTAAGAGGGACAAAAAATAGGAAATCACTTAATGTTAATGTGGGATACAGAATCACCTTGTAATGTGCATTTCTAAAACAAATATGTTTTGAATGTGAATGCTTCTGTATTTAAAGGAGCCTGATTACAGACCGTACTGAGCTGTTGGACTTTTTTGGGTAATTAAAAGGAAACATCAACTCAAATAAAGAGTTCTCGTTCTCAATGAATATAAAAAATTATATCAAGCAGGAAGTCCAAAATGAAGTGTGGTAAAAGCTTGTTGCTTGTTCCCAAAAATAGCCAAGTTAAGAATTTGGTTCAAATATTAAGAAAAGAGGAAGGAGTGTATTATAAAAGGAAATCATACGGGTGAACCGAGGACGATGTCATAGTGCTCGGATGGATGACTCGAAGCAATATGTGTAAATAAAATGTACAACAAAACAATTTGGTATAAAACAGGTCAGTGTTTTAGATATAGTTGTAGAAATTGGCCAAATGAAACTCAGAGCATGAGAAACGAGGTAAAGGGGAAGCACTTCTCGAGTGTGGATGAAAGTGATGATGAATCATGAGTCTGCATTGACAGAGATGATGATGCTGCAGCTTTTCACCTGGTGACGTTCTGATGAATCGTGTAAAGATAACTGCCTGAAGAAAACAATTACATTTCTGCATTTGTTTATGATCTTGTGTTGCATGACGAGTAAAAGGAGCGATGGGAACGGCAGTCATTACCTCATCTGTCAGTCCACTGGTGGACACTAAGAGATTGGACTCTGGACATGTTTCCCATTCCATCGATAGGCAATAGGTTTGGTGACGCGTCCTGTCACAGAGCGAGCAACGTTAAAGGTTTTAATCAGGAAGGGCAGAGGTACTCTACGACATAGCAAGCAATCACTATGATTGAAAATTGGCGTTCCCAGTTTGGTTCCCAGGGGGTGCTTGTGACGATTGTCACTCCATTTGTGATGTCCCCCATCAAGTGCTCTGAGTCCCCTTGGATGGGCTCTTTATAGAATAAACGGTATAGGTAATCAGTGAGTCTGCCATTTGCTCGCTCATGTATTAACCTTTTTTCTTTTTTTTTTAGTTAATTTGCTCAAAAAAAAAAAGGTGCAAGTTTTAATTCCATACTTTTTGCCAGAGGTTGTATCAAGTCTATGCCCATTTGCTTTAAAATCCAGGTTAATGCCAAGCCTTTTTTCTTTGCCCTTCCTTTTTTAGGCTCTGTAGTTGGGCTGGCGTTGACGAGTGCATAAGCAGGTTGCTGTGCCCTTACTGCGGCCCTGCATGGCTGCGATGGCGCCCGCTCTGACCGACGCCCCGGCCGAAGCCCGCCATATCCGCCTCAAACTGGCTGCAGAGAGCAACGGCAACTCTACAAACCTTCTCCTGTCCTCGTCGATCTCCTCATCTGACACAGCAGGCGCTAACGGCAAACCTCACCACGAGGACAACTGTTGTCACTGCTGCAACGGCAAGGAGCCGCTGTCAGAGCCACTGAGTCTGGGCAAATTGCAGCCACTGGTGGCTTCCTATTTGTGCTCTCATGTTGGTCCTGTAGCCGAAGAGAGTGTCCTGATCAAGCCGTCGGTGCTGAAGAAGCGAGGCCTGCTGAACGGAGATCTCCTTCTACGTACACAGCTGAGCGGCGGCCAGCCAAAGAGCTTTGTCAACGGAGGAGGATCAGGAACTGGAACAGGAGGCGGAAGCGCGATGGTCCCGGTCAACGGACTGGCCAAGAAAGCTGCCGTGCCCAGCACAGCACTGCCTGAGAAAGGCAGCGTGGCCCCATTAAACGGAGACAACGCCAAGCCTCCCACTGGGGCCGGAGCCTTGTTACCGCTATCGTCCAAGTCCGGGGATGTGATAGCAACAATATCTGTACCAAGGGCAGATTCCAAGCACTTGAGAGAGCTGGGAGATCTGCATAGCAGAGCACCAGAAGACACAGGTGTCAACGGCTCATCAGAGAATCCACAGATCAAATCTGAAACGCCCGCTATTGACCGGTCCCACGTTGGCCGGACTGGAGCACTTTCTGAGACGAATAACAACAGCAGCACCCCGCTCGACGCCCCTCAGAGTTCAGCTTTGTGCCAGCGTAGCTGTTCCCCCTCTTCCCCTTCTTCTGGCATAGGGGCACTTGTACTTCGCGAGCGGGCGCAGCAGACCCAGCGCAGACAGGCTGATGTCTCGGCACGGCTGCAGCGCCTCTGCAAGAGACTTCAGGTGGTTCAGGCCAAGCAGGTTGAGCGTCATGTCAAACAGCAGCTCACAGGCTTCTTGCACCACACCCTGTCCCAATTCTCCAGCTTCAGACGGGACTCCATTGCACAGCTCCTCAAGGACGGCTCTTTACCCCCGGAGCTGGAGAAATTGCACCTAAGTGGCACCACCAGCTTGCGTGTGGCGGAGGCACAGTTTGACTCGGATGCCACCGAGAGCAGCTCGGGTGGCGAAAGCGACATAGAGGAAGAGGAACTCGCCAGAGTGGATACTGAACAGCGGCATGTCAAACTGTAAGTATATATTTTGGGCCAAAATTTTAATAACAGTATATAGTGAATTGCTATGTGTAAAAATTATACCAGGTGCTTTTTTTTTTTTTTTTTTTTTTTATCAAATATTTGGAAAAGAAATGGCAATGTATAGGAATTGAATTCAGCAGGGACCACCCGATATGATATCACGATACCTAGCCTGATGATTCGATCTGTATCAAGATTTTATAAAGATCCCAATTTATTTCTTTTTAAGATTTTTAAGATGGTTACAGTTCATTTGCTAGTACCACGCTGTGCCGCCTGCTAACGTGTGAATAGTCGAGTGCATCACCACCTTCAGGATTATTAAGGAACTGCAACATTTTAATGCCTCAAATGTAAACTTGTAGAAATCTATCCATAAAAATAAAGCTGTAAAGTGGGCGTGTCTGTACATTGAAGATATTTGTGGAAAAATAGATTTGTCGGCACGTTAAATTAGTAATAGATCACATCAAAATGTTTTTTTGTAATTTTTGCCTGTCTGTTTGTGCACACATCACGTAAGAACTACTGGACATCCTACAGGTGTCTTGTCAAGCTTGAGGTAACGTTTAGGCTTTGTTTCATTGCAATTGGCCCATGGGAAGAGATGTGCTACTTTAAAGATATGTGCTACGCCCATATCATAAAAATAAATAATCATTAGTTCTTAAAATTTATTAGATGGCGCTGTACTTTTTTTTTTTTTTTTTTTTTTTTTCATTCTAATTTTTTTAACATGCTTATAAGTGTGCAATTAAATTCCATGCGATCAAAGTCGTTGGCACATCTTTTTTTTATTTATTTTGGAGTGAATGCATCGATACAGAAACTATTATTTTCACTAGTGTTGTGTTAAACCTAGATAGAGACCGTAACACCTTGCTCGATTTTCTCCTACATGACAAAATATTTTGTTAGCTTAGCAGTTCTCTGAATGATCTCTTAAAGGAACTGCATGTGAAAGAAACTCCCCAATAAGAAACAGATTATAAAGCAGCTCCAAATAACTGGTGATTACGCATCAACCTGAGCAGTGTGATTTTCTTCACATTTGCCATTAAATCAGCTGAGACTCCACTGCTTTTGCTTAGTGACCTTAAAGCATTAACGATTCCACATACAGATTCTGCTCTCAGTACGTTTTAGTTCCTGTGTTTCATATGTGGCTGTAATTCACTGTCCCGTGGTGGACTGTGAGTGCGCCTGCCGTACACTTAACTTTTTGTCAGGGGCCTCCGCTTTAATTTCCACTCTGGCCTTGTTTGCGCAGCGAGATCATAAATCTTGTTGTCATAACATGATCTTGTCTAAAGTTGCGTTCATTCTTCTTCTTCTTGGCCAGAGTTTTACCCCAAAGCACAAGGATATGTTTCCTGTTTGCCTGAAAAAGAACGAACGAACGAAGGAATTGCTCTCCAAAACAAAACAAAGTAAACCAACAATCCGTTCCAGCTGGACGTGACTTTGTTTTGGGAGTTGCGATTTAGATTCTCCCCCACCCCCTTTTTAAATTTTTTTTATTCATTTCATCTGGATGGTTGATAAGGCAAATTTAAGGAATAATTCATTCTTGAATATTGATTTATTATTATTATTATTATTATTATTATTTTATAGACAAACTAGGCAATAAGTTTTAATACACCAGCACAAGTGTTCGGAGTTGTGTTCCCTTTTTAAGCTAGTGTTTAGGGAAGTGGACAGCGCTAATGTGGGTTCGCAGGCCAGCGTTACACTGTAGAGTAATTATTAAAGAAAACTTTCATTAAAAGAAATGCCCGGGACTCAGCCCGGCTTTTTTTTTTTTTTTTTATTTGACCTAAATAATCCAACAGTCTTGTGTGAGACTTTGAATGGCAAATTTGATCACTGCGTTGTGTCTCTTTTTAAACAATTTGCTATTTTTTAGTCAGTCATGTCTGTTCCTTCTGCTCTTTGTGTTTTTTTTTTTTTTTTTTTTTTTTTGGTGTGTGTGTGTCTCCTTCTTTAAAAAAAAAAAAAAAAAAAAAAGAAAAATCTAGTGGTTTCCATTTGTGGCATTATTACTACTACTGTTGATGATGATGATGATGATAATAATAATAATATGATGCATATTTCTCAAAGCTTTTATTTGATTTGAGAGCAAAAAAAATCAGCATCTAATATAAAAAAAAAAAAAAACTTAAGTTTATCCACTTGTGCAAGCAGTCAATATCAATTTAATGTCTGTGTAAATCATGCTAGGCTTGACAACCCCGCAAACATCCAAATATAAGCTTGGGTTTCATTTTGAGATAAGGGGAAGCATCACCACCCTGACAGCAAAACCAATTTCTTTTTTATACATAAATTTTTAATTTGGATATGATTGCATTTGAGGTGGAAAACTATTGCAGTTCCTCTGTAATCCTATTCACACACTGAAGTGAGTTGTTTGCTAAATTTGTTTAGATTTGTAACAAAAATTCTGATAAATAAATTAGAACTCAATCAAGATCTTTAATAAATTTGTGGTATGAAAAAAAAATCAGAGCACAAATCTAATCGCCACCTAGGTATCGTGATGTTATCGTATCAGGTAGTCCCTGGTATCTTTACTACCTGGCCTGCTTACATGCATTTTAATGTCTAGGACTTTATCTTTATTTTTACACACAGCTCTCTCAAAATCATTTATTTTTATTTTTTTACTGTAACGCGTTCTGCTGCCGTTCCTCTTTTTCCGCATTTTTTTCCTTAAGCAAAATCTCAGAACGGCACGGTTGCTGGCCAGAACTACAAAACGCGCTTGTTTAAAGATTTAAAGTACATTTTTATGGTGACCTGGTAGACTTGGTTATTATATCTCAATTCCTATCGCCTTTTTTTCCCAGTGGCAGTATCATAGTTTAGGAGATTCCTGATGGTCTCTATTGAGATCTTTTCGGGTCGTGATAGCTCAGAGGGTTAAGGTGATGAGTTGATGATCAGAAGGTCGGAGATTTAAGCTCCAGCTTATCTAGGTTGCCATTGTTGGGGCATTTAACCCTGTCTGCTCCGGTACCAGGGGCACTGTGTCATTTCTGACCCCACCTACGCTGGGATATGTGAAGAGGTGGGGTCAGAGCTCAGGGTCAGCCATGACACAGTGCCCCTGATAAAGGCTTAACTAAAAAAAAGAAAAACAGCTCTGTAAAGGATCTCTGATTCACACCTCTGCTAGGAACTGACAAGTCACTCTTTTCACTTGCGGTTTATCTGTTTGTCACCTCCGACTGTTGTAGGCGTGGCCTTTCTATCTTTCTTAAGATCTGATAAGAGTTATAAAAAGTGTCTCCGGTATGTATCGTTGTTGTTACTTTGTTCACAAAATGTTCAATATTTTTCATTCAATGATTAATAATCCTGGCAGTGACTCATCTACTCTTTTTTGACCATCATCTTTGGGATCATCAAAAAAAAAAAATTAAATCTCATTTCGGTCGTCCGTCTGTAGGTGGTACATGTTCACTGGATACTATGTGGTTTGTGAGTTTGAACTCAGGGTTTAAGCTGAACCGGTTCTGTTTGGTACTGGCTAAACTCGGCTCGCCCAAGCGTCCTGAACTCAGTGTTTATGACATCAGTCTATTGGGCAGCCGTTCACTGGAGCTGAAGCCAAACGAGCTCCACCTAGTGCCATGGAAAGAGCGTGTTGTTGGCATCACACCATGTTTTTGCTGGAGAGCAACTGGAGTTATGGGAAATTAATTGAGATTTAAATAGCCTCGAGATGGTTTAAAGCTGCTCCACCACATGCCGTTTATCCGAACTATAAAACATCTTGCATGTGATAGGACGTACGTTTATTATGCAGTTGTTCTCTATCTAATTTTATATTTATTATCATTATAATTCGTATACAAACCTTACTACAAAATTCCTCATCGTTCAGTTTTTTATGTTTGACTTTTTGGGAACGTGCCGAAATCTGAGCTGAGTGAAGACGGAGGCTGAGAACAACAGTCATTGTTGTGTCTGCTTTTCTTTACAGTTCAATGTCAGTAGTTTATTGTGGTCTTGTTCTGAAATCTGCCTACGGTCGGGTGACTCACTGGAAGTGCATGTTTGGGGTTGTAACATGTCAAGATTTATTGAGCATGGTGGCTGCATGGGCGCACAGAGGGATTTTGTGCACTTTGGCAACGTGATCTCCATAAGGTCTTGTGCTGGAAGAATAAAGTAAATCCTTTTATTTTTTTTTGTTTTGTTTTTTTCCACACAAATAACTGATTTTTATGGGCTGAGGCTCCAAACAAACATATTTAGGAGCCAAATCAAAAGTTTTCTGAGGTAAAAATTTCCCGCTTCCCTGCTGATGAACTGATGCCGTGTTTGGGGGCAAGAAATCTGGCTAGCTGTGCTTTGCTAGCGTTATTTGATATCGATGAGTGAATACTGACTGATTAGTGTTTAAACAGGCCGGGAGTGAAGAAAAAGCTCGTCACTTTTGTCACTTATCAGACGTCGATGTTACTTGAGTAACCCAAGTTAACTTTAGCTAGCTAGTAGGGTTGGAATCACTAGGGACGATACGATTTCAGAATTCCTAAATGTTAATTCGGTTCGTATTGCGATTTTATAAATATCACGTTTTTATAAAAGTCCCTATTTATTACTTTTTCCAGATTTTGTTACTTTTTTTGAGTTTTTTTTCCCCTACCATATAGGCTGGTGTGTTAAATAGGTTTGGAGTGTGCCACCTACAGGATTGCAGAGGAATGAAAACATTTTTTTCACCACAAATGCAAGCATACAGTACAAGTTTGGATTTATTGTTTACGTTCTAGGACAATTTATTCATTTTTTGTTAACGATGGGAAAAAAACATATAGGGCATTAGGTAATTAACATCAGTTTGTTATTTTATGGCATGAAGGTCAGGTCAGCTGTTCCTAAATAGTTCTTTCAAGGACAATATTGTTGAGTACATTTGCAAAATGCTCTCATGTAGACCATCCCAGGAAAGCAAGACCCAAACTTACTTCTGCTGCAGAGTCACCAGCCTCGGAAATCACCAATTTACCTCAAAAGCACCTCAGATTGAAGCCGTAATGAAGCCTTTACACGGCATAGGCAGCAGGCGCCTCTCAAGATCAACTGTTCAAAGGGGATTATTGTGTATTTTGGACGCATTCAGCATTGTTGTAGCAGTGTGGAAAAAAAAACAAAACAGAGAAGACCATGTTATTATAAGGTGTGTCCAAACGTTTAACGTGCTAATACATGAATTGCAACACGCTATTTAACTAGCTCGCCTGCTAAACTCATCCCTTGTTAGCTAGCACTGCACTGAATGAATGTCTCAGTGCTACCGAGAATAAAAAAGTGACTAATTGCGAAATAGAAACATTAGGCTCAGTGGCGAGCATCTGTCTCTATCTGGACCCTCGTGACTAGATCACACGCATATGACCAGGAGGAAGTTCTGGGTGTTAGAAGCCTCTGTTCGCCTGCATAAGGGTGTGGAGGAAGAGGAAGAGATGAGCGCTTTTGCTGATGGCTGCCTGTATGAACGCCTTGGTCATTGAGTTTTTGTACATTTTGATAAATGCCTCCATTACAAAAAAATTTTTTTTTTAAATGAGAATTTTATTTGAACTGAAGTCAATAAAACGTCACGCGCTTAGTTTTTAATCAGTTGGGGACCCTGTTTATTCTCGTTATATTTTGGTAATTTATGCAGATGTTCCAAACAGCTGGCAGTTGCACATGGAGGCCACCTTGTGTTCGCGTGCTGCAGTAAACAGCAAGTTTAGATTTTTGTGTTTTTTGTTTTTGTTTTGTTTTTAATAAATCTTCCGCTGTATTAACTCGACCCAGTCATGTTACATAACCTTTTTTTCTCCTTTCTTACTCTCCACCGTTCCTCTCCTCTTTTTTGTGTTCCCTATTCAACCACTTTTCCCTCTCCCACTGTTACTCTCTCTTCCTCTCGCTTGCCTACTTTTCCTTCCTGCTTTTTGTTTCTAATGCTCCTCCTCACTCACTCGCTCGCTCGTTTGTATGTATAATGACTCAAGCATTCCGGCTAAGCTTTGATTTGACCCTTTTAGTCCTCACGCCGCTCCGTCTTCATTGTCTGTCTGAAAGAATTGCCTCCCGTGTGTATCGCCGACGTTCTTCCTGATCCGCAGACGTTCTCCGCAGCGCCAGCTCTGTAACGAGCATTTTATTTTCTCAGGAGGGAGAATTACTGCCCACGATTATCCATCTATCTGTCTGCCTGAACAATTAAGGGCCGTACCACAGCAGAGATTCAGTTTTCGTTTTATCTGTAAGCAGCTGTAGATGAAGCCCCTCTGATCTGCGCAGCACGCTTGGAGAGATGATTCACCGGATGGCTGAGGGCTCCTTTTATTTTTATACGCTTTCCCGATCGCTGTAATCGAATACTTGGTCTGCAGTCATGACCAGAAGGACCGTTTTGAGTGCTACAGCTTTTTTTTTTATGATTAAAAAAAATATTGTTTTATTGGAAGCACTGAGATTGCTTCCAATGAAAAATGGGAAAGGGGGGTAAATATGACTCCATTTTCCGGTCCACTTTTTTTCCTCTCTGTATTTAAACTGGTTTCAGACCTTGTGCGGTTTAGAGGGGGAGAATTTTGCAGAGACCTGGCCACCCTGTACGTCTGCATGTATCATGTCTCTCTGCCGCGGCTAATGTTAAAATTAATTTACATTCTAATGTACAGCATTATTGTAAGACGCTGCCAGGTGTCTGGACTTGTGCATCACGCAGACACCGTCTGATTGAAAGTTTTTTTTTTTTCTTTTCTTTTTTTTTAATGCTGAATGTTTAAGAATAAGTCAATTAAAAATTGAAACACTTGGCAGCTGAGGTGATGTGTATTAAGTTATATCAGGACATGACCATATTGTATCAGATTTGATGGTTACCTAAGCATTTGTATTAGACATGGAGAGTGCTCTAAACCATTCACATAGCAGAGCGTCCTGTGTCGTAGGAGCAAATAATTAAATGTTTGTATAGAATTATAATAAATGAAACATCTGAAAAGTTTAATATAGAACTGTTATAAAATCACGATACTTGGGTATCGCAATAACATCGTATCGATCCGTCGAGTCCCATTCCTAATAGAAATGTGTACATATCTCCACATCCAGCTAACGAATTGGGACTTAATGGAGTTGAAATAGTCGGTTATAAATCACGTGGAATAAATGAATGATGGATTTACAATAAGAGTTTTTTTCTTATGTTTTGGGCATGTGACACATGATCTCACTCTGGACAACAGAAAGTGAAAACTGAATGGATGAGATGAACAAAAGCCGGCATTGTGCTAGTTTAGCCGATATTCCCAGAGATTTGTTTGAACAGAAGAACACCAGATATATCCTGGACGTGGATCTTAAGTTATAAAGAAAAGCGATTTTTGCAAAAAGAGTCGAAAGACACGCCTGTTATCGAGGACGTAGATGCAAGTAACTACCTTGTCCTTATGCACACTTCACTGGATCAGGCATTGACTTGTCGCTTATTCCCGCCCTTCTCCTCATATATAGATGTTGTTCTAGATGTATAACCTTATACAATATTTAACCCGACATCCACCTTATAGATGTCGGGTTAAATATTGCTCTCACACACACACACACACACACACACACACACACACACACACACACAGACACACACGAAATGTGGCCAAAGATAAATTATGCAGGACACATGGTGAGTTTATTAAACATGAATAAAGGTGGTGGAGACAAAGCAATAACTTTTAATACTTATCTTAAACATTTAACTGCATAGAGGTAGACAATTAAGACGCGTTGCGTTTAACCAAGTGGTCTCTGCACACACCCACACGAGCCTCATCTTACCTCACTTCTCCCGACCACATGCAAAAAAGGTTCTTTCTGATGCAATATTCAGCCTCTTTTTATATATATTTTTAAATTATCATTAAATCCTTCTCGTTATGACCGACTACTTGTGGACACGAACCATGGGCAAATTAAAAACTAGTAATAGTGCCTCGAATTACTTGTTGTTGTTTGTTTTTGTTTATTTATTTATTTAATGACCTTATAGTAAGCGTTCACGCCGTGTTGATCGTCACGTGCAAACCACCTATCGGCATGTCACTAAAAAACGTCTACCCTGGTGGGTGTGGTCTCTTCCTGGTCGACTCCGCCCACACTCGGGGCCCACCAGGCGGTTTGAGGAACGCTCGCGTGTGTTGTGTGTTTTGTTGTACTGCATGATTGTGCAGAGAGAGCCTGTGTCGCGGAAGCGCGTTTTTCGGAAGGCGGCAGATGGTACGGAGAGATGCAGAAGTCGTCGCACGTGTCCATGCCGCGTGAGCAGCGAGCCTGAGCGGCTTGTAGAACCAGTTTGATGTCGATAGAGACAATAATGGGAGGCGGCCTGTTAGTCATGTATATCCTCCATACGTGTTCTTGGCTCAAATCTGGTGCGAACGGTCTTTATCCCGAGCATGGGTCTGGATCTGCGTCTTCCTCAATGTGTGTGTGTGTGTGTGTGTGTGTGTGTAGCACATGTTAACCCTGGGCTTCCAGGACGTGTTCTTAGTTGCCCAGTGGATAACTGGTTTACTTGTACAACAGACACCAATTTCTTTATTATTATTTTTTTTAGTGTAAGCTTTAAATTATCAATCAGATCTGTGTCCATTATAGATGAAGTGTTTAAAGAGTCTGGTTGAACATGGTTAGAATTTTTTGGTCTTTCTTGTGCATGTCATGTCTGACCTCGAGTGCACAATTTGTCAATTTTATAAAGAAATTTAATTTCTTGTCCTCGATGCAAACATCTAACTAACCTGTTACACCAAATTACCACAAAATGTGTGTAAATATGAGCAAAAAAAAAAAAAAGCTGGATCAGGACCATTTCTGTTGCAGGTACAAAGTATTTTTGTGTGTAATGTTCACTTCAAACAGTTTCAGGGTTTCTGATCTTTTTGTACATTTCATAATTTTTTACATTACAAGGAATATTACAATAATAATGTAACTAAGGTAGAGCAAGTGTTATTATATTTAACAATATCTCTTAATAAGCATCTGTGTTGTTTTTTTTTTTTTTTTTTTTGTTAAATGTCTCAGGTGGAGAAGAGCAGAAGGCCGCTTCGCCCTGGAAAGAGCCTCCATCATAAGCCGCTGGACATGGCTACAGGCGCACATCTCCGACCTGGAGTACCGCATCCGGCAGCACACGGATATCTACCGGCAGATCCGCACCAGCAAGGTGAGTCCGTGTGTGTGTGTGTGAGAGATATAAGAGGAAAGAAAGACCACGCAACAGCTAGATGGCAGCAGTGTCTCTCTGCACGAATCAGATCGAATCGACAGGAGTAAGACTTATGGGTAAGAGTAGGGTTCTGGACCTAGAGTGAGTGCACGCTCTTATCCTGAACACTTTTAATGTTCCTTATCTCAGCCTGATTAGTGTTGGGAGAAGTGGGTAAAACATGCAAGAAACAGCAGGTGCGCTGTGTGTCCAGGTAGTTCAAGTCAAACCGCTACTTGTGGTGAAGGTTTTTGTAAACCGTTTAACATTTACCAGAGACGTCCACCCCAGGACGCTGACGAGACTCTTAACCGCAGTATAAAGTTTAAGTGTTGGAAAGGATTTTGTTCTGAGAGAAGTTTCTACCTCGGTGGTGTCCGAGCACCAGTGAAACATTGGGATGAGTGCATTAGCGTAGCAGGGGATTATATAGAGAAATAACGGGTGTGTTCTGTCACTCTGGACAATCGGCTTGAGCGAACAAAGTTTCACAGAAACATCAGATCCGTGAAGGAGACGGGATCCAGAGGTGGTGGTGATGGTGATGATGATCAGATTTAGATGATGACGTTCTTCCAGATGAATAGACCCGCTCTGCTGGGTTATAAATGTGATTTTTTTTTATGAATGCAGTTTGCAAAGTGATAAACTGCTGGTTAGTTGGTTGTTGTTTTTTTTGTTTGTTTTTGTTTGTTTTAGTTTTAAAATTCCAATTATGGACTTGTATGTTAATTCTTGCACACCACTATTTATAATCAAGTTCCTTACATGGTTGCGCGGACGTCCAAGTGTCTGGCTGTAACGTCTGATGCGTTTGTGTCTCAGGGATCGGTGGAGCTGGGAGACTCGTCCTCGTCGCACCAAACCAGGACAGAAAAGCCGAAGCCCCAGCACGCCGCAGGGGATTTCGGTCAAACTCTCAGATTTCCGATCGACCGATCTATAAACGAATTCTTCCACAGGTAATAAAAGCGTCAGATTTTTTTATTTTAACGGTTCTAAAAATCCCTGAACGTTCTTTGACTTGATGCTATCTATTGTGATTCCTCGTAGCATGGCTGAAGTTTCAGATGTTAAGCTTTCTCCGACACCAGAGAGCGGGTGCTCAGCCGCGCGAGTTCGACCCCTGAACAGCTGTAAAAGACGACGCCTCATCCAACCCGGCACGCTTCAGAACCTCAACAGCAAGGTGTGTGTGTGGAGGGGGGGCATTTGAAAGTACAAGTGCTTGCGGTGTTGTGTTGAAGCACCTTTATTATTATCCGTCTGCTTAAAAGTGAGTCGTGAAGCACATCGGGTGGAGCTTTATTATTGTTATGACCCGCATTTACACACGGACATTGTGTCGGTGTTCCTCCTCAGGTCCAGAAAGTGTGTTCCCCAGCGAGTCCGTGTGATGTGAACAGCGCGTGTGTGATGTGTGGGGGCGGTCAGCTCCACCCTAAGGCTGAGCTACAGTTTGAGCGCCCTCTGGTGGACAATGTGGCAGTGCAGGATCCCGGAGTCCATCCTACACTGTCTCTGCAGTCAGGTATACATATATTTATATATATATATATATATATATACACACACACACACAGACTGGTGTTTTGGACTGTTAATAAATCCCATGTACAGTTCATCAGCCATAATCGTGGTTCTTTAGCGTTGTACCTGAGCGACAAGGCTAAGTAATATAATCTTGCATTTGCAGGGATACTTTAGTATTTCGCTCCGCATTATATTAAAACTGTTTTCGTCGCTGGAAAACGTGTTACATCAGTTAATTTAAGCAAAACTCGAAAATGGATGCTCCACTTGTGACTTGCATGAAAGAATAATTTTTTATACCTGGTGCCGTTATCTATCGAAGACTTTCAGTATGAAAGAATTGTTGAGAAACCGTATGTTTGGGTATCTGCACACCGAGTTTAGACCGATACCTTGAAGAAGATTTTACGTTTCCTAAAGAGCATAATTGCTGGTGACGAGACACGGATTCATCACTACGAGCCTGAGAGTAAACAACAGAGTTTGGAATAGAAACATCCTCAACCGCCGACCGAGAAAAAGGTTAAAGTCAACCATCAGCTGGAAAATTCATCGACGCTTACAGTTTTCTGGGATTCTCAGGGGGCCAAAAAAATAATCAATTATTAAAAAAAAGGTTCAACAATTATCAGTGAGACTTATTGAAGCGCTGAAGCCCAGACTTGGGTTGAAACGCAGAGGACTGCTATCCGAGTACGTCATGATCTTGCATATCGACGATACACTTTCGCACATTTCACGCTTGGTTTTGAGGCGTTAACGTATCTATCCTCCCTATAGTCCTGATCTCGCTCCATCTGACTTTCACCTATTTCACACTGAAAGCAGCCGATTGATTTCTGATAAAATGGTGAAGACAGCGGTGCATTCATGGCGCACTTTTTAGCCTAAAACATTTTTAATGAAGAAAAAAAAGGCTTGTTGCTAGATTGGCAAAGGGTATTGAAAAGCAAGTCGAAAAATGATGGGTTTGTCCTTTCTGATAGTTAATTAGAATAAGTTCTACAGCCAGAGTGTGGATCGTTTTTGACTCGCTCCGTACAAAGTTGTTTTGCTGATGTATCAGATTTTCGCTGCATCGTGTGACAGACTGTCATTACACCCTCAAGATTCACATTCCTGTTGCACAACCAAGTGTAAAGAATCTAAAGAATCCCACCAGAAGATGCTATTTTTGGGAAGAGAGGGGATAAAAATAACATCACATTTTGGCTGAAATCCTTCATAAGTTACTTCACTTCATATTTCTGTACTTTTTCAGACATTCCTGTCAGTGTACAGCTCCAGAGAATGCTGAAGTCTCACTGGCAGAGCCGGCACATGGAGAAAGTCCGGCCTCTGAAGAAGCTGTCGCTTAAACACAAGCTCTCGCACTACTCCTCCTCCTCGTCCTCATCCTCATCTGCACTATCCAAGCACAAGTTCAGGCTTTCCAACTCGCCCATGGCTGCCATCAGTAAGTGTACGAAATGAGATTTCACTCTGGTGATGCTCGGATCAGATAAAAAGTAGACACTGATTATTTTAACTCACTAAATTTTAGAAGGCATGGTGACGGCGTTTAGTCTAAATCAAAGCAAAAATGTACAATAGATACATATGATATTGATTAACTGTCCCGGCAGCGGTGCATAAAATCCCTGTAACATTTATTTATTTTTTTCTTTCCCCCCTATGATGCATATTAAGTTTGTCCCTTTTTTTTCGCTCATTTAGGGTTCCCCAGCCATAAGAACCGATCAGAGAGGGCACGGAAACCGGTCGAGGCAGGGATCCGCTTGACTAAGGTCGACGCACACACCCCCTGCAGGACGGGGCGGCTTCTCGACAGGAGCCTCAGCCGGAAGAGGGTCAGGGAGAACTCGCTGGACCGGACGGAGTGTGAGTACTTTGAGAGAAATGATGTGACTAACAGTTAAGATAATCCTGAAACTAGTAGCAGTTATTGTATATGCAGCTATTATTATTATTATTAATTAGACATGATTAAACGAGCTTAAATGCCTTTTACTGTTCATTTCTAATTTAATGTGTTGTGCGTTCCCGAACAGCGCCAAAGCTGCAGTTTGATGCAGGAAGCCCTTATCAACCTCCTCAGTCCAGCATCCAGCCGTCCACCCCCAACACCGTCAGCAGACAGATGTGCCTGCCCAGTGACAGCTCCACACCTCTGGGCCCCAGCAGTCAGACTGGCTCCTGCTCCATGGTAATGATGCTCTATAGTCCTGTTTTGTGTTTTGTTTTCTACTGTCATATCCGAAAAATAGTTGTTTATGATCGTTTACGACCGGGTCCTGACTTTTCCAGTCGGACAGTAAGATCTGTTGTAGGGCTGTAGCTATCGAATATTTTAGCAATCGAGTATTCTGTTAAAAATTTTATCGAGTAATCAAATAAAACGTAATTTTGTTTAATTAAACATCTGTTATGCGCTAAAATGGCGCCCTGGCACGGATCCAGACGCATCGTTTTAGCAGCTGTTGTTGGTGCTTCTATGAAATCCCTACGCTGCATGATGTTAAAAAGTCACATGAATTACAATCCGACCGTTCTCACGCAAGTCACATGACTTCACGCATGACGCTTCAGATCTATGTCCAACCTAGGACCGCATACAAAAGTCCTTGGATCAGATTTGTGTTCAGATATCTCAGGAAAAGCGCCATATCACCTTGTAAACACGCGGCTCGTTACCCTACACTCATTGTTGCTTCGCTTTTGCAGCCGATGAGAAAGCGGAGAAGCGAAAACTCGTTTGACATCAACAACATCGTCATCCCCATGTCTGTGGCAGCGACTACCAGAGTGGAGAAGCTTCAATACAAGGAGATCATCACACCAAGGTACACACACTCATGTCTTACTCCTTCAGTCTCCAGAAGCGGATTTCTCGTGTCTCTCTAACACTGCTTCATTTTGGTTTTCAGCTGGAGGGAGTTGGGAGCGTTCCCTCAGCATCTTGCTGCAGTGGGCGTGAACGTAGAGGTACACCAACTTCTAATCACCGTGTTCTTTATCGGATGCTGGCCAGTTTTCCCTCACAACTCATTCGTGTGTGTGTTTCCAGGTTGAGGACTTGTCAGATGCTGCTTGCATGCTGCGTCATCAGAAGTGCGAGGACCAGGAGCGCAATCGCTGGAGATGGACGGCCCTTACGCCAGCCAAGAGGAGAGGCAGCAGGTATCTTCTGAAGAATTAATCGACATTCTTGATTGTTGTTTAATCGTGCTTTGTTACACATTATTTCTCTTCGATGTTGGCTTGTATGCAAGGTCTCTGTGAAGACACCCCAAAAAAAATCTCCTCTCATGTCATCTTGCAGGTCATACAAGTCCGTGGATGGCAGGACAACTCCGTCCCTAATCGGAACAAACCCATCCACGCCGCAGCCATCGTCTCCGGACACGGGACACTTCCACCTGCTGCAGGACTACGGGCCCATTCCGTCACCCCTCAGCCCCCCCAGCCCTGACACACCCTGCTCTCGTGATGCGCACACACCCTCTTCGAGGGACTCGTACACACCTCACACGAGAGACGCGCACCGGCCGGTGTACAGCGAGGACACGCGTTGTTCAACACCAGACTGCACCTACGAGGAGAGAGTAAGTACCTCGCGAAAACACAGCCAGGGCAAATAAATGAGCAATCCGTTTCTGTTATGGAAATAACAGAGGCAAGTCGCCGACTCGGAGGCAGAAACATTCAAGCAGGGTGTTTTACCAGCTGTGTGTTAGTCAGTCAGTGTTTATGTTGCTTGTGAGTGTGGGAGTCTTCAGTCTCGTGGTTTCTATTCAGGTCAAGTCCAAGCTTGCGTCAGGTCGGAGAATAATTTGTGTTAAAACATCCACTGAATGCTGTCTTTCATTTAACCATTTTCACATACATGTGCAGTACAAAAGTCTTAAACCGTCCGTCACCATCACGTCTTCCAAAATTTCTTGTATTTGTAATGTAGATCTAAAAAGATCACAGTGACCAATGAATCACTCAACCAAAGAAAAAAACAAAAACAAATGAAGGCATGAACCAGTGAGAAACATGAAACAGATGATCAGGCTGTTGATTAGTTAGTATACTGGTGATGCTGAATACTGACTGGTTCAGAACTGACGAGAGGGGAAATGAGGCTGTTGCTGAGGTTTCGTAAACAAGCAGTTTTTAAATATCTTTATGCACTCTGCAGCGTGTCAGTAAAACGTTTGCTTATATTTCATTATTTTAATCTGCATCGTGTGATTTTAATGTTATATAAAAGGAATGTAGGGGGGGCGTCAAGACTTGTGCGCAGTTCTAAAGATGGCTGTGATCATTAAAGGAGCTTTTACAGATTTAGATTTGCCGTATTATTCATTTTCTTCGATCGATTAAGAATACTACATGTTCGCACCTGGTGGTTTTCTGTTCACATTTAGGTATTTATTTATATAGTGTGTTTATGTACATTTTTCAAAATTTGATTCAGTTGAAACATTATCATGGTCATTAAGTCTATGCTTGAGGCAGCAGATGGGGAGACTTTAAATAACTGTCATGCTGAATAAATCTTAATCCTGAAGCTGTAAAATTAGCGGCTCTAACTCTTTTTTTTGTTGTTGTTTGTTTGTTCTTTCCGTAGACTGTGCAGCCGTGGGAGCACAGGATCTTCCCCCTCTCTGAAGACCCAGTGCTGGAGGCCAAAGAGGACCCGCAACCCCATCCGAGGTTCAGCTGCGGCGCCGAATCAGAGAGCGAAACCTCTTCGACCTAGAGAGTCTCCAGCACAAAACCCCGCCCACGCCGTGGGGTCCATGAAACCACACCCCTTCTGGCATTAAGACGAAACGAATAAAGAACTCGTATTAAAACAAACCAATAAATAAATTAAAGAACTTCTGTTGTTTGATATTCAAACATCAGCCAAATATTTTCACAGTTTTTAGTGAATATTAAGGAACATAGAAATTAAAACCTGTCTCATGAAGCTCTTTTCTCACAGAAAAATTTAAATGTGTTTAAAAAAAAAAAATGAAACAAACAAAGGAAAAAAAAAAAAACAGCGATTAATATTCTGATAGTCAGCTAAACTATGTTCTCGGTGTGGTATTCTAACCTGTCAGGTGAACAGTTTGTAGCGCACTATGTAGCAGACTTCTTGAAAGGGGGCTTGACCAAAGGGTGTTTTCCCTGTTGACTAGTTTGTGTATGCTTGTAATGTGGAGTGATGACCAAAAACCAGACAAAATAGGTTTTTCCTCATTAATCTTGACTAATAGACACATCCAGATATATCTTCCTCAATAGAGAGAGTACACATCGTCAGCTAGAAGCACTTCATAGGATCTCATTATGTATCACACACACACACACACATAAACACACACGATTTCCATCCCTGATGCACTCACCTGCTCCTGTTCCACTCTGACACGCTCTTGTACACTGACCTGTTTCCCCAACCCAGTCTAAACTGATTAATGTCTGGCAAGTCACTGGTTGTATGTTAAAACCATACCTACTTCCTCTATAAATGGAAGTCTTTGATACATCATGTAGAGTATTTACAGCTGGGTTTTTGTAATCGAGCTCCAGTCCAGGATGTGAAAAAGATTATTTAAGCAGAATTACAATATCAACTTTGTGTCTTTCACCTTTATATATTTGCTCAACTTTTACTTGTGCAGAACTTTTCATTTCCGGTGTCCCATTTACTCTCAGGTCTTACAGTTTGACAGTAGGCGAGGTCGTTTCTCTTGAAACTTGGGTCTTTTTGCTTAACTGTTCCTGGCTTAAAATTCCTACAACCCACCTTCTGTCCCACAAAAGCCATCACACCTCCCCAGATTAACTACTGGCTATGCAAATCAACATTATGGTTGTATCATCTCATGTCCACGTCCTTACTTTCTTTGTTCTTCATTCACATTGCTTCTTCTTTACTTTTTCTTCTTTTTGTCCTTCTTTTCTGTAGTTACACAAGACAGGTTCCGTTGTATGTTTAAAATGTTAAAAAAAAAATTAAAATGATTTGGAAAAAAGGCTTGTAAATAGTACCATTAAAAAAAAAAAAAAAATCAAACCCCTCCAACTGTTGTCGGTTGTCTGACCTGTGTATGATAGTTTCTCATGTGTGGTGTGATCATTAGGGCCATCATTTTAACACCCTACTTATTTTTGCTTAATTATTGATCTTTGTAAAGCAAAGCATCGCTTGTATTATCTTGCAGGCTCCCCCCGTAAAACTTTGGCACATAACTAGTCCCATATTGTTTGTTGTAGACCCATGAAAGAGGTGTTAAATTGTGCGGCTTATTCGGGAATGAGGTGCTACAGTAGGACTTTACTCACCAAAACATCCCATAGACTTAACATTGAGACCAACTCTGACAGATTGTAGTGCAATAAATTTTTTATAGAAATCTTAAATTTACCACATTAGAAGTGGCTTGCAAGTTGTGTCAGGACGTACCACAGGAGGGTACAAGTTGTGCCCAATTTTGCCCCGTTGACGCATAATAGTAAAGGTACTTCTTATTGAAACAGGAAGTGCTCACAGTTGCATTCTCTGCTGTGGTAACTTCCATAGGAACCGAACCTAATTGTGGATATAGAGACTTGGGAGGGGGGCTCATTTTACTCAGGCGACCAATCAGTCTCTTAGGATCATCGTGAAGCTGTCAAGCCCGCCCTAGCAACCACTTCTGGGCACCTTAGCAACTGATCCTGTAAACTCGTTATAAAAGGCCCAGAGGCCTGAGTTTTGCCACAGCAAGCACACTTACCTACACTTACTCTTTTTATAAGACGAGTGTCTTCGTAAAATCACATGGTAAAATCATCTAAATACAACTGAAAATATTTCTTCAGTGCAAGAAATTCTTGCCTTGAACAGCAGACATTTCAGTGTTGGAATTAGTGGTCATAATTGTTGAAAATTTTAAATTGCTTAAAAATTTCATTCTAATTATGATTTACAATGTTGGTAAAGACATGGGTCATACAGAAGCACAGTCATCAGTTTATGCTATATATAAAATAATGGATGTTGGTGCTTGATCCACCTGGTGGTTATGGAAGGCCTTGGTTGCCTCTTGTTTAATTTCAACAAACTGCACATTTTGAAATAAAAGTTAACCAAAGAAAGGCTTTGTCATGCATTATCAAGCTATTATTAGTTGTAATCAAAGTAACCAATGTAGCATGGCTTACTTTCATCACACACTGAGCTCCAGGTAGCTACCGTCATAAACACTGGAACAGTAATGCTTTGGCATTAAGAGGCTGTTCGAAATGCTTTGCTTATGCACACCATTAGCCAGTAAAAACCGGCTTAAACATGCTATATAAAGCACCTGATGACTAAACATTAAATGTGATGGATGTTTTGCAGATAGTGGTGCAGGGACCCTCCAGGGTCCGGGGTTCGATTCCCGGCCAGGCTCGATTCCCGTCTATGTGTGAATGGAGTTTGCATGTTCTCCCTGTGCTTGGTGGGTTTCCTCCGAGTACTCCGGTTTCCTTCCACAGTCCAAAGACATGCAGATTAGGCTAATTGGCGTTCCCAGATTGCCCGTAGTATGTGTGTGGGTGTGTGCCCTGCGATTAACTGGCACTCTGTCCAAGGTGTACCCTGCCTCGTGCCCCAAGCCTCCTGGGATAGGCTCCAGGCCCCCATAACCCAGGATAAAGCGGTATGGAAAATGAGTGAGTGAGTGAGTGGTGCAGGGACAATTAGTGGCATCAGGAATTTTACACCAAATGTCATATTTCATCCTGAAATCTGGTCACCTTTCCTGGGAAGATAAAGGGGGGACCTATGATGCAAAAGTCAATTTGTAATTATTTTAAACTTATGGACAAAAGAAGTCTTGCACCTATAAATGTCTTACAAAATGTGTTTCGGTCAACTAAAGAAAGTTCTATTTTATGAAATAATGTCTACACTGTGGTTTAGTGGTCAGCGTCAGTGTCCCGGTTCGAGTCCCGTCTCGGGTCTATATGCATGGAGTTTGCATGTTCTCCCCGTGCTTGGTGGGTTTCCTCAGCGTACTCTGCAAGCACGGGGAGAACATGTTGTCCAACAAATTATCCGTAGCATGTGTCCGCGTGCTGCGATGAATTGGCACCTTATACGGGGCCTCGTGCCCTAAGCCTCCTGGGATAGGCTCCAGGCCCCCCGCAACCCTGAATACAGGATAAAGCGGTATAGACAATGAGTGAGTGAGTGAGAATGAGTCCATTAGCACCAAAAATTAAAAAATCTTTTGTGACCCTGTTACACCAGCAGCAGTAATGGCAGCATTTTCTGTGGTGGTGTCATTTCTGGCCTTCCTGACCGAGAGCAATCAGCAGTGGAACCAGTTTGGAATCTGTTCCATAGCCTGCAAATGGTATTCCTGGCAGCTCCAAACCATCCGATGACGTCTGCTTGGTTGGACCATGGCGAGCATTCCGTTAAAGCTTTCCGATGGCGCTGTGTCTGCTAGCATTGTCTAAAAGGGGTATGATCGAGTGCAGACAAAACCGCAAAATCAGAAACAAGTCATGCCACCTGGACATAATCACATGGCAAGTGTGTTATGCAAGTGTACTGTACAGTGCCCCTTAAAAAGATGTGTGTTAGGGTATCCATGATAAAATAATACTCTATTTAGAATGATAGTAATTTTAAAGTACCTGTGTTTTCATGTAGTAAGGCAATCATCAATTCCTGTATATTTCAGGGGGAATAGGGGTGACCACTGATCTATACCCCTTTATTCTGTAAACAGGGTCACGAGGGGGGCCTGGAACCTATCCAACGAGACTTAGGTGCATGAGGCGGGGTACACGCTGGACGTGCCACTGTAATAAAAAAATGATATAGGCGTCATGGTGACATAGTGTTTGGCATCGTGGCCTTGCACCTCCAGGGTCGATGGTTAAATTCCCACCTCTGCATTCCCAAATTGCCTGTTGTGTGTGTGTGTGCGCGCACGTGTGCCTCGTACCCAAAGTTTTCTCTGATAGACTCCAAGGCCCAGCTGCGACCCTGTATACAGGATAAAGTGGTATAGAAGATGAAAATAAATAAAATTTATATAATTTATAAAGATATGTATTAATTATTATTATTATTATTATTAATTATAATTAATATAGAACATATATTGTCACATTACCAAGGAACAGGGAAACTCCTTTCTCCTGAGGAATTTCCAGATGATGTAACACAGATGACTGATGATAGTGATGATTGACTTTAACAAGGTCTTGACACTAAAGACTCCTTACATAGTTTTTTTTTTAATATTTGCAGTTAAGCGTTCTAACAACCCATTGTTTTTCCTCCATCTACTATTAATCTTAGATTACTGTGGTTTATGCGTTGTTGATATAGAAATGAGCACAAAAGTATAAACTTGTGTGTTTTGAATCAAAGCCGGTACTAATACCAGAGCTACTGAGGTGGAGTCAGTGTTCCAGTTGTTCAGTAGTGTTGAGTCCACTCCATTTACTCTCCAAGTAAATCCATGTTTCCATGTTTGGGACATTCCATAGAGTTGTATGCTTTCAACTTTGTGGCAACGAGTCTGGAGAAGGCCCAGATACAGTACGGATGTCTTCTAATGTGGTACGTGTAAGGTTTGGAACAGCACCAAAACCAGCAAGACGAGTTCCCCAGTTATGAATGTTAAATGTAAGTCAACACAGGTGTTTAGAAACGTTGTGTTGGAATGCAGGAACGTTTCGATTTTCGCCCTGGAACAAGACGCAGATGAATCACGGCTGCAGTGTTTCCCGCTTGCCCCTCTGCGTGTGTGCAGTTTATTGTATTTGAAGAACAAGCAATTACCGCAGATTGCCTGTTGATGTTGGCCTGCTCACCTGGAGTGAAGTTTCACTTCATGTATAATGGTAAGTGATATTATATTTATTCTGTGGTTTCCATTTAAAAAAAATAATAAAACAGTTATAAAGGTACAGTGGTTGCATTAGAGCATTTGAAATCATGTTACATTATATGGATTTATGTGGTTTCTTTAGGGCAACTTACGACAAGGGCATTGGTGGCTCAGTGACAGACTTCTCGCTTGGAATGTGGACGACCCCAGCCAAAGCCAAATGCAAATAACTTGGCACAGGTTTTACGCTGGATGCTCTTCCTGACACAACCCTCCTATTCTATGCAGGCTTGTGACTGGCACTAGAGATGCCCTGTGTATAAGAGGGCATTGGATCTCTGTGGCATCGGACTGGACGGGCAGGGTCCCCACAGGCATGGGTAAATCTTGAATTCCCATGATCCTATCACAAGTTTGCTGGGATAATCAGCGTTAATGTTATGGGCGATGGGTCTATCTTTGTACTTTTAACTTTCTAAAGGGAAACACCTTAATTAGAGGTTCTAAATAGATAATTCAAGGAAGAAAATAACTAAACGCCCCCCCAGGAGCATAACAGAGCCACTTGTATTTCTTTGACTTCTGATTTGTCTGTGTTATAAATCCCTCTATCCATAGTGGTTTACCATCTTAACACCAATCAAGGCCATTTTATAAGGAACATCAGCCAAAAGCACTGTTATTCTTTATAGCCTTTATTTCCAAATTCACATGTACATTAACAAGAATCAGTTATTATTAAAACACACAAGAACAATATTGACAATCACATTTCTCAAGCTAAAATGTACAAGCGCAGAATTAGGTGAATGGTGTCAATGAAAGCAGCATGGCAAACCCACCAGGTCCGGAACAAGACCTTACCCTCAAAAGCGGCGGCCACTTGTGGATCGCGGTACCTTCCCTCGACCCACTCTTGTACATGGAACACAACTTCGTTCACCCAAGGCAAAACGTCCAGTAGCCCACATACCACATACAGTATACAAACCCCATCCAGGAACGTTCAAAAACACACTGCCGATCCATATAAAACAAACAAAAAAACCCATAAAAGACCAGATAACGTAGCATGCAGATAATCGTGGTGCAAGCAACAACCGCTGAACTGCTCTGCTTTTTTTTTTTTTGCTTTTTTCATTTTTTGTTTTTCAGCACTCATATTCCTTGGCAAATAGATGAATCATAAATGTTAATACACATACATTGGATAACTAAGCTATCTATACAGCTCCTCCTCCATCACAAAGAAAGTGGGGGGTCGTCTTCTGAATAATATATTCCCTTCTATTTCTATAACAGCGCCGAAAAAAAAGCACAATCCAGATTACAGAATATACAGTAAAAAGAATGTTGTTCAAAAAAAAAACAACAACAAAAAAAAAAACCTGGAGGTGATGCAAAGGCATGCAAGGAGCATAGATAGACATTTGGAAGCTTGATGGACGTGCTGTGACAAATCAGTCTAAACTACGAAAAAAGAAAAATTTAGCAGTGTCATTGGTTGAAAGCTTGATTTTGCAGAAATCAAATCGCCGTGTGCCGTGAAAAACTTTTTTTTTTTTTAGAGTTTTTAGATTTGTTCCAAATGGGAGTGTACACACAATGTGCCTTCCATGCGATTCAACTGGGGTTTGAAGGACAATACAAGAACACCGTTGACAGTGAATGTGTAAAAATGTGACGACAGATCAGTTTGGAAATATGTTTTCGGGTTTTTTTTTTTTTTTGCTGATAGTTCTATGACCACCTTTTCACAGTACAGGAGTCTGGACGTGAACAAAGCACAAAAAACGGGTACGGAACACTTTCGGGTTAAACATATACTCTTTGCATGTACTCCAATTTCATGAAGCATTTCAACTCATAATCATCCCTACAACTGAATTATCACCAAAGCACACATTTCTAAATAACCAACAGCAGCCCCGTCATTACAGTAATGATAAAAATGGTTCGGAACTTTTTTTTTAAATGTCAAATCAGGTACATATTTGTGTACAAAATGTTTAATACTAATAACCTCTATTCCCGACACTGGGTGAAGGTGAAAATGCTTAATGTTAGAATATAAATGCAAGTGATTTATTATCACCAGCGCTACACTGCTGCAATGAGCGAAAAAGTTAAATAGGAGAGGCATCTACAATGCAGCACAAAACCAAAAAAAAAAAAACCTTAAGACTGCCAGCAGGTTCAAACACTTGTTTTCATATCAAATACATCTCATATGCACAGAATAATACTGCAAGAAAAGTGCCTGACAAAACAGCGTCTCATTTACATCAAGCTTGCAACTCCATTTTCAGAAATATCTCATAAATCCTGTTTAGGTATTTTGAATACAATCCCCCTTGCATGATGAACTGCAACCTAATGTTAGATGGAAATTTGGAGAGATATTAAAAGCCTTGACTTTTTCTTGAAGCAAAACACTTTCCTACCACTGTAATACCCTGTTTCTTACTAATACTTGCTTTGCAAATACCTATTTTGAAGCCTGTTTTTGCGAGACCCTCCATATACAGGGGGCGTTCAAGTCAAATCGGGACTTGTGATGAAATTGCATGTGAATAAAGGAGTAAAACTGATTTTTTGTTTTAAGCAGAGTACGATGATGAGACTCACTGAATGGTGAAATGTCCAGGAACAACGATCCCGGCCGTGGTGCCTCGGAGCCCACTATAATCACTACAATCAGAGAACATTCAGGGAGTGGAACTCCTGATTCTTGAACATTGACGAATGACATGCAGCCAACTTGCAGATGTGACACATCTGTCTGTGGGAACTGTGCACACAATCATTCACCAACACCACTTGCACTTACAGGGACTTTGCTGCAGGTTATTGCCATATCCTGACCTCACTCCAAGCCATTTTCCACACGGTAAAGGAGTTCCTGGGAGGCTAGCATTTCAGACAGAAAGCAGGCAGTCTGCTCATGCCTCAGGTACTGAGAAAACTTTATACCTTAATGAAATCCAAGCACCGAGAGAAATAAAGGTAGTTTTTACTGTTATTCTGCACAATCAAAAGTCCTGCTTTGACTTGAACTACCCTCATACAATTCCTACTTCATAGGAGAAAGTGAGCAAGAACATAAGAAGTGAAAAATACAATATTTCTCCTATTTTGTGAGACTGGGACCAATCGAAAATCAAAAGATTTAGAAATCGTAACAAAGCAAAATGAGATCTTTGAAGGTAAGAGGTACAGCTAAAGAGAGACTTTTAGCAGTCACAGGCATGATGCTCAGGACATGGTAAGGCCTAATACAAATCTTGTTTCAAAACTTTAACAGTGATAATGAGGGCTCCTCGATAAGGGATCCTCGTCAGCCACAGGATGGGGAGATGAAGACTTCCGTATGTCCGTAAGTGACTGTAACAGGTGGGTTTAGGACTGAGGAAGGAGGACGTGGGGAGAGATCACAAGCCCTGCATGGCCAACGAGGCGCTCACCTCGTCTGCAAGGGTGGAGAGCTGAGGTGGGTCAGCCATGTTGATGCTGCCAGAGGAGGAAACAGTGCTGAGCTGCCGGGGAGACTCTTCCAGAGAGATGATCTCAGCGCCATGGTCAGTTCGGGCCTTCGCCTGCTCGCGGAACATCAGCTTATGTGTCTCAATCTGGGGCGAGCAAAAATAAAACCTAATGTTCACTGGGTCTTACAAACCGAGTTATACAGAATTATATACTTTTTGTTGTTCTGCGATTTATATAGTCAATGGCAACATCTGGAGAAAAGGGTGCTATAGTTCGACTCTGGCGGAACCTTAAATCTATTGACGTTAACCATCCAAAGGACATTTAAGGACATATTTTTTCTCAACATGAAAGTTGAGAAAAATTACAGTAAAAACAGATTAACAAAAATATAACAGTTGTCGCTTGTGGACAAAAACAAATCCTTTTTATTCCACTGATAAACTCAAAAAATATATCTGTAGCATGGTCACAAATCTCATGAAGATTCATGGATATATTGTATTTATACTGTATATGTACATTGCTTTAGAACATCTCTAGACGGCTTTGAAACTAACAGTAGAAGATGGAATAAAGCCAAATCTAACGCCATGCATCTTTTTCTTCATTGCGGTCAAGTGAGGTCAGTATTTTATCAGAATTGTCCCAGAACAATGTAACAACACTGATTCTGATGCATTTGGAAATGTTTAACGTTCTTGTATTCAGTCTGTACACAAGTACCGCCAAGCCAGGAGCCGTTAGTTTGAGCATCTGTTGTCGTTAATAAGTTTTTGCCTTTGGTTCCAGACTTTCGGGCCACCCTGTATAAAAACCTGTAAAAATTTGAATGTGTCATCGTTTATGTGTTGATGGAAATCAACAGTTATTGAAAACGTTTGTCGGCACACTCAGAGGAACATCTGTTCAATCAAACTTCAGCTATTGTTAGCCAAAAAAGTAAACCTAATACTGTGTCAAGTAATTATTAAAACATGGTGTAATGGTTTCCTATCTAAAGTTGATTTATTTTTTTCCTTTAACAGCAATGTGTTTTATTCTTCTGATACAAAAACGACTTGCTGAAGCTAAATTAATTCATGGCAGACGCTTATCCAGAGTGACTTTTTATCTTATTATACAGATACATACGTATTTATCTCATTATGCACTTGAGCAGTTGAGGGTTTGGGGGTTTGCTCAAGAGCTCAGCATTGGCAGCTTGGCAGTGCTGGGATTTGAACCTGTGACCTTCTGATTTGTAGGCTGCCATCCTAAACACTAATAATCCATAAAACACAATAGTATCTGTTTTTAAATATGTTCTATATAAACATTCCTTTTTTTCTCTTATGAAGTTAATAATGATATTAAAAAATCCTACTAGTCACTACTGAGAGAGGTTCTCTGTTCCATCTTCAGAAACTGTTACAGACACTGGAGCCTCCTTCCTTACATATATCCTCACCGAAAACAATTACACATTTCATGTGGCCTATCCCTCATACACATCCATATGTAACGTCTTATTATAGAAATTATAGTACGTTAGAGCAAATATAAAATATAACCTGCAGTTATATAGAAAAAAAATCAGCCATGTCTACTCAATCAGAATTAATAATTTAATAGCAGTAACAATAAGTAGCATCTGATCACTAAACATAATAGCAATAACAGAAATTCTACAGTTACTCTATGTAGTCACAACATTTTAAACCCTTGCCTTTTGTGTTTTTGAGGTCCTGCTGTTGTGATGCAAACCTTCTAATTTAAAAAAAAACTTCCACATATAAATATTCCTAACAGTGCCATAAAAAGTTTTTTCTCCCATCCGGATTTTTTGTTGTTGCATATTTGGCACAATTAAGATTAAGAGCATCAAACAAATTTAAATATTACACAAAGATAACCTGAGTAAATACAAAATGCAGTTTTTAAATGCTGATTTCATTTCGAAAAAAGCTGCCCAAACCTACCTAGAAAAAGTAAGTGCCCCCCTTGCTAAATCATGAATGAACTGTGATTTTTTTGGAGTTAAATCTGTTTCCTGAACCCAGGCCTGATTACTGTCAGGCCTGTTGAATCAAGAAATCACTTGAACAGAAACTGTCTGACAAAGTGAAGATCTAAAATCTGCACAATCTAAAGAAATTTAGAAACAAATGAGAAACAAAGTAATCGACAAGTATTAGTCTGGAAGGGGTTACCCAGCCATTCCTAAGGCTTTGAGACTCCAGTAAGCCAACAGTCAAACATGGTGGTGGTAGTATGACAGTATGATGGTCTGGAGCCATATGTGATGGAACCATGAATTCTGTGCTCTACCAGAAAATCCTAAAGGATAATATCTGGCCATCAGTTCGTGACTTGAAGCTCAAGCACATTTGAGTTATGCAGCAGGGCAATGATCCGAAACACACCAGCAAGCCCATCCCTGAACGGCTCAAATAAACGGAAGTTTTAAACGTGGCCTAAACAAAGTCCAAACTTCGAAGATCTGATTGAGATCCTTAAACAGGCCATTCATGCTTTAAAACTCTGAAATGTGGCTGAATTAAAAGAATTCTGAAAAAAAAGAGTGGGCCAAAATTCATCCACAATGATGTCAAAGACGCATTGCCAGTTATCACAAACGCTTTGATTGCTGTTGTTGCCACCACGGGTTTAGAGGGCAATTAGTTTTTCACATAGGGCCAGAAAGGTTTGGGCAGCTTTTTTCCCCTTTTTACATTTAAAAACCACAATTTGTATTTCCGCGGGTTATCTTTGTGCAATATTCAAATTTGTTTGTTGATCTTAATTAATTAGGTGTGATTTAAAATAAAAAAGGAGCAAATATTTTTTCACAGCACTGTAAATAAAGTCAATTATTCAATACCTATCACGCCAGCAGAAAAGAACATTTATAGCATTATATATCAAAGACAGTTATGTAAACCAACCAGTGAGTTCGATATGCTTAAAGTGCTCTTCACTCCTCACACACCCATCACTGCTTTTTCCGAGAAGGTGTTTACGGTATTGCTTCATCAAGCATTTATGAGGATGGATTTCACACACACACACACTTTCTTCCTAGATACTTACTGGAGTCTTCAATCTTTATCTGGGGGTTGCTGAGGTGGATAGGTTCTGGGGAGACACTGATGGATGATGGGGTGGTGGGGTCACTGGGGTCTGGGGAGAGAGAGCCCTCATTTTGGGGTGTGCCTGCACCTCTCCCTTTCTCTCTCTAATCACCCAGCCCAACGAGGCAAATGAATGGTGACATTAGCAACATATGGAACCAAAAACATAAGAAATGAAAATTAGATGGTTGCAACATAAATTTAACAGGGAATGCAAAATGAGAACAAATTCTTGAGGAGACTTGAAAAAATAAAGTGCAATAAAGGAAACAGAAATGATAGAAAACGTTTCCAACAGAAATAAACCGGAAGCAAAATGGGGCAAGGATTATACACTATATGCCCCCCCCCCCATATGTTAAACTTAAGTGTTCTTCACAGAGCGCTGGTCTTTTAACCCTCTGGGACGAACTGGGATGCTGACTGCACCTTAGGCCTCATCATTGTGGTTGAATTATATGTGTTTCTTAAGCATCCTAATGACATAGGATGCTTAAGAAACACATATAATCAGATGTCCACAAACTTCTGGCCATGTACTGTAGATTTACCGTCACCTCTTTATGGACTGGTATGAATTATGGATAAGGAAAGTTATGTAATCCTCTAGGTCTTGTATTTCCTTTAACCACACCCAAAAGTTCAGGCATTTTATGTGTGGAGGCAAAAGAAAACCAGAAAAGAGATGAAAGAAAGCAATATGAGAAAATGGAAGGAAAGGAAGCAGCCACTAACAGTTCTCATGGTCTATACCACTTTATCCTGCATACAGGGTCACGGAGGGCCTGGAGCCTATCCCTGGAGACTTAGGGAAGGAGGCGGGGTACACCTGGACAGGGTGCCAATCCATCACAGAGCGCACACACACACACATTCACACACTGCGGGCAATTTTGGAAACACCAATTAGCGTGGGAGGAAACCAGCAGAATGCAAACCCGGATCCTGGAGGTGCTAACCACTAAGCCGCTGTGCCACCTATTAGCTGTTCCGTTAACTTTGAATTCTCTCAGACTAGACTAGCTCGACTTCCTCCATGAAACTATGGAAGAAAATATGATCGTAAAAAAAAACAAAAAACAAAACATTAGATATCACTGGCTGAATTCTCCTAAAAAAGTTAAGTCTAATTTTCAAATTTGTAATATGAATGAACGTTAACTTTTAGAAAACTCATTCTTGAGCCCTAAGTATGATTAATAAACATAGTCCTAATGCAATGTTTAAATGTCAGGTAAATACTTGTGACAATATAGAATTTCCAGGTGGTTGGAAATGTTGAAGGGAATGTTGATGGAAGCACCAAGCATTCTGTGATTAAACCATTTGACTTAATGGTTTCTGATAAAACCCTTTTGTTTTGCCTACCTTCCTCTGACCACCTCCAGCCACATGGCCAATGTTGTCTAGAGAGCGGATCTTCGACTGTGCCTTGAATTCCAGTTTCTCAGATCTGATCTCAATGTTTCCACCCCCTAAAAGAAACAAAAAAATGAGAGGCATTGAAATCATACTGGGACTTGTGATAAGGGCACCGATTCACATTTACAGAAGACTTCAAGCACAGTACGCTGATGAGACTCTTAGCCGCAGGAAAACATTTGAAGGGCGCAAATGTTCTTTAAAAACATCCGATCTCAGCCGAGGTGGTTCAAAACCCAATGCAGTCGATTCCATAAACATTCAGCGACTTGGAAAATGGACGACTTGTTGCCAACTTGTTGAAGAGACGTCGGAGTCTGTGGGAAATGTGCACACAATCATTCACCAGCACCGCTTTCGCATTACAGAACCTTGGCTGGGGGTTATAGCCACATCCCCCGTACAGTCCTGACCTCGCTCCAAGCCATTTCCATATGCGTGGACCATTAAAGGAGTTCCTGGGAGGCCAGGGTTTTAGGCGTCAAGCTGGCAGCGCTTTCTATCTTGATGGTATCCAAGCACTAGTGAATCACTGGATAAGTGCCTTAGTGTGTCAGGGAATTATATAGAGAAATGAAGCAAGCTTCTACTGTCATAACGGTCTTGTTTTTCGGCAAAGCAAACGTCCTGTTTTGACTTAAACACCCTTTGAACAATCTATCGCAGTGCCCCACTGTTATGAAGAGTAAACACAAAGTACACGACAAAGCATCTACCTGGCTTGTGGTGGATGTTGTCTTTTGAACCACATTTCGCCTGCACGTTGCTCAAGTCTATCTTTTTGTGAACAATCTGGATCTATAAAGCAAAAACAGAAAAACATTGCACTTTAAAGGAAGTGAACAACAGGTGGCGTCATTAGTCCATGCGTTTGCATCATGCATTTTACACTCCAAGACATCCAAGCAGGCGATGTTGGATTTTTTGAATTTGTCAGGAATCTATCAGGAGTTGTTCACATGACATCATTACATCAACGTAAAACATTATATAGTTACTATTATTAGATATAATTTTTGGTAGATAAGATATACATTTGACAAAGCCAAATAACACGTAACTTGCATTTAGTGGCCTATAAATACATACAGTATAACCATAAAAGTATTACTGTATATCTTAATCTATGGCTTTTAAAAATGTCAACATCATTGAGATGATAATTATAAAATGTATGTATTTAGAGACAAACTAAATGTCTTTTAGTAAGGTACTATAGAAGGCATACCATATATATTAAATACAAATAAATAACATGTTATACTTTTAGCTTCATTAACCTGCATGGAGACACAACAGCAGCACAACACGACTGTGTGCAATCCCAAATTCCCAAAATAGATCTAATGATCTCACTGGCATGACAGCCCACAAAGGTCAGGGGTTTTCTGGATAAAAAGACTGCACTTGTGCTCATGATGAGGTCATCTCCTTTCTGTGGTAAACTACTGGCTACAAAGAAAGGGGCCCTCGACCCAGCTGTCCAGAGCGACACAATCCAGTTACTGTGTGGCGCTGAGTGACTGGGTCATTTAGTCTTCTTCTTCTTCACCAGTGCACTTCAAAATGATATATGAGTATATGCAGTTCAAACTTATATATGAGTGCTAACGACAGTTCACGACCTCTGCTACAATGATTAGACTCTTATGTTGGAAAACGTAAAGAAGCAAATTTACCCTTGACTGTTACGAAAAGTTTACACTGAAAACTAAGGAAAAGTCAAAAAAAAAAAACATCATCTGGGCAGAAGCACATTAATATATAACGACTTTTAATAAGATCACACTGTGCAATCAGCCAATCATATTGAAGCAATGCAAATGCATAAACTCATGCAGATCCAGTTCAAGAATGGAGATTTTTTTTTCTGCGACTTCCATTATAGCTTAGTTTTTCCTTCCTTTCGAAAAAATATGATTATAGTGTTGAAAATTGGTAATATTGGTAATATTTTTGGGGGGCCGGGACGGATTATTGAAAATTTTTCCCTCGTCTAAAGAACTCGCCTCTGGAGCGAATCAAATTTCTATGCCGAGGTATCACTGTATCAGGCTATCATGGGTGCAAATTCATCCAAACGGGACAACTAAATATTAAAAAAACACTATTTCCATTTATACAGGTGTGCTGTTTGTTCAAATTTTGCAGGATAAGCAGGTGTTCTTATTAAAGTGGAATACAGTAAGTGTAAACCTTGAAAGCTGAAACTACCGTCAAAGCCGCTGTTACAAACATTAATCAACCTACTGACCAATCAAGAACTCGACAGCATTGTGATATTACACCTCCTAAATAAACATTGTACATTACTGTAATGGTCATGAATTGAAATGGGGCTATAGGCATTTTTATTTGCCTGAAATATACAAGTAACGTGAAAAGTAAATATGAAGAACATTATAATAATAAACAATTTAACCATGGTCTTTGCACAAGCGTATTATGCAGCTTTGAAAATCCATTTCACTCTTTAACCCCACCCCATCTCAGTCTGCTCAGAAAGAAAAATATGGCTAAAAGCAGAATGAGAACTTTGTGTCCATCGGTCAGGAACTGGGGTTTCGGACTTACCTATTTTAACTTCGAGAGCCCTAATCTTGACTACTAACTTTAAAATTTGAACCTGTTTTCTCGGACATTTCAATATTTTCCAGACGTTGTCGTTCAAATCTACAGGACGTCTCATGCATACTAACGGGGAAAGAAACACTAGACACAACTGTAACTTTAATGAACCTGTCCAGCAAGTACAGGGTAACACCAGCACAATGTCAGAGCGACAACAGGACAGAGGGAGTTTTACATTTCAGGGAGTGAGTAAGCAAGTTAACAGACTAGCTCAGGGATCAACAAGCTGTTAACATTCACGTCTGCCAAAGGTCTCTTGAGCAAATGAAAAGGGATTAATGCAGATTGAGAAGTCAGAGGGGACTGGCTGAAAGCATACGAAGAACATATTGCGAATGCGGAGGACACTGAACTCCTCCCGTGTTTACTCACGTTGCCACCTCCGGGTGTGTGTTTGATATTGTCTTTGGAGCCGCACCTAGCCTGCACATTACTTAAGTCCAGCTTCTGATCTAGAATCTGAACCTGAAAGAATGAACAGGTTTGGGGAAGATGATAAAATTCACAATAAGGACTGCCTGTGGAGACCAGGGAGAAGGCCCAGGGAGAGGAGGAGAAACAGTAAACTACCAGCCATTATCATGAGACACACAAGCCATGACTGTCAAAGCCAACAAGATAGACATGTACCATTTAGGTAGTGAGAGATGTGATAGATTTATGATAGATGACTAGCTCACTCACTCATCATCTATACTGCTTTATCCTGTATAGAGGGTTGTTTGGGCTGGAGCCTATCCCAGTAGACTTAGAGCACAAGGCAGGGTACACCCTGGACCGGGTGCCAATACATCGCAGGACACACACACTCACACTCTACTAGGGCAATTTGGGAACACCAGTAAGTCTTTTAATCTGCATGTCTTTGGACCGTGGGAGTTCCCGGAGGAAACCCACCAAGCACGGGGAGAACAATCAAACTACATCCATGCACACAGACCCAGAGGCAGGAATCGAACCCAGGCCCTGGAGGTGCAAGGCAAAATAAAATAGAATAAAAACTTCAGAAATAGTCATAACCTCAGGAAGAACCAAGACGTGAGAGTGTTAGAGCTCATCCCATAGTTACTCACATTTCCATTTCTAGGTACATGTTTCATATTGTCTTTGGAGTCAGGCTTTGATTAAACATTTTTGAAGTCCCACTTTAGTAGAGTTATCTATTCTGTCATAGGAAGCAAGGACAGAGCAAAGCGGAAAAGAAACAGACATCTTAGAAGAAGGAGCTTTTATTTATATTTACCAGTGTCCCCCAATTCTGGTCCAGCAGTTCATTGGCACTGCATATTTCATTTTTTTTTTAATTGGTATGTAATATTCATGTTGTCATCAAGAAGCATTTAATTTTGTAGCATGTAGGTTTTCCAAGACCGGGATTGGGATACAGTGATGTACACCAACAGGAATGGGTCAGTTAGTGTGGATAAGATGAACCCGAGTCTCACTGCTGTTTAGTTTGATTATTTGATTAGTTTTATTTTAGTGTAGCTTAAAAAAATGCAAGATGATAGATATTTGTCATAGGTAAGGGATGAACCAATGAGATTACCGTTTTTGAAACTGGTTTGGAAGAGAAACTGGTTTGCATAAAAAATGCAACTTTATGATAAGGGGCAAGATTAGGACCTAAGGATAAAACCACAGTGGTGGCTAAAAGTATTAAGACAACATATGTCATGTGTTATAAGTTGTCCCTGTGCATAAAACAGATGATGTCACTAATTAGTTCACACTTATCTGGATGAAAAGTTTTGCTACTTCAGAATCAGCTGGTTTATTTTAGGGATGGAAGAACAAATAAGTGCAAAAATATAGTTTAAACTAGGGAATTCTCAAGTGAATTGTGAACTTCTTTGCATGATCTCCAGAAAGAAATCAAGCAAGCATGGATTGAGCAATTGATACCAGAGTACTGCTCACATTCATGAGTTTTGACTCCGGGTTCTAAGAATGTTCCTCAATACTTTTGGCCACCGCTGTAAAACTCAAGGTTCATCCCATTGTTACTCACATTGCCCCCTCCAGGTACATGTTTCATATTGTCTTTGGAGCCACACCTAGACTGAACACTAGAAAAATCCAGCTTCTGATCAAGAATTTGGATCTGTTTAAGGTAAATGTGGGGGAAAATTCATTAGAAATAAAGGATATTCTTCGCTTTAGCTTGTCTTAATAGTTGTAACCAGGCACAAGATTACAACTTCACGTCAGTGCATTAAAAGCAGAAGTTATTTTTTAATTGAGCCTTGAATGTATAAAATGGGTAAATGTCATTATACTAGCCGAGCAGCCTGAAACGGTGGTTCTTTTCCTTGCACTTTAAGGAAATAAAGGTGATTAGAACGTATGGCCTTTTGTTCCATATACCTTGCCGCCTCCAGGAGTGTGCCTAATGTTGTCTTTAGAACCACATCGAGCTTGGACACTGCTGAAGTCCACCTTCTTATCAAGAATCTGGACCTGTAAAAAAGAGGCAGGACAGAAAAGCAAAAACTTAATAGGTCACATATTAAGAAACAATAAAGACCGTGCCAATCTATGAGAAATTTCAAATAGAATAAAAAACATTAATAGAAGCCACACTCCCATCCAGTATTGGAATAAGTGTAACAGTAGTTTTTGGTGATGATAACTGGAGGAAGAACCAAAACTTAAGGTTCATCCTATAGTTACTCACTTGGCCACCTCCGGGTACATGTTTGATATTGCCTTTGGAGCCACACTTAGACTGAACATTACTAAAGTCCAGCTTCTGATCAAGAATTTGGACCTGTGAAAAGGTAGAGTATTGGTAAAAAAAAAAAAGTGAGAACATGCAGGGCAAATGGGATTTGTTGACTAACTGAGGAGTTTTGGAACTAAATTAAGAAGAGGATGTGTTGACATGGAGCAGATGTTCTGCTGTTGTTCTACTTAGGCTTTAAAGTATATTTATAATCATTACATGACCTGGAACCACAATTTCTATTGTTGCATATCTGAGATGTAAATCTGAAGACTGCCAAATGGTGATGTGATTGATACCTTCAACCAATGTTTTTGGAATTACTTGAACTGACTGAACTTAAAACAGACTGAAGAAATCTAATAATAGGAAGTACCCGGCCTCCTCCAGGCTGGTATTTGAGGTTGTCAGTGGAGCCGACTTTTGAGCGCACACTCTTCAGGTCAGGCAGGGGCGCAGCAGCAGCCAAAGGGGCCGGAGAGCGGTTCTTCATGGAGCCAGGTGATTTTGGGGTGGAGCGGATGACTGCCACCTTCTTCACCTCCTTTCCTGCTGGAGTTTTACCACCTAGGGACTTGCTGGCTGGTGACTTAGGGGTGCCAGGACTACTTTGGCCACTAGCCTCAGGTGTCTTAGGAGACTCTAAGAGAAGAACACAGTTTAAATGGTAAATTTCAAATTTACATTAACGAGTTCCATCTCTTTAAACATCTTACCTTACCTTCACAATTCAACATCTCTTTATTCTAATATTCTATCATAACAATACTCAATATTAATCAGATCTTTTAACAACTGTTTTACCTTTTCCATTTTTCTTTGGGTCCACTTTCACTGTATTAAAATAACAAAAATAAAACAATAAAAAAACCACATTAGCATAAACGTGACAGTGCTGCTAATATAAGAACGGGGGTTAATTTAATTTTAATTAATGGACATGCTTTATATTAGCTTCCCTAGGTAAAGACTGCTAAGAGTGTTAAATCTAAACACATCTATTGCATTTCCTATCACTTATCACAATCAATCGGTCAATTGATCTTTAAGTAAATATGGACCACTGAGTTATTCTTATGATATATTCTTTCTGTTTTTTTTTTTATTCTTTACTTATGATTTATTGTTCAAAGTTTGAGAAAATTTGAGATAATTAAAATACAATAAAAAAAGAATTTTCCAATATTTGAGAAGTCTGAGAAAGTTAACAGCAGACATCAAGATAGAACCTCCCATCTATTAGAAAAATTCTGAAACACACTGTCTTTCACTGGGAAGTTAGGATCTCACTCACCTGACTGAGGAGGGGTCATTGCTGGGATCTTCGTTCCAGCAGCATAAGGCCTGCTTCCAGGAGCCTGACAGCCAAAAAAAAGTGTTGTTAGTAGATTAGCACTTCTGACAAAGGTGTTTTTTCCATGTTTGCTTTTAGACGATAATTTTATCTTAAATTTCAATTGCTCATCCTTGGACTACAACAGGCACAAGAGGTGTCTGGAGCCTTCCCAGGAGACTGAGCACACCAAGGTGGGTACACACCTAGATGGGGTGCCAATCCATCACACCCTCATTCGCACAATACGGGCAATTTGGGAACGCCAGTTAGCCTAATTCACATGTCTTTGGATTGTGGGAGGAAACCCACCAAGCATGTAAAGAACATGCAAACTCCACACACACAGACCCCTAGGAGGGAATCGAACCCAGACCCCGGAGGTGCGAGGCGACAGTGTTAACCATTAAGCACCGAACCTCCTTGGGGCAAAATCACTTTTCAAATATAATTCACACGCTGCATGCAGCAAATTTGTCGGTCAGTGTAGAGAAGGACCAGTCTATTGTTAGTCAAAAGTGAAGAAAAAAAAGCATATCTCCACTGTAATGGAAGTGTAGATTAAGTCATGTCTAGCAGAAGCAGGGGAGAGGTTTGCTCAGCGACTATACTGTACAGTACTTACCCTTGGCCCAGTCCCTTTCGGTAAAGCACTTGTAGGTGCTGAGGGAGAGCTAGAGGAAGCTGAGGATTTTTTCACAATGGTGGAGGGTCTTTTTAGAGAGGATAGTCTAGCTTTTGCAGGAGGTGCTTTAAGTGTCTTTGTGTCATAAGATGAAAATGACTGAATCAAAGGAATACAGATAATGAACAAAATAACGTAGACCGGACAAAAAGGGAGGGTTTATAAAAGAGAGCGATGTAACAAAACAACATGCTTTCTTACCCGTTTCTCAGTATCGTTGTCGGTCTTCGTTTGAGCTGCCAGAGAGAAGGATTTGGGTTAAAACAATTTGTTAAGACATTTTTTTTCTCTCTCAGACTTGACCTTATTTAACCAGAATAGGCACATGTACCACAGGGGACTGCCATGCTTTCAGAGTTCTTAGAGAAATTTCTTTTCCTGTATTTGATGTACTGTGTATTATAAAAGTGCATGAGGAATAGAATGATAGTTCGCGATGGATCACAAGAACACACAAACAAATTCATGCAGTTATGACATGCATAAATGGGACTTATGGGACTTGTGGAAATGTGGCCAGCAAACGTGGCCTTCGTCAATTAGCACAAATACAGGCCACATGACTGTCAACCAATATCAAAGCACAGCAGGGTGACAGAAGTTATATGAAAGTAAAGCTTCAACAAACAAAGATTTTTGGGGCAACAGGCGATTTCCATTAATGCTGCATTTATTTCGCAAAAGGACAATGCGGCACAGCTTAAAATAGCTCTGAAAAGCAAAAGTAGAAGGAAATATAACAAGAGAGGACGGGCTGGGATTTGGGTAAACAAGACATCACAGACCTTTGAACTGAGATACTGGGACACGAGATTTTCTGGCTGGTGAGCTATAGAATGTGCCTGGAGAACTGGTTGAGTCCTTCAAAGGAGGAACAATTTCTTTTCCGTCTGTCTCTAGGTCTTCAACTAAATCACTTTGATTGCCTTCATGGGGTACCAAATAAAAGTCTGCCACTGATACAGGGCTCTGTACGTGTCCTCGTGGTACTGTGGCACTGACAAAGTCCTCCTCAAGTGAAGGTTTTCCTTGGTCATATTCACAGCTTGAATCCACTGATGCATTGCCATTGGAACGATGCAAGATACCCATACTGGGTATATCTTTATCTTCAAATTGTGTCATCATATTTTGATCTGGTACAGTTTGTTGTCCATTGTATGGACCTCCATCAGTGGAGTCAAGGCAGGATCCTTGGTGAAGAATCTCTTCAGGAACTGAGGAAACGTCAAGTTCTGTGACTTTGTCCCCAACAGTGGAAAGATCTTCCAGGGCTGAACTGCGGATTAAGAAGGAAACAGGAAGGTCGTTCTCCAGGGAAAGGCTCCTTGTGCGATCAGGACTGACAGGTCGGTGGTGCAGCTGCTGCTTAGATGGGCCACTCCAGGTCGTCATTAGATAATGTTCTTCTTCTTCTACTTCTTCTTCTTCTGGTATACTCTGGTCTATAAGGCCGCCACCCAGCTCTTGCCAGTCTTCATCATAACCCCCTGAAGCGAAGTCAGTTGCTACATCTGAAAATATTGCCGCACTTGCTTTCAGAGTCTATGGCATAGAAACTTTTCAATTTCACAAGCTAATGGAAATCTTTTACTGCAACAACCAATCACTGCCACTTTTCCACAAGAAAAATATGAACAGAACTCAGACTGACGAAATGAAAAAACAACAGTATGGTAAACATCATTATTTTGCTAGCCCTTCTAACCAAATGATTCTAAACACATATAAGACATAAAAGACACACAAAAAGGGCAGTTTGTGATCTGTTTTATTCCCATGCTATATGTTATAAGAAACTAGTCCATACGTTACATCATATTAATTATCAAACAAAATGTCACAAAGATTAATGTGGCATGGTGAGATGAACAGTCATGGGGAATAAGTATACCTTTCGTTGAAATGTATTTTTGCATTTCCCAAAGAGAAAACCAAGATTCAGAAACCAAGTGGGGAAAAGTAAGTACACCCCATATGTTAGTAGCATATAGAACCGCCTTTGGTAATAGCAGATGGTGAAATGTTGTTCTCTGCCCCCATCAAGGAGTTACCACCTGATCCACAAACATTTCCATTGGCAGGAATTTGACGGACCCCTTATTCAGAGTGACTCTCATTTTACATCTGAGCAAGTAAGGGTTGAGGGCCTTGCCCATGGGCCCAACAGGGACAAATCGGTGGTGTGACCTGGGACCCTCTGATCAGTAGTCCAATGCTCTAACCACTGAGTTACCCTGCCACATATACCTGTAACACTGGATGCCCTTCCTGACACAACCCTCCCATTCTACCTGGGCGTGGGGAGAGAATGCCTTATGGCTACCTAACCCATATGGTGCATGGCAGGTGAGGAGCATACCCTGAGCCAACGATGCACCATCAGACTGCTGAAATGACTTACTGTAGTCAAAGCGAGAACACAAGCCCATTAAAGTGCTGTGGTGCAATCTTTAAAAAACGTGTTCACAAACAAATGCTCTCAAACATTCTACATCACAAGCTATGTTGTAGAAGTGTGGTCAAATATGTCTCCAAAACATGCAAGAGTCTGGTAAACTCCTACAGAAAACATTTACTTAATGCTATTGTTGCTTATTATAGGGTATAGTTATTTTTTCCCATCTGGTTTCTGAATGTCGGTTTACGTTTTGGAAGAAAACAAGTACATATTGAAATCTGTTGTCTATTTTCTTGTCAGCTGAACTTATTGTTTTGTATATAGAAGTTGGTAAGGACCACACAACATGATTGTTAGCCCCCGTTAAATAAAAACATGCAAAAGAACTGAGGGAGAAGTGTACTTTCAATTTTCCCATGACTGTACAAGCTCTGCTGAACAGTAAACAGATAGGGATGCTTATATCCAGAACTGATTATCAGTAATGCATCGATATTGGCCTGAAAGTCTGGATCAGTATCAGAGTTTGACTTGTTCGGAGCACAACACAGATGGTGCATGTGAGCATGTGACAGTAACTCAGCACCGTACCATCATCACATCGTTTGATGTTTTGAATAGCTCGGCAGTAGAAGCTTCTGATATCACCCGACTAATATCAATAAAAATCTCTAATATTAGATTGAATAAATCAGATAACATTAACAGTACCTGTGGGGCCTCCTGCTTGTTCACGCATCCATGAACGAAAAAAGAAAACAAGAAGGTATTAGAGAACTGTGATTTCAACCCATTTTCTCATGAATGCACACACGCAAGAATAAATAAATGAAGAAAAAAAAAAAGCGGGGAAGGTTAGCTGCAATAAACTGCCATTTCTCTGAATGCTAAAAAGCAGTGCATTTAAAAGCTTCTCTAGAAATATCTTTAAGAAATTGAAAACAACAACAACAACAACAACAAAAGGAATAGCTCATTTTTGGAGACGATAGAAGCACAAGAGTAAGTGCTCCGGTGAAGCATGAAAGAAAATATTTCTAACAAGCTGTTATGACACGTCAAGCAGCTGTTAAGAGTGCCTTTGGCACTTTGCTCAACATCACACCCATGTCACTGCAGTCATTAGAGGCATACAGTAAATACAGTAAATGAATGAAGAAACTCAGCGCATTATCTCCTGACTGAAAGAACAGCCTCTCCTTCTTTATATTAAAACACAACATGTTAACATTCATTTAAAAAGGGGGGGAAAAGTAAGGAGCACAGCCTATAATGTGGTTCCACAAAGGCAGATAGCTGCTGTTAGAGCAACACAAAGACAAAAGGTTGTGGAGTTAAAAAGTGGTCCAAGGCGAAACCATAGCATTCCAGCAAAAAGCAAAACACATCGCTCATGAAAGGCAGCAATCAGCGGTTGGTGGCGCCTACCACTCTGCCCGTTTGAATCAGCGGGAGCAGCTGCTGGCTGAGCTTCTCCGTGTGCTTCTGCAGAATCCACCAACCCCTCTATTAGACAACAATTGAAACCCTTTAATTAGTCAGCGCCAACAATAGCTGCATGTTAACTATTTAAGGGCAAAAAGAGCATGAGTCATGATACAGTATACTGTATGTTTTTCTATTAAATCTTCAAATTGACTTTCATAAAACACACAACATATTAGGGATAGATTTATAATGCATGACAGTTTGGTTGGGACGTCTATGAAGGACGTCTTTTGTACAGTATATCAATGCTTAATATGTTTAATATTTCAGCGTAATTTTTAACATGATTATGTTAAAATTAAAGGTTTAAGATCCCACAATCCAAAGGTTGTTTTTTGTTTTTTTTACCATGTTGCTCCTCCTCCTCAAGGGAGGTGGTCTCATCCTGAGGAAACTCATGAGCTAAAGCTGGCTCTTCATCAACCTGTTCCTCTGTAAAGCACCAAAACAGAAGAAGATGTTCAAGGCTTTTAAAAAGTTCCATACTGTATATGTGTTCCATATCTTTCACTAGGTACTGGCACCTCATTTGATTGACTATATAGAACCATGCGACTTGGACAAAAAGACAGGAAGCAGAGCTGGAGGTGGAGGAGCTGAAAAAGCTGTGATTCACTCTTTTTTGAGAGTGACAATAATGGACAGAATGAGGGATGGGTATATTAGAGGGACAGCACAGGTAGGACAGTTTGGGGACAAAGTTAAAGAGGCCAGATTAAGATGGTTTGGACATGTGCAGAAGTGGGATGAGGGGTTTATCATTAGGAAAAAGTTAGAGGTGGAGTTGCCAGGCAGGAGGAGAAGAGGAAGACTCAAGAGGATGTTTATGGAAGTTGTGAGGGAGGAAATGCAGGAGGTTGAGGTGACAAGGGAAGATGTGGTAGACAGAGTTAGATGGAGACAAATTCGGTGACCCCTACAATGATTAGACTCTTAGCCACGGTAAAACATTCGAATGGTGCAAATCATCCCAACCAAAGTGGCTTGGAACTCACTGCAGTCGTTCCAGTTAACATTCAGCCAGTGGAACACCTGATCCTTGAAAATCAATGCATATCTTGTGGCTAACTTGTGGAAGAGACAAATCCGTCCGTGCGAACTGTACAGATAATCATTCACAAACAACACTTGCACATTAAAGGAACTCGGCTCCCCCGTACAGTCCTGGCGTCAATTAAAGCCATTCCCAAGTGTTTGAGCCATTTAAGGAGTTCTCAGGCTGACCATGGTTCCAGTGTACTGAGAAAACTTTCTACCTTGGGATAAGTACATTAGTGTAGCAGGGATTAAACGGGGAAACCTTATGCTATTCAGCACAATCAAAAGTCACAGTTTGACATGAACACCTCTCATACACTCCCCTTACTTTCAGCAAAAGATGGAAAATAGGTTGGAAAATCAGAAATCATGAATCAATAGTCGCTGCACCACCATGCCACCTCAGTACTATTTTGCTAAAATTAAATTATATTTAAATGACGATGTTTTTTTCGTTAAAATATGACGATGAAGGTTTCTCAAACATCTATATCATGGAGTTGTTTTTTAATATAGTATTGTGGAATAATAAATATTATCTGCATATAGTTTATATTTTAAAAAGACATTTGGATTAGGGATGTTAATGCCATATGTGAAACTATATTAGTTTCAATACACTTCCCTTAAACGAGGAGTAAAAGCCAAGGCTATATATGATACTAGGCTATGTAAAAAAAAATCTGGTTTGAGTTTGTCTCACATATCTTAATTAGAATGTATTGATCATTACAACTTTTAAGACATCCCGTATTTCTAAAAAATTAATGTTTATTTCAGTTTTCATTTTAAAAGGCTACCAACCAATATGTACATTGGGTACATCTGGGTTGAAAGTGGAAAGTAGCCGGTATTTACAATCCAACAATGTGTACGTCATATCAGCTTATTCATAACTGCAGATATTTTTTCATAATCACTGATTTTTTTGATAATCAGGTCATATATACTGTAATGCATTGCTGTAGGTACATATCTACCTACTGTACTCATGTAGGACTGAATTTCTTTTCAAGAGAGAAATGGAGTTGGAATAAATGGGGAACCATGTCAAACTCCCAACATTGATGCAACAACAGAAAATAATAATAAAAATAATAATATTTTATTTCAAATATTTTTGCAACTCTGTAAATAAGCCTTATTCCAATAAAAAAGACCTAATCATTAGGTAAGTATTTATCAGATATCCTCTTGAGCTTCGAATGTCCTTATACTGTATATCCTCGTCCAATTGTCATCTGACGACGGTAATGTATAATATGTTTGGCAAACGTCTTCCTACTGAATTTGAACACATGTATTAAGCTTATAGTTATTAGTAACAACACTATGAAAGCATGTTCCATGGTGTAGAAATTTCCAAGCTTTAAGCAAATTGCAGTGCTCAGCATGACACACACGCCCACTTTACCAGTAAGAGCAATCTTAGTCTTTTAGACTCTTAGCTTCATGGACGGTACGAACAAAGCAGTGCTAGAACTTTCAGTTAACACTGAAGAAAGAAAATCTGAGCATACAACTAAAACTTTTAAAACATGGAGTGGGAAAGGTGGGTTTAAGGTGGGAAAGCAAGCCCAATGCGGGGTTCATGCCATGCTACAGTACACCTCCTCACCAGCAGGATTGCTCTCTACTTTTGAGACCTCAGTCTCTGATATAAGCTTATCTTCTATCAGTGTCACCGAAACATCCTGGGACACCTCTGTAAGGAAAAATATTCATGATTACTTGAACACATCCAGGAGGGACATACTAAACACTCACATGCTGACAATTTATTCAAGTTGTTGTAGGTCTTTCACAGTGGACCATCCGACCCAGAGACAGGTTGGCACAGGTTTTAAATCTGATGCCCTTTCGGACACCCCCCTCTCATATTTAGATGGGCTTTGGACCAGCACTGCATCCAGTGGCTGGGAATCGAACCCGGTCCTTCCACATGGCAGGCAAGATCCCTACCACTGAACCACCGATGTACCACTGATAATTCACTATTAAGTTATATTTTGACATTTTTTTAATTAAGAAGGTAGCATCATGACTATCACATGTCTCCTGTTTGGAATTGGCCCACCCTCTAATTGTACACTTTAACGCAAACTGTCCTGACTTTTTGTAGTGAAGAGGACACACGTCTCTTTTTGGTCCGCGTGAGGGCTGTAGGCTACGCACCATCGTGTGAAGGGGTCGTGAAGGAGGTGAAGAGAGAACATTATGGCAGTGCTTACAGCATTTGAATGTGTGAGACACAATGGAGGCTACTGTGCATAAGGTTGGCACACTTGTAAAAGGCTGTCAGTCAGTACCACGGCTGCATCACTCTGTTTGTCTTTCCACATTTTATTTTTCCCTAGATGTGTCACAGCAGTCAACAGTTAACAATTTTGAAATGATCAGGTGCGCTGACTAGAGTTCTCACTAACCATATCACAACACTGTCTCAGCTTGCTAGTAATTCTGCAGCCGTTTTGGATCTTAGCACTGAATAAATTATGAGAAGCTAGCAGGAGCAGACCTACAGTCTAAGTTTACATTCTTAAGTCTTAAGCCCAGTTCCCACATTCATGATTTTTGCCATGGAATTTTTAGCATCAGGTTGTTATCACTTATAAGCAAACTTTCATATGTTACTGCAATTTTTGTTGATAACTGTGATATGCTGTGCAAGGTTAAATGTATCATCACAGCTATGTTGAATACTGAGAGCACTTTCATACACAATGTGACTAGTTGTTAGTGAGGCTAATCAGAAAAAAAATCTTTGCTAGGTAGTTAAATAGTGGATTTTTGGTCAATGAAAAAAAAGGTCATAGAGAGGGTAAATGGAGTGTGTGGTTCCCACTGGAGGAGGAGGTGTGATGGTGTGGAGATGCTTTGCCAGTGACACAATTGAGGGCACGCTTAACCAGCATGGTTGCTATACAATTTTGAAGCGAAATGCCATCCCACCTGGTTTGCACTTAGTGGGATAATCATTTGTTTTCCAACAGGACGATGACCCTAAACACGCCTCTAGGTCATGTAAGAGATGTTTGTCCAAGAAGGAGAGTGATGGATTGCTGCATCTGATGATCTGGCCTCCACAATCACCCAATCTAAATCCAACTCAGACTGTTTAGGATGAGTTTGACCGAAGAGTGAAGGTAAAGCAGGCAACAAGTACTCAACACTCCTTCAAGATTGTTGAAAAACCATTGCAAGTAATAACCTCATGAGTGAACGCAAAGCAAAGGATTCTTCTACTTTGAAGAATAAAAAATTAGGTTGCGGTAACAAAGTTTAATTTTGGAAACTTCAATACAAACTTATTTTAGAAGCTTTAAACATGAACAAAGCTTGACACATGGGCACCTAATTTCAATGCAAAAGATTTTTTAGTATGTGTTAGAATTCAGATATTATGCGATTTGGATGTTGTGTCGACACCGTGTTATACACTTAACAAGTATATACCAGAACTCTACCATCGAAAATCGTCTGTTTTTCTGTGCCGTGTCATATTTCACATTAGCTTTGCCTCTATCGCTTTACCGCAACGCCATCGCTAATGATGTCAGAGTGTTTCAAAGCCATGATTTTCAATCCGTCGCAATCTGTTACAGAAATTATTAAAGTGGGAACCGAGTTTTAATTAAAGACATTTGATAACTGATAACTTCAGTTACCAGAGGTATCTCAAGATCCAATAAAACATAAGATAAAAGAGGATCAAATTTGAACCACTAATGGTTTTTAGACTTAAGTTCCTTTTAACAATGTTAACAATGATTGACTTACACCATACACAGCTATCGAAGAAATATGATTCTTAATTGCCTTTAAGGTTTCTTCCTCTTGTTGCCTCAAGGAGTTTTCCCGTTTCACTGTCGTCTCGTCTCTGCCTTGCTCATTAGGGTTGAATTTAAAATGGAAATCTGATATCCGGACTTTCTGTGGAGCCACTTTGAACTGCAGTTGTTATGGGAAAATTCACTCTGTACCATGATCATGTTCATACTGCTTAGTGAGTTAATAAACAACCAATATAAACTAGAAATACAGCCAGATCTTAGAGTTTTTCTGGAACGGTTAAAATCTGATTACATTTTTGAACGTCTCAACTGGACTGAGAACCAACCATGCTACTGTCTTATTTTTAATGTAATGGTCTTTTTACAAAAAGCCATTATGCTACAATAACACAAGCACACACACACACACACACACACATACACACTGTTTATAGCAGGGCTGAATCAGTACCACATACTGCACTAGTACAGAGTTCTTAGAGGAGACTGACCCAGATGCCAGGATTACAAAACAGAACATACAGCTGCAAAGCCTGGATTAAGGGCCTTGTCACGCATGGCCTTGTTGTCTTTATGTAAAGAGATTAACTGTATACAAAAGACTACACCAAAATGACACTGAACCACCAGCTGCACTGTAAAGCAAAGATAAGAATAAATAGATAGCCATAAGAAAGATCTGGACGTTATGATCACAAAAATAGAAAACATAATCACGAAAACAATGTGATGATTTAAATCTGAACTGTATGTTATTACCACTTCAATTATATTCACACTGCATTTTGGCAGATTTACATATAACAGGAGAAAATCATTTAGCAGTTATATTTATTAGCCATAATATAAAATATTTGTCGAGTCTATACTGTGCATGAAGCCATTACACGTTATCCAAAATATTATTTAAACTCTCATGACAATGTCAGTATTATCCCATGCTTGCACAATAACCTCTGTTTAGGAATAGACCTTGGTGTCAGATTTGATTCATCTGCTCATGACAATCTCTCCTTCAGAGACAATTACATTTGCCCTTTTACTTTATTTAGTGTGCTTTGCAAAATACTAAGCCCTATGCCGAGTCAATCGGATGACTGACATTAAAATATGACAATGAAGCTTTCTCAAACGTCAATATTATGGAATTGGTTTTAAATATAGTGTTGTAAAATAATAAATATTATCTGCATATAGTTCATATTTTGAAAAAAAAAACATTTGGACAAGGGATGTTTATGATTAATGACTAATCGATAAATTTGATTCATAGATTTTAAGAATTAATGATCGTAATTAGTTTTGCGTAATATTTCTCCGTAGCCTACATATCTATTAACTTGTTAAACACAAGAGGGACCATATTGGACACTGTATCTTTTGCAGCCTCATGTTTGACTGAGGATGGAGAGACAAGGGTAGTGTTCAACAACTTTATTGTATTTTTTTGTTTTCTTTTCTTTTTATCCCTCATTAAGCACCATTAATGTCTCATGTAATTAATAGTTCGGTATGTTGTTAGAAATAAAATAAAAAATGAACTCCAGGAAAAAAAATGTGATACTTGTTATTTTTAATTATCAACTATTGAAAATAAATATTCTTTCTTTATTTAAATATTACATATTCTGTATCCTGTTTTGGCCTTTACTTCAACCAATCTCTGTTTAGAATCCTACGATAGTCAGAAGCACCCTCGATGAGTTATAAGAAAGAAACTTCAACATTTTGATCAGCTTGGAAACACTTCCCACTAGCCACCTCACCTTTCATTGGACTGATGCCATTCTCAAACTGCTCTCCATGGTGACGGTCGTTGATGGTCATGTCAGCGAGGGAGTTCGCCATTGCATTGGCTGAGTTGCAGTGGTTAGAGTGGCTGTTGAATGAATCGTGTTGCTGGTCCATGGCAAATAAGGATCAGTCTGAAAGGGTAGAGAGGAAATAGTGAAGGGAGGCAAAATAGGAATTCGGGAATAAAAGGAGAAGGGTGGGGGGTAGAGAGAGAGAGAGAGAGTGAAAAGACGAAGAATTTATCGGCATTTGTCTTAGAGAAGCCCTTACTTCCCAAGCACAGTCAAATTCCAGATAAATATACTGTAACCTCACAACAAAAATCTGCAGGAGTCCAAATGTCTGTACAATAATGAGCAAGGGGCTTGTGTCAATAGAAATCATTCACAAAGACCATCATCATCTTCTACTGGGATCATAGGCTCAATGTAAACAGACCCAAGGCCTATTCAAGCCAAGCTATTTATATGCGCCAACATGTAGGTCCAGCATAGGGTTTCAAACATGCTCACCAAAATAGTACACTCAAGCAGAAGTGAGTGTGCTCTCTTACACCAAGAGCCAAGACTTCCTCTTAAACGTGACTGCTTACTTCATTGTAAAAGCAAATGCACAGAAACAGATGAATTCACTCATAACTGCATGTCTTTTAGTGCCATCGGTGAATAGAGTTCATTAGTCAATTAAGCATTTATATGGTTTAGGGCATGTCAAGAACGTTCAGGTATCCCAAAAAAAAAGCTTCATTAAAATCATAGGTGGCATTCAAATAAAAGTGCCTGGAAAGCATGAATATACTGAATGAAATGCTAATGGCACTTCTGTCATGATTTATAGCATCTATTAAAAAGGAAATGTTCCTACTCATAGATACAAAAGTCCTATATTATGGTCCTCACTACACTGATCACTGCATGTGACTACATTTGGCAGTAAGAAGATCTTGCATAAGCTGGCAGCTAGTTGCAATATAGAATTGTTTAATTGCAATCGGCTGCAATTTATTACAGGTAATATACACATAATCTGGAATTTATGTAGAGTTTGTTTTTTATATATATACAGTGGGGCAAAAAAGTATTTAGTCAGCCACCAATTGTGCAAGTTCTCCCACTTAAAAAGATGAGAGAGGCCTGTAATTTTCATCATAGGTATACCTCTATAACTATGAGAGACAAAATAGGAAAAATAAACCCAGAAAATCACATTTTATAAAGAATTTATTTGCAAATTATGGTGGAAAATAAGTATTTCATCAATAACAAAATTTCACCTCAATACTTTGTTATATACACTTTGTTGGCAGTGACAGCGGTCAAACGTTTTCTGGAAGTCTTCACAAGGTTTTTACACACTGTTGCTGGTATTTTGGCCCATTCCTCCATGCAGATCTCCTCTAGAGCAGTGATGTTTTGAGGCTGTCACCGGGCAACACCGACTTTCAACTCCCTCCGAAGATTTTCTATGGGGTTGAGATCTAAAGCCAGGCTAGGCCACTAAAGCACCTTGAAATGCTTCTTGCGAAGCCACTCCTTCGTTGCCCGGGCGGTGTGTTTGGGATCATTGTCATGCTGAAAGACACAGCCACGTTTCATCTTCAAAGTCCTTGCTGATGGAAGAGGGTTTTCACTTAAAATCTCACGATACATGGCCCCATTCATTCTTTCCTTTACACGAATCAGTCGTCCTGGTCCCTTTGCAGAAAAACAGCCCCACAGCATGATGTTTCCACCCCCATGCTTCACAGAAGGTACAGTATGGTGTTTTTTGATGCAACTCAGCATTCTTTCTCCTCCAAACACAAAGTTTTATTTTGGTTTCATCTGACCATGTGACATTCTCCCAATCCACTTCTGGATCATCCAAATGCTCTCTAACAAACTTCAGACGGACCTGGACATGTATTGGCCCTTGTGACTTTGCTCCCAGCTCTCTGCAGGTCATTCACTAGGTCCCCCGTGTGGTTCCGAGATTTTTGCTCACAGTTCTTGTGATCTTTTTGACCCCACGGGGTGAGATCTTGCGTGGAGCCCCAGGTCGAGGGTGATTATCAGTGTTCTTGTTCAGTTGATTTCTTCACACCAAGCTGCTTACCTATTGCAGATTCAGTCTTCCCAGCCTGGTGCAGGTCTACAATTTTGTTTCTGGTGTCCTTTGACAGCTCTTTAGTCTTGGCCATAGTGGAGTTTGGAGTGTGACTGTTTGAGGTTGTGGACAGGTGTCTTTTATACTGATAACAGATGCCATTAATACAGGTTATGAGTGGAAGACAGAGGAACCTCTTAAAGAAGAAGTTACAGGTCTGTGAGAGCCAGAAATCTTGCTTGTTTGTAGGTGACCAAATACCTATTTTCCACCATAATTTGCAAATAAATTCTTTAAAAAATGTGATTTTTTTTGGATTTTTTTTATCTTATTTTGTCTCTCATAGTTGAGGTATACCTATAATAAAAAATTACAGGCCTCTCTCATCTTTTTAAGTGGGAGAACTTGCACATATGGTAGCTGACTAAATACTTTTTTGCCCGACTGTAATTTTGAGTTAATAAATCAATATTGGCAAATATCCTCTTAATGAGATAATTTCTCCAATTATTTGCTGTTAGCCTGTAAATGAATACATCTGAATTCAACATCATGCAACATCATGCAATCATGCAATCGCTTTACATGTCAAAATAATCATGCTTTTTTTTAGATGGCATAGTGGTTTAGTGGTTAGTCTTACACCTGCAGGGTCCAGGTTCAATTCCCGGCCAGGTTTAATTACGACCTCTGTTGTGTGAGAGGTTTGCATGTTCTCGCTGTTTTTGGTGGGTTTCCTGCCACATTCCAAACACTAGGCTAATTGGCGTTCCAAAATTGTCCTTATTAAGTGTGTGCGCTTGTGATGGATTGATACCCTGGTGTGGTGTACCCCACCTCGTGCCCTAAGTCCCCTGGGATACGTTCCAGTCCTCTACACAGGATTAAGTGGTATAGACGCTGAATGAGTAAGTGAGTGTTGTTGTTTTTTTAATCAAATCTTACAGCCCTAATGGCAACTCAACCTTCAAAATACAAAATAATTATATATCCTGCCTGACACGTCAGCTGAAAGCACACTCACAGTTGTGACACGCGCAACCCTGTCCTCTAGACAAACTCTGACACGTACCTCCATTTGCCCTCTGAGCTTAATGTGTCTCTCCTTATATATTCAAGTCCAAGTCTAGACATGCAATCAGAAATGTAGAGATAGCAGCAGTTCCTCCATTAGAAAGAATGCTACCCTCAGGGCATATGCTTAGAAATGCTGTGTAGGGGGAAAGTGGAAAGACCTTGACTAAGCCCTAAACCCTGTTACAGAGCAAGATCAGCTCAACTGTATCCTTTACCGTACATTCTGGACAGATGTCTGTCTAGACATGCAAGGAAAGGGACAGCGGGTTCCACAGGGTGCCTGATTAGGATTGCCTTGGGAAGTAGACGCACTGTTTGACCGAGCTTCCCGAGCCTTTAGGAGATCATTAAAACTGAAGGGATATTTTGTCACCAAACAAACAGCTTGCTCATTCACTTTTCATCTCAACACTTTCCACAGGCATCCAAATACGGGATATGTCTCACACAAGAAAAAGAGACTGAAAGAAATATTGAGCATGCACTTCCAGGATTCAGAAAGAAACTACTTTGCCTGGTGGGAAAAATCTCACCTGGTTTATACGCCATTAGGATACACAAACCTTACAGAACACGTGATGTTTGTACAAGGATCCGGCTGATGACCATTTGCTTCTTCACTCATTTACTGCCTCGCTTGTCAACCACCCAAATCGGGTTTTTGACCCTTCTGCTTATCTAGCTGCAAACTATAACATAGGCAGGGTGAGGGTCATCTCTCTACAGAAGGACATGAAAAACCAGCCAACATGACATGGTCTTTTCCTGCTGATTGAGTACTCAGCTTCAAGGACAGATAGAGATCACATCGTACTTACACAAGGAGGTGTCTTTGTTTGGTGTTTTATTAGAGGGGAGCGCAAAGGTGGACCAGTGTCATGTATGTATAAGCATTTGGAATGCAAGCTTGGCCCAGAGTCTGTTTCTTCAGCAAACCCACCAACGCAGGAGGGAAATGAAGGTTGGCGTGGAGGATTAGATAAACAACGATATTGACACAGCAATAAAAAGACACGCCTTATTTTACAGTTATTATCCACGAAATACACAAACCTGTTCAGGTCGCCATATGTACAGGATGTAACTCAAACAAGTTTGTATGAGTTTTTTTCATGAGAACACACACAAACACTCTGGCATTTCTGTTTTCTGTTTTTTTTTTCAGTAGCACATATTTAATTCTTGTTAGTGTCAGGACACAGCCTGAATACCAAATGGCTGGACAACCTGATATTTGCTCTTCACGGGTTTCTAGACATGTTACTACGAGGGTGTGTCGAACAAAGTACTGTATCTAAGAATAATTACAAGCTATGCCTGGATGCTACTGTAAGATGGGTCACCAAGTTTAAAAGACATCACTAAAGCCACAGTTTTACGTAACCATGGCTGCATTTCCAGACTGCTGGGTTGCCATGTTCACTGACCTAGAAACGCATCTGATTCAAATAGAGTTGCATAGCGAGTATTCACCCTGAAAGCCCTGAAATGGATTTACAGCAATTGCGATTTTGATACAAATTAACACATTATTCAACAATATTAAGGTGTGATAGTAATCCATATTCACTATTTAGACAAAAGTATTTGGCCAAACCTGCAATGACATTGTATCCAAATACTGTACATATACTTCAATATGGAGTCGGTCCCCCTTTTACAGCTATAACAGCTTCCTGTCCACAAGGTTTCAGAGTGTTTTTGTGGTAAATTCATGCTTATTTATTCAGTAGAGCATTTATAAGGTTAGGCACTGATGCTGGACAAAAAGACCTGTCTCACAGATCTCCATTCCAGTTCATCCCAAAAGTGTTGAGGTCAGGGCTCTGTGCTTGGGCCAGTCAAGTTCTTCTAAACAGAACCCATCAAACCATGTCCCACAGTCGTGTTGGAATAGAAAAGATGTCTTGGTATGCTGAAGCCCTTCACTGGGAATAAGGGACCTGATTAGAACACCTCAGTTCAATAATTAACATGTTTGGCCGAATACTTTTAGCTGGCAAAAGTGCATAGTTGCAAAAGTGTATTCACTCCTTTTAGATTTGTGGTTGCTTATTTGACTAATGCTTTTGACTTTGACCTAGCTCCTATATTAAAAGTCATGGGCGTGACATATTATTTCCATTTTTAACACAGAATTTATCGACACTTCAAGGGATTTGAGATTGTTTTAATAAATAAACTCTAATCATATATAAATTTCCAGAATTTGTCCAGTCTTATCTTTATGACGCCTTTTTTTAGGTATGTTCTTCAACAAACTTTAAGCCTTCCATGAACACGTGTATAAATAGACAATGTGGACCCCATTCAACTAATTATATCACTTCCTGCAACTGGATGCACCAGACCTAATTTAGGAGTTTCACAGCAACACAAGAGATACTCATATCTTTTAAACATTTTATTTGTAAATAATTATGCTAATGATTTTGATCCTTCCACAGACACCTGCTATTTTTGTGTAGTTTCATGAAATTAATTAAAGCTAAATTACTTCAAGTTGTAATACTAAAAGTATTACAGGTTTTAATACCAAAAAATGTCAAAAGCATCAGTATTGACACTGCATGACACTATAGATATATAGTAAAATTGGATATAGTTTCCATCATGATCACATATCTTAGTCCTGGGTAACGTAATTATCTACTTCTATTTATCTAACTAATTATCTACTATCTATCTAATTATCCAGTAGCTCCCCTGGTATCTGGTGATAAAAAAAGCCCATTAAAGGTTTTGTCCTAAAATGTCTGTGCCACTGTTGATCCTGAGACTGAATCATCAGGGCTTGTGGTGTACCACCTGAAAGATTATATGTTTTGCAAAAAACAGAATTACATGGCAAAACCCTTGTGTGTGATTGAGGATGGTACAGGATCAGGGTGCTCTCCTCATGGATGACTGCCCTTGCCTCTCTGACCCAGCTTCAGTCAGCACTGTATTCTTTGCCCAATCTTATAACCTACCCATTCTCTCCAGATCTTTTTCACTCTCTTTTTAATCCTCTTTCTCTACCTGCTTTGCGAAGAAGCAAGCAATTACATAGTTGCTCTAACGTACAGTACTGCAAAAAGGCGCGGGCTACTGCTCATTTCTTGCATGTTTAATGTAGTCTTGAGGAATAATTTTCCAGGCTTATAGGGCTTTCTCAACACTCATATTTGGCAAGTTTGTGGCTCTCATTTTTTAGTCCATTCCCTGTACCTGACCAGTTTCAGTAACCTATAAATCATTCAAGCACAAAAAAAAAACAAAAAAAAAACAGTGAGAAACAGGTGCAGATGATGACGGACGAGCAGGCCGGTGATTAGTATACTGCTGATGCTTTTTGCTGAATGGTGAGTGGCTGGAATGGACAAGAGGGGAAATGAAGTTGCTGCTGAGGTTGTTGATCCACATAATTTAATATAATTTAATTTAATATCAAGAAATGAACTTTTGCATAGTACTGTACGTCCATGAACACTGTATATGAAAGAAATACCTAAATGGGTCATTCCATATCAACCTGTGTTAAGATGGTATACATAACTTATATAACTTTGTATTTATGACCAGGGCAGATCTGAATGGTCAGTTGACTGGGGGTTTGTCTACAATTAGATCTATATAATATTTTGCCGTTTAAAAATTTTTCAATAATATAATATACGTTTCCCTTACTTTGCTAATTGTCAGGCTACTGTTTTGTTGATTCTTTATTATCAAACCTTAAAGGTCCTATATTTCATAATTTCTTTAAAAAGTTCTCAGATCTCCACAAAAGTGTGTCTATTAATACTTCAACGGGAATATCCCTCATATTATGCATTGTTCATACCTTGATCTCCCTATATTTTACCCCTTCTCCTAACACACCGTTTCTGTGTCTATGTAAATGAGCTACTGTTCAAGTCGAGGGAGGGTATTTTATTGTTTGAGGTCACAATAGGGGAAAATCTAATTGGCTTGTTTAAGCCCTGGCTAATACAAAAATAAAAAAAAAGGATTTAAAAAAAAAGCTGTGAATCTTTCCCCCATGTTTATTGTTTGTACACACCCACTGGAGACTCATCTGAATGTCTATAAAATATAAATAATATGATATATGATAAATATAATTTGTCAAAAAACCTTCTGAAATAATTTTGATTTATCTTTACCAGATAGTCCAGCCCTGAAATTGTGCCAGCTTTGCAGTTTTAGAAATTTGCCATGACACACTGCTCAAATGTGTACTGGTTATATTCATGTAGTAATCGAACATCACATGTTCTAGTCACCTTTCACCAGTTAAATAATGCAGTTTAAAGAATATCAACTGAAATCTGTGTTTTACTGCATTTCACTGGTAATGAAAATTTAAATATACTGAATAGAAGATAAGAATACTAGAGATAACATCCATCAGTACTCCAATTCAATTACCATTCCTGCCAGTCTGTGCAGTTAAAGTGGTTTTGTAAGCTGAGGCAGTCATGTGGGAAAAACATTTTCACCCTTTTATTTGTTGATCGGTTTACAGCTGTTGTGTCTTAACACAGTAAAGAGCTGCGAAAAGGATGTTGCATTCCTAAAAGGCCCCAGCAAGGCACTCTGGGAAACGGGACCATGAGGAATCCCATAAATGTGAACTTCTGGAATTCTTTTCGTCATGGTTCCGTTGGAAGGTCTAATGGCCTAAGTCTATGCAGCTGCACATTTTCAATGAAAAACATGATCCCCAATGCCTGTGGCACTGATTCTTATCTCAGCGTGCCGTGCCAGCTTGTCTGGGAAGGACCCTGATGATGTATCGAGCTTATTCATAATTCCACTCTGTTGCTCCAATTAAACACTCATGCAAGAAAGCTGCTTGAAGTAGTCGCTGAAAAAGTTTCTTCTTTTTGAAAGCCTGCCAATATCAATGCCAAATTTACAGTTTTAGAATATTACACAATTTTGTAGTAAATATTTATAAGCCAGGTCTAAATACAGTATTTTTGTCCAAAAAGTAGTAAAAGTGCATCACACTTTATAATAAAAACATCTAATTCTTTACTGGAAGTCCATGAACTGCAAGTACTGCAGACTACTGATCTGAAATGTGTCTATGACTTGCATTATACTGGCTGGATGGACTTTCACAGGGTGGGGGTTGGGATTCTTGGCACCAGGATATCAGGATGTTGAACGGCAGAGTCAAATAAACAGTGTTGTACCATGCATACACTGAGAATCCAGTCAAGCTGCATCAAAAGAATCATACAATACAACCTTAGTCACATTCTATAAGCAGGGCATATATTGTACATATGAAATGTATGTTGCATGTTGTCACATGTACTGTAGGTTGAATGTTCTTGCACTGACTTGCTCGTTTGAGCTCCTATGTCGCTTGGACATTTGCTGCGTTGTGAGGAAGAATAATATTAAGCTTTTACACTAAAATTTTACATGTATTACTGCGTATGAATCATAACTAATAACCCATTAATCTGTCTCCTGAAATAAACATGCCTTGACTTACAGGCAACTACTGCTTTTACTGGGACTGTGACATCCTCATTCTAAATTTGTTCAGCAGTAGTCTTGGTGAATTGCCTGTAACTGTAGTGCAAACTGCAGAAATAAATGCTGTCATCATTTCTTACTTATTACATTTATGCTCTGCATTAAACATGAAAGTAAAACACAGATGTGAAGGCAGTTAAACATGTTTTATAGAGTAAGATAGAGTACTTTATACTCTAAAACAATCCGCTTTCAGAGCCTCTTCCAAACGATTTAGAGGAGTTATTAATAAACTTACATTTACTATGTCCATGGCAGGGAAAAATAAATCAACTTACCCGGCTCTCCTTTTTTTCTTTTTTTTCTTTTTTGCTAAATTTGTATTTATGTAAACACGTCTAATGTGAAGTCAGTTTCATTTCAGCAGGGACTCTCAAATATGATCTGACAAGACAGAGTCCAATCACATTAACTGGATTTTTATGACTTTAACACACCTGATTCAACAGAATGACTGATTCCACAAATTCAGTAAATGTTTACGAGTATAGAAATGACTACCCTTTGGCACTACAGATGTTTAGCGATTTGGATCCCAAACAACAAGATGCTCATATCGTATTCTATCAAGGTGCTTAGGAGAAAATTTCCTTCAAGGAAATGAACATAAACAACCATAAACGCTGACAAAGTGTTTCTTCATCAAGAAGGCACTCATAATGCCACCATGCATGATCACTTCCAATTCTTTTCTCAAACAGATCACCAAATGATGTGCAGATATATGTCTTATCTAAATTAGGTCAAAATACAGCAATACCTTAAGGCATTCTTTCGTCAAGAAATTCCAGACAGTGCCTATATTTGCTTCCTCCCAGTCCCCGGGCAATGCAGAACGATGAATACATGATGCACATGTGCTGGTGCAGAAACCTAGCCCTAGACCTTATGGTAGTCCCTTGAGGACTGGATTGGAAAACAATGGCTTTAAGATGCATCAGTGAAGATGTCATCTGTCAATAGAAGGAATAGCTGCAAAAATTACCACTGAGAGTAATGCCAGGGCCTCTTTTCACCCCCTCCTCCAATCCAATTAAGGTCCATGTGCATGCAGGATAACAGGCTTAATAATCAGCACTGCATGTCTTATATAGTGCATCAGCAAGCATAAGATAGACAATATGTAAATCTTCAGACACATCTATTCATGCACATTTGGTGTGCTTTTGCACGGCTTTCTCTGTGACTGAGCCTTTTCTCTTTTTTTTCCCCCCACACAGTCAGGTGCATGTCTATAGGCGATGACATAGCCTGGAAAACCGTCTCGAGCCGACAAAGGGACTGCATTTCCATCCATACATGCAACGGCTGGAGCGCGCTTCTGCGCAAACTGATGCCCGCGCAACGATAATGATGATGATGATGAGAAGATGCTTTGTGCTTTTTTTTTTCTTTCTTTTTTTTACGCATGGCGAGGCGTTCATTAGATGAAGAAAAAACACACAATGGTCCAATGAAAAAAAAAAAAAAACACAACCTACAACAGCAGCAGCTGCAACAAAAATAAACCCGACATGTGGGGGAAATTTTTTTTTATCTCCATTTAATCACAGAATGGGAGAAAAACGTGTCAATCACAGGGACACATGTTTTTATTTATTTATTTTTATTATTTATTTATTTATAAGGGAGTGGGACTGCCATAATAAATACCGTTACAGTGGAAAGGTGGGTTTTATTCCTAAGCCATTCCTTCTTCATAGGGCATTTTATCATCTTCTCTGCTATTCCGAGCAAAATATTATTATTATTATTATTACTACTACTATGAATTATATTATGCACAGGGCCGACGGTCTCTCATCTCGTGCAAATGAAAAAAAAAAAGAAGACAGAAATGCAGCCCAGTATAATAACATGCGCCGCCTTTAAAACCCGACAATTCATAAACGCAGCGTTTCTGGTGTAATTCACGTCGAATGCAACAAAATAATGAATAAACCCAGTATTTTAGATGTTAATGGAGAAAGCATTGCTTACCTGCCCCTGCCGAAGGCGTTATTGTCTCTCTGCAGCTGCAATCGCGCACACTGTTGCCTGGCGCAGTTCCTTCAGCGACCTGATGGAGGCCGGGGGCGCTAGAATCACATCCCCTGACCGTGCTCCAATTACGCACGTGTTCTCCCCCTCAGTGCTTTCTCTGGCAGACAGTACGTCCTAGAAAACACTTTAATACAATATAAATTACAATTACTTTACGTTGATTTCTCCAATACAAAAGGAGTTACATTTATTTTATATGGCTTTTTTTCTGTCACGGTCAGAGGTGGGCAAAGTACACAAATCCTTTACATGAGTACATGTGGAGATTCCTTAGGGCAAATATTATTAAAGTGAAATTAAAAGTTCTCCATGCACATGTACAGTACACTTGAGAAAAAGTAGTTACCTTCAAATTTACTCTATTTAGCTCAAAGTAGGGTTTTTCATAGTAAAGTTCCTTTCCACTTTTGGTCACGGCCCAGTCACACCATGGTAAAAAAACAACAACAACCTGACATCATCTCTATCTAGACTTTAGACTGCCCTCCAAGATGCTTAAGAACTTTTACTCCTCCACCATCCTGACAAGAAACATCACAACCTGATGCACCGTGCAGGACAGACGAGCTCTACAGAGGGTGGTGCCATCAGCTGAGCGCATCATCCGCACCGAGCTCCATGACCCGCACCCAATCTATAGCAAGCGGTGCTGGAACAAGGCCAGGAGGATAATGAAGGATCTCAGCCACCCCAACAATGGACTGTTCTGTCTGCTGCGGTCAGGAAAGTGCTTCCGTTCCCTAAGGGCCAAGACGGAGAGAAACTGAGGAGAAGCTTCTTCCCGCAGGACCCTCAATCAGAACACCACACAGGGATAAAGAATCTGATTCATTCATTTACTTTTGTTCCCTTACACAGTAAACACTCTCCCTACATTCGTGGTAACACACTACTCATCACGTTGCACATTTACACAGTGCTTACATGTTGCACACCTCTGGTACTTTGCACATAGTTCTGCATGTTCTTGGACATTGCTCATTTCTCTAACTGCACTTGCCTGTAATTTCCCACTAAGCATGGGGAAAACATGCAAACTCCATGCACACTGATCCAAGGTGGAAATCAAGCCACAGTATAAATACAGCATCTATCAAGCAAAATTATCATAGATAAAACAGTATTTCAAAATATGTAGAAAAGGAAACGATAAAGTTAAAACTTAAAAGTAGTTATTTTTTAGTAGTTAGTATTTAGGCACAACTATGATATATCTGAAGGGTCATTAGCTCTCTTTAATATAACCCTAAACCTATGCAGACAAATTCAACTTCTTTTGCAAACAATTCGTTAAGTAAGACATCAAAGTGTTAAAACCTTGTTAACCTTGGGTGCTGATTATAATAAAAAATATATTTCACTGTTATTATTTACAATATATGCTCTACATGTTCACTCTTATTCTCTGACCCATTGTATTATGTGGATAACTGTTAGTTAGATTATATTAGACTGGAAAAAGAACGAGTCTTGTTAAATTGACTAGTATGTAGAGTAGAAAGTGGTTGCTCAGACATAAGCCTTCTCATTCGAGCATCATGAGCTCAGATTAAGTTCTGAGTTCAAGCTGATTTTGCTGGGCCATTAAGCAAGGCCTTTAACCCTTATTGGCTCCGTTCTATAAACGAGATAATTATAAGTCACTCAGTATAATAGTGTCTGCCAAATGCCATAAAATGCAAATGATATTTGGATACACATAACTGGCCATTATATTCCCATTTATTTCTGACTTTTGGGGGAAATCCAGTACATGCCCAAATGTACTGTATATATACACTTAATAAACATCTAATATATATTTATACAAGATCTTTACAAGATTTTTGTTAATCAGCTTAGAAAATAATCAGGAATAATGCAGTGATGTTTCCTCAAAGCTCTATGGTCCATGGTTTGATCCTGAGCTTAGTTTCCTCCAAAAAACATTCAGGTACTTAGAATTAATAAGAACTGTGATCACCGTGCCCTGCAATTACATCCAGTGTTACCGGCATATGCTCTGATAAAGTGGTTCCAGTGGATGAATTAATGAAAAGCTTAATATAGAACTTAGCATTGCATAACATCCGGCTTTCCGTTGCACATCAGTTTCTAAGTTAATATAAAGCCACTAAGAAAAAGGCATCTCCGGTGTCTATTCTGCTGTTCATTTTTATGGATTTTAGTCTCCTCAACAGTATCACTATATGCATTCTCACCAAATGTTAAGTAGTGGACATGGAAAAGAGTATGTTTCAGATTGTTCTATATATTACTGAAAAGAAATAACAATCAGATTTTATCGTGAATCATTATTAATTAAAAGAAGGTTTAAATAAGATTTTATTTAATTTGCGAAAGACTGCTAGTGAGTTTGTAAACGTTTTGGTCATTAGCTTGCTTTTATAAGTATATAAGTATAAATACTATAAGGTAAACATATTTACAGACCATATTCACTACATTTCCAAAAGTTCATGCAAACAAGTTAGCATAAAAGTATACAAACACCAGAATTGTTTTTTCTTTCTGTGCTATAAGTACCTGGTACAGACTAAAAGGTTGCTGATTTTGGCTTCACTCATGAATCGTGTTGTATATGATTCTGGGATGCTCGTGTTTGCAGACTTTTTAAATAAAGTGGTCAGATTTGTGTGCATTAGCAGTACTCATGTTTTAACTTCCAGTGTCCATGCAGGCATGACTACAGCTGTTGGGATTACAGAATGCACTCCAACTATTGTGGTTCAAACCAATTTTTCAGAAAACAGTGCCACAAAATTACAATGGTCAGAATAATGAAGTGCTGGTAGATGGTTTGCATATTAAATTGGTAAAGCCTAGTGAGGAGCCTTCATAACCAGTCCAGAAGGTTACCACATAGGAGTTGCTTTAAAATAACAAGTATACATTATAAATATTCTGTTATGATATACAGTATTATAATACTGTCAGATTATTGCCATATAGATATGCCAATGGTCTTAATTCAGTGTGCATGGAGTATTTAATCATTTGGCTTGGGTGCGCCTTTGACTCTCTCCTTGGGGTCTGTGTGCATGGGAATAAATACAATGGTCACCATTGGTTTCACAGTCCCTATATGGATGAATATTTAATATTAAGATGACCAGGCTATGATGACACAGTAGTAATTTCCTTACTTATTTCCTTTATTTTTTTCCCTTACTTCCACTCCTCCTCATTTATTCTCTTATCTTGTGTTTGCGTTGATCAGACTTCACTGGCCTGAGAAATTTTGCACAGCTAGGAAATCCCATGAGATTTTTCTCTCATTCAAGTTAATGTTTGAATGTTGGGGACTTTATTTTTTTTTATTCTTTCTCTCACACACCCACATTTTCTGTTTGGAAACGAGCCCAGGAAAACATCTGTCACTTTATTTTCCCACAGTTGAGGAAAGGGATTTGTCCCAGGGCCAGGCTCCACAGTTTGGTAGGTGTGTGTGTGTGTGTCCAGATCAGGCTGTATGAATCTAGTGTCACTGCTTTTTAGCATCAGGACAGCATTCAGCATTTAATATTACGTGATGAAAACTCTGCTCTTAAAAAAAAAAAAAAGATGAATTGGACTCTGAGTAGTGCACACACAGTATATCTGTAAAGTGTTTAGACAAAGTGCAAATAAATGTTGTGCCTTGAAGAAAAAAATATTTATTTTTCCTAATAAAAAGGAAAAAAAATGGTCACATAGGTAATGAAGATAATTTAATAACCCAATTAAATCAGTCACAGGGTGATATGGTATAAAATGCCATGTTTGGCCAGTAGGGGTCAGTAAAGAACATGACAGTCAAAGAACAATCTAGAAGCCGATGACGTCACAAGCCAAACAGTAACTGATTTTTTAAGGCACTGACGTTTTAATTACAATTTTTAAAACAATGGCTTTTAAGGCCTGCTATATTAAATATGATTATTATAAAGTAATAAAGTTACTTAAGGAAAGTAATGCTTTCCTCTTACTATTCAAAGAATTGACGGGAAAATGTAACTAATGTAACATTTAAGTAAAAAAATATGAATCATAAAACAAAATTAACATTAAAATAAAATTGATACTTGTTAGATTACATTTCCTTTACATAGATATAGAAACAAAATAAAAATCCAATATAAAGGGTATAAAAGATAAAGCTATAATCGTAGAGAACTTATTATAATTTTATTATTATTATTATTAGCCGGACATCATTGATTTAAAAGCCACCCTGCCTAACACCCACTTATACTGCAGCATATCATTTCTTTTTGCACACCACTAGGTGGTATGTGTGACCCATTCATGACAAAAAATTTTAACAGCAATACAGTACAGTTCTCTTTCGTTCTTTTTTTCAAATTATTTGCATTAACACTTTGAATACATTTAGCTTTAAGAAAAAAGAAAGACTAAATGTTCGAGTCCATGATAGTAAGTCTATTCCACTTTAAAAGCTGGTAAAACTCTGCTGGATTCTGGTCCTGTTACACCGTCATTGTGTCTCCATCTTCACTTCCACATCGGGACATTCCTGTTTTTGTGCCCGGTAGTAGCCTAGCAACTGTTGGTTTCCCACTAAACCCTTTTTAAAGTTGGATAAAGAGGTAATGACATAGAGCTGCCTATATTACTTGCTTGCATGAGGCCTGGAATCTAACCGGAAACATTATATTGTTTGTTTATGTAAAGATTAAGATTAATGAATTGAACTCATTTGTACATGTCATGTGTTACATTCAGACAAAATCTGTTGTTGTTTTTAATAAAGTACCAAGACAAGAACAGAGTACTTGTCTGGCTCAGGCACGGAGTGCCTGGCTGGCGAGGGAGTTTTATCACTTTATTCTTATCCTGGAACTGATCTGCTTGTGCCTGTCAGAAGTGTACAGAGAGCTACTGCATCTAACCTGTCAAGTCTGCATTCAACTCCTATGAGTAATGATTTTGCTCTCAAATACCGTTCTTTATTTTAATTGAGAGGCTTTTACCCAATGAGACTAACAAGTGGGGAACAATCCGATTCAAGCAAAGTGCTGACCATTGATGGTGTAAGAGGCTTTCTCAAGAGGCTTTTACACCACAAATTTGGAGGCATGGTGGCATAGTGGTCAGCACTGTCGACTTGCAACTCCAGGTTCTTGGTTCCATTCTCCACATGCCTGGGGGGTTAATGTCCTCCAGGAACTCTGGTTTTCCAAAGACATGCAGACTAGGCTAACTGGCCTTTCCAAGATTGCTCTGTGGTGTGTGAATGAGCATGCGAGTGTGTGTGTGTGTGTGTGTGTGTGCCCTGCAATGGATTGGCACCCCGTCCAGGGTGTACCCCATCTCCAGGGATAGGCTCTAAGTCCCCCATCACCCTGTATGCAGGACATACAGTATACAGTGTTACAGATGGTGAGTGAGTTTGTCTATCTGTTTGGAGACCTCAGGGTTGTTGCCTGGGTGTTTGACGTTGTTTGATTGTTTCTTAATCCAGCAAAAACACTGAGGTGTTTAAAATTTTCCAACAATGCTACTCCTCCTGCTACACTTGTACTTGGATTACCCAGTCTAACCTATCAGTGACATTGCTGTGCTGAGAATTCCCCAATGCCAAATTGTACAGACATGGTAGTCCCTGTTCTTTGATCTAAATTTTGCATAAAATTGGAATATAAAAAACCTGAATGTATGCAGGGTTGTTGTTCTAAGCCTTCCATGTTTGTAGTTTTGTTTGGTAATGTGTTAAAAACTTCTGTCCAACCTTTTTTCTTTTTTAATATTTCTTGCACAGTCCCATCTTTGATTCAGTTGTTAAATCGTTCTCTTGTTGTAAAAAAAAAAATGCTGCAAAAGTAGTAACAGTTTAAAACAATTAATTTTTTTTGTCTTTAATGTAAAAATTATCACTTTTATTCTTCCTTTTTTTTTTTTTACCTTTAAGTCGGTTGTATGCGTACCTAAAATTACCGCCTTCAGTGAAAGTAAAAGTGACTCTCTCTGTGAAGTTGGTTCCTTACATGCTCCTGTTGGTACCCAGTCAAAATTCTCAGTTAAAAAGGTGCCATTTTCTAAGCTCGTTATTACATATAGATCATGAAATGAAACCTGTGATTCTGATCTGTCATCTTATATACATTTTGGGATCTCAATCTGAGGTGTATTTGATGTATAGTTAAAATTGTGTATTGTCATTCTAATACTTATGGAGGGGATTGTATATGTCTATGCCAAGGTTAACTCAAGACAGGTGGACCTGATGGCCAGTGATTATGATTAAGACAGTGCTCTATGCCTCCCTCTAGTGATGCCTTAAGGTCAAGTCAGCTGTCTCCTTACTCACTCACTCACTCACTCACTCATACAGCTCATCATCATCATCATCATCATCCTGTATTTAGGGTCGTAGAGGGGCCTGGAGCCTATCCCAGGAGACTTAGGGCACAAAGCGGGGTACAACCTAGACAGGGTTTATCCACTGCAGGGCATAAAAACAATTGACTCCAGACCCTGGAGGTGCAAGGTGACAGTGCCTCTTTAAGGAACCTTTACTCATCTGTTACAGAAGGGACAAAACATCAAAGACATATACTGTATGTAAGGAGTGAACTAAATGTTTAGCCTAATACAGTACAATCTTTTACATGCAACCATTCTAGATGTTCCACAGATTTATTATCCATCACTTATGATGCATCACCAGAGGTGTTTTTGTTGTCCGGTAAATAAAAAATGCTATGAAGTGTGAGAATTAAATATTTATTTTTTTCAGTGGCAAGAGTTCATTTATTCACCTCCTATACTACTTATCCTATACAGAGTCGGAGGAAGCCTGTAGCCTATCCCAGGAAACTTTAGGCCACATGACAAAAACACACACGGACCTAAGGTGGGAATCGCACCCTCGACCCTGGAGGTGCGAGGCCTCAGCAGTAACCACTATGCCACCAGGCACATCTTTGTGTGCATTGCTTGATGCTATCATGTGTCTACACAGTGGGTTACTCTTTGATCCCTATAGATTAAATGGCATGTTTTCTTTAAAGCTATTACATCATCAAGCATTAAAGACCCATTTTACACACACCATCACTTTTAAAAAGTATGTCACTCAAACGCTCATATACACTTTCTGACACTTTATTAGGAATGAGTGTTTATTAGTTTTTTTGTTTGTTTCTTACTGCCCAACTGTCCTGTTTAGGGAAGTCTGAGCCTATGACAGTTTCTTGATCTTGGCTGACAGGAGTGGAACCTGAACTAAATTTGGTGCTTTTCTGAACTTTTTTGTTGTAAATGTAAAAAAAAGATATGCATTACTACATCCTTCCTGGCAGCTTGAACCAATCTTAAATTTTTTTTTTCTGCTTAAACCCTAGAGACTGTTGTGTTTAAAAATCCCAGGAGATGTGCAGTTCCTGAAATACTCACAATAGCCCATCTGGCACCAACAACCACAAGCCACATTTAAAGTCACAGAGATCACACTTTTTCAGCATTCTAATGTTTGAAACAATAACTTTTTTGTTCTTTGACCGGTAACTGCAAGAATTTGCAGGTGTACAGGTGTTTCTAACACCTGTAGTGTAAGTTTCAGTTGGACCATGAAGAAATTTGAAATAAAGGCCATTATTATTTTGAGGGGCATTAAACTCTGATTTCTTGTACCCAAAGAATGGTGTTACTACCATATATCATGTGACCTACACCTCCTAATTATTGCATGTGCAGACACTGTACTGAGTAAAGTTCTTGTTATGCATCATTTTACACAGGCTTTGGTTATATCCTGGACTTTACTTAAAAAAAGGCACACACACACACACACACACACACACACACACACACACACACACACGCATGCACACATGCATGCACACACACACAAACACACAGACAAGCATACACACCCACACACAGAAATGCACACCCCCACACCCCCACACCTAAACATGTGTGTGTGTTAAATTATATATATATATATATATATATATATATATATATATATATATATATATATATTAGTGCTGTCAAAGTTAGTGCGTTAACGCATGCGATTAATTTGAAATATTTAACGCATTAAAAAAAAATTACGCAATTAACGCGGTTGCAGTTTTTTTTATTTCCTGTTGTGGCCGACGTGTGTTCAACGTGCAAAGAAGTATGGATAAGACCAAGGAAGGACTTTTAGACGGAAAGTTTTAGTATAAAACTCTGCCGGATGGTTCTGTGGATAAAACAAAAGTAATCTGTACATTTTGCAAAGCCGAATTTAGATACCAGAGAAGTAATTCGTCTTTGACATATCACTTAAAAGCAAAACACCCCACCGAAACAATCTCTACAGGGCCTCGCCAATGTAAATTGCATTGATTGTTTTGAAATTCAAATGACACAAATGGCACATACCTGTGTTTTTATTTCTGTAATAAATATGGCTTTCAAGCCAACAGTTAATTTGGAGAATATTGATGGTTTATTGCAGGTATGTTGTTTACATGAGAAAATCTGTGTTACAAGTTAAACAAAAATTCCAATAAACAATCATATTTGAATTTAAATAGTTTCATTGTCTTGAGTTTACATTAATTATTTACATTTACATATCCAAAAAGTTTCAGTCTTTTAATTGTGATTAATCGCGATTAATTGCAAAAAATTAATTAGTTAAATTTTTTTTTATCGATTGACAGCACTAATATATATATATATATATATATATATATATATATATAGTGTGTGTGTGTGTGTGTGTGTGTGTGTGTGTTAAATTATAAAGCCCTTGATGGAATCTGTTATGGCAAATATGGTTCCAATATTCTTGGTATTACTTTGGTTCTTACGATCAAAGTAATAATAACAAAAACAACAACAACAACAAAAACAACAACGACAATAATAATAATAATAACAGCAACAATAACAGGAACAACAACAACAACAACAACAACAACAATAATAATAATAATAATAATAATAATAATAATAATAATAATTGGTAGTGTTTTTATTAACAATAACACCAATTAAAATAATAAGAATAATAATAATAATAATAACAGTAAGTAATTCATTCATTTTATTATTATTATTATTATTATTATTATTATTTTAAAATGCCACCATAAACATTTAAGGACACATTGATTAGATTTTTTTAATGGACAATTTTATTTATTTATTTATTATTCTTATTATTCTTTTTTTATGTCACATTGAACATTTAAGGATACATTGGTTTAAATTTTTTATGGACAATTTTATTCATTTATTTATTTATTTATTATTATTATTATTATTATTATTATTATTATTATTACTATGATCATTATTTTAAAATGCTACCATAAACATTTAAGGACACATTGATTTTTTTTTCAAAATTAAAATTTTATTAATTAACCAATTAATGAATTAATTATTATTATTATTATTATTATTATTATTATTATTATTAATTAATTAAAATGTCACAATTAACATTTAAGGATACATTGGTTTAGGACAATTTAATTAATTAATTAATTAATTAATTAATTAATTAATATAATAATAATAATAATAATAATAATAATAATAATTATTATTATTATTATTATTTCAAAATGTCACAGTATTGAAACCTTTTTTTTTTAGCCTATTTAATTAGTTAATTAATTATTATCACTACAGTGTTAATACTACTACTACTACTACTACTACCTCTGGTAGTGCACTGTTTTGCCGTAATACTTAGTAAGTGCCCTGATTGGGGCAGCTCCACTACCTGAGGCGACTCTCAGGTTTCACTCGAGCTGCTCCTGCGTCAGCAGCAGCTGTGAAGGAGATTGCTGTGGCCACAAGAAGCCGAGAGTAAAGATTTCAGCTGAGAGCTTTTAAAGAAGACCAAAAGGACTAGTACATCTTAAAACCCTGTGGAAATATTAACCAGGTGTGCAAGGTAACGTATCTGCTCCTGACTCACCACTTGTTGTCATGGGAACGAGGTCAAATCAGGTAAAGTTGCCAGGACCTGAAGCGTTATAGCTCAGGTCTGTAGCCTAGCTGATTGTTTATTAATATTTACTTGTACATTGGTGTGATTTATTCTTTATTTTTGATTGTTTACATGAAAAAAACTTAAAAAAAACCCATTATTTATTTATTTATTTATTTATTTCAGTGATGGATCAATAAATAGGGCTCTAGAATAAGGCTTAAAAAATTTTGTCCAACAACAGAAAGGATTACATCACTTTTTTATTTTGGTGCAGTATGCATCGATATATTCTTGTATATACATATATTCTATGTATATTCTTTTAGCATGTACTTATCTTATAATACTAATATTAATCTAAACATGTATGATTAGGTAGATATTTTTCCTAGAAGGACTACTTTTACTGTGACTGTTTATGATCACATGCTTGGGAGGTATCCATAAAATAGGATAAATTTACTTATTAGAGAATTTAAATCACTAACACCTTCTCTCACTTCTCCTGTACACACACTTTTACAGTCACGTATTCTTTGCCACAACTTTGGCACAAGTTAGACCAAAGAAGTACACTTTTAATCCCTGACACTCAGTGCTAGGCAGACTTGGTGTATACTGTGCACCAGTTAGAGTGCGTTCTGTTGGAGTCCATATCTTTTTCCCATCGCCAGAGGCGGGTCGGTGTTAAAAATAGTTTGTGTCTTCATTTTAAGGCTTGATTGATGCTGTTGGAAGTGCTCGGTTGTACCCCACCATACCTCCACTGTTAATGCACGTTGCTCTAGTCAGCAGTCTTGTTGATGGTCTAGTGGTTGTCCCTTAACCCGCTCACCCTCATTTTTTAAATAATAAAAAAAAATCATTATCTTGCATGACAAAAGCATCTTTTTATATATTCTGAACAATTTGCTGAACAAAACTTACAGGCACTCCATTTATTTTCTTATGTATTATTATAAATGACTGTCCTCTATTGATGTGAAATATATATAAAGCAACTGTTGTCTATTCAGATTGTGTTTGTCTTTTTGAAATATACATTTAACATATCATTTGGTTTAAGCTGAAGGCAGAGAAAAATGTTAGATTTTTGTCTAATAGTTATTCAGTGGTGAAGAGTAGCACAGAACTGACACGAGTACGGTATATTGAACATAAGGCTTTGTAAGGATCTCGTATATGAATGTGATCTCGTTTATGTGTGTTAGAGCATTGAGCATTGAGCATCACATGCTCTTGGACACAGAAGGTGTTGGTTTTGGGTTTCTTTCACTAGGGACACATGTGATCACATGTGAGAGTATGTCTCTCCTTCTTTCTCAGCCTAATGTTGGCACAAGGTGAAATAAGGTTAAAGACATATATTTGAACCTGAAATCCACATTCTTATGTGGTGAGAAGGCTTTAACCTTTTCCTTATCCTCATTTTAATCCCGGTATCATAATAAAAAACAAGGCAACATGAAGGACGTCGTGAGCAAACATCATAGGCATTCACTGGTGCCTCAGCAGTGTACAGAAACTCAGATTAGTTTCTCCATATCAGTCTTTCAGGCTTTTGTGAATATATTGGACAATTAGTTTCCTAATGTACATTACTGAAATATATTAAAATACTGTTTGTGAAAAACATGTACAGAAGAATAAGCATAAAAAAATCTATTGCAAGTTGCTTGCTGTAGTCACTATAAGCTTACTATCCAATTCATACTTTGATTTTTATTACATTACAGCACTCCAAAAATCTCTAACTGAAAAAAGAAAAAAATAAAGTTATATAAAGTAATCTTAAAGCAGGCTATTGTTAATGCAAGGAACGAAAGTTTAAGATTTAAGATTCCAAGAACTTCATCAATCCTAGAGGGAAATAGCGCAGTCTTGGTTACAGTTGCTTATTGTCTTTTTAAAAGATTAATAAATTAAATAAAAATGATAAAAAAAAAAGTTAGTGCAAGTATGTGGTGGTCAGGGGTAGCTCAGTAGTTAAGGCATTGGACTACGGTTTGGAAGATCCCAGGTTCAAACCCCACAACCACCAAGTTGCCACTGTTGGGCCCTTGAGCAAGGCCCTTAACTCTCAACTGCTCAGATGTGTAATATGATAAAAATGTAAGTCGCTCTAGATAAGAGCGTCTGCCAAATGCCAAAATGTAAATGTATGGCACAGCACATGAGTCATGCTAGAAACAAACAAAAAACATTTTATTATCAGATCATGACACTGGCGTACTGAGAAAACTTTTTAGTTTGTTGGTATCCAAGCACTAGTGAGACACTAGGATAAGTGCATTAGTGTAGCAGGGGATTATATAGAGAAGAAAAGTGAACGTTTACTCTCATAACAAGTGTTCTGTACAATCAAAAGTCCCAGTTTGACTCGAACACTCCTTTTATTCTTTGTATTTTTAACTCAGTGTGAATAATTTAGTGCTTGGAAGCAAATATATTTTTTCTTTCATATAATAAATAATAGAATAATAAAATAAATTAGATAAAAAAACAACTGAATAAATTTGTCTAAACACTTAGATCTGGGAATTATATGATAAAAATTTTTAAACTGGCAAAAAAAATAAAGTGTCAGATGTTTATTTCACTTTGCTATACGTAAGGAGGTATTGTGATCAGTTTTATCTAACGTCTATTTCTTTAACGGTCATGGTTTAGTATGGTTTGTGCTCAGATATTACAAATTAAAATGTGTAGTCCTTATTTTTGCTATTTAAAGGTGATTTCTTTCTGAAATAGATCTTTAAGAGTTGCAGGTAAACATATCATTGCCAAGGCTCTTTGCATGCCATAAGCTGTTTGTGCCTTAATTCTGTATTCTTAGTTATATAGTACAGTATACTATACACTTAATAGTGTTTGTAACAGTTACTTTTTATACATGTAGTTCCTAAGAAAACATGCCTCGATCTATGATATAAGGGAGTAGTACCAGCCATAGTACCATGGCGTATAGATACAGTAAGAGGGTCATTCAAGTCAAACCGGGACCTGTCATGGAACTTCTACTGAGTGAAGACATAAAAACTGATTGACATTTACAGAAGACTTTAAGCACAGTACAGTGATGAGACTCATTTAAACAGTGCAAATGTTTTAAAGAAGGCCGCACATCTGTCAATGACGATCAGAGCTCGCTGTCATTTCTGTTAATATTTAGCCAGTAGAACTTCTGATCTTCGAGAATCGACGGATAACTTGTCACCAGTCTGCGCTATCATTCACCAGCACCACTTGCACATTACAGGAACTCAGCTGGGAGTTGTTGCCATATCCATATATCCCATATACAGTCCTGATCTTGTTCCAAGTCATTTCCACATGTTTGGGCCATTAAAGGAGTTCCTGGGAGCCCAGCGTTTCAGACATGAAGCAGACAGTCCGATCATAACTTCAGAGTACTGAGAAAACATTCTACCTTGATGGTATCCAAACGCTAATGAGACGCTGGGATAAATGCATTAGTGTAGCAGGGGATTATATAGAGAAATAAAGTAAGCATTTGCTCTTATAACTGTTTTTTGTACAATCAAAAGTCCCAATTTGACTTGAACGCCTCTTTAATTCTTTGTATTTTTAGCCCAGTGTTATGATACAGATATATATATAAAAAAAAGCACACAATAATTTAGTGCTTTGAAGCAAATATAGTTTTTCTTTCATTCCAGTCTAAACATTTAAATTATATAAACCCCATCTTACAGGGTAAAATACAAAACAGGATTTTGCGAACTTCAGTTTTAAAAGTGGAATTTAAAAGTGCTGACGTTTGGCAGCTTTAATAAGTGTCAGGCAATAAGTCTTACATTACTGAGCATACACTGCATACACACACATACAGAATGTCTCCGACTGAATAACTGTTCTGCAGTTCTACTGTGGATAAAATCATGTACATGGAATTTGTTATTTAAGTTATTTACATTAGAACACATTTGACACTTATTACACATTTGACCAATTTGTTTCTGCAGTATTTGGAGATTATATTTAGAGGTTTTTTTTTTTAACTCAAACACTTGGTTTTTTTGCAAAAATCCAGTCTTGCTTCACTGACTTGTCTTGCTTCACGCACCCAAGCATATCTGTATGCTTATGCACACACACACACACACACATGCACACAAGCATACACACCCACACACAGAAATGCGCACCCCCACACACCCCCACACACAAACACACACTGAGAACTTTCAGCTCTAGACACCCAGAAGGAAAACAGCAATGATATCACTCTTACTCTCTTGCCAGTTGTTTATGACATTTACACTCCCACTATCAAATTTTCAGTGATGCTAAATCTTTCCAAGCACAAACCAGTATCTAGCATAACCTCAGCCCAAGTTTTCACAACTGTTTGGCCACATTAAATAGCGTACAGCCAGCTCTGCCCTCACTGTACTGTACCTCTGTGCACATTTTCACTATTATCTAGAATAACTTGGTTTGCTTTGCTCGGCCAGGCTCGCCAGAGAAAGCTTCGAGAAAGCAGATTGATAAAGAGAGCAAATCTGGAGATGTCACCAGGTCACAGGAATGAATTCTTTCATTTGTGCCATAGAATATTCGCTCACCATGTGCCACATGCCAGGCATGGCTCTAAGTGCTTTTTGAGGAGGGACTCACGTTAAGGACTGATACTGTTGACATGGTATAAAAGAGGACTAGTTGTGTAAGACGGATTATTTTAAGATGCCATACACACATTTGAATTAAGTTTAATTTAGTCCTGGGCTTCACTGAATGTTTGTATATAGTGAATTGCGCACATCCTAGGGAACTCTTGGCCCAGGAAGTTCCCACACTTTTGCTGATAAATGTATGTCAAGTTATATGTGTTTCTTGTGTGCCTAAGATAGACAATTAAGCCGGCAAGTAAGTTTGTCTGTGTGTGAAGGTGTGTGCATAAGTGTGACTTGTTATAGCAAATCAGCAGATGTCTTATTATCATTTTTAGTATTGTTCAAATGGGATAAATATTCCAGATACAGGATTGTTCAATAATGATTATTTATTTATTTATTTATTTATTTATTATAACTGTTTTGTACAGGATTAGACATGTCAGTTTTAGTTTACAGAGACTAGAGTGTCTGCCCAGCGTATGCATTGCTGGTACACCAAAAAATTTTCATATGTATGTGTCTCACACAGTGAAATCTGTGCTGCAGGAAATATTCATTATCTATGGATAAGGAAGCTATATCTAAACACTTACCAAATAAAAAGCCATATAAAGAAGGTAATTTGTTTCTGAATGGGGATGTGTTTATGTCACCTTCCAGCTGACTTCCTTTTTTTGGGTCAAAATTAGTAATTCATATTCAAATAAAAAATTTTACATGTGTTTTAATTTTTTTCTTTTTTTAAATCATAGGTGTATACAGTAAAGATCCTCGTTGAGCAGCCAGCTTTTTTTCTGCATGCTCTCTTCAGTGCCAAGATAGGGGTCATACAGGGTATGTTAGGAGCTGCAAATATTTTTTGTATTTATATTTATTAAATAATTATATTACATTCATATTTAATATTTTTTTAATTTAATAATATTTACCTTGTGTAGATTAATGTTTTACTACAGCAGGCTGCAAAGTGCCTAAAGATGCAATTGAAAAATTGGTTATTTATGCAACAACCTCATTTCCCGTCTCATCTGCTCCAACCACTCAGCATTTAGAATCACCAAGTATACTAATTATTAGCCTGATCATCTGTCATCATCTGCACCTGTTTCTTACTATTTTAAAGTTGAAATTGTTTTGTGCTTGAATAATTCAAAGGTCAATGTATGGCTTAACAAACAAACAAAAATCCTCTGAAACTGCTCAAGACTTTTTCACAGTACTGAACAAATTGCTGACAAACAAGTAGAAAACAGTACCAGTGGTGCCAACTGGAATGTGGCCACCACTAACACAATTTGATCTTGTAACTGGTATATTGAGTGTGTGGATTTGTAGGTTAAAATAGAACTTATATATATATATAAGCAAATTAATACTGAATTAATACACCTTTTTTTAAGGTACACAATATACCGTGCATCCGGAAAGTAATCACAGCGCATCACTTTTTCACATTTTGTTATGTCACAACCTTATTCTAAAATGGATTAAATTCATTTGTTTTTTAGAATTCTACACGCAACACCTCATAATGACAACATGAAAAAGTTTCAAAGTTTAAAATGGAAAAAATTGAGAAAGCACATGCACATAAGTGTTCACAGCCTTTGCAAAATTAAGCTCAGGCGCATCCTGTTTCCCCTGATCATCCTTGAGATGTTTCTGCAGCTTAATTGGAGTCCACCTGTGGTAAATTCAGTTGATTGGACATGATTTGGAAAGGCACACACCTGTCTATATAAGGTTATGTCAGAGCACAAACCAAGCATGAAGTCAAAGGAATTGTCTGTAGACCTCCGAGACAGGATTGTCTTGAGGCCCAAATCTGGGGAAGGTTACAGAAACATTTCTGCTGCTTTGAAGGTCCCAATGAGCACAGTGGCCTCCATGGTAGAGAGGCCAGAAAGTCTTATCAGACCTAAGAATTTTGTTTCGCATGGTCTGAGAGTCCTTCAGGTGTCTTTGGCAAACTCCATGTGGCTTTTACTAAGAAGTGGCTTCCGTCTGGCCACTCTACCATATAGGCCTGATTGGTGGACTGCTGCAGAGTTGGTTGTCCTTCTGGAAGGTTCTCCTCTTTCGACAGAGGACCTCTGGAGCTCTGACAGAGTGACCATCGGGTTCTTGGTCACCTTCCTGAGACTAAGGCTCTTCTCTCCCAATCGCTCAGTTTAGATGACTCTAGGTAGAGTCCTGGTGGTTTTGAACTTCTTCCACTTACGGATGATGGAGGCCACTGTGCTCATATGTGCTGTATAAGTGGAAAGTAGCATCTCAGGTTTGTATAGGCATGTATGCAGCAAAATACCCAGTGCTGAATTAACACTCTGTTAATGAACTCTGACAGTGTTAAATCAACACTGGGCATTTTGCTGCTTTAAAGAATCTTCGGACTGATTTACACATTTTATGTGATGCTGAGCTAAAAATACTGCATAGTTGTGTTAAGAGAACAGATGGCCATGATACAGTCTTTTGTCTGAAATTGAAACCGATTTAATTAAAAACTTTTTCAACTTGCAGCCACTTTAAGGTCATAAACTCAGATCTAATTTTTTTTATTTATTTAACATTTATGGCAAAAGTTTTTAGTATTTCAGCAGTTTTTGAAATGTCGTTAAATAAATAGAGCTTCTTCTTAAAATTTTCAATTATGCAAACTATAAAGGTTTAACACGAACATGCTGATTTGCTGATGATATTTATGATCTTTATGAGGTGTTTACAACAATCCCCTGATCTAATCAAATTTTCCAGACATGTATTTTAAGGAGCAGGAAAAAGCCTGACCCCCAGAATACAAGGAAATAAAATGTAAGAAGGGGGAGGTGTTTCTATCATGTCATATGCTTTTCACTGTCGTGTCTCCTTAACCAGCCACCCCAGAATGGCACAGTGAAGTCTAATAGTGGTGGGAAAATGGCAGAGAGTATCCTTCATCCTTGGCACGAACTTCCGAAACAGCAATAGGAGACAGATTGGGCAAATAGACTCATGGGGGAGGGGTGTGATTTAGCTCTTATTTTTTGGGAATGGGGATTCGGATGGAAGGTTGATTGCCATGTCTGCACCCTTGTGCAAGATATAGTGTGCCATTTTTTCATATTATGGATTAAATTGCCATGCTGACCTGTTTATTGTTATGATGTCAATCAAAGAGTATAGATTATGGCCAGCTGGAATGAGCCAAGTCATCTCGGCTCTGTAACTCGACGCCCAACTGTGATGGCCCATGGCAGCTGGGAGGCCATCGTATCTGTGGTTAGGTGTATGTGTCATGCTGGTTTCTGTGTATAGGAGTTATACTAATCGAGTGCCTGCTCTCTAAAGACACTATCTTTGCCATGCCTCAGCATATTGAACTCTCTTTTATTTTATACATTTGGAGTTACTTAGGCTGTCCTTCATTTTCAGACCTATTGTCCTGTCCTGGTCATTTCCTCATTTAATATTACCTGATGGACTTACATAAGAACGTAGTGTGTAGTATACTTTTCCTATATTTGCGGTATACTTTGGTAAGGAAGGTGATATAAATTTAAGTCAATTATATAGTACTGGACTTTAATAATATCAGCTCATTTGTGATTATTTAAAGATAAGTATATGAAAGATAAGTAATGATATATTGTATGTCACTATATCGTAAGTACTGTAGGAATGCCATGCTTCCACTTCTAAGCCGACTTTCAACCTTCTTCCACACTTTGTCATTACCCTGACACTTTTATAGTGGGTTCAGCGTTCAAGGATTGGACTGAACTGTGCTAGAGAAGGGTAGGTACTGAGGCATCAGGTTTTAATAGTAGGTCATAATCCTCCACATATGCCCCCCTTAATATATTCCTTATGACATATATTAAGTTTGTACTTTATGCCTTTAAGTTGTAAACATAATTTCTGCAAATGAGACTGATGACAAAGTGACAGTGCACAAAATTTACATCAGTATACAATTACATTAATCTTAAAGAATAAAATGGGGCATTTACTTTTCTTTAGTGGTTAGCACTGTCGCCATGCACCTTGAGGGTTGAGGGTTCAATTCCCCTCTCGAGTCTGTGAGGATCGAGTTTGCATGTTCTCCTCATGCTTGGTGGGTTTATAAATATAAACAGTAATAAAGCATGCAGATCAGGCTAATTGGTGTTCCCAAATTGACCCATATTACCCAGGAACTGTATGCCAGTGCCGGTCCCAAGCCCGGGTTAGAAAATGGGAGCGTTGCATCGGGAAGGGAAAACCTGTGCTAAGTGTGCGTATGAACCAGATGGTACGCTGTGGCAACTCCTTAACGGGAGCAGAAAAAAAGTTACTTTAAGGCGCTGCAAGGTTCTAGGCATAGTATGGAGATGGATATCACTAACCGTGGTCCAAAAAGTATACTTACCAATTAAATTGGCCTGTGCAGCATTCTCCACAGGAAAACAGAACATAAGCACAGGATACCCAATGTGATGCAATAATAAATGCTCTTAATTAGAATTGGTGCTTCAGGTACATACTCAATTCTACCCATTTGGCTGTCATGGTAGCACCTTTTGCTAAGTTAGGGTACTGTAGGTAATAAGAAGCACTGTAGGTAATAAGAAGCACAAAAGCACTGTTGATCTTACCATCTACTGAAATGGAGCATGGGCCATGACAACAGTGAAGTGTCATCCAGCCAGCTGGTTCTTCAGCTCTTGGATGGCCCACTTCTCACTCTACTGCTGCATACATCTGCTCTGGGGTCACACATACTGTACAGTACACACACAGAACAAGATGGAGTGTTCCCATGTCCTTGGGACAGCATGCTCAGACTGGGTTTGGAGGTGTGTTCCTGGAAGGGGGTGGAGGATTCAATCAAGAAGTGGGTACAAATTATTGATAATACCCTGCCAGTCCCAGGACAGCAAGCACCTGCTTGATGGAGGTGAACACCTCAGTTGTTGGAGTAAATGACATTTCCAGATAGGCCGCGGCATATTGGTGGTGCTGGTACAGGATGAAGTCCAGAGAGTACATAGAACATGGCTGAGGTGCTGTGAAGGCCAAAACGGAGGACCATGTATTGCCAGTCACCCCTTGCTGTGCTAAATGTGGTTTTGGCTCTTGTTTGGGCATTAGGGTCACCTGCTAGTATCCTCTGAAAAAGCCAATTGTGACCGATCACAAGCACTCTTCTAAGGCGGTGTTATACAATAGGAATTCAGTCTAATTTAAACCCAGAATAAAATATAATTGGGCTGAGTTTTGGCAAACTGCATAATTTTGGCGCAATTAGCTGCTGTCTGAGGTGCAGTGTAAGAAGTGTCCCAGTGCTACAGTAGATTAATCACCTAAACAACCAGTCTGGATCCTGTATGATCAGATGGATTTTTGTCATGTCTTGCTGGGTGAGCAGGTCCATGGTCTGATTTTCAGTTCTGGATGAGTTCATGTCACTGCATCTGTGTACAGTACATATTATTGATTCCCACTGGAAAATAGAAAGAGCTGTCAATTTTCAAGTCTACACTTTTCCTTTTTTTGACACAAATTTTAAGGCTTTAAATATCATGATTGAGTTGAACTGATTAAACACAAAGTTTGAGCAATAAGATAAGTTGTTAGAACCTTAAGTTACTCTGACTCTCAAGAGCATGGCTCCTTTCTTATTTATTGCAAAGTTAGGTTTAGGGTTGCAAAATTTTTGTATTATGTACATTTAGGCATTCGGCAGACGCTCTTATCCAGTGCGACCTACATTTTTTTCTCATTATACATCTGAGCAGTTGAGGGTTAAGGGGCCTTGCTCAAGAGCCCAACAGCGGCAACTTGGTGGTTGTGGGGTTTTGAACCTGGGATCTTTCGAACCGTAGTCCAATGCCTTAAACACTAAGCTACCCCTGGCCCTACGTAAATGCAGTCCAATGTGGGTCTTCGTAGTTTTACATGGAATCATCCTCAGCAGTCACATAAACCTAGAAGCCGACCATATGGGGCCATCCTCATCAGCAGTACGTGGTCTCCATGAGTACTGATACTAGTTGTGGGGCACTATGATGGATCAGGATGTTGCAGAGAGCAGAGGGGGTCAGGATCACTGGTAATTCAGAAGTGCCATGTGTAGCTCGAGAAAAAAAGAGAGCAAGAGAGAGAGAGAGAGAGAGAAATTTAGGCATGATCAGTGGACACAAATGGGTAAGGTCAATGTATATTTTGTGCAGAGTGCAAGCAGTTTTGCCGCTCCTCATCTACCACACATCGCCGGTCACAATCAGACAACAATCAGATCACTTCCTTAGCCACTGCCTGCAATCTTTATTTAACTCTGGACTGAGTAAAAGTGTCATTTTCTCCACCCATTGCTAATCTTACTTGCTCTGCTTGATTTCTTTTTTACAACATCAGAAAAATCCGCCCATTTCTTTCTTCTGCTCAGGTGCTTGTTCAGTCCCTTGTTATTTCAATGCTGGACTCCTGCAACTTACTCCTGGCAGGTCTGCCTCTGTCCACCATTTGTCCTCAGCAGGTGATCCAGAATGCAGCTGCACATCTTGTTTCAACCTTTACAACCCCCGCCAAAAAAGATCCTTCCCAACAGTGTTTTACCGATGGTACAGTACTTAGTAAACTAGTAATACAGTGTAAGGATCTATCCAATGAAAGAAACTATAAAGCACTTTTGTAAGTCGCTCTGGATAAGAGCCAAATGCTTAAATGTAAATTGCATCATGCACTTCAGGGTCTGACTAAAGCATGAGTATAGTACACCAATGTCTGGATCTGTTGGACCCTCACCACCCGAAGCCTTTGTTTTCAAAAAAAATCTCCTGTTTACTTAAACATCATTTCTGACAATGTTTTTGTCCACACAAAATTGCAAAACCTTTACTCTGGGCTAATGTATTTACAAAAATGCTAGGCTAAATACATAGGTTTTTAACCTAGACTTAAACACTGAGACTGTTTCTGAGTCCCGAACATCAATTGGAAGACTATTCCATAACCTTGGGGCTTTGTAAGAAAAAGCTCTGCTCCAGCTGTAGTTTTTATAACACGTCAAACTGAAAAGCAGCCTGCATCTTTTGATTGAAGAAGGTGTGATGGATTATAAAAGACAAGCAGTTTATTTAGAGACTGCGGCGCGAGACCATTTAATGCTTTATAGGGTAAGTAAGTAGTATTTTAAAATCGCTGGGGAAATTCACTGAGAGCCAATACAGTGTGGATTAGATAGGGGTGATGTGCTCATACTGTATCTTCTGGTTCTAGTGAGGACTCTCGCTGCTGCATTCTGGACTAACTGAAGGTAGTCCAACTAAAGGTAGTCCAACCTAGATAAAACCTAGTGATAAAAGTATGAACACAGTTTTCTGCATTGTTTAGTGACAATATATTTTTTATTTTGGCATTCATTCATTCATTCTTTTCATTTATACACATGCCAATCTACCTGTAGCTATAAAGACTTTTGGGGGGCTACAGGTATTATGTCCGCCAAATTTGCCTCTTGTTATCCAATCTCATGTCTTGGTAAGGGTATTTTTAAAATAAAATTGAAGCACCACTATCATAAAAGAGAGCTCTGCTATTCTGTTAACTTCAAGTTTGCCTTTCCATGGCATTACCCCGAGTCTTACTAGTTATCACTCACCACTCTGTAAGCTATAGTATTGTTTCTAAGATAAGGTTTCTACTCAACTGCACAATTAGATTAATGTTAATGTGCTATCTTGGAGCAGTAAGCTTGCTTTGTAAGAGTTATTGGACCATAGTGTAAAATGCAGTGAAATAATATGACATGAAAGGAGTTTGACATCAAAACGAAATAAATGCTATTTTCAAACTTTTACTCTTAATGGGAAATTATTTCTTCCAGGCACACAAAGTTGTCTATAACAAAATGTTTAATTTGAAAACCACCACATATTCTTCTTTTAGAAGCTTTAAACCTCTACATATAGGTGCATTTCATAGCAAAAGTTGATGCATTGTAAAAAGCCAGTCACATCACTTCTTTCTTTGATGTGATCAGTCAAGAGAAACTACCAGCTTGGCAAAACAACCACTGGTTTGAGGGAATGAATGTGCTTAATAGTTTTTTGGAGAATGTTGAAGCAAAGAGAAAGGGATTACAAAAATGATGCATTATATAAAATAGGACATTAAGAGATGTAGATGTTGGACAAACACAATATTATACAGTATACTTAACAAAGACATGTGGAATACCGTAGTGTACCCTTCTGTTTCATTTCCAGATCAGCTACTAAACACTGACTAGAGGTGGACACCTGTTCTCTAAATATACAAAGATCTTTCTGCAAAATGGTTTTGCAGAAGTGGTATTTCTGCAGAAGTTTGCATTTTGGTTTGTTGTCATTGCTGCTGTTGTTGTTTTTCGCATCATTCTGAACAAACTCTAAATCATCATCTTCAAAACGCTGACATCACCCCTTTCTGATGTTTGATGTAAAAAATTTACTGAAGCTGTTGACCTGAATCTGAATGTGATCTGCCAACTGATTGGCTATTTGGATATTTACATGAATGGACCAATCTAAAGCCGTAAATAATACTTGTCATGACAATCATGTTAATTAGCCAAAGAATACATACTGTACAGTGCATTATTCTGTGAGCTTAAAAATATTTTTCTTTGTCACCACACACCACACAAGACACCACTCAGTTGTTAAACGTTTTCTAATCTCGCTTGTTATTGATGTGCAGATAAATCCATGTTTGTGTCATTTTTGACAGCTCGGGGTAGAGATTCCTCAGTGAGGTAGTGTATCTTCGCAATGCAAAGATGGCGAAAATGGTACCTACCACAGGCCCTGAAGTGTTCCGCCGCTTCACTCCGGAATCACTGGCAGAGATCGAGAGGCTCATCGAGGAAAGAAAAATCCGAATGGAATTAGAGGATGAGGAGCTGGAAACAGAGCCAACAGCACCTAAAAGTGACCTGGAAGCAGGGAAGACTCTGCCCATGATCTATGGGGATCCACCAGAGGAGCTGTTCAACATACCTCTGGAAGATATAGACCCCTTCTACAAAACGCAAAAAGTCAGTCTGAAGGCCTTCTTTTGTGCATTTCAATATGGCTGCTCAATTTACTTTCAAAATAACTGTATGAAAATGTTTAATGGACTTTTATTAATTTTGATATTTTGTGTTTTTCAGACCTTTATTATCATCACCAAAGGCAACACAATCTACAGGTTTAATGCAGAACCATCCTGTTACGTTATCAGCCCATTTAACCTCATAAGAAGAGCAGCCATTAGAATTCTCATACATTCATATCCTTTATGCTCTAAAGATTCACGATTAACTTACATAGTTTTGTCTTGCCTTGTTATGTTCATTTATTTGTTCTTTCTTGTCTATCAATTTTAAGCAAATACAAAATATAAAAAAATGTTTGAAAATAAATACCTTGTATTAATCTTTTCCCTTTCAACTTTGTTGAGTCTTAAATATGTGATTTTTTTTCCCTTAACCTTTGATTACATTATTTAGCATGATTATCATGATAACTATTCTCTCCAACTGTGTATTCATGACAATGAGCAACCCTCCTGCCTGGAGTAAAATTGTGGAGTAAGTGTAACACATTTCAACATCGTATAAGTTCAATGGCAAATGTGACTTTCAAAATTATTTGCATGCAAAAATACAATATATAAAACTATCCAACAAGCAAACAATATATATTTATAAAATATTTTAATCTATTCATTCTGCATATCTACCTATTATTTACTAATAAGTTTAATATTACAATAATTTTTCAGGTATGTCTTTACTGGTATATATACCTTTGAGGCAACAACGAAAGTGGTGTCACGAGGCTTCTGTATTGGATCTTTTACATTCCTTCGTGATCCATGGAATTGGCTGGATTTCATGGTGATCAGCATGGCGTAAGTATATCATGACACTTAAAATCAATATAAGCATGCTTTTAATATTGAGTTAAACCAATTAAACCCATTACGCACAGATCTGTGGCAGCAACACTGCATAGATCAATGACGATAATATATATACACACACACACACACACACACACACACACACACACACACTACTGCTCAAAAGTTTGGGGTCATTTGCAAATTTATTTGTTTTTGTTTAGTGATTTATTTTCTACATTCTACAACAATACTGGGGATTTCAAAACTATAAAATAACACATATGGAATTAGGTAATTACATAACAATAAGAAAAGTTAGTTGTTATTTTAAGACACAGAGGTCAGCCTTTCTGTAATAGTTCTTGCAAGAACAGTATTGTCAAGTGCATTTGCAAAATCCGTCAAACACCATAATAAAAACTCTCAAAATAAGCCTTTTATAAGTTTATAATTGTAATATCATAAGCAGAAAACAACCATTAAAACACATGCACACACTCACATGCTCGTTAACACGCTATGGGCAATTTGAGAGCAGCAATTAGCCTAATCTGCATAACCGGAGAACCCAGAGGAAACCTACCAAGCACAGGGAGAACATGCAAACTCCATGCACACAGACCCTGAGGCAGGAATCGACTGCCCTACTGTATATATTAAAAAAACACAAAAATTTCACACACTGTAAAAGAAATTTGGTACGCAGATGTGGCTGTGATGATCATCTAAAATCCACCAACAAGAAGCTAGCATAGAATTACAGTTTTAAAACAAATATTGGAAATAGCTAAATCTAAACAACACATGCTAGTGTAAAGGAAAAAAAAGTCCTTACCATAAGGTGACTAAGAAGAAAGTTTTAGTTTATGTGACCCTGTTTTCTGAAGAAAAAAAAATGTTAGACATGTCTACTGCAATTAGACAGTATAATATCAACCAGTCAATAATAAGACAAATTCATAGAGCCATCATCTTACACTTGGGAATCTTTTATGCTTGGGAAAGATTGATTTCTCTGTGGAATTTCAAATTCAGACTTTTGTGCTGTTTGCTAAGTGATCTTAGGCTTCATACGCAGTTATGCTATTCAGGCACCTTCTCAATGACAGTCAGCTAATGCTGCCATTTGACTGAGGTGGTGGACACATGTATATATAGCACTCATTAAAACATATCATTTACATCAGCAACAACCCCATTTCACTGCAACAACCAAAGCTGTAAGGATCGAAAAACTGCACCCTTTGTAAACTATGTACTTTTTAAAGTACATAGTCTTTTTCTATGTCTATGTAGATTATATGATGATGATTATATTCTAGTTCTAGGACATGAAAAAGGTTGAAGAAGGATACAATGTCTATACCCAGTAATAGCTCCAAGTGTTTTTCAGCACCCAATTTCCTTTTAGGAAGAACAGATAATACCTAATCGGTCAGGATCGTTTTTACAGGGTTACACAAATGCGTATAGGGACAACAGTCTTAACTAATTCCACATTGGATGCAGAGTACAACTTATACTTTTGGAATTTAAATTGTACTTCTTGAAACCCTATTTTGTATTAAGGTTTTTGTCTTTCTGCTGCCTTTAGGTACATCACAGAATTTGTTGACCTTGGCAATGTGTCAGCGCTTAGGACGTTCCGTGTGCTCAGAGCCCTTAAAACAATCACTGTTATTCCTGGTTTGTTTATTTGTTTTTTCCCTTTATTTATATGTATAGCCCCCATAAATTTGGGGATTTTTTTCTTTTCTATGTATTTGGCCTCACCACATTGAAATAAAACACTCAAGATGTGAGTGAAGTCAAGACTTTCAGCTTTAATTCCAGGGCTTGACAAAGCGTGCCATTAAACATTTAGGAATCTTTCTGATAGGTTTATTTATTTATTTATTTATTTTCTCAGCTTAATGATGGCAACTTTTATTTCCATAGACACCCATTTGGACCTCAAGTTGAGAATTCAAATGCACAGCGACCAAATGCATACCACTTTTATTTGCTTGATTAGTCATGGAGTAACGAGTAAACAGGCCACACCTGTCCATGTAACTGCATATCACCATACAGTGCCTTGCAAAAGTATTCATACCGCTTGAACTTTTCCACATTCTAGTTTGGTTTAGTAAAGTGTATCGGATTAAGTATAAATGCACGCCACATTTTTCAGATTTTTATTTGTAATAATGTATTATGTGGAAAAGTTCAAGGGTGATGAATACTTATGTATGAATTTATATATATAAATTGCTTTAATTCTGAAACGGTTATTGCCACAATTTGGTCGAATTCCTTGAACTCAAGCTGAAAGTCCTGACTTTGCTCACATCGTCAGTGTTGCATACCAAACTCAAGTTGATGGTGTACGGAGGCCAAATCCTAAAAAAAATATCTTTATTCTTAAATTTATGGACCTGACTGTACCTTTGTGTTACTTTTTTCTTTAGGTCCCATTTTTAAATTAGTCTCCAATTTTCCTTTATTTTTCCTTGTTTCAGTCTCTTGCTTATTTGCATTTTTTTTCTTGAAAGGCTTGAAAACTATTGTTGGAGCTCTGATCCAGTCTGTCAAGAAGATGGTGGATGTGATGATTCTGACCAACTTTGCTCTCGCCGTGTTTGCCTTGATTGGCCTGCAGCTATTCATGGGTAACCTGCGGCAGAAGTGTATACGCTGGCCCATTCCAAACAGCACCATGGATGACTACAACTCCACCCTGACCTACAACTCCACTCTGACCTACAACACCACCTTCCTCAACGACACTTTTGACTTCAAAGCCTACATTGAAAATGAAGGTAATTTTAGGTTTAGGAGAATACTATGGCTACGCACGTTATCCTGATTATTTTTTTCTTTTTCGGACAATTTGAACTAAACTTAAATAAATAAATATATAAATAAGTAAATACAGCTTATATAAGTCCTAGCTAGTATCGGCTAACATACTATAACTAGCCTAATTTGCTAGCTACTGTACAGTCATGTGTAAAAATTAGTTTTTCCTCTTTTAATTCTATGTGTTGTTGTGAAAAAACAAGTGAAAACCATCTGATTGTAGCAGGTCTTAATATTAGGCAAAAACTGTTCACACATTCACCCCAAGGGCAGATCATGCAATGCTCAAAGAAAAACAAAAACCCACAAGCTACATCTCATACTGTAGGTTTCATTGAGCATGCTAAATGTTTAGGTCCATGACAGAAGAAGTCTTAGAAAAAGATTGAAAAAGTATGGTTTGTTTTGGTTTGAGGGTTTCTTATTCTAAATATGATCATAGTCAAGAGTTGAGTGCGAGAAATAAGATAAATTGTAAGCTTACAGTGTATTAACAGTGATAAAGGGTGATAATTATATAGAGTACTGCACATGAATATTGATACAGACAAGTATTTAACAAGCAGTAAAAGGTAATTTTAATTGATTGATTGATTAATTAATTGTTTTTTTGATTGATTGATTTATTGCAGAAAACCAATACTTTCTGGAAGGAAGCTTAGATGCTTTACTATGTGGAAACAGTTCTGATGCTGGGTAAGTCTGTGATCCAGTTGTGGATATTTCAACAATTACCCTGTTAAATGTACACACTGAGGTTTTACCATAAATCAAAAAGTGTGATATTATTGCTGTTGTTTTGACAGGAAGTGCCCAGAAGGATATACATGTATGAAGGCTGGAAGGAACCCGAATTACGGCTACACCAGCTATGACAATTTCGGCTGGGCTTTTCTTGCTCTCTTTAGGCTCATGACTCAGGACTACTGGGAAAATCTCTTTCAGCTGGTAGTATAATCAGTTTTCAATTGATTGACTTGCTATGATTATAGTCACGAGTTGAGTGCGAGAAATAAGATAAATTGTAAGCTTGCAGTGTATTAACAGTGATAAAGTGTGATAACTGTATAGAGAATACTGCACATGAATATTGATACATACAAGTATTTAACAAGCAGTACCATATGGGAAAAAGGTCATTTTAATTGATTGATTGATTGATTAATTAATTGGTTGGTTAATTGCTAAATTTAGCTTACAGTAATTTTGGCATAGATGTTGTCTAAAGACTTCTGGAAATCCTCAGGTTTTGTGATGAATTATTAAAGAATGGTGTTAATTCTAAATTCAATGCTAAAGTAGGTATTCATTTTAGGAAAAATAATTTCCATATTATTTTGTCTTGAAAAAAACATTGCATGATTGCATGGTTAATATTTGAACAGTTTGACAGCAAAATAAGAAATTAATTTCAATGGTTTCCTGTTTTGAATATGATGATAGTCAAGAGTTGAGTGTGAGAAATATGATGAATTGTAAGTTTACAGTGTATTAACAGTGATAAAGTGTGATAATTATATAGAGAGTACTGCACATGAATATTGATAATAGTTTTACATACATACAAGTATTGAACAAGCAGTAACATATTACAAAGATATAAAAAAACCACAAACCCACAAAGGTTTATATAGTGTAAATGTGAATTTTTGTGTGATTCTTTCATAGTTTTGATTTATCAAGCGATAAATCAGCCTGCAGTTGTATTAGTCATCTCATCTCATCTTCTATACCGCTTTATCCTGTATTTAGGGTCGCAGGGACCTGGAGCCCATCCCAGGAGACTTAGGGCACAAGGCAGGGTACACCCTGGACAGGGTACCACTCCATCGCAGGGCGCATACATACACACACTCACATTCACACACTACGTCAATTAGCCTAACCTTTTACTGCAACATGGAGCACAGCTTCCGAATGCAACAATCGTAGTTATACAAGGAGCAATAATTAAAGACAAAAGTATAGATTTAGAAGTGAGATAACGCCACTACAGTAGCTTTGATAAGTACAGTATGTCATATGATGTTAGGCCAAGATCTAAATCTCAAAATCTTTAATTTCACAGAAAGTGACACAGATTTTAGGTGATGCATAACTTTAATTGATTAATGCTGGAGTAACTGCAATGCCAGTAACATTATAAATATCCTTTTTTTGGATTAACCCCCCCCTCCAAAAAAAAAAAAACCTCTTCCCAGTTGTGTTGGACTAATGGCACTTAGTTAACCCAGTGTAAGTATGTATCCAATGATGTAAATATTAAAGCACTTTTTGTAAGTCGCTCTGGATAAGAGCGTCTGCCAAATGCCTAAATGTCAACGTAATATGTGGCTGCTACATGCCATAATTTGCAAATAATAAATTTTAAAAATGGCGTTTATCACATTCGGCTGTCATTTCTAAACTGTCAAAATGAAACCATGGGGAGAATGTAAACGTATGGTCTAAAGTCAACTTGTAGTTTAACTTTATTCAACTGCCTTTTAGTTAATTATATGTGTGTTATTGATATAACGCCACCTTGTGTTTCACACAGACTCTCCGTGCAGCTGGAAAAACCTACATGCTTTTTTTTGTGGTGGTCATATTTCTGGGATCATTCTACCTCATCAACTTAATCCTGGCTGTAGTTGCCATGGCATATGATGAACAGAACCAGGCCACAATTGCTGAGGCCCGAGAAAAAGAGGAAGAATTTCAAAGAATGCTGGAGCAGCTCAATAACCAAGAGCAACAGGTCAGGTGACTACATACCATTACATGTGATAGATGAGAGAAAACGGCAGTCTTCTTTCAAATGAAAAAACAATTAACATTGTGTTTCTTGCAGTTGCAAAGTAGTAGTAAGGCATCGTTGGCCAGTCAGACAACTCTGAGCAGAGAGTCAGAAATGGCAGATGATGGGGATGATGTAATAAAGGACCGTAATGGAAGGATTATTCCCCGTCTGGTCATCCATAGAGCCCCGACTATGAAAGAGGTAAACCTAGGCTCAAGTTACTTCTAGTTCAAGTCTTTGAGTCATATTCAGAAATGGTGACTGTTTTATTGTTAGGTTCCAGTTTTCTGTCTCTAGAATTGTGCTTAACATGAATTACTACAAAGCTCATTTATAATATTAAAAAACAAAGTATAGTTTAAAAGCAAGAGACAATACAGCACATGTACACACCACGATGGATTTGAAATTAAGCAATCCAGATCGTAGACTTTAAACTTTAATGCAAAAAAATCTTCCTTTAGGAATAACAAAATTTTACAGGCTCAAAAGTTATAGGACAAAAATATAAATATAATGATAATTTTAATATTTGGATGCAAATCCCTTACAGGCAATGACTGCCTGAAATCTGCTACCCATGAACATGGCAGATGATGGCCTTTTTGCTTTGCTTGCTGCTTTTTTGTCTTCAGTATGTGAAAAGCATGCTCCCTTGGATTGATGTCAGCAATTTAAAACCCATACTTTCATGTGTTAAGAAGTTTTCCGCCATGATTCATCCCATTAACATTTCTGCATATCCCATGAGCAGAAAGTATAGCTGTTTCTATTAGTAGTCACATTATCAAAAAACGTGTGATCCAATTCCACCATTAGCTATTTAGACTCATGCCATAACAATGGCTTTACCATTTGTTTGACAGGTGGTACGGTACGAGTAGAGTCCTTTCTTTCCTTCTTCTAATTTTTCTTTTCCCATCATTCTGGTATATAGTATTCGTCTTGGATTCATCTGTTCAGAGAAATTTGTCCCATAACTAGGCAACTTTTTTCCTTATGTCTAATGAGTTTAACCCAGTGTCTTTAGTCATAAAGCCATATCTGGATGCTAGACAATGACACGCCCACATCATCCAGAGTATCTTGGTTGACTTGGGTAAATTTTGTAAAGGGGTTTTTCTTCACCAAGAAAGGAATTCTGTGATTATCCACTTCAGTTTATGGACTTTCAGCTCACCAATGCATAATAAAAAAATAATAATATAATAAAAATAAAATAATAAGTATTTTTATCAGTTTCTTAAGTTGGCCACACCTTCAGTTTCTGCAAGTTTTAAGTATCTACACCTCTCTCAACCACAAAGCTTTATTTAATTACATGAACAACTGTCAAATCCCTAATTTGTTGTTTAATAAAATAAAAACAGCCTAAACCTGCCTATGAAACTGCTTATCAGTCGATTGTAAAATAATTTTTTAACCTGTGAAAATAGAGGGACTACAGTATATAAAAAATAGCTGCAATGCAAAAATGGTTAATGGAATAGCATATATATTTCATCTAGCCTGTTGAACTTAAAATCTTCACTTCAATCACTTCTTTATGGCTTATTTCTTCTTTTCAAATTCAAATTCAAATTCAAATTTTATTTGTCACATACACAAACATACACAGTACGAAATGTAGTGAAATGCATTTTACGGCTGCCATTGACCCTAGAAGAGAATTAAGTTTACAAATAAGAAATAAATATGAATAAAAGAAATACGATAGAAATTAAATAAAAATTAAATTAAACTAGGAAAAATAGAACTAAAAATAAAAATAGAAATATGATGTGCAAAAAATAGAAATCTACTGTACAAATTTAAATTGAAATCTTTAAACTTATGGTGGTGTTGTACATTTAGTAATTTAGTAATTAATTTATGAAAATTGTGTCACTTATTGTTCAGAGACATATATACACAACTGAATTTCAACCTACTTTATGTTAGGAATACAGGCCTTTTTATGTAAGAAGTAAAATAACATTTATAGAGAATCTGTTGCCTTAACAGTATATGCATTTTGTTTCTCCAGTCAGCATCAGATGATGAGCAAAAAGTTGACAAGAAATCAATATGCTCCAAACATAGCATGATGCACCTGGAACATCCTGGGATCTCACAGAGGACAGCCAGTGCATTGAGCGTGCTGAGTGTGACTAGGGAAGGTATAACCAGAGATGGAAGGGAGACGTAAAGGGATAGTTTGGATGCAAAATTAATGTGCATCTTAACAGATCATTACTAGGTCTTGGTCTTTGTACGTTTTCCTGCTCTGGACACCAACTGTGACGATTGTCCACAACCCTTTTTCTGTGCAACAATGCTGTGCTCCAAAATTCAATTGAGACTTAAAACAGTATGAAATTTCTGCTGTCCCACTGAGATGAATCGTGTTATAGAACAAATGTAACTCTTTTCTTTCTTTGAAACTAGCTGAACTGCTAACCATCTATCTCCATCCATTTAGGAACCTCTTTAGTCTAGGGACTGTGGAGGCCAACGGTAACTATTGTATTTACTACCATTTTTGTAGGACCATGGTAGGCCGTTCAGTCAACATTCACACGCACATTTGCACAGTACAGTCAATTTGGGAACTCCAATAGCCTAATCTGCATGTCTTTGGACTGTGGGAGGTAACAGGAGAACTTGGAGGAAACCCACCAAACATGGGGAGAAAATGCAAATTCCACGCAAACAGACCCTTCATGGGAATCAAACCCAGGACCTGGAGATGCGAGGCAACAATGCTAACCACTAAAAACGGCTAATCAGAACTAGCCATATGGTCCCTATTACTTATATTGTCCCCAAAACTTCACAGTTGATGTGCAGAGCAGGGAAATTTTACAAAGACTAAAACCTATTGTAAGATGGGGAGTGATGATTCAGGCAGTTAAGGCTCTAAGTTGTTGAGTTGAGAATCTGAGGATCCATGTTGGAGCCCTGCCGCATGTTGCCACGCCCCATCCTACCCAGCAACTGCATGCTGCAAGACCGGGAGTCAATAAATAGGAGGGCTGCGGATGTGCCAGCCTCTTGATGGGAGCAGCTGTAAGAAGACTTATTGCATGTATTGTATTTATGTGGACCTCAATTTTGATTTAAGAAAATCTGAACTTGCTGCTCATAATATTTATACATAGAAGAAGTCTATGGACCTTTAAAAACTGAACAAAAATACATTATTTTTAATCTATCCTGGAAAAAGGTTACCTTCTCACAGTGGAAATCGTCAAGCTTAGGCAGACAGATACAACTGGCTGTGCTTTAATTTGTAGTCTAATAGCAGAGATTACTCTGCTATTATTACTATTTAGCACTTGCAGTGAGTGTGTATTGTCTGGAGAATAGCAGACAGGAGAAGTGGTCGAGCAAGTTGTATGAGAAAAAAAGCCCTGTTGCCTTACACTGAGTGGTGTTAAGCTTCAGGTTATTTCAAGTGGCTGAGTTTAGACTTGGCATGTGGCACTTATCTGTCCTGCGGTTGCCTACTGAGGGTAATAACTATAGTAGCGGAAAAGAATCAGTAATTAACACCCAACATAAAGCTTCTAAATTATTTAATGACATGGAGCACGAGTTGACATAGTGAGTTGATAAATGCTGAACAGAATTACTTATTAAATGTGATATATTTAATATGTTGTGGTTTAATGATTGCAAATTGTCTTCCCTCAGAGTTGGCGGAGGCCCAGAGGCCTTGTCCGCCTGGCTGGTATAAGTTTGCTGACATCTTTTTAAAGTGGGACTGCTGTAAACCATGGATAGTCTTCAAGAAATGGGTCCATTTTGTGGTGATGGATCCCTTTGTGGACCTAGGCATTACAATTTGTATTGTGCTCAATACACTGTTCATGGCTATGGAGCACTATCCAATGAGTCCAGAATTTGAACATGTACTATCTGTTGGCAACTTGGTAGGTAAACCACAGGAAAACCAAAGAACTGATTGATCTTGATGCCACTATGCAAAATTTTTTAAATAAATTCTTTCAATGCAGGTGTTTACTGGTATTTTCACGGCAGAAATGGTGTTCAAGCTCATTGCATTGGATCCCTACTACTACTTCCAGGTGGGCTGGAATATATTTGACAGCATCATCGTCACTCTTAGCCTGGTGGAGTTAGGTCTGGCCAACGTGCAGGGTCTGTCTGTCCTCAGATCCTTCCGTTTGGTAAGCCCGAACCATTACCCTATATCCGGATTTTTATTTTAAGAAAGCATGTTATGTGCTAACATTAAAAAAATCAGCTTGGTGTTGCTTGTGCTTGAATCCTTGACCTTCCGATCAGTAACCCAGATTGAGCCCCCATTGCCCTCTGATTTGTGTTTTTAACCAACCTGCTTTCCATAGGATGAGTTGGTTAGCACTTTGATTTGTGTCCTACTCTTCTCCTCCTCTTTTATGTGTGGTAATGCTTATAACTGCACTGCATTTTCAAGGATACCTCTTCACCTTAATTAAAGCATTCTGCATAATTAAAGCTCAAGGGCTTGTAGGTTTCCTTTACATTGAATACCAATCTACATTTGTTCAACTACAAGTAGTTAGGGAAAATGTTCCTGTTGCTGACATTGTCTTTGTGTGTGTGTGTGTGTGTGTTTGTTTCGTACTTGTGCTGGAGATAGCTGCGAGTCTTTAAGCTGGCTAAATCCTGGCCCACGCTCAACATGCTGATCAAAATCATCGGTAACTCAGTGGGCGCTCTAGGGAACCTGACTCTGGTGCTGGCCATCATTGTCTTCATCTTCGCCGTTGTAGGCATGCAGCTCTTTGGCAAAAGCTACAAGGACTGCGTGTGTAAGATTGCAGAGGACTGCGAGCTACCTCGCTGGCACATGAACGATTTTTTCCATTCGTTCCTCATTGTCTTTCGTATCCTGTGTGGCGAATGGATTGAAACCATGTGGGATTGCATGGAAGTGGCTGGAGGGGCCATGTGCCTTGTGGTTTTCCTCATGGTCATGGTCATAGGAAACCTGGTGGTGAGTATAGATATTCAGAAGAACTATGCAAGTCTATGCGGTCAAATCAGGTACTATATACAGTAGGAGAGCATTTACCCTTAAAAATGTGCCTTCTGAGGTGCCAAAAGTGCAATTTCCCATTCACATTTTTTTATGATTATTTATTGTAGTCATTCTATATCTTCTCAGTGTGACAGAAGTCCTATGATTAATAACCATTTATCAATAGTCTGATGTTAAGATTCCATCCATCCAACTAGGAACCTTTGTCATCTAATTATTGATTGTTAAGGCCAATAAGAAATTACCATTGTATTTATTCCCCTTTTACGAGCATGGTAGGACATCTGGTCAAGATCCAAACATGCAGTTACACACTACGAGCAATTTGGGAATGCCAGTTAATAACCCTAGTCTGCATATCTTTGGACTGTTGGGGGAAATAGAAGAACCCGGAGGAACCTCACCAAGCACGGGGGGACTCCATACACACAGCCCCTGAGGCAGGAATGATGTTAAGATTATGCAATAAATAAACCTAATTCACTGACTGTAAATAATTGGAATTGTGAACCAAATCTAGAATCTCCTTTTTTCTCACGAAAGGTCAGCAAATACTATTGGTTAATGTTTATCTGGGTGAATCCCACACAAAACGAAATATAAGTTCCTTCCTTCTTACGTTTCTATGTTATTTCCCATTCAACTGAACTGAACAAACTAATTTTATTTATTAGTGGCCTTGGGTCATTTTCACACTTGCATAATTTTTCTTTCACCATATATGATACTATATAATGTACATGCTATTAGTCTAGGATTCTCTACAAACAAACCTGGTACAAGTCTATAACAGGCACGGAAGCTGACATCATTCAGTGCCTACACCATACTGAGTAACATGATTGGTTTGACTTCCTGTTTCTCATGAAGCTGGGCAAAGTGTTACTATGGAAAATGACACATAAAACCAGACTATAATTGTGCAAAGGAACTGTGCAAATTGTGACCTAACTATAATTAGGTCACAATTTGGCACCTGTACTTGAGCTGAGATTGCAGCAAAAAAGCCTGTCTGATATCAGCCTGCATACCAAATCAAGTCCTTGTTTGTAGGTGTTGCTGCACCATGAGATATCATGCATCCAACAGCAAAGGAATTAACCTAGTGCATACCGCACATGCATAAAATAAAATATCATAGTGCAGCCAGTGTTCGAAAAAACAAGCCTGAAATCTGTCCTGAGTAGGCAACCTAGGACAAAGTGTGCAAACTACCTAACAGGTTAAAAAACTATATGTTTATATCATTTACTGCTTTGAATTTTACAAGTTTTACTTTACAAGTTTGTGCCAAGTGAGTTAACTGGAAGACATTGTGGGTGTGTGTAAGCAGAAATATTTATGGAAGCAGGAAGGCGTGGTTAGTGAATTACAAAATATACATATCTTTGGATGTGCATTATATTGCATTTAGACTTCCTCCTGCTTTCGTTATCATGAAGTAGGAGGTTTCTAGAGTTCAGGAAACAGGCTAACAGACCAAGTAAACCTACCAGTGATTTGAAGTGTGAGAAAAAAACTGTAAGTGGAGACGGATGGCAGAGAGATAACACTTACAGCAGCTGCTCAACTGCTGAAAGGAAAGAGGAAATGAAATGGCTTATCTTAGTGAGCTAACAAAAGCATCACTACTCAGCATAAGCAAAAGCAAGCTTTTGTGTCACGTAGACACAGACTCAGCTACACACCAACACAGACAAACACACACACTCCCATAACACACCAGGACTCTTTCTCTACTCATGCTTCTATTTATGTCTTATGATTCGAGCCAGCAAACAGCGGTTTTGACCTTGGCTATGTGTTAAGATCCAGCTCAAGTGATCTTTTTGGCACACAGGGAACAAACACAGACAGCTGAGAAGCACAGCAGCATAGTCTGGAGTCTTGATATGCTCCTGCTTCTTGCTCCACCCCATGCAAAACACATCAGCAGAATCCTCTAATTGATAAGCAATAAAGAAATCAGATACTTAGGCCAGATACTAATACACTGTACATCTGTAATGCAAACATCATCTTTTTTTTATATTGATAAGGAAATATAGATTATGAGGGGTACAGCATATGGGCAAAAGTATTTGGTCAAACCTGTTAACTATTAAATTCAGGTGTTTCACTCAGGCCCTTTATCCCTGAAGGGCAATCTTAATGCTTCAGTATACCAAGACATTTTGGACAATTCCATGCTTCCATCTTTGTGGCAAAAGTTTGGGAAAGGCTCTTTTCTAGTATACCAAGACATTTTGGACAATTCCATGCTTCCATCTTTGTGGCAAAAGTTTGGGAAAGGCTCTTTTCTATTCCAACATGACTGTGCCCCAGTGCAGAAAACAAGGACTATAAAGACATGGTTTGATAAGTTTGGTGTGGAAGGACTTGACTGGCCCGAACACAGAGCCCTGACCCTTAACCTCATTGAGCACCTTTGGAATGAACTAGAACAGAAATTGGGAGCCAGGCCTTCTCGTCCAACATCAGTGCCTGACCTCAAAAATGCTCTACTGAATAAACGGACATGAAGTCCCACAGAAACACTCCAAAATCATGTGGACAGCCTTCCAAGAAGAGTGGAAGCTGTTGTATCTGCAAAAGGGGGAACAACTCCATATTGAAGTATAAGTATAATGTTATTAAAGGTTTGGCCAAGTACTTTTGTCTCCATAGTCTATATTATATTATAATAGGATAGAATGAAAAATGAAATGGCAGTATATTTGTGTTAAGGTTTTATTTTATAATGCGTTTATGATTTTTATTTATTTATTTGTAATTTTTTTATTTCTTTATATTCTTGTCATATTGTTTATGATATGTTCATGCATATACAGTACCAGTCAAAAGTTTGGACTCAAGTTTTGTTTTATTTTCTACATTCTAGAACAATACTGATTTTTTTTTTTTTTCAAATCTATGAAATAACACATATAGCATTATGTAATTAAGTAACAACAAGACATTAAGGTCAGCTGTTCTGGAACAGTTTTTTCAATATTTTGGACATCTTCAGCATTGTTTTACAATGTAGAAAGTAATAGAATTTGAAAGGCCATGGACTTAGAAAGTGTGTCTAAACTTTTGAATGATAATGTGTGTATTTAAAAATTTATAAAGGATTAACATTATAGATTAAAGGAGCACACATTTTTTAACCGCTTTAACATAGCCTTACCTGCCATGACCATGACTTAGATCTAAAGCAAGCAGGAGAATCCAAACATGGACCAAAATGGTTTAGAAACTAGATAGCTTCTCCCTGGAGGCCCTGCAGACAGTAAAATATTTACTGACTCCGTGTCATAGCAGTCAGGACAAAACCTGATAGCTGTTATACATACTCATTGCATATTCAATCTTGAATTTGTCATAATAAGGCCAGAAATTCCTGTCCATTTTCTGAATGCTTATCTGTCAGAATAAAAAAACATCCAAAATATTTTATACAGTACCTACTCAAGATTTATCATTCTCTAAACTGTTATCTCTTTGTTACTGTAAATTCCTAGGTGCTGAACCTGTTCCTTGCTTTGCTGCTCAGCTCATTCAGCGGGGACAATCTCTCAGCAGGTGATGAAGATGGTGAGATGAACAATCTCCAGATTGCCATTGGCCGCATCACCAGAGCCATTGACTGGATCAAAGCCTTTATCATCAGCACTGTACAGCAGATATTGGGCAGGAAGCCTCCAGAGGCCGAAACAGGGGAAACAGGAAAAAAGGAAAGTTTTACATTAAACCACCTTGATAAAGACCAGATGGCAGATGGGTTAGCCAACTGTCTGGAGACGCTGACCCTGAATGTGCCGATTGCCAAAGCTGAGTCTGATGTCGATGATGAAGAGTCAGAGGATTTATCAGAAGAAGAGGATGCAAACAAAAAGAAGGTGTCATTTTGTTACTACATCTTTTTTATTATTATTTATTCATTTGTTAAAAATGACAAAAATATACTTTCTAAAATATATTGAAATAAAATAATATTAGATGACTCAATAATGGTTAAATTACTACATTACCTTTCTCCACACATTTTATGTTACCATTTCTTTTGTTAAGCCACTTAGAGTCTCCTAACATAAGAGATCATTACGGAATGTACTACATCAGACTTTTAATTCAATTAGATTAATTATAAAATGGGGGCAAATGTTTTACTGTGACCAGATGCAAAGTGTCTAAAGATACAATAAAAAAAAAACTGGTTGTTTATGTAACAACCTTAGCAGCAACCTCATTTAAGCACTCAGCATTCAGCATCACCAGTATACTAATCACCGGCCTGGTCATCTGTCATCATCAGCATCCGTTTCTCACTGGTTCATGCATTAAGTTAGATCCTTGAACGATTCATAGGTCACCATGTGGCTTAACAAACAAAAACATACCTCTGACACTATTTACAGTAGGTACAAGGACCGGACTAAAAATTAGAGCAAATAAAATTGTCTGTGTTCAAGTATATGTTTAAAATTAATAGTTGATGATTTTAAAATGACTTTTAATTAGAAGAAAGTAGATACCCCCAATTACTTGCTGTAATTATTTTATTGCTACACCTCTTTCTTTTTGTCTATAGGGTCAGGGTGTCCTCAATGATGGAGACTCTTCAGTGTGTAGCACAGTGGACTATAGGCCTCCAGAACCCCCACCTGAGGAAGAGGAGGAAGTTGAACCAGAGCCTGAAGATCCAGAAGCTTGTTTTACTGAAAGTCTGTGCCTTTGTTATATAATGCTCCTACTAGACCTTAATAAATCGAATGTGATAATATTTTAAATTATGAAGTTTTAACGTTAAACAAATTAAATGCATGCAGCATCATAGTTTCACTACTAAAATATCATGAAAGGCTTTTCTTCTTGATTATGTCGTTTTATGTGGTAGACTGTGTAAGACGATGTCCATGTCTGAATGTGGACATCACTCAAGGAAAGGGAAAGAATTGGTGGAATCTGCGCAGAACTTGCTACACCATAGTGGAACATGATTACTTTGAAACCTTCATCATCTTTATGATCCTTCTCAGTAGCGGTGCGCTGGTATGTCGGAGTCTTTAAAATGCTAAATATGTTTCTAGATAAACATTCCTAGAAAAATTAAATGATATTCTATAATGTAAACATTCTACGACAAAATATAATTAATTGAAATCAACGTGAGAATCATATTTAACTCCTTAAATGCAGATAAAGCATGTTCAGTGATTGCTGTAAAGCAGCCACTGAATTTAATCTATTTTTGTATGGTATATTGTAACTATGTTAAAATCAGTATGAAAGCCGTTTAGCAAGAAATATAAGTTTAACAGGTTTATAACCCGCAAATTCCTTCCTAATTTAGTTGTAGCCAATTCCTCTCCGTCATCAAGGCATTCCCACATCAAGGCTACAACTACCAACCAGGGAGAGTGAAGGCTATCATATACTGGCTCTGAACCACGTGACACCACTAGCCACATCTTTTTAAACTGCTCGGAGGAAAGCGCTATCCTCTCCTTCCGCCTGCATGGGCTCACAGATGCATGTGAATGGCTGTAGAACCATGATTGATTTAAAAGCACTCCCACCCTTTCCTTCTGAGAGCTCACACAGGTGGAATGAGCAGTATTAGAAATGAGTTAGGCTGCTCTCAATGATAGTCAATCTGCTGTCTCTAGGGCTTTCTATATAAACTTGCAATCTCTGGATGATGGGGCAACAACTCAACTCCCATTGAATACACTTAATGAAAAATATCGCAATTTGTAGCCTTACGGGTTGCTTAAGTCAGAGTATTTCTCTGGCTCATGGTCCCCCACTATAAGACAATACAACTCATAAGTAATACCACAAAGGTGAGAACAATGTCTTACCTGCCAGCTCAACTGTCAACCTCTCTTCTTCTACTGTCAATGCTTGACTGCCAATGCTCCTGTTGCCTAGGTTAGTAACCTAGTAACCCAATGTAAGGACCTATCCAATAATGGAATCTGCAAAGCACTTTTGTAAGTTGCTCTGGATAAGAGCATCTGCCAAATACCTAAATGTAAATGTAACTACTGTATATCCACAGTTGAAGAAATTTTGCCATTACCCCTTGGTGAAAAAAAAAAAGCCACACCCAACTGATCTGTAGAAGTACATCTAGTGTGGATACCCTGCTGAAAAATCCACACAATAACACATTGACCAATCAGGACCGGCGACCAAGTCGGTCCTTGGAGCCTTGCTAAATCAGTAGGCCTACTTTATTACTTCTACTGTATGTGAAACGGTAGAAGTTTCGTTGCAAGCAGGCAACCTTTGCTATCTAAAAAAACAAGAGGTGGTTTCCACAGACAACAAGGGTGGATTGTGCCAGGGTTTGGAAGTACCCATCTTAGCCACTTATTCAAATTCCAATCATTTATATGCATTTAAAATCTCCTTAGCTCACCAAATGACTCAGAAAAGTGCATTTCTAACACAGCTCAGTGCTTAGCCCACACAAGGGCACTGCCTCTGATATAGTGTTGCATAATACACCGAAAGCCAGAGGCCTTGATTAAAGGTTATGAGTGCAGTGATGGTATTGAAACTGAAAATAGTGAAATGCTGCACACCACTCCGCCACAAACGCCTGGCCTAAAAGTCTGAGATGGATGAGTGGGATGGCACAGTGTTTGACACATTTGATGGTTGAGTGAGAAGGCACGGTAATGGCACAGCTATTCCAAAAGGAAGTCCACAAGAATTTAACACTTCTTGTGGAGGTAAATAGGGGAGCAAAGCCCTCTTACACTACCTAGTCTCCATGATGCTAATCCAATAGCTCTGTCACTACCTCCATTGCCAATCAAGCACCTCATTATTCTATGTGCGGTGTGCTGTAAGCACTATCACAAGAAATTTACTAGTAGAGGCACTAGTGGATGCTTGTGGTCTGACAAATTCTGCAGAGTCAGCCTGGGTTTTGTATTGGTCTTTGTGGGCATAAAAGTTCCCCCTGTGTAGTGAGACCAAGAGCAGTCTACAACCACCACCCTGGCACATGATTGCTCTGCTTTGAAATTGATGTGCGAGTGCTAAAATGTCACTCATGGCTTCAACGAGAGAGCTTGGCCTTTCAGTTTACTCTAGGCTCCACAGCTGCGGGAGGCTACAGCTAGTGTGAGTCTAGAACTTGTAAACTCTGTATGTTAATGCAAGCTTGTTGTCAGTGCAGGTCTTGAGGAAGAGTACACCAGGCTTCCTGAACGGCTTTTTGTCTCTCATTTTTGTCAAATTTTTGTCTCTCATTTTCAGTCCAGTCCCTGTACCTAACAGGTTTCTAAGGAATGTGTTTTGCTAGTTAAGCCACACAGTGACAAGCATATACAGTAAAACCATCTAAGTTAAGGTATGAACCAGTAAGAAACAGGAGCAGATGATGACAGATGATCAGGCCGGTGATTAATATATTGATGAACAGAGTATTTAGGAAACGAGAATGGAAATGAGGTAGCTGCTGAAATTGTTACATAAACAATTATCTAATTGTATCTTTAAGCACTTAAATTTTAATTTAATATGGAGAAATGAGGGGTGAGTCAGTACGTTTGCCCACTACTAGACTTACAAGTACTCGTTAACTGCCTCCTCTTAAGGTTTAACCTCCTCCTCTCCCCAGCCACCACATGCTCAACCACACCCGATATGCCACTTCTGAAATTACACTTCTCAATTAAAGAAGTAAAAATGCATATATATATATATATATATATATATATATATATATATATATATATATATAGTTTTTTTTATGTTGGCCATTTTAGGTTAAATATGATGTAACATTAGTCAAATATGTAAACCAGTTTATTTATAATATTAGCTCAATTTAATTTAAAACAATGGTTATGCATGAAAATAATAAATAAAATGATTAAAGATTAATCCTTGCTATTGGACTTGAACCTTTATTTTTTAGTAAATCACTACTTTTATTATTCATTGTACATATACTGCATATATTGTATTATATTTTTATTACTAATTTGTAATGTTAATTACTAATTTGTATTTTCTCAGGCTTTTGAGGACATTTACATCGAGCGTCGCAGGACAATTAAGATTATCTTGGAGTATGCAGATAAAGTCTTCACATATATATTTGTAGTAGAGATGTTACTGAAATGGGTTGCATATGGCTTCAAGACTTACTTTACCAATGCCTGGTGCTGGCTGGATTTTTTAATCGTTGATGTAAGCTTGTTATCCTATATTTTTAGAGAGCAGTGCGCTCATATGTCTGATGCATTACTGTGCAAAAGTTTTAGTCACCATAGTGTCTTAAATACAGTCTTTGTTCTGCATTATTATGTACAAGAATGTTCAAAATTTTTAAACATAACTTTAAAAATAAATAAATAAATAAATAAATAAATAACATTACAGAAGAATAGTTGCTCATATACTGTAGATACAAAAAAACTAATGTACAGTAGAATAGAAAGGAGCAAGAACTCTGGTATATTCTCCAGGACACTCAGTAAAAACTACCAGCTGTAGTGTCTAACACTACTGATTATTTTCAACAAATGTTTAATAGCCGTCTTTGCTTATGCCATGTTTTGTTCCCAAGACTTTTGCATATTTCTGTATGTAAAACAGGTTAGCATTAGTTTTACTAAACATGCTGTCAAATCAAAATTTGTTCTACAGAAAACATGGTGTCTTTTGCACAGTACTGTAATTTATACTGTGTGTATTTTTAATCATTTAAAATTTATGTCTTAAATGTCTAAACTGTTTTTTCATGCATTGTTTCAGGTGTCACTTATCAGTTTGACAGCAAATCTGTTGGGCTATTCAGAACTGGGGCCAATAAAATCTCTCCGAACTCTTAGGGCTCTTCGACCTTTACGAGCTTTGTCCAGATTTGAAGGAATGAGGGTGAGAGCTTCTTTCAGAGTGTAACTTATATAATATGTATATATACAGGTTTTCAGTTAATCAGTTCTATGTGTATCGTAACAATCTGTACAGGTGGTAGTGAACGCATTGCTGGGCGCCATTCCGTCCATCATGAATGTGCTCCTGGTGTGTCTTATATTCTGGCTCATCTTCAGCATTATGGGTGTCAACTTGTTTGCTGGAAAATTCTACCGCTGCATTAATACCACAACAGAAGAACTTTTCCCCATCGACCAAGTGAACAACATGAGTGACTGCATAGCGCTAATGCACACTAATGAATCGCGCTGGGTCAATGTCAAGGTCAACTATGACAATGTGGGGTTAGGTTACCTTTCGCTGCTACAAGTGGTGAGCTCATGTTTTTTTTATTTATTTATTTATTTATTTATTTTTTTCCAGGTTATGTACAGTACATTACTCTATAATTACGCATTATGGCAGAATTTTGGTTACTGTGGAAAACCTGGATCATTGTTGCTTTTAGTTAATATTAATTGTTTAATTTTAAACCACATCATTCTGAAGTGAGTTTACAATATAACTCTTATCCTATCTTTATTCCCTTGCTTCAGACGTTGCACGGTAATGCTGCATTTAAGCCTAATTATTAATGTGTAGATGTCTTTGGTCCGATACTAATATATACATTTTTGTTTGTAGGCTACATTTAAAGGCTGGATGGACATTATGTATGCTGCAGTAGACTCCAGAGAGGTGACACACTTGTGTTTAATAATTTGTAAACACTTCCAGTTTTATGTATAATTTATATGCATATATAAAGCATGGAGTATACACTCTGATCTAAATCCACCAAATAGCTCTATTATTTATGTGTGCAAAACAGCGGCATGTTGAGGGAAAGTAAGATGGATAACAAAATATAGAGAGCAATAATAAAATTAAGGGTTCTATTTTGCTATGGCTTACTAAGTTGTGGAAACTAAATACTATGTTGTGGCCATGGTTTACTAACTTGGGGGAACAAGATACTATGTTGTCATGGTGACTTACTAAGGAGTGGAAACTATGCTATGTTGCGGCCATGACTTACTAAGTTGTTGGAACAAGGTACAGTATATTGTGGCCATGACTTACTAAGGCGTCGGAACATAAAAATAAGTTAAACGGAAACTATCCTTAGACACATTGGAATAAACCTCTGAGAATTAAAAAAATATAATTTCACAGTCTCTGTTCAACTGCTGCTGACAATATTAAAAAAAAAAAAAAAAAAAAAGAATCAAGTAGTTCCCTTGATCAGGGGTTAGAGAGCTACTTGGGATTCAGCCTTATGTTAGAATTGGTTAACTCGTGTTAGCCATGAACATAGCAGTGAGGTGATTCATGAACCTGTCAGCTTTCTGGCGGAAACTCACACTCACATTAAATAGGACAAATGAAAGATCAAAACACGGACAGTTTAAGGCAGTTTGGAATGACTTTGAAGCAGATACTAAGTAGGCAAAGTGTGTAGCCTTAAAAAAACCAGTAATGATCATTTTTATTTAAAATACCCGAAAACACAAATGCAGCTTTCGCGTTAACACACAGCGGCAAGGCTTCCATATAAGCACATACAGTAGATTTAATTGTCATTTATCAGCACAGATCTGTGCCAGTTGGGTTTTAAGGGTATAAGATGCCATAATGTTATCAGATTTTTGCTGTCCTTCCATGACTGGGTTTGCATGTGGGTTTTGGCAGGCAGCTGATCTCTATTAGTTTGATACATAAGTTTTTCAGACAGGTTGACAAAAAATGGAAGTTCATTCATTGTGTTATATAATGTGTTCATACATTTTAAGCATTTCATTAATATTACATATTTCGGTTGACTTGCAGATTGAAGACCAGCCGTCATATGAGATTAACTTATACATGTATCTGTATTTTGTAATCTTCATCATCTTTGGCTCCTTCTTCACCCTCAACCTCTTCATTGGTGTCATCATAGACAACTTTAATCAGCAAAAACAAAAGATATGTGCCAGTTATTTGAATCAGGAAAAGACTGATTCTTTTCCATAGATAGAAAAAATAATTGTGTATTTGTTTTCATTTTCTACTTAGGTGGGGAAGATCTCTTTATGACAGAGGAGCAGAAAAAGTACTACAATGCCATGAAAAAGCTGGGTTCCAAGAAGCCTGTTAAACCCATACCTCGTCCCACAGTATGCACAAATCAGCACAAATAATCTGAATGCTACACATTCTGCTGTGCCTTTTTGCATGCTTAGACTTGATGATTTTTTTTAGACATTACCCATTAAAGGATATCCAGGATGATTTGTTTGTTCTTTTCTAATTGGCATCAATTTTTGTTTCTATTACCTTTCCAGAATATAATCCAGGGTGTGGTGTTTGACTTCATCTCTCAGCAATTTTTTGATATCTTCATCATGGTGCTTATTTGCCTCAACATGGTTACCATGATGATTGAGACAGATGACCAAAGTGAAGAGAAAGAAAATGTTCTTTACCAGATCAACTTGGTCTTTATCGTTGTCTTCACTGGGGAGTGCATCCTAAAAATGGTGGCGCTGAGACAATACTTTTTCACCGTGGGATGGAATGTGTTTGATTTCATTGTTGTCATCCTTTCTATAGCTGGTAGGTTGTAAGCTTTGAGAAGTCCTGAAGTGTTTATCAGTTTGTATTGATTCTGGTTTATTAATTCGTGAGATAGAGTGTGGGTTAAAATTTGATTACTCTAGCTGTATAATTCCATTCCACGTTAATTGTGGTCAGGCTTTTTGATAATGTCCTGTCTATACTGTACACATTGCTATTCCTCTTGCTTCTGAGTTTACAGTTTGAATAGATTTTTATACTGTTTATATCTGTTTTTCCCAAAGGACTTATGCTGTCAGACATAATTGAGAAGTACTTTGTGTCCCCCACCCTGTTCCGTGTCATTCGCTTGGCTAGAATTGGACGTGTGCTTCGTCTTATTAAAGGAGCAAAGGGCATCAGGACACTTTTATTTGCTCTGATGATGTCACTTCCTGCTCTGTTCAACATCGGCCTACTTCTCTTCCTTATCATGTTTATCTTTTCCATCTTTGGCATGTCTAACTTCGCCTATGTAAAAAAGCAGGCTGGCGTCGATGACATTTTTAACTTTGAGACCTTTGGGAATAGCATCCTGTGCCTATTTGAGATCACAACTTCAGCTGGTTGGGATGGGCTCCTACTCCCCATGCTTAACAGTGGTCCTCCTGACTGTGACCCTGATTTTGAAAATCCTGGAACAGATGTAATGGGCAACTGTGGAAACCCAGGCATGGGCATAATGTTCTTCTGCAGTTATATTATCATGTCTTTCTTAGTGGTGGTGAACATGTATATCGCCATCATCTTGGAGAATTTTAATGTTGCCCAGGAGGAGAGCAGTGACCTGCTGTGTGAGGATGACTTTGAGATGTTTGATGAGACTTGGGAGAGGTTTGACACAGAAGCCACTCAGTTTTTGCCCTATGAACAAGTGTTTGATTTTGTAGATGCACTACAAGAACCCTTGCGCATTCACAAACCTAACAGAATCAAACTTGTCAATATGGATCTGCCAGTTGTAATAGGGGACAAGATTCACTGTCTAGATATCATGTTGGCCGTCACCCAAAACGTGCTAGGAGATACTACTGAGATGGCGGCCATGAGGGAGAGCATGGAGGCAAAGTTCAAAATGAATAACCCAAGTCCCGAATCCTTTGAGCCCATCATCACCACTCTGAGGAGAAAGGAGGAGGAGCGGGCCGCCATTGTTATTCAAAATTCATTCCGCAAACATCTCCTCAAACGCTCTATCCGGCATGCCTCCTTCATGCATCGCTCTAAGAAAAGAAAAGTAAGGCGGCAGGGGGATGAAGAGCCACCAGAAAAAGAGGGTCTGCTAGCACGCAAGATGACTGCCCTATATGGCAGCAACGCAGAGCTTGCTATGGCTCTGGAGCTTAAGTCTAGGCCTATGCCAGTCAAATCAACTTCATCTGGACTCCCAATGCCGGCACCTTTTCGTCGGACCCAAGGCCATCAGAGGATAGTGCCAGTCGAAGTTACAAATGACGTAGTTCTCCGTTCTGCACCCACATCTATGCCGAACTCTTCAAGTTCAGACATGGCAGCAGGAAATGAATCAGTCATATAGTTGAGAGACAATGTTTTTTCATATTTTAAGCAGAGAGTGATGTGTTTAACTGGTGTATCACTGGCACAAAAAGAAACAATACTGATGCTCTTAAACACATCAATTTTATAGAGTTGTTGAGGTGATATTTATTGGTGTCCAGTAGTGATATTTGTTATCACAATAGATTCTGTTTTAGGAGCTAAGTTGTTAACTGTTCCATGCTCGAAGATGAAACACTTATCCTGTGGCAAACCTTACATTAGTCTGGCTATTGCTTCCCATGTTCCCAAAATCCACAGTGTTTTTTTTTTTTTTTTTTTTTGTGCAGGCATGTTGAGCATATAACATTGTTCACTTCCTGGTATTAACGTGAATTATTAAACATTATTTCCTCTCCCTTCACCCTAAAGCTGCTGTAACTAGTTCCTGATATGTCTTGGAACCTCTCGTTCCTTTGCACTATTTTTAGACCCCCATTTCATGGCCTGCCAGTTTACAGCAGGGAGATAGAATAAGTAAAACAGGCTCTGATCAATGACACGGGAGGTATCCTGTCACATTGGGCACTATGTGCAACTGCATAAGGCATACATAACCAGTACAGTACATACTTTCTGTAGTTTTTATTACAAATCTTCTGAAAATACTTGGATCAGTTCAACCTCATTAGGGATTAAAAACAGTATGGTAAAATGTTTTTCAGAATATTATAATTAGTCGTCTTCATACCATTATAGCGCTATTTTCGTGATCATGACAGAAAAGCATAAAAAAGGCATAAGACTGAGAGTCCAAGGGTGTGGCAGAGGAATATTTATGACCATGGGTGCAGTCAGCGACCTGGTCCAGAAGGGTGTGGTTAAAATTAATACATTATCAAAAGATGTCCCAGTGATATCCACTCAAATAAGCTTTTCTTATTAGTGTCAGCACAATTATGTTTGCGTCTATTGTTTTTTGTGAGCCTTTACTCACATGTGGGCACTCTTATGCTTATTTTGTCTAATTCCTCTTCTGTTGGCACTGTTTCTGTGTTGTTATGCATCAGCTATCTGGGTAAAATTACATGCTCAGATATAATTAGTTAGTAGTTGTGTGACCTGTTCTTATGAAAGACATGATATCATTAGTACACTCACAAAAATATGCTGTAAGAAATCTCTGCAGACTCGAACTTGAACATTATTTTAATGTTCACTTCCTGGTAAAAACATTATTTTAAAAAGTAGTAAAAAAATGTATAGTAGTTAAACTTGTACTGGAAGTATAAAGCTTTTAGACATTTAACATAATTTATGTAAACTTATAAATAGTGCTATTTAACATTATTTTAGTGCAGTTGGTTGTACCGATACCCCACGTAATTTCTGGTGGCTGCCATATTGGAAGACAAGCACCTGATGCTGAGCACGACCAATATTATTATGCACATATCTCAATTCTGGTAAATTATGCTGCCTTGTCAAAAAAATGCTACCAAAGTTGAATTTGATGAATTCGCAATACCCTATTGAAAAATAGTAAATGCTTAATGTGTAAATGTACTCTAACAGCAAGTGAAGCATGTTTTTATGCGTTTTTATAGTGGCTGTTTATTTGAGAATTTAGGGGTAGCACATTCTGATATACAAATATTCCCATCAAATACATACAACAAGCAGAGGTGGGTATAACATGTTATTGTGTAACACGTTACTGTATTTTAATTACTTTTCCTGATAACACAGTAATGTAACACATTACTTTTTAATGGATGTAATTTAATTACAGGTATCAATGTCAATAACATTACCTTACTAGCCCTACAAATGTAGGGTTTAAAAATTATTTAAAAAACACGTTTTACACAGCAGCATCAGTTAATGAGCATGCACTTTAAACAATCAATGAAGAACTTTGTAGTTTATTATGTTGGATGTTTTCAAAGTAACAGGAAATTGAAGCATTTAGTAATCTGACTACTTTTTACATGTAATAATCAGTAATGTAATCAAATTACAATTTTAAAGTAGTTATTAGTCATTTGTAGTAGATTACTTTTTTTGAGTAACACTGACAACAAGTACATATTCAACAAAATGAACAAAAAAAAAAAAAATTCCCAAGCTTCTGGGTCTTTCCATGCATGGAACTGTTAAGTAGCAAAACATTACATATACAGTAGCATGGTTTGACAGAACACTGGCAGCAGTACACCTAGGGTTCTTACCATTAACAGTCATAGTAACTAGTTCCTGATATTTTTTCACATTTTATACAAATTTCCATAATTTTTTTGGATTATGTAAAATTGCTCTGAGATGATGACAATTGTTAAAAGTGCTGCACAAATAAAAATAAATAAAAATGAATTGAATTCAAATTAAAAAGTTCTGTCCTATTGCAGGCAACAACATGTGCATTTAGGCAAACTGTAATAATCACTAGATCAAAATATATTTTAAATGGCACCTACCAAGAAAATGATCTGAACAGATGCTCTGTTTGTTTACCAGTATGGCAGCGGCAGGTGCGTGAGACAGCACACGGGTTTGCTCTATTAATATAATAAATTCAGGTTGATATTTCTAGTAGTCTACATTACACAGGGCCATACTTTTTATGTATGCTTAATGAAGTTGTACTTTGTGACCAAATGTATTTAAAAACAACTCTTTTTTTTATTATATTAGTGTTTATGTAAATACATTGTGAGACATGCTTATTACACTAAAAGGGTAAAATTAGAAGTTAAACTGAGACATCCTTAATGTAAAGGTTCTTTCAGGAATATTTATTAAATAAATCAATTAATGAAACCTCACTCTAGACGTTAGGAGTAGGTTTAGACTCACACTTATATAGCATGTCAAACTATGTTTTTTTTACTTTGTTCAGAGCAGCAATGAACAATAGTTAATATTTATAGACCGTGACTGCAATGTTATTTTACAATGTTTACAGCCTGATATTTAATTTATACGCATTGATTTAAATTCATTGCCTGCTGGTTATGTGTTATGAATGGTTAAGTTGAATGAATCGATACTCATTGTAAAAAAAAAAAAAAAAAGATTTATTGACAGTGTCAAATAGATTGTGTAATTCTGGTAAAAAATAATTTATAATTAGGATATTTTTGGAAGCTAAAGCTTAAGTCTTAACCTGATTTCTAATGTCTTACTCCTGAAAATGTGCAGATTCATAAATAAAGCATTTTTGATTTATCTTTTTACTTTTTCATTAGACTTGTATTGGCTGTATATGCATTATTACATTATTATTATTACAGTGTTAGATGCAATGTTAAATGCTATTTTACCCTTTTCCTTTGCATACATAATAAAAAAAACTTTTAAATAAAATAAACAAAACATAATTTTGACTAAAAGATTGTAATGCATTTTATTATTTTAAATATTAAGTATTTTATGCATATTGCAATATTTCATGTTTGTATACCAATTATGTCTCTTAGTTTGTACTTTTATTTACCCATCAGCTCGATGTTAAACATTCAATTTTTAAGACAGAGGATGCACTAAAAATACAATGTGGACATCACTGCTAGTATTTCAGATATATTTTGTTTGGAATGAAAATTATAGTGTTTTATCAAAGAAAACACTTGTTAGTTAAGGTAATTTAAACAAAATGCTTAAAAAGTGGTAAAAACTGTTTAGCAAAATAAAAAATGCAATTTTTTGGAGCAATGGAAATTTGGTCTGAAAAGTCCAGATTAATCCTTCTCCAGAGGGGTGGGCACATCAGAATAAGAAGGAAAACACAAGGAGCTATCCACCCGTCAGGCACCCGTATGGCCTACTGTACAAGCCTCTGAGGGCAGTGGTATGATCTGGGCTAGGCTCAGTAAAGTTATATGGCAATAAAGTTAAGTCAGTTGAGTACCTGAATGTACTGAATGACCAAGTTATTAAATCTATGGAGTTTTTTTTATCTGATGACATAGACATATTCAAGGACGACAATGCCAACATAAAGTACATCAGGCTCAAATTGTTTAAAGAGTAGTTCTGGAACCACAAGGAAACATTTTCACACAAGAATTACAGTAGCCACCACTGAATGTTTTTAGGGTATAGACTAAAAGACTACATGGGCTGGTTTAACTCTCCTATTATTAATATAATATTTTGGTCAAGCTGCCGACATCCTTAAGAAACATAAACGTATGGCTTACTTAAAAAAAAGGCATAGTAGACTATGAAAACTTCAAAGGAAAGATCATGGACAGATCAATACATGTTTGCTTTTCCTGTGGGAAGTTTAAAACCAGTTTGTCTTATATGTTCTAAAAACCATGGTGCTAATTAAAAGCAGTCATGTAAAGCACCAGTATGAGATAAAACATGGGTTTTAACCACAGCAGCAAATTTATCCGCAGCAGTCCGAAATAAGGGACATGGAAAATTCTCAGTGTTATGTTCTATAATTCCGCCCTGGCATGAATTACCTTCCCGACCTACATAATTTCTATAAAAATATATATTACAATATAAATTTGTTATCTACAGTATATAAACAACAGAAATATTTTGTCTCCAAATTGGTCAACTCGTTCTTTCAATTATATTTTTATGTTTCATACACTGAAGGACCTGAAGCTAGTCTTAGAAAAATTTATTTTTGTCTGTCTGTCTGTCTGTCTGTCTGTCTGTCTGTCTCGATGTCTGTCTGCCAGTCCAGCCAGATTTTGTCACAGCTTTAATAAAACTTAGAGGTAGATATCTGCCTGAACTTTAACCTCCACCAAAAGTTAAATCAAAATGTTGAGTAAATATGATATTATGATCAGTTTTGTGGCTGAACAGTTATAATTTAATAATCTATTTTAAATCAAGCTACTAATAAGTTATTTGCTCAATGTAAACAAACACCTGCACCATTAGATATGAATTAGAAGTGATATAGTGGTATAAGTGCTGAAGTGGTATAAGTGAATTTTAATGTGCTGGAGTCATTTTAATACAAAACTTCATCCTTATTCGATCTACTTTTTCGATACCTCCTGAGATTCACGCTCCAATTACTAAACAGGGAGTGTATTTGACTGAAGACAAAAGAAGTACAACTTAACATGGCGTAAGATACTCAAATTTTATTTCTTTGTATTAATAAGTTAGGCAGAAATGTCTGCCATACACAAGTTCAAAAGACTTGTACATGGGCTTAAACTTGAAATTATAATATCACTGTTTACATTAAAGTTGATCAGCTTATTTTTTAGTTTTAACTGTTAATTAAGTTCTACAAACTCTTCACTTCAACTAATTTTAATCAAAACACATTTTTCACTAGATACACTCAATAAAATGATTTTGGCCTTTTTGGATAATTGTATACTTGCTATTATCTTAATTTTGCTAAAATAAATGACATTCATATATGTAATTAATTATTACTAATTAATTTAGCATATACATACCACTTTTAGTATTATTTACCATTGTTTAATTTTGTATATACATATACATATATACATATTTAACTTGAGTGGAGATTCTGATTTAAATATGTTGATAGGCCTACATAAATCGTTATTTTCAATGTAAGCTCTGAAGTTCTTCCCTACAGAGTGTAGTGTCAAAGTATCTCTTAAAAAACTATATCAATGCTAAGTGAAAACTAGAACAGGCCATGAAATATTTTGTAAAGGGGATCGTATGTTTTATTTCTCAGTTTTTGTAATATAATATTATAATGTTTCATATTTCTCCCCAATAAGCCAAGCAACTCTGGGGCAGAGTAATACAAATATAGAAAAAATACAAATATTGGGAAATGCAAATATGGTGGTTTATGAATATGAATAATGATGCTTCCATTTATAACCCTGGTAGATGAATTGTGAGTAGATATTAGCATCCGTGTAATTATACATGAAAAAAAAAAACAATGATTATTTTTCCATAGTTATGTGTCACTTCATAACCTTCCACTGTCTGGCTATTTATAAGTTATGTACAAGTTAAACATAATGTATCACTTCCACTTAGCTGTAGGCTGACCTTCTTGCAGAGACTGCCACGTCACATCTACCTACACACATCATATCTATTTTAGCAATGCAGTGGAAACAATCATTTCTTTTCTGCTGATGAAATATTTAAAGCACTTTGTGATATTGTAAGGACACAATGTAACATTTAGATGTTCTTACCAGATGCACAATACTGGGCTCTTCCAGTCATGTACAAAACAGTATTTACTCATAAGTCATAAAAACTGTATTTGTACTAGAGTTTACATCTGAATAGTTTTAAACAATTTACTTTTTATTTTAGGTTCATTTTATATTAAACATTCTCTTTATATTATTTAATTATCACATTCTCACATAGCTTCAGAGAGTTGAAAAATCTCCTGTCATCTACTGGAATTTGGTTTCAGATTTTTAGTAAGTATATCACTGATACATAACTCTGTAATTCAGAGATGTTTGACATGATTTGGCACATTTATGCTGCAATGAGTCATCTGAGGTGTTTTGAGTGGCATGCTCACTTCAAGAGCTGAAGAACATCACTGGAGGAGGACAAGAGTTTAGGAAGACCCCCGAAAATGACAAACCATTTGGCAACTTGTGCATCAGGTAAACCCTACTTGCCAGATAATAATAAAGTATTATTAAGTTAGTAATAAGTGATAAATTACTTTCTTTTAAACAGAGCAAATTTTGAAACTTTTTGATATCATCTTGTATTTCTCTTATTATGAGACAGACTGACCTGGCAAACTGAGATACAAAATAATGTTGATATATAACGATGATATAAAATACATTAAGATAAAGCCTTTATCATTAAGATGTTTTGCTACAGTTTTGAATCAATCAAGTTTCTTACTTTCACTGTCAAGTTTAAAACATACAAATAAAACAACAAATCATTATAAAATACAAAAGCAAGTTAATTGAATGTGATTGGTGAGTGTGACAAAAGCTAGCAATTTTCGGAAAATGTAAAAAAACGTATAATAAATGCTAATAAATGGAATAAAAATACATTTCAAATGTATTATTTAAGCAATTTAACATGAGAAGGAATGCTGTTGTGTTGAATATGAGCACAGTCATAGGTACGAGGTTGCAGCCTGAGATATCACAACCATGCTGATATTCAGTAAAACATTGAATGTGATATTGTTTTTATACAACAGTTGCCCAAACACATTTATTAACAACAGATTATGATTTGTTTGTTTATTAATTCAGTTTTTTTCTGCGCCCACACATAGTCTGGCAACCGACAGTTAGTGATTAACAGTTAACACGGGTTAAAGGTGGTTGACAGTCCTGTTAACTTCCAGGTTTCAAGTTTCGAGTTGAATCCCAAATAGCATTAAATGGAAAGCTAGTGTGCTATGTTGGGTGTACAATCACTTATTCCACATTAGTAGTGCCCTTGATCAGGGGTTAAATAGGAATTAGATTTGAAATTCAGCCTTGTGTTAGGCACTAATTAGCTTTGTATCTCACCTCAGGCGAAAATAAACAGTACATATGGTTTAAAATTATTTAGGAGCAATTATTAAATAGACAAAGTGTTATTTATGATGACAATGTTATCAAATTAGTTTTCTTGCTAAAAGTGCTTCTGTCACTGCTTTTAAATGTAGGGTTTTGGCAGGCCGCTGCTCTCTCTTCAGTACTATGGACCATACCGACCTACTTTTGCGAACAATAGTAAGTGTAATATTAAATGCCACAATAACTGAGATAACCACTGTAAAAGCTACATGTCAGTGTTCAAAACACATTTAAACCTTGGGGCAGATGGGCTACAATAGCAGAAAACTATTTTGAGTTCTAATTCTGTCAGGCACGAACAGAAACCTGAGATTGTAGTTGGCCAAGGATCACCAAAAGTTGACAGTTGATGAATAAATAGCAGAAATCCATGCCTCGTGTCAAGGCTGTCTCAGTCCAGGCTGGTGGATGTAGTGTAATAGTGTGGGGAATGTTTTCATGTAACATTTAGGGCCTCAAGTCAATCCTTGCTTGAATGCAACGGCCTGTATTAGTATTGTTGAAGGCCATGTGCATCTCTCCATGGCCACAATTTACGTAGATTCTAATAGGTGCTTCCAGTATGATAATACACCAATGAGTTCATTTTTTTCCTAATGTTCCATCCATCCATTTTGGAATCTCTAAAGTCCGACTAGGAACCGTGGAGCCCAATGTTCACACAACTGGGGACCGTGGTAGAAACTCAGGTCAATGTTTACATGCACATTCACACACTACGGGAAATCTGGGAACAACAATTAGTCTAATCTGCATATCTTTGGATTGTGGAAGGAAACCATAGTATGCATAAGAAACCCACCAAGCACCAGTCACAACATGCAAACTCCATGCACACAGACCCATGGCGGGAATCAAACCCTTGAGGCTTGAGGTGCAAGGCGACAGCGCAAACCACCAAGGCACCGTTTCGCCATTATAATTTTAGACGCTATTTAATATTTTAAACAAACATATTATTTCAACTGAATCAAGAATTTGATAATACACTCTGATTCCCCCACCAGTAATTACTCATGAACCACATTTGGTCAAGCAAGACTGACACTATCAATATGCTTAGCTTACAAAATAATTATTGTTTAATAACAAACTTTCTAAACGTCCATCCCTCGTCCTTCTTCATTACTTTTATACAGTGCAATTAGGAGACAGAGAGAGAGAGAGAGAGAGAGAGAGAGAGAGAGAGAGAGAGCGTATAAGTATAAGAACAGACCTTGTGGAGACAAGTGCTGAATAATTTGAATTCCACACATGAAGCACAGTTTTCTGAACTGCATAAAACCTTATAGAAAGAATTTAAGCATTCAGAATATATAACATATAAATGGACTCTACATTTTGTCCTTACTTTTTTTCAAAAAGTTTTAGGATGGATCTAGCCTGTATAGTCTCTTGATCACCGTTAATGTTTTTTTTTTTCCAGATTCTGACTCAGATTTTATGCCTGAATGATTTAATTTGCATGATGCCTAGTAAGTGAATCTTATTATTACTGTTTAGCGATAACCACCCCCTTTATGGCACAGGGAGGTCCATACGTCTCTCTCTCTCTCTCTCTCTTTCTCTCTCTCTCTTTCTCTCTCTCTTGCTCTCTCTTTTATTCACACGAATACATTCTCTTCTGTATGTAATTCATTTCATACACACTGTCGTGCATGTCCGAGTTTCTTGGATAGAAGTCAGACTCAATAAGATCATGAACTGCATGCTTTTAGGCTGTTTCCTGCTGTTGTTTGTTAACCTCACAGGTAGGACTTCAACTAACCATTTATAAAAATATTTAAAATGATTTTAATAATATAAAATTATTTTTTTTGTGCTATTTAATTATTTTACGAGACCTTTTTTGTTGAATGCATAATACTGTAAGTAATGTGCATATTGTGCTACATTATGGTATTGCGTGAGTTGAGGTGTTATGTCATTTCGGTCACATTTTTGTTTATGCAGCATTCATTTTTACTAAACAGTAAAGAGCTGAACTGTAGAAAAGCAAACGTGTTTTGCATATAGTGGATGTGTTGTTTTCAGTCTTCTGCTTCCTCTCCATCTGTGCATAAAAGAGGAAGTCACAAAGGCCTAAAAACATGTCTGTGTAACCCTCACCATTTCAGTAACATTGCTGTTTATGTGCTATTTATCTATTAATTAGAGTCCTTTAGTAGTTCATATTGCTGATCATACAATGTTTCATTTTTCTTTTTATGTCTCACATGCAGTCACAGCTGATTTTCAAGTTTACCAGAAGCCCAGGTTTTATGGCATCAAAGTGGGAAGGAGAGTGGGATTTATATGTCTGGCTTATGATCTCACTCTAAAAGATGCAAATGTGACGTGGTACAAGATCGAAAAATATGATGAGGAAAAAGTAACCAATAGTAAAATGGATAAAATCATTAGTTCCAAAATACCAACATTTTTGGGCGACATTAGGTATCAGTTAATCCTCGAAAAAGTAGAGGTCAGTAACAGTGGCATTTATTACTGCAAGATCAAAGATGTTTGGGGACCCGGAACAGAGCTACAAGTATTCAGTAAGTGTCCATTCAAATGATATAGCTGCTCAGGACGGTCTGTAGACCAAGTGCCAAAGGACCATCACATCTACAGTGCTGTGAAAAAGTGTATTTTTTTTTTATGTTTTTGCATATTTCTCACACTTCAATGTTTGAGATCATCAAACACATTTTTATACTGCACAAAGATACCTCGGGTAAATACAAACAGCAGTTTTTAAATAATCATTTCATTTATTAAGGGAAAAAGTTGTTTAAACTTACTTGGGCCTACGTGAAAACGTAATTGCCCCCTAAAACTAATGACTGAAAGTGCTACCCTTGGCAGCAACAACTGCAATTAACCTTTGTGATAACTGGCAATAAGTCTTTCACATCGCTATGGAGGAATTTTTAGCCCACTCTCTATAAAGCATTGTTTTAATTTAGCCACATTAAAGTGTTTTCAAGCATGAATGGCCTGTTTAAAGTGCTAACTTTGACTAGGCCACTACAAAACATAATTTTTTTTGTTGGGGTCTCATCCAGAGGTGGATTGCTGGTATAACAAAACTGATGGCTGGACAATATCCTTCAGGATTTTCTGGTGGAGTGCAGAGTTCATGGTTCCATCAATTATGGCCCCAGACCATCACACTACCACCAGCATGTCTGACTATTTTAATGATGTTCTTTATGAATTGTTGTGTTAGTTTTACCATCCAAAAAATTAACCTTGTCTTATCGGTTCACAGAAGATTTGCCCAAAAGTTTTGGGGATAAGCAAGATGTTTTTTGGCAAATGTAAGATGAACATTTGTGTTCTTTTCGGTCAGCAGTGGTATTCGCTGTAGAACTCTCTCATGGGATGTCATGTCCCCCCCCTAGTCTCTTTCTTATTGTTGAATCATGAACACTGACCTTAACTGAGCAAGTGATGTCTGTAGTTTTTGTATGAGATGTCATTGTCCTGGTTAACTGGAGTCCCAAAGGTTGGTGTGAACAGCTTTATTTTCTTAATATATAAAATCAACCATTTAAAAACTGCATTTTTATTGACTTGAGTTATCTTTGTGTAACATTTAAATTTGTTTGATGATCTTAATACTTTTTCACGGCACTATAGATGTATGTCAGCTATTACTTTGTTTGTCAGTCTCTGTCTATGGAATTTTTGAGTAAAATTTTGCACCGTTTTTTTTCATTGTTTTTGTCAGGACGTGGCAAATCAAAACGGATTGAACAGAGGAACTACATAAAAGACATGATCATATTATTCCAGGGGTTTCTGCTGATATTGTGTGTAGTCATTCCCCTGGTCTGGTATTACAGATTGGTAAGAGACACACCTATCAATACAAACAAAACAAAGCTCTTCTTGTGTAAAGCATATGTAACATGCTTGGTTTGACCAACATTTATTAACCATGGGATATAATGCATAATTAATTTATATTAGTTTAATTAATGATCACTTGATATCATTCCTAATACAGGTAAAAAAAATGCTATATATATATTGTATGGGTAAAACAGACGAAAGTATCAAAAACATATAGTGGAAAAAAATTATACAGTAGGACATGAGGCATTTCTTTATATTTAAAAAAAAAAAACATTTTCCACAGACAGCTGCACGTACTTACATGTTCCTAATCTTTTGAGTCATCTCTCATCTACAATTATTTTAGGATGCAGTTTAAATCATCATTTTAGCTCACAGGTGTCAAACCTTCTCCAGAAAAGGCCATTGTTCATGTGTGTGTGTGTGTGTGTGTGTGTGTGTGTGTGTGTGTGTGTGTGTGTTTTCATTCCAACCATGCAGAAGTTGGAATGTTTTGTAGGAATTACAACCCGCACACACTGAAAAATTGACACCCGTGTTTTGGATCATCAAAAAATATGGAACCTAATCGATTTTGATGACACCCTATACCCCAATGTGATCATGTTCTTAAATGTAAAGTTATAATCATGCCACACATATACTTTATTATGAACATTGGTCTAACTGCACATTCATGCAGTTATTTAATCAGCCAAAGGAATCATATAAGCAGTCTATAGCAACTCAAATATGTATAACCAGCGATGGGCAGAAAAGCATCTCAGAGCGCACAAAACATCAAAACTTGATGTGAACGCACTTTAACAGGTTATCACATTAGGTTACACCCAACTTAGCCAAACGAATCACTTAGAAGAATCTAAGGGGATCATGGGCACATACTCACCAAAACTTTATGGCTAAACTGTAAATTGACCAAGTAATTTTTTATTTTAATCTTCTAAGCTGTCTAGTTTAGGTGAGCCAGCGCCCAAAGCCTTGCATTTATGTTTTTGGCTGACTGTCGTGGAACATGATCTTTCTTATAAACAAAAATGTAACCCTCAATTAAGTGAACAACCACATTTGGTAACAATGCCAATATCAGTACCATAGGAAATCACAACTTTTTGGAGAAAATAAATACTTTCGCATATTTTTATGGGTAAATGAATGTGCCTTGAACGTATGTACGTATATATACTTTTTGGAAAAATCATTAACATAGACTATTAACATTTAAATCTTAATGAGTGCCATGTTAACTGTCAGTCACTTAGTCTTTTTGTACCCACTATAATGTATAAATTCTAGAGGTGATTGTGTGTGAAATTCTGAGGAGATCAACAATGTCTGAAACACATCTGGTACCAAAACCATCCCATAAGCAAAGTCACAGAGAACACATTTTTCCTTCATCCTAATGTTTTTTGAAAAACATTTAAAGGAAAAACTGACAATATTAAGACTTACAATGAAACAATTGTTTAACCTTTGAGGTTAGAGAGGTGTGAAGTGATGTCTGAATAAAGATAATAAGTGTTATCTCTCTCTTCCTCTCTCTCCATCTCGCTCTCTCTTTCTGTTTCTCTGTTTCTCTTTCTCTATCTTTTATTATCAGGAGCAAAAGGGAGAAGCCGTCTATGAAGAACCTGTGCATGATCATACATATGAGGTTGCTGTTTTTAATTACTTTATTACATATTCAATGTCATTAATTAGAAGAAAACACAAAGGCGCCTTTATTAAAGCCTGCTCTTTATTATAAGTTTATAAAGCAGCCTGACAGCATTGTGGTTTTGGTTGGGTGATTATTCAAAGCAAAGAGCTGCAGCCATTGCAGCGTGTCTTCCAGGAAGAGGAAGTGTTAAAAAATAAAGACGAGTACACAGAACCTTACTGCTACCTAACCTAACCAAAACAGTTCACCACCGCTCTTTTAATTTTGATGTTTGGTATTATTATTGTTGATTTGTGTTTGAATGAAAGTGTTTTGTTCGCAAGACATTGATGCTCATTCACACTTTTTATTCACTGCCATTATCTCTTTTTCACTGTCATTTTCACTCTGCTTTGCTGTCTTTGCTTCTTGTTGTACCGCTCTTCCTCTTTTCTTTCTGCCTATCTGGCAAATGTCCTGCCTGTGTTTTTTCTTTTTCTTTAAATGTCTTCATCTGCCTCTTCTTGTTTTACTCTCTTGCTTTTGTCTTTTTTGTCCTGTTGCTTTTTTCCAACCCATCGTTCTGTATTTCTGTCTTTGCCTTTCTTTGTCTTTCCTTCTTTCTCAATCTCTCTCAGGGTTTGGAGATCGAGCACTGTGGAGACCTCTATGAAGACCTAACTGCATTTTCACAAACCCCCGATGCAGACGCATCCTGGCAAATTGAGTCTCCGGAACAGGAGTAAAATTGGTGCGATGCAGAGTACAAACAATGCAGTAGGCAGACTGAAATATATTTTATTTTTGGTTTGGAAAACAAGGATGACATGGCAGCAATACAGTACATACTATAACTTACCAGTCAAACGTTTGGACACAAATTTGGATTTGTTTCCCTCATTCTAGAACAGTATTGGAGATTTAAAAACTTGACTACGGAAGTTGGAAATTAAGTAAAAAAACAATAAATTGTTATTAAGACAGGAAGGTAGGCTGTTCTGGAACAGTTCTTAAAAGAACAGTATTGTCAAGTGCATTTGTAAAACTCATTAAGCACTATGATAAACTGGCTCTTATGAAGACTTCTGAAGTCAAGCCTTACCTCTGCTACAGAGGAGAAGTTTATTTAGAGTTATCAGCCTCAGAAATGACCAATTAACAAATAGTACCTCAGATTAGAGCCGTTATGAAAATTTGAGTTATAGGTAACAGACACGTCTCAATATCAACTGTTTAAAGGAGTTTATTGTGAATTTTCGAATGTCTTCAGCATTGTTTTACAGTATAGAAAGAAATACAAATCAGGAGAGACATGGGATTATGTTGTGTGTCCAAACGTTTTACTTTTAGTGTAATATTAACCATATTACACAAAGTATGTCGTTTTATATTTTTTTTAAAATCTTGTACCATGTTTAATTTATCCCAGGTCTACTACATTATATACGAGGGGCATTCAAGTCAAACCGGGTCTTTTGAATAACAGGATACAGTTATGAGTTTAACCTTCCTTTATTTCTCTATAAAATACCCTGCTACACTAATGCACCTATCCCAGTGTTTCACTAGTGCTTGAAAACTATCAAGGTCGAAAGTTTTCTCAGTACACCAGAGCCAGGATTTGACTGCTTGCTTCATCTGTAAAATGCTGGCCACTCAGGAACTCCTTTAATAGCCCAAACATGTGGAAATATCTAAGAGCGAGGTCAGGACTGTACATGGGATGTGGCAATAACTCCCAGCCAAATGCATCTCTTCTGCAAATTATCCATCACTTTCCAAGGATCATGCGATCCACACACAGAATGTTCCCAGAAACAACTACAGTGGGCTTCAAGCCACCCGGCGGGGATCATCATTCAAGGACATCTTTAATCAGCGGCCTTCTTTAAAAAGTTTGCACCATTCAGATTTTTTACTGCGGCTAAGAGTCTCATCACTTGAAGTCTTCTGTAAATGACAATTGGTTCTATGCCTTCATTCATTTTATCACAAGTCCCGGTTTGACTTATAACTTTGTTATAATATAATATAATATAATATAATATAATATAATATAATATAATATAATATAATATAATATAATATAATATAATATAATATAATATAATCAGCATTGCACTTATTTTGTACCTAATTTCTTTTAGATTTGTTTGTTTCATTAAATGGAAGATGCTTTTTGTTTGCCAGCTTAAGGTTAGTTAAGTGTTCATTTTATGGTGCTCTGTATATTAATAATGAGTTTTTTTTTTCTCCATGAAAAGGACCAGTTATGATATTTGTTTTACCATAATAAAGGCATGTGGTCATGAGCTGTGTTCTCTTTCACTTCAAATCTATTTTTTAAACATGAAACCGAGATGGTCAGTTGATTTTCCATGAGCCATTCACACACATTTTAAAAACTTCCATTCATGCTCAAACACTGCAATATTAACACATACATCAAATATTTGAATTCAAATGCAATGACATGCTTTGAGATGCTAAAAGTCTTTTAAAATAAAGCATGCAGTTTTAAAAGAATAAGAACCCAAAATACACATTTAAATTCACAACACATGCAAAGTGTATAGATATAACGTAGTAAATACAATTCTACTTCTTAAGTATTATGTTGGTAAGAACACTAAGTGTATAGAAAGATGGGCTTAAATGTTTCCTGTGGGGAAGTATTTATTTAAATGTAACATTAAGAAAAAATAATAAGAAGGAATGAATACCTTAAATAACGTTTCACAGCAATTGTAACACCTATGAGATATGAAAAGGTAGAATGTCTTGTTTTTAATAAATGCAAGATAATTCATTGTAAGTGATCATAACATTACAAATTCGTGTGTTGTATTAGAATTAAAACACCCAGAGGTGTGCATTAATAAGTAAAAAACAATCAAAAAACATCAGGGCAGCAATAGGAACTCCATTTAACTTTGGGCCTAATCACACAAGCCTTTTGGTTATTATTTTCCGAATTTAACTGTACAGCAATTATTTGTTCTTTACAGTGATCAGCCATAACATTACAACACAAAATATTATTTATAGTATTGTGCAGGTTTTCCTTGTGCCACCGGGGCCGCGCTGGTGCCTCAGGTGCATGACTTCACAAGACCTTTGCTGTGGTGTCTGGCACAAAGACGTTGGCAGCGGATCCTTTGGGTGCTGTGGGATTCAGGGTGGTGCCTGCATTGATCGGACTGGTTTTTTAGGTGCATTCCATGGTGCTTTTAATCAGAGTGGATAGATGGAGGCCAGGTCAGAGACCTTGGGCTCTTTTCCAGTTGGGCCCAGTTCTTGGCAGCCTGTGCTGCAGTGGGTTTTCTAGTGCCTTTCTATCATGGCCAACATTGCATTATTGTGTGCTGCATTGGCTTTTGCATGGACTAGACAGGCTGGCTTTTGGCCCCATGAGCCAATGTTCGGTGACGTTAATGTTATCACTAATCGGTGTATATAAATCAGTGTATTTGTACTGCATGCACAGTACCTATCAAAAGTTTGTACACACTCCATCCCATGGTCTTTCCTGATTTTTATTTCTTTCTACACTGTAATACAATACTGAAGGCATCCAAAATATGCAATAATTTCTTTTAAACAGTTGATATTGAGATGTGTCTGCTACTTATGCTCTGTAAAGCCTTTATACTGTAACAGCTCTAATCTGAGGTGCTGTTTGTTAATTGGTGATTTCTGAGGCTGGTAACGCTAAATTAAGTTCTCCTCTGCAGCAGAAGGTATCTTTTGATCTTGCTTTTCTGAGAAGGTCTTTATGAGAACCAGTTTCATCATGGAGCTTGTTTGGTTTTGCAAATGCACTTGACAATACTGTTCTTGCAAGAACTATTCCAGAACAGTCTTATAATAACAACTGACTTTTGTTGTTGCTGTTGTTACTTAATTACATAATTCCATATGCATAACTTTTCATAGTTTTGAAATCATGGTATGTAAAAAAAATAATGCACAAAAAAATCATAATTACAGTAGATGTGGTGAAGTGTGTCCAACATTTTAACTGGTACTGTATGTATACATATTAAATATTATAAATGCTATAACAACTATAAATGTTTTACTGTTCAGCAGTGATGCACCACACACTTCCTGCCCTGTGCAGAGGCAGTATCTGTGAAAAGTTTTTTCCTGTGTTTGAAATATGCAAACTTTGTCATACAGGAGATGTTGGGGCACCCTCATGAGCAGTCAGTTCCACTGCGGTGACGCCTCAGCTGTGCAGTGTACTAAAATAATGACAAGTGAAACGAGGGCCATCCTGTGGTGAAATTTGGAAAACAACAAGTAAGAAGAAAGTGTAAAATAATTTATGATAGGAGCACCTTGCTATAAGAACAGCCAAACAACCCAGGCATAATGAGGCTGTCACTTTATACAACATTTCAACACTGAATAAAAAAACAAATTATCATACCTCTTAGAATAAAAGTTTGTTTGCAGCACACAAACTTTATGAAAGTCAAAATCAAATTTAAAATATGTCAAAATGTAACATAATATTTTTTTTAATGCATGATAAGGCAAATAATACATTATTTTATATATAATGTGTTTTAAATTTTATAAATTATAATGAATGAATTAGAATTAGAATGCTGAATGAATAATATCTCATTTATTACATATTCTTTGTATATATGCATTTTATATCATCAAGATAAATCTGCAATGCATATCATCTTTCAACTGAATAATACAATCCAGTACTAAGTAATGAATGAACAACAAATGCAATTAAAATTGCTTTTTATACTGAGGCATTCTTTAAATGTAACTCTATATTTAAACACATATTAAAACAATTTCATGTTTCTTATTCCAAAACTTTAAACCGTCCAGGTGCATAATACATGAAAAAAGACATTAAAAATATATTATTCAAATAATAAATAATTAAATAGTAAACCTTAAACTTTTAAATAAAACAACATAACATCAAGTGGTTATTGGCTCTCATTTGCAGCATGATTCACAGACACAGAGGCAAAGAAGTCAGTCAGCTCAAAAAGTTGAAATAGTGCTTTTCTGATCCCCTCCCGGGCCTCATTCTTCTCCTGCTGTAAAGTTAAATACCAATATTTAAACATGTCAGCTACATCATGTCACATTACAATTAAACATATTAAGTCTTTGTCACAGTGTATGTGAATAAAGCACATTGAGATAATTGTTTTACCTTGTAGTTTGTTATAAAGCTGTGTTAAAACAAACAAGTCCAGTTTTATTAAAAGAGAACATTATGCTTGGATCCTTTTCATTTTATCCAATGCCAGACTGTTCAAAAGCTCAACGCTGATTAATGCTCCATTTTACTTATCATCCAACAGCTGCATCATACATATGCTAAATTATTAAGAAAAGGAGCACTCACACATGAACGAAGTCCGTTGGCCTGCAGATCCAGCATATGTAAAAAAATAAAATAAAATAAAAATAAAAAGTGTCCAGCTTGTCCTTGTTCCAGGAGACAGAGTCTGACTCCTCCAATTGCTTTATGTGAACACCATCATTAAAATATTAACCTGGGAATAACTTTGCTTAAAGAACCAGTGACGCCAGTTATCTGGAATAGACGGGTTGGTGCTGATTTCCTCCCCCTGTAGTAAAGAGTATGTAACGGCAGCCTGCAAAATGTTTAAAATATTACTTTTATTGTGTCACAAATTGAAGTTTTAGGAGTTGTTTAAGCGAGAATGTATGTGTGTACAGCTCAAAATATAAATCGGTTATTAAAGATAGCGTTTAAAAAACTCCCCCAACGATTTCTGAGATTTGAGCTCCAGGCAGGCAATACAGGTGCCCTGCGCTCATGTAGCCGCCCAACGCTGCCTCACCTTGGGAAGGACTTTTGAAAACTACCGCTGGCTGTGAGGTCTCTGCAGTGGTTAAAACAGCGGATTCATTTCACTTTGTGTATTTCTAAAAGACAATCTTTGGTATAATACGGTTATGGCATAATATATCGTGCCTGTGTGACGCATCTTGTACTCCGCGTTCCATTTGCAACACAGTATATCCGGTGTCTTCAAACCCTCAAGTGTGCACTTTCAAGTCAAGTCTATTCTTTGCGTTCTTGGAATTGAGACACGGCATGACGTCGGGATTCTTCACTTCTGAAGCGAGGGCCACGCCACTTAAAGCTGGCAGTATTTTATGGTAAGTTAATATGAATTTTTACCTCATTTTAAAATGTTGTAGTTGTGGTAAAAGCAAGCTCATTCGCTTTTCCATCTTTTAGGTCGCACTTTGAAATGGCGGTGTGGATAATTTTTATGTTTTTATATTCTGTTCCAATAGTCGGCTGTACTGTATTTTATGAGAAAATTGCGTTTGTAGCACACACAGATAAAAACCTACTTTACTAAATGTAATCTTAAATGTAATTTCAGGTAAATTACTAGTAATCTTTACTAAAGCTGTGTGTGGAATCGTTAAGTACTTTAAAACAAGTTTTTTTATTCATCCTTATGAAATATTTATTATAAATTCATCATTTAAATATCGTATTGTACGTTTTGTATTAAATCCAGATGGAGCACCGTATCCTGTTATCTCTCACATGTTAAATAGTGAGATAAATTAGTCAGAAATATACACTAAATTCATGTTTACATTATGTATTTTTGTTTATTGACAAGTGAAAAAAACACTCTCACTCACTCATCTTCCATACCACTTTATTCTGTATTCAGGGTCGCAGGGGCCTTGAGCCTATCCCAGGAGGCTTGGGGCACGAGGCGGGGTACACTCTGGACAGGGTGCCAATCCATCGCAGGGCACATACAAACACTCACTCACACATCACAGGCAATTTGGAAATGCCAATCAAACTAATCTATATGTCTTTGGACTGGGAGGAAACCAGAGTACCCGAAGAAAACCCACCAAACAAGAGGAGAACATGCAAACTCCATGCACACAGAGACGGGAATCGAGCCTGGCCGGAAATCAATTCAATTCAATTCAATTTTATTTATATAGCGTTTTTAACAATTGTCATTGTCTCAAAGCAGCTTTACAAAAATGAAAGAAATTTATAAATAAAATAAAATAAAATAAAAATAATAATAAATTCTGTATGTGTTAGAAAAATGTGTCTAGATAATAATGAGATGAATGAATGAAATGTCTCTGATGAGCAATCCAAGGGTGATGGCGACAGTGGCAAGGAAAAACTCCTGAGATGGCAATAGAAAAAAACCTTGAGAGAAACCAGACTCAACAGGGAATCCATCCTCATTTGGGTGATAACAGATAGAGATCATATAACATCATGTGTGTTATGCAGCTGAAAGTACAATATAACAGAAATTCTTTAAATTAACATAAAATCCAGTTCAGCATAGGGATGAGTCAGTAGGTGCAGAGGGCAGATGGGGTCTGGATCACTGGGAGCACAGCAGCAGGATGTGTAGCTTCAACCATCATAAAGCAGAATCCAGCTGGAGCTGGTCCTTCTCTGGATGCCTCAGGACTCTCGCAGGGTTGGCCTTTGTCTACTGAGACTGGTACAATCTCCAGATGCCTCGGGATGGGTAGAAAAGTACAGAACAAATGGAGAGAATTAGCGTAGTTGCCATTCAGGATAGATGTACTGAAGTTTGAAGTTATGGGATGAGTTACGCATATGCCAGATTAAAGAGATGCGTCTTTAAACTGGGAAACTGTGTCTGAGCCCTGAACACTGTCTGGAAGGCTATTCCAAAGCTTTGGAGCTAAATATGAAAAAGCCCTACCCCCTTTTGTAGATTTTGAAATTCTGGGAATTACAAGAATTCCAGAGGTTTGCAATCTTAAGGAGCGTGGTGGATTATAGCTTATCAGAAGACTGGTTAGGTATGTGGTTAGGTATGAATTAAACCCGGACGCTGCAGGTGCAATGTGACCGTGCTAATCACTACACCACAGTGCCGCCAGATAAAAAACGTTTTGCATTAAATACATATGTTGCTGTATGTCCTTAACAAAAATGTTAGTTATATTGCAACACTAAGTGATGGTGTGTGGTCCACAGGTGGGGACCAGCATGGTCGGAATGATATCTGCAAAATATGGGGATGTCTGGAGCTATGTTCCACATTTTGTGGGTGGGATGAGACAAGAGAAACCTGACAGATCTTTTCCATTGTTAAAGGCAATGCTTTTGATACAGACTCTTTGGTGGAGGCTGCTGATGTTGGTTTTAAAGTTGTTTTTTTTTTTTTTTTAATCTTTGACGTTAACTACACAAACCAGTTTTTTTTCACCTGCCAGTTTCTCCAGCATACTGTAGATCAGATTAAGTAATAGTTAAATAACTAATAGTTAAAATATTAAGATGGGGAATGTTTAATGTCATGTGGGCATTATAACATTTGTATTGAAAATGTTTATATAAAATGTTTAAACATTTTATTAAATGCAAAAAAAAAATGCAATTCAGATTTACAGGGGTCACTGTTTTTATTACAGTATTTACAGTATGTTACATTTACTTTATATTTAACAAATGGTCACCTTGGGATTATATGGTTTTGCCTGAGAATTTTGTCAAAATTGAGTTATTCACATTTTCTTATTCTGTGAAAGTTGAATAATGAATTATGTGAAGTTGTGTACATTTTGCATCCTTTTTAAATATCAAAAAATTTAATAGCAATAGTGTTACTGGTTGGGTCAAATAAAATAATCCAGCCTTTTAACATTCAAACCAGCAAGAGTGTCAATTTAACCCACTGGTTGGGTCAGATGAACAACCCAGAATTCTAAGTTAAATGGTTAAACCCAGCACTTGGTTCAAAAGAACCCAGCATTTGTTTTGTCCAAAAATAACCCAGCGGCTGGGTTATGGTTGGGTTGTTTTTTAACATAGACAGACAGACTCACCATTTCTTTAAGCAGTGCTAAACATGTCCCATGGTGCTGCTTGAATTTAAGATTGATCCATCGGCAGCTGAAGCCAGAGCTCACACTGCACAAAAATGACACAAAGGTGCACCAAACGTAGAAACATTGTATTTTCAATACACACTTTACTTTCCTGTCCAGCAGACTGTTACTCCTAATAAGAGTGTGAAGTGCTCTATACTTTACTCTTACCATCTTGTGAGCTGTTAATGCTCAAGATTTATAGGTAAAAAGTGGGATGCACAATGAAAGGAAAGTCCTACAAGTCAAAATTCACTTTCTGGACAAACAATAACAAAACCACATACTGATAAGACGTGTGTCTGTGTGTGTAATAGTTACAGTTTATATTATGTGTATGAATAAATGTAAAATGTGTTATTGTGTAGCGGATTTTACTTAGCACCACAAATGAACTACTGACACCAGGCTCTTTCGGGGATGAGTCTGCAGTTTATTGACAGAGGACAGACAGTTAATACACACGCCTTCAGATTCGATGTAATTCATCTAAGTCTCTCCAGTGACAGGCTGTTTTCCTTTTCTTTTTTTCGAACACAATAATGTTTTATAAAACAATTTATATTACCTTTCTGTGTCTTACTTATGACAATTGACATCCACACAAAAACAAATTAAATGATAACATAAACTTAAATAACAATGCATTAATGTACCTTAATATCATGGCCAATATATTTCAATTTGTCAGATCCTATAGCCTAGTGGTTGATTTTCTGATTTTGTTACACATACCTGCAGTTTATTGACAGACAATTAATACAAACGCCTTCAGATTTGATGTGATTCATCTGAAGGATGCAAAATAAAATACATTAGCACCGTCCTCCTTAACAGCAACTGCAATTCTCATACAAAGATTTGTCTATAAACATACATTCTGACTTTAAAACAAGTTTCTCATTTACTGCACTGAATGTTTCTGAGAGAGCAGGTGCGACAGGACCGCTATGACGTCACTGCCGAATACATTAGGAGAAGCTCAGTAACTAGGATTTAATATACTTATATATATATATATATATATATATTTTTTTTTACTTGGGCAGTCAAACACCTATTTAGACGTACTACGTTTCCATACTATTTAGTAGAGTAGTACTGTACTGTATGTGAGCTTCAGGTCTTTGTCTGTGTGTGAGATTCACATCGGAGCTTTGAGGAAATTCCTACTGAAGAATTCTGCTGAAACAGAAACAGAAAGCGCAGGAGCTCAGACAGCGAGTGTGAAACGCCACCGCAATGATGATTAGCAGTTTGTAATGATTATTAGCAGTTCGTTAATGGAGTTTTAACCGGAAACAAGTCTGTTAAACGAAGCACGCGCACAGCTAACTGAAAGTATTGACGTGCGTGTTTTTTCCTTCACACAGAATATGTTGCCATTGTCGCTGCTGAGTGAAACTGATTACACAAATATCATACACAGGACTGGGAAACAAACAGAAAATTCTGTCTAAAAAGAACTCAGTGTTATATTAGGCACATTAATTACACCTAAACCTGATTATACCTGACTGAAACACAGAAAATGATAAGGGAATTGTATAAAAATAATTTCATATTTCAAAAATAATTTTGCTAGCTGTCCCACTTTACTTTAATGTGCCATTTAAATATTTCACATATGTCACTGAACAACTGGAAATTTACATATTCCTATAAATTAATCCTTATAATGTATACATTATTAAAGACTAAACTTGGCCATGTCTTCTGGTTTCACCCATTTTCTTAAAAATAATAATAATAATAATAATAAAAGATAATACAATAAAAAAAACATAAAAAAAAACAATAGGACCACACCAGTATTGCTAATATTTCACAATTTCTTTTTCATTTTACAAATATTTTAGGTTGACAGAAGCTTTTTTATTTTTTTTATTGCATTTTTTATTCTAATAGATATGTAAAATGTTGAAAGAAACTGCATGAACTTTATTATTATTAAAATATTTATCCAGTTGTCTATATCTTATTCCTATTTAAATATCTAAAATATTACACTTTTAATAATAACTTTTTTCTTTTTGTATGTGATGTTCCCTTGAGCATAATTTATTTTTAAGTTAAATTAGTGGAACTTTTCATTCTGCAGTTTCTGAAGAACTCTAAAGCTTGTCCACTTTTAGCACAGCACTCTTTGTGTGGAAATTATATATTAAATTTAACTAGAAGTGCTAGATAGTTTCTCCATTTTAAATAGTAATGTCCTTCCTGATCTGTCTGGCAATAGCCACATTTTAAGCATTTATTGTTGTTCTGTCCATCACATGATTGACGTTTAGATTGTTTAATTTTGCCATTTTATTATATAACTACACCCAAACATTTTCAAATCCATGTGTTACTTAGAAGATTTAATATTATTTACAAATTGGCTTTAAGACTTTTTAAGAAATTAAACTTTTAACTGACACCATCTTAAAATGTTCCTTTTTAAGATCCATAGCTATAATTTGGGTAATAAGTAAAAACACAATGAGACTTGGGCCACAGGTGTTGAAAATCATCAGCCTTTAATTAACCTCATCAGCAGGTGTGCAGACTTCTATAAAAGCAAATGTTTTGGCAGTTTCTGTTCTGGAGTACTCAGTTGTGTGTTGACACATTGCCGTCTTATGGACATATTAGACTAAAGTTGAGTTGTTTAACCTCAACACTCATTGCCACATATTGCAAAAACCAAGCAGCATTTCAACAGAAACATCTCATATACACTTTCAAGTATGGTGGTGAAGGGGAGATGATAGGGACTTTTTTTGCAGCCACAGGACCTGGGAACAATGTAGTCTTTGAGTCAACCATGAACTCCTTAATGCAAATGTGAGGCCATCTTTCCGTCAGCAAAAACTTGTTACACACTAGTAAATCTACACCACAATGGCTGAAAAATAGAAGAATCAAGGTTTTGGAATGGTCTACTTAACGTCCAGATTTTGATCTAATTAAATTGGCTTTAAAAAAGCTGTGCATGTGCCTGCCAAAAAAAAAAAAAAACTCAATGAGCTGAAGCAATTTTGTAAAGAAATAAATGATGAAATCATTTTTTATAGTTTAATTGTTGTCTCATACATATTTAGTCTGAACTAATAAATGAATATGAAAATTCTGAACACAAACAATGTTTTTTCCCACATTAGTGCCACCAAAAAAATAATGTCACAATCCCAATAATGTTTTGCTTGTCCAGGTTTGGTCCTTTTGGAATATGCAGTGTAATTTGAAAATACTTGACACTTAATACATGAATACAATTTAGTTTTTTATTTACAAAATGTTTTAGGTTCACAGACATAACAAATATACAAACAATCCCAATTTTTAGAGATTGTAGGGCAAATGTTAAAAAAACAAAAACTTAATTTATTTTACTATTCATTATTTTTTTGTCACAAAGTGTCTGGTACCGTGGATACTTATATAAGTACCTTATAACAAAAATGTTTTCATGCAGAATGTTTTTATTTTTGTATGTTTGCACATTTTTATACAACTCTCAAATTACCTTCCCATGAGCTGATTTAATTTTCCTAAAAGTAATATGTTTCAAACTGTCATTTTGCAGTAAAAGAAACTATAATGCTTTACCATGTATAACCCCAAAACCACAGCACTCTTTGTGTACTACTAAGGAAAATTTAACCAGAGGTGCATTGTTTGTCACTTCTTAACACGTTTGGAAGCATTTCAATATACAAGGAAATTAGACATTCTTTCTTTTTCTTTCATTTATAGGAATGTAGATTTAAATTAGTTTAGATTATTATACAACCAAAAAAGTTTGATGTGGTTACTTAAGAGAAATTGTTGCCTTATGTTTTTTTATGTAAAAATTGTTCTATCATTTTCAAAATGACAGAAATTTTCCAACCTAAAACGGGATACACTGAATTGTTCCACTTTTAAGGTACAAAGCTATAATTTGGGTATTAATTTAAAACATGATGAGACATACAGTTCAACCGTAATTCTAAATCTAAATAGATATCCTTTCTTAAAACTGATGCAGATGTGTTAGTGTCATTATCAAAAAGACTGTTTGGATTACACTTTTCTGCATATAAATTTTCTTAAATTGGTTTTGGAAATATAGTAAAAAGAATAATTAAAAGAAAATCCTTAATACTTCCTTTTAACTATTTAAAACATATTTTGGTCACCTCTGACATTAACAAATTTAGCCTATTTTTCTTATGTCTTAATATATTAAGAAATAACATTTATTTGGCAGAATGTTTACTTAAATAAGGAAGATTATTGAAAATGTAGCTTCTCAAAACAGGAAGTAAGTTTTTATTAATTGTCCCCTTTAATGAAACTTTTTATTTATTGTCACCTTTTGCCAACTTTCTTTGACTTAATCTCTCAAGAACCCTCTTCCTTTGTTCTTATTTAACTTACAAGTAGTTAAAAAGTAAAAGAGAGTTCAAGAGAGGACAAATTGTTGGTGCGCGTCTCACTGGTGCATCTGTGACCAAGACAGCAAGTCTTTGTGATCAAGAGCCACAGTATCCAGGGTAATGTCAGCATACCACCAAGAAGGACAAACCACATCCAACAGGAGTGACTGTGGATGCAAGAGGAAGCTTTCTGAAAGAGATGTCCGGGTGCTAACCTGGATTGTATACAAAAAACATAAAACCACAGCTGCCCAACTCACTGCAGAATCAAATGTGCACCTCAACTCTCCTGTTTCCACCAAGACTGTTTGTCGGGAGCTCCACAGGGTCAATGTGGGGTAGCTCAGTGGATAAGGCTACGGTTCGGAAGATCCCAGGTTCAAACCCCACAACCACCAAGTTGCCACTGTTGGGCCCTTGAGCAAGGCCCTTAATCTTCAACTGATCAGATGTATAATAAGATAAAAATGTAAGTTGCTCTGGATAAGTGCATCTGCCAAATGCCTAAATGTACATGGCCGACTGCTATAGCCAAACCTTTGGTCACTTGTGCCAATGACAAATGTCGGTTTCAAATCAAATTCAAATTTTATTTGTCACATACACAGTCATACATAGTACGATATGCGGTGAAATGCTTAAACAACTGTTCGTGACCTTAAAATAAAAGACAAAAATAAAAATAAAGAAGAATAAGAAAAACAGCCGTACAATGTAGAAATATAGAATTTATGGAATTTTATGTGGGAATAAAGTTAATTAAAAAATAAAACAAAGTTATGGAAATAAAAATGAAAATGTCCAGGTGCTGTGCAAATGTGCCTGAAAGAGTAGTGATTCACAATCCACATATTTAAAGTTTCTTGTGCATCAGGGTAACAGAACATCCAGGGGGTGTGCAAGTATGCTCAAAAGTGATTTTTTTAAAGTGACTTGTGTTAAAGGGATTTAACTAATGCCCACAAATGTGCAGTTCTGCAGTGGCCACTAGTGTTAATGAATGTCCAGAATGTCCATAGTGAGTGCAGAAACCATATGTGTGTATGTGTAAAATGGATCAGTACTATGTGGTGTACTGATTAAGAGACTGTATTGCCTGCGGGAAGAAGCTCCTCCTCAGTCTCTCTGTGTTGGTCTTCAGGGAGCGGAATTGCATTCCTGACCTCAATAGAGAGAACAGTCCATTGCTGGGGTGGTTAAAGTCCTTCACGATTTTTCTGGCATTGGTCCAGCACTGCTTGCTGTAGATCAAGTACAGGTCAGGGAGCTCAGTCCGGATGGTGCAATTAGCTGATCCCACCACCCTCTGTAGGGCACGTCTGTCCTGCATGGTGCTGTTCTCGAACCAGGTTGAGATGGTTCCTGTCAGGATGCTCTCTATGGTGCAGGAGTAAAAGTTTCTGAGCACCTTGTAGGGCAGTTTAAAGTCTCTCGAGCGTCTGAGGTGGTAGAGACGCTGTCAGGCCTTCTTTACCACGGTGTTGATGTGATAGGACGATGACAGGTCCTGCGCGATGTGAACACCAAGATATTTGAAGCTGTCCACTATCTCCACTGGGCTCTCATTGATGACGGGGGTCTGGTAGTTCCTTTCCTGCTCCAATGGTTCCAGCAATGAAAATCTTGGGCTGTGGACAATGTGAAACCTGTATTGTCCACCTTTACTGTCTTTTCCACATCCGGGAGAGTTACGGTGTGGAGAAGCCCCAAAAGAGCGTACCACCCAGACTGTTGCATGCCCGGAGTGAAGCATGAGGGTGGTTCAGTGATGGTTTGATAAACATGAAAGTGAAGTTGAAAATTTCCCATGGGCTGTCATCAGATCTAAATACTATTATTTATTTATTTATTTATTTATTTATTTATATTGTTTTGGAGGAGGGAGTCAGGAAACGTTTTTCTCCACCAGGATCACGTAGTGACCCGGCCACTATTCTGCAAGAAGAATGGCCCAAAATCCCTCCCTATATATATATATATGATATAGGCCTATAGAATTTTATAGTGTTGCATTTCTGCATTCCAACTTTATTATTTAAAACAGTTGTGTTTTGTTTGCTATTCAAAGGACATAGTTTGCATTGACTTTATGTTTTTAGTTTTTGCTGTAGTGGATGGTTGAACTAACACAAATACAGCATGTATTGTACGACATATATATTCAATATTTGAAGCATGTATTATATGATTACCACTGTGGTACAGTTACTGTGCAGAAATGTTACTTATCAACAAATATCAGGTTTTGCATTGAATTTGTGCTGAATTGTTCATAAATGGTCCACTGAGTCCTCATTATGACAATGAGACACAGTTTATTTTGTTCTTTGAATGATTTTTTTGTAAACAGTTCAAGTTCCCCAAAGCAGAACTTTGTTACTAGTTTCTTGTGTTTTGAACATGAAGCTATTATAAGCATGAACTTGCACTTTCATCATAATTTAAAAAGACAGTATTTTCAATAAACAACATTCACATGGCTATTTTTAAATGTATTTTTTATTGTAAGACATTCACAGTCCAGCTGCATAATATATGAATATACTCTACACATATAATTCAAATATAAATAAATAAATAAATAAATAAATAAATAAATAAATAAGACAATATGGTTATAAATAGCATAGTAGTATAAATAAAAAGTATACCATATTTTATATGCATATTTTTTTATAATTTAACATAAATGTACATTAAAAAAATTCAGTAAATGAAAAACAAAGATAAACTTAATTTAACTTCAAACTTCAAGGAACATAAAAAAATGAAGCATAAAAATGCAATAACATTTTTTACTATGATTTTGAGCACAGAAACATTAAATGAGGATTAAACAGATTAGTGAATCTTCTTTGCAGCATTATTCACAGAGACAGCAGGGAAGAAGTCCAACAGCCCGAAAAGTTGAAGCAGCTCTTTTCTGATCCCCTCCCAGGCCTCATTATTTTTCTGTCGTAAAGTTAAACCCTAATATTAAACCTTGCCACCTACATCATTTCAGATTTATATCAAATATAATTTTGTCTCTGTCACAATGTATGTGAATAAAGAACATTGAGATGATTGTTTACCTTGTCATTCTTGGTGAGATCTCTTAGTCGTTTGAAGTACAAGGGCAATCTTTTGTTCTTTTTCATTTTGTGATCAAGCTGTGTAAATCAAATTAAACAGGTCCAAGGTTATAGAAAGAGTACATTATACTTTTTGATTTGAGCAAATGCCAGGCAAAAAAAATCAGGACTTCTCTTTACTCTTCATCCAACAGCTGCATGATACATATACTGAAAGTATTGAGAAAAGGAGCACTCACACATGAACGAAGTCCGTTGGCCTGCAGATCCAGCATATGTAACAAAGTGTCCAGCTTGTCCATGTTCCAAGGGACAGAGTCTGACTCTTCCAATAACCGAGAGACCTCATCCAGAGACTGAATGATGAACCAGATTTGTTTCTCGGGCTGAGGACAACAGATGGAGATGAACATCAAGAAAGTGTACAGGATTAGGACAACAGTTGTTGTATATGAACACTATCATTAAAATATTGACCTGTGAATAGCTTTGGTTAAAGAACCAGTGATGCCAGTTATCTGGAATGAATGAGCTGGTACTGATTTCCTCCTCCTGTAGGAAAAAAAAGTGTATGCCTGTGTTGTATATTTTACAAAATCATTTTGCATTATATTATAGATCAGGATTAATAAAATAATAAATGAGATAGATAGATATAAATAATAAAAATAAATAATAAAATAATACATTAGATAGATAGATAGATAGATAGATAGATAGATAGATAGATAGATAGATAGATAGATAGACTCACCATTTCTCTAAGCAGTGCTAAACATGTCTCATGGTGCTGCTTGAATTTAAGATTGATCCATCGGCAGCTGAAGCCAGAGCTCACACTGCACAAAGTCAAAATGACACAAAGGTGCACCAAACGTACAAACATTGTATTCCCAGTATACACACTCTACTTTCCTGTCCAGCAGTCTTACTCTTAATAAGAGTGTAAAGTGCTCTATACTTTACTCTCACCATCGTGTGAGCTGTTAATGCTTAGGATTTATAGGCAACAAGCAAGATGCACAATGGAAAGAAAAGGAGAAGCTTACTAACTAGGATTTAATATACTTAGCATGCTTTTTTTTTTACTTGGGCAGTCAGACACCTATTTAGACGTTTCCATACTATATAGTAGATTAGTATGCGGGCTTCAGCTTGAAGGAAATTCCTACTGAAGAATTCTGTTGAAACAGAAACAGAAAACGCAGGAGCTCATACAGCGAGTGTGAAACACCACCGCAATAATGATTAGCAGTTGGTAATGATTGTTAACAGTTTGTTAATGAAGTTCAAACCGAAATCAAGTCGATAAAGTGAAGTACGCGCAAAGCTAAAACAAAGTATGTTGTCACGTACATGTTTTTTCCTTCACACAGAATATTGCCATTGTTGCTGCAGTGAAACTGATTGCACTAATATCACACACAGGACTGGGAAACAAACCGAAAATTCAGTTCAAAACAACTCAGTGTTACATTAGGTACATTAATTACACCTACACCTGATTATACCTGAATTAAACATGCCTTTTTTAGGTTTCTGTATAAAAATAATTTCATATTTCAAAAATAATTTTGGTAGCTGTCCCACTTTACTGTACTTTAATGTGGCATTCAAATATTTCACTTATGTCACTGAACAACTGGTAATTTGCATATTCTTATAGTTTATTTACATTGCTAGAAAATAAACCTGGACATGTCATGGTGCAGAAATGAGTGTGTGTTCCACATGTTTGACATTCCTTAAATGTTTCCAATGCGAAACTATAATTTTTTCCAGTATCTTGTTGTGATGTTCCTACGAGCATATTTAATTTTCCAAAAGTTAATGTAGTTCAACCTTTGAGTCAGCAGTTTCTGAAGAACTCTCAAACTTTTCCACGTATAGCATTAAAACCACAGCAATCTTTTCGTGAAATTAATTACATTTAAATAGAAGTGGGAAAGATTTATTTAAGAGAAATTATTGAGAAGGAAGAAAAGCCTATTTAGAGTTACCATTTAAAAAATAACCAATTAACAGAACTTCAGATTAGAGCCGTTATAAAGGCACGTCTCAATTTTAACTGTTTAAATGTTTTACAATGTAGAAAGAAATAAGAACCAGGAAAGACCATTGAATTAGAAAATGTGTCCAAACTTTTGTCTGGCAGTATGTATTTACAGCCATTTACATACAAACTCACACCATTTTGAGTGTTTAGAAATAATGGAACAAATTGCTGACAGACAATTGCATGACCAATTACATATTTATGTTTCATTCTTGGATCATGCACACAAGTCACTTTAATAATAAGTCACTTTCATGCATATTTGCACACCCTCCAGGCATTTTCCTTTATTTATACAAAAAAATCATATTTTCTATATTTTCTATTGTACAGAATATTTTTTTTGTACATAAACATTTTTACTCTATTTTTACCCAGCTAAATTTTATTTTCTACTGTATTTCTTTTTTTATTAATATTTATTTCTTGTAAATAAGCTTTTACTTTTAAGGTCACTTGCGGTCGTGTAAGCATTTCACTGCATATCGTATTGGGTATGATTGTGTATGTGACGAATAAAATTTGAATTTGAACTTGAATTTGACCATCTGTGGCCTGTTCTCTTGTTTCTTCATTACTCATCAATTGTTATATTATACAATAATCCATTATATAACAATAGAGAAATAATTAACAAATCTTGTGTTTGGAAAAAATATATATTTGCTATATTTTATGTTTTATAACTTTCTTATTATAGATTTTTTTTTATTCAGTCTGAAACACTAAATGAGTATGAAAAATTTATGTTTTGGTTGTCCAGTTTTGAATCTTACAAAATGTTGCGTATTATTTGAAAAAACCTTACAGGAATGCAATACACTAGTAAGTGAAATTTAACAAGAGGTAACATGTTTGGAAGCATTTCAAGATACAAGCATACATTTACAGTACTGACCCAGTCCAGTATACTGTATGTCTGTCAATAGCCACATAATATGCATTTTTCGGATAAACTCAGTCATTTATAAAAATGTAAGTTTTGATTTATATTTGTTTAGATTAGGACTATTTTATAACTGAACAATTGGAAATTGTTAATATGGTTGCTCAACAGAGTTTGTTGGATTATGTTTTGTATTTTGGTAAAGAATATTGTTATATCATTTTCAAAATTACATTTTCAAAATTTTCCCAACCTAACACTAGTTTACTCTTTAAATAATCTAATTTTAAGGTATGGTACAAAGCTATAATTTAGGTGATAATTTAAAACATGATGGGAAATGGTCTACCCTAATTCAAAATCCCATCAGAAATCTAAGTGTATTATCCTTTATGAAATGTTTTGAATCATTAAAATATCTAACAGATACAAAGAAAAAACTTTCAGTTTCAGCTTAAATTCATCTCTAATTTTAGCAAAAGCTTCACAGAAGTCAAAAAGCATCATAAAGTTTGTAACTAATAATGTATGATTCTGAAAGTATTCACGTGCATGTTTTTTCCTTCACGCTATGACTATGTTGCCATTTTCGCCGATGAGTGAAATAGATTGCACAAATATCACATTAAAGTAAAAACACCGAAAATTCAGTCTAAACAGAACTCAGTGTTGCATTAGCCCCCGGACCACTAATTATACCTACACCTGATTATACTTGGCTAAAAAAAACGGCATTTTTAGGATATTGTATAAACATAATTTAATATTTCGATAATTATTTTGGTAGCCGTCCCACTTCACTTTAACGTGGCATGTAAATATTTCAAATATGTCATTAAAAAACTAGTAATTTACATATATCTATACTTAATCCTTATTATTTATACATTACTACTGCAGAATAAATGTGTTTCAAATGTTTTTTAGAGTCCTGTTTTACATGTGCTAAAGATTTTATTTTACCTGAAATTCAGGTTTCACCCATATTCTTAAAAAAAATAACAATAATAAAATAATAATAAAATATATATATTTTTTTTTTAAACTGTAGAATTAGCTATCCAACACGAGTTGTTGTTGTTGGTGGTCTTTCGGCTGCTCCCGGCAAGGGGTCGCCACAGCTGAATATCCGGTCCGCACAACAACTTGGCACAGGTTTTACGCCGGATGCCCTTCCTGACTTAACCCTCCCATTTTATCCGGGCTTGGGACCGGCACTGCATCCAGTGGCTGGGGGGTTTGGGTACTGGCATGCCACCCAGCTATCCCACACGAGTATTGCTAATATTTCACACTTTTTTTTTTTTTTTTTTTTACAAATATTTTAGGTTTACAGAAACTAGACCAATGTTTTAAAAAATGCTTTTTTATTCTAATAGATATACAGTATGTAACATTAGGTAAGAAACTGCCTTAATTTTATTATTATTAAATATTTATCAATATTTCTTTTTGTATGTGATGTTCCCATAAGCATAATTAATTTTCCAAAAGTTAATGTGGTGGAACGTTTCATTCTGCAGTTTCTGAAGAACTCTAAAGTTTGTCCACTTATAGTACACCACAGCACTCTTTGTGTGAGAATGATAAATCAAATTTATGCTATGTATTGCAAAAGCCAAGGCGCATTTCAACAGAAACATCTCATACCCACTTTCAAGTAAGGTGGTAGAGGGGATATGATGGGGACTTTTTTGCAGCCACAGGACCTGGGAAGCTTGAGTCAACCATGAACTCCTTGATGCAAATGATGCAAATGTGAGGCCATCTTTCCGTCAGCTAAAACTTGTTACACATTAGTAAATCTATACCATAATGGCTAAAAAATAAAAGAATCAAGGTTTCAAATTGGTCTGGTCAATGTTCAGATTTTAATCCAATTGAAATGACCTTAAGAAAGCTGTGCATGAGCATGTCAAAAAAACCTCAATGAGGTGAAGCAATTTTGTAAAGAAATAAATGATGTCATGGTTAAAAATAAGCTATGATCAGATGATTTTTACACACAAACACACAAACACAAAAAATAAATAAAAGAGCTGCACTAACTTTAACACAAACACATACACACACACACACTCACACACAAACACACATTATATACAGTATATAAGGCAATGAAGGCTTCGTAAAGGCCTTCATAATGGCTCTAATCTAAAGTGGTGTTTCTTTATTGGTGATTTCTGACTCTGGTAACTCTAAAATAAGCAGCAGCCTGAATAATCAATTTCAATATTATAATGCATTATAGGAGCATAAATAAATAAAAAACAAATCATCAACAAATCCTGCACTTAGCAGTAATATTGGCTTGAAACCTTTTTTTAAAAAACGGTTTTAAATGTTGTCTCATATATATTTGGTCTGAACCAATAAACACAGTGTATTTATTAAACAGTGTCCATACCCACAACCGTTGCCCCCCCCCCCCCCCTTCCATGCAGTATAATTTGGAAAATACTTGATGCTTTTTACATGAATACAGTTTTGTTTTTAATTTACAAAATATTTTAGGTTTACCAACATAACAAATATACAAACAATTAATTTTTTAGAAAGCTTAAGGCAAATATTAAAAAACAAAAAAACCTAGTTTATTATTTTTTGTCACAAAGTGTCTAGTATGTCTAATCTAAGTATCTTATAATTAAAATATATTTATGGAGCACTTTACATGTATAAAAGTTTATTTTTGTATGTTTGCAGATTTTTGTAACTGTCATTAACTTTCACAAGCAGATTTAATTTTCCAAAAGGTAATATGTTTCATGTTTCAATGCTATCAGCTTGCAGTTAAAGAACCTATTAATCTTTCCCATGTATAGCCTCAAAACCACAACACTCTTTGTGTGCTACTAAGTGAAATTTAACAAGAGGTGCACTAGTTGCCACTTCTTTACATGTTTGGAAGCATTTTAATATACAAGCAAATTTTTGATTTTGGTTTTGATTTACATTAGTTTGAATCAAGGGTGTTTTGGTGTTTTATATATAACTACAATTTATGATGTGGATACTTTAACTATAAACATAAATTCATCTCAAATTGTAGTAAATGCTTCATAATTGTCAACAAGCATAATAACATTTACTGTATATCTCAATGTACTTAGTCATTTATATATTTTACTAATCTAATGGTATTACAAATTAATCTTCCAGACTGTTCTTTCTTAATCATATTAGCAAGATCTATTTTCTTGTCAAAACTGATGCAGATGTGTTAATGTCATTATTGAAAAGACTGTTTGAATTACACATTTTTGCATAAAAATTTAGTTTTGGGAATATAGTAAAAAAAAAAATTATAAAAACTTAATACATGTTTTAAACGTTTTACATTTTATTTTGGTCACCTCTGACATTAACAAACAAATTTTACTTATGTCTCAATGTATTAAGAAATTACATTTATTTGCCAAATAATTTTTGCTTAAATAATTAAGATTATTAAAAATATAGCTTTTCAAAACAGGTAGTAAGTTTTTATTAATTAATTACTTCCACCAAGTAGTTCTGACTGTAAAAACAGTGCAAGAAATGGTCCACTGAGTCCTCATTGTAATAATGGACATTTTTCCATTTAAATTTAAGACATTTAATATTTTCATTAAAAATTCACTTATTGTTCATTCAAATCATTCTCAAGATTTTTACAGTCCAGCTGCATAATATAAAAATATACACATATAATAAAGATACAAATAAATAAATAAATAAATAAATAAGACAATAAGGTTATAAATAGCCTAAAGGCATAAATAAGAAGTACAGCATATGACCTTTTTTTTAATTAACAAAAATATACATATTTAAATAAATAAAAAATCAGTAAGATTAAATAAAGAGCATATAAAGTTCATTTAACTTTAAACTTCATGGAAAAAAAATGTAGCATAGAAAATGCATAACACATTTTGAACATTTTGAACACAAAAGCATTAAATAAGCATTTGACTCATTGACTCTCCTTTATTCACATGCTGTCATTATTCACAGAGACAGCAGGGAAGAAGTCCAGCAGCCCAAAAAGTTGAAGCAGTTCTTTTCTGATCCCCTCCCAGGCCTCATTCTTCTCCTGTTGTAAAATTAAATTCCAATATTAAACCTTGCCAGCATCATTTCACATTTACATTAAATATCATTCTGTCTCTGTCACAGTGTATGTGAATAAAGAACATTAAGATAATTTTTTACCTTGTCATTCTTGGTGAGATCTCTTAGTCGTTTGAAGTACAAGGGCAATCTTTTGCTCTTTTTCACTTTGTGATCAAGCTGTGTTAAACCAAACAAACAGGTCCAAGGTTATAGAAAGAGTATATCATGCTTTTTTAAATTTGAGCAAATGCCAGACCAAAAAAAAAAAGAGCTTCACATTACTCTTAATCCAACAGCTGCCTGATATACTGAAAGTATTGAGAAAAAGAGCACTCACACATGAACGAAGTCCGTTGGCCTGCAGATCCAGCATATGTAACAAAGTGTCCAGCTTGTCCTTGTTCCAGGAAACATTGTCTGACTCTTCCAATAACCGAGAAATCTCCTCCAGAGACTGAATGATGAACCCGATCTGTTTCTCTGGCTGAGAAAGAAAGATAGAGATGAATATTAGGTGTACAGGATCAGGACAACAATTGTTGTGTGTAAACACCATTATTCATTAAAATATTAACCTGAGAATAGCTTTGGTTAAAGAACCAGTGATGCCAGTTATCTGGAATGGACGAGTTGGTGCTAAATTCTTCCCCCTGTAGAAATAAAAAGAGTATGCCTGTGTTAAATATTTTCCAAAATATTTTGCATTAAGTAAATAGATAATTAATAATACAATAAAATAATTAATAGATAGATAGATAGATAGATAGAGAGAGAGAGAGAGAGAGAGAGAGAGAGAGAGAGAGAGAGAGAAACTCACCATTTCTCTAAGCAGTGCTAAACATGTCTCATGGTGCTGCTTGAATTTAAGATTGATCCATCGGCAGCTGAAGCCAGAGCTCACACTGCACAAAGTCAAAATGACACAAAGGTGCACCAAACGTACAAACATTGTATTCCCAGTATACACACTCTACTTTTCTGTCCAGCAGACCCTTACTCTTAATAAGAGTGTGAAGTGCTCTATACTTTACTCTCACCATCTTCTGAGCTGTTATGCTCATCATTTATAGGCAAGCGAGATGTACAATGTAAGGAAAGTACGAATCGAAATTCACTTTCTGAAAAAAACCAACCACAAATACCAAATACCACTGCAAAACCACATACTGATAAGGAGTGTGCCTGCGTGTGTAATAGTTATAGTTTATATTATGTGTATGAATAAATGTATTATGTGTTATTGTATTTGTTCATGTGTTCAGCTATGTAAAAATAATAATACTTTTTTTCTAAACTTGGCTGATTTTCTCGACGTAAGCGCTGATGACGAAATTATTGGCGTGGTCAGGATACAAAAACAAGCATATTTACTTACTAAGCAGCATGTGGAAGCAGTCAGATAGTAGTGTAGTATGCGGTCTTCAGGTCTTTATCTGTGTGTGAGATTCACATCGAAGCTTTGAGGAAATTCCTACTGAAGAATTCTGCTGAAACAGAAACAGAAAGCGCAGGAGCTCAGACAGCGAGCGTGAAACACAACCGCAATGATGATTAGCAGTTTGTAATGATGGTTAGCAATTCGCATTTATGGAGTTCAAACCGGAAGCAAGTCCGCGCACAGCTAACAGAAATTATTGACGGGCAAGTTTTTTCCTTCACGCAGAATATGTTGCCATTGTTCCTGCATAGTGAAACATACTGCACAAATATCCCACACTGGACTAAAGTGAATTCCGGTTTCACCCATTTTCTTAAAAAAATAAATAAAAGAAGATAAATCCCCCCCCCCCCAAAAAAAAAAACAAAACAAAAAAAAAAAAAAACAGTATTGCTAATATTTCACCTAACATTTATTTTTATCTCATTCTTATTTAAATATCTTACAAATGAATATTTTAATTAATCAAGGTTTCCTTTTTGTATGCTTCCTTCATAAGATGTAATGTTCCCATGAGCATAATTAATTTTCCAAAAGTAATGTGGTTCAACTTTTCATTCTGAAGAACTCTAAAGCTTCGTGTATAGCTCACCACATCACTCTTTGTGTGGGAATGATAAATCAACTTTAACTAGAAGATAGTTTCTCCGCTTTAGATAATAAAATCCTCCCTTTGAGAGATCCATCTGGCAATAGCAACATTTAAAGCATTTTTGATGTTCTGTTCATCAGATGATTAATATTTTAATTGTTTTATTCGGGCATTTTATTATATAACTGCACCCAAACATTTTCAAATCCATGTGTTAATCCAGTTACTTAAAAGATTTTATTTCATTTACGGATTGGCTTAACAAGAATTAAACTTTCAACATGAACCCAATATACTGTACCTTGAAATGTTTCTTTTTTCAAGGCGCAAAGCTACAGTTTAGGTAATAAGTTAAAAACACAATGGATAATGGGCCACAGGTGCTGGTAATCATCAGCCTTTGAAACTAATCATCAAGGATGCAGACCTTTATAAAAGCAAATGTTTTGGTTTGGTTTGGTTTGTTTGTGTCCCAATACATTCATCCCAAGATCCGAGAAATGCAAAAAATAAAAATAAAAATCCAACAGCTACATCTCTGACCCTACAGGCCTCAATGACCAGGTTCTCAAGGTTTCTTCCTATTACCATCTCAGGGAGTTTTTCCTTGCCATTGTCGCCCGCAGCTTGTTCACCAGGGACAGTCTGATCATTTTGAATTATGCACACTCACATTCCATACAGACTTAAAAAAATCTTTTGATTGTGTAAAGCTGCTTTGCGACAATGACAATTGTTAAAAGCGCTATACAAATATAATTGAATTTAATTAAATTGAATTAAATGTAAAAGTCTATAAAGCACTATTAGAAGAAGACTGAATGAGTCTGATTTGGAAGGGTTTCCAGGAGAAACACTTTTCTGTCTGAAAAGAACACAAAAGAACGACTGAGGTTTGCAAAATTGCATCAGAACAAATAAAGGCTTCTGGAACATTGTTCTATGGACAGATTAGACCAAAATGTTTTGTTTTTTTTTGCCTTAACGCTTCTTGCCATTTAAAAAAAAAAAAAAAAAAACAAGCAGAATTTCACACAAACACACAAAAAATAAACAAAAGAGGGTGCACTAACACAAGCACGCTCACACCACACACACACACACACACACACACATATGTATATATCTGAGGTGTTAATTGGTGATTTCTGACTCTGGTAACTCTAAATTAACTTCTCCTCTGCAGCAGCAGCATGATTAATCAATTTCTATATTATAATGCATTATATAAACAGTAATAAATCAATAAACAAATAATCAACAAACCTTGTGTTTAGCAATTATATTGGTTTAAAACCTTTTTTATTATAGCTTAATTGTTGTCTCTTACATATTCAGTCTGAACCAATTAATTACTATAAAAAATTTAAAAACACGGTGTATTCATTAAACAGTGTCTTTTCCCACATCAGTGGCACCAAAAAAATTATGTCACAATTCCAATAATGTGTTGCTTGGTTTGGTCCTTATGGAATATGCAGTATAATTTAAAAGCACTTATTATTACATGAATAAAATTTAGTTTTCAATTTACAAAAATATTTTAGATTTACAAACATAAATATCTAAACAATACCAATTTAAGGGCAAATATATATTTTTTATTTCATAAAAAGTATTATTTTTAATATTAATATTTATATATTAATATTTATTTTAGTATTCATGTTTTTTTGTAACAAAATGTCTAGTATATCTGATACTAATTTAAGTTTGTTATAATTAAAATGTTTTCATGGCGCACTTTACATAAAACAAAGTTTTTGTACAATTGTCATGTTAACTTCCCACGGGCATATTTCATTTTGCAAAAGGTCATGTGTTTCGAACTACAATTTTACATTTGAAGGAACTATAAAGCTTTCCCATGTATAGCCTCAAAACCACAACACTTTTTGGGTGATAGTTAGTGAAATTTAACAAGAAGTCCACTGTACGCCACTTCTTGACATGTTTGGAAGCATTTCAATATACAAGCATGAATTTACTGACCTAGATAGTCCTTAAGCTGTAGAGAAAAAGACGTCCAATTGAAAGACAACATATTAGGTATATAGGAACAATTATGGAGTTGGAAAAGAATTCCAAACATTGTAGCATTAATATATATATACAGTATATACACACATATAGACACATATTAATCATAGAGCTCAATTTTAAGCTGTAATATACACTACCGTTCAAAAGTTTTAGAACACTTGCAAATTTCTTTTTTTTTTTTTGTTTAGTGATTTATCTTCAACATTCTACAACAATACTGGGGATTTTAAAACTATAAAATAACACATAAGGGATTAGGTAATTACGTAACAACAAGAAAAACAACAGTTAGTTGTTATTTTAAGACACAGGGGTCAGCCTTTCTGTAATAGTCCTTGCAAGAACAGTATTGTCAAGTGCATTTGCAAAATCCGTCAAGCACCAAAATGAAACTGGCTCTCATAAAGACCATCCCAGGAGGGCGAGACCAAAACCTACCTCTGCCGCAGACGAGAAGCTCATTTAGAGTTATCAGCCTGAAAAATGACCAATTAACAGCACCTCAGATTAGAGGCATTATGAAGTCTTTACAGAGCTTAAGTAGCAGAAACATCTCAATATCAATTGTTCAAAGGAGATTAATGCATTTTTTGGACGCCTTCAGCATTCCTTTACAACGTGGAAAGAAATAAAAATCAGGAACCATCATGGATTTAGAAAGTGTTCTAAAACTTTTGAACAGTAGTGTATATATAAAATATATTCATATCAATTATAGAGCTAAATTTATCATGTTGAATTCATGCATTCAAAATTCATTACAAAGCTTATTTAGTTTCTCAAATGATTTGAATTTCAACAGGGTTGGCATAAGGATCCCAAAGCAGAACTTTGTTATTTGTTTCTTGTGTTTTGATGAATAGCACTTTACATATAAAGCTATTATAATTGGTCCACTGAGTCCTCATTGTAGTCCTCATTGAGGGCAGGAGTAGCTCAGTGGTTAAGGCATTGGACTACGGTTCGGAAGATCCCAGGTTCAAACCCCACAACCACCAAGTTGCCACTGTTGGGCCCTTGAGCAAGGCCCTTAACCCCTTAACTGCTCAGATGTGTAATGAGATAAAAATGTAAGTCGCTCTGGATAAGAGCGTCTGCCAAATGCCTAAATGTAAATGTAAATTGTAACAAGTCCTCATTACAATAAGTTTATTCCGTTCTTTGAATGATTTTTGTAAACAGTTCCAGCAGGCTTGGCATCAGGATTACAAATCAGAACTTTGTTACTTGTTTCTTAGCAATATGGTTATGAATAGCCCAAGGGCATACTGTAAATAAAAAGTACAGTATATTCACATTTTTATAATTTAACATAATGTACACCAGATTAAATAAAAAAAGTCAGTAAGATTAAATAATAGTAAAGATAAACTGCATGGAAAAGTTGAAAATTTTAAATTGAAAATAAATTACTGCAAATTTTCTGCTATGATTTTGAACACAAAAACATTAAATGGTATCAACAGATTATTGACTTTCTTTTGATTTCTTTTAGATTGTTTTTAAATTTGAGCAAATGCCAGACAAAAAAAAACCTAGCTTCACTTTACTCTTGATCCAACAGCTGCATGATACATATACTGAAAGTATTGAGAAAAGGAGCACTCACACATGAACGAAGTCCATTGGCCTGCAGATCCAGCATATGTAACAAAGCGTCCAGCTTGTCCTTGTTCCAAGAGACAGAGTCAGACTCTTCCAATAACCGAGAGACCTCGTCCAGAGACTGAATGATGAACCCAATCTGTTTCTCTGGCTGAGGAAGTAAGATGAAGATGAACATGAAGGAAGAGTACACACAGGATAACAGGATCAGAGCAACAATTGTTTTATGTGAACACCATTATTAATATATTAACCTGAGAATAGCTTTGGTTAAAGAACCAGTGATGCCAGTTATCTGGAAGGGATGAGTTGGTGCTGATTTCCTCCCCCTGAAGTAATAAAAAGAGTATGCCTGTGTTAAATATTTAACAAAATCATTTGCATTACGTAATAGACAATGAATAATTAAATAATAGATAGCTAACAAGATAGATACCAGCGCATGTACGTGTATGTTTAGTTACACTTTGTATTATGTGTATAAATAAATGCATTGTCTGTTTAAGTGTAAAAATATGAATACTTTTTTTTTTTAACTCAGGTGACTTTCTCGACGTACAGTAAGCACTGATGACGAAACTGGGCGTGGCCAGGGCACAACTACGTCAGGAGAAGCTTACTTACTTACTAAGCAGCACGTGAAAGCAGTCAGGCACCTGTTTCTACTTACTACGTTTCCATACTATTTAGTAGAGTAGTGTGCGAGCTTCAGGTATTTACCTGTGTGTGAGATTCACACCGGAGCTTTGAGGAAATTTCTACTGAATTCTGTTGAAACAGAAACAGAAAGCGCAGGAGCTCAGACAGCGAGTGTGAAACACCGCCGCAATAATGATTAGCAGTTTGTAATGATTATTAGCAGTTTGTTAATGAAGTTTAAACCGGAATCAAGTCGATAAAGTGAAGCACGCGCACAGCTAAAAGAAGGTATGTTGTCACGTTCATGCTTTTTCCTGCTGAGTAAAACAGATTACACAAATATCACACACAGGACTGAAGTCAAAACAAACCGAAAATCCAGTATAAAAAGAATTCAGTGTTCAATTAGGTAGATTAATTACACCTACGCCTGATTATACCTGACTGGAACATGACCTTTAGGTTTCTGTATAAAAATCATTTCATATTTCAAAAATCATTTTAAAAGAACTCTAAAGCTTGCGGACGTATATCTTTTAAACCACAGCAATCTTTTCGTAAGATTAATAAAATTTACAAAAAAGTGCTATAGTTCTTTCAAATATTATTGTATCGTTTACAAATTGGCTCAATGAAATGAAACTTGCAACATAACACCACCATACATTGAATATTTTGCAAAGCTATAATTTATATATATATATATATATATATATATATATATATATATATATATATATATAGTATATATATTATAATAAGTTAAAACGCAATGGAACTTAATGGCCAAAATTAATTCTGTATCTTATCGGAAATCTAAGTGCAGCACGTTGTAGATGTTTGCAGTAATTCAGTATTTACCTACTAGGTTATATAAAATGTTTTTCCCCAAATATCTGCCATAATATACAATAAATAAATAAATAAATAAATACATACATACATACATACATACATAAATAAATCATTAATAACTTTAAATGTAAATGTCTAATTTTATCAAACGCTTTGCAAAAAGCTAGAAGCATGATAAATAAAATATTTTGGATGAACTCATTAGTCAATTATACGAAATACGAAACTAATGTTATTGCTCGAGTGTTCCCTAGAAATAAATTCTGTCACGTGTAAAAGTACTCTCTTTGATTTATTCATGCTTTTATTTAATAATAATTAAATACTATAAGTACCCCCTTACTGCTTTTACAGGATCTTTTAGCCAGGCACTGCTAATCATGAAATAATGAAACAAATTGCTGACAATGATCTATTTCTTTATTACTAATCAATTTCTATATTCTACAATAATCCATTATAAAAATAAAAAACAACAACAGAGAAATAATCGACTAATCTTGTGTTAGAAAAAATATTTTAGCTATGTTTTATGTTTTATAATCTATGTTTAATTCAGTCTAAACCACTAAATGAACATGAAATTTTTGAACAGACAGTAACACAAGCATATTCAGAAAACAGTGTCTTATCAGCATCTACCAAAAAAATTATATTAAAAAATCATCAAAATGACAAAAAAGGATGTTTTTTTATTTGTCCAGGTTTGATCCTTAATTGTTGAGTATCATTTGAGAATACCTTTACATTAATTCAATACAATAGTAAGTGAAATTTAACAAGCGGTATATGCTATTTCTTTACATGTTTGGAAGCTTTTTAAGATACAAGCATACATTTACAGTACTGACCTAGATGGTCCTTCAGCTGTTGATTATAAAGACCTCCCAAGACATGTCTGTCAATATAGGCATTTACAGACATAATGGGCATTTCCAGATAAATTCAGTCATTTATAAAATTTAAGTTTTGATTTACATTTGTTTAAATTAAGACTATTATATTAGATTTTACAATTAGAAATTGGTGATAAGGTTGCTCAAGAGAGTTTGTTGCATTATGTTTTTATTAAGTAAAGAATATTGTTATATAATTTATAACCAACGTATCAACAGACTAAAAATAATCTCATTTTAAGGTACAAAGCTCTAATATACAGTAGGTGGTAATTTAAAACATGATGGGAAATAATGGGCTACCCTAATTCAAAATCAAGAATCCAAGTGTATTACCCTTTATAAAATGTTTTGAACCATTAAAATATCTGACAGATACAAAGAAAAACCTTTACTTTAAACTTAAGTTCATCTCTGCATGTGCATGTTTTTTTCTTCACACAGAATATGTTACCATTGTCACTGTTAAGTGAAACAGATTACACAAATATCACACACAAGACCTAAGTAAAACACCAAAATTTCAGTCTAAAAAGAACTCATCAGTGTTACATTAGGTACATTAATTACACCGACACCTGATTATACCTGACTGGAACATGGCCTTTTTAGGTTTCTGTATAAAAATAATTTCATATTTCAAAAATCATTTTGGTAGCTGTTACGTTAATGTGGCGTTTAAATATTTTACATATGTCACTAAACAACATATTCTTATAAATGAATTCCTACTATTTATACATCACTAAAAACTAAACCTCAATGTCATGATGCAGAAATGAATGGGTGGTCCACATGTTTGACATTCCTTAAAAGTTATTATGCTAAACTATAATTTTATCCAGTATCTTATTGTGATGTTTCCATGAGCATATTTAATTTTCCAAAAGTTAAGGTGGTTCAACCTTAGATTCAGCAGTTCTTAAAAACTCTAAAACTTTAAAACGTATAGCATTAAAACCAAAGCAATCTTTTCGTGAGATTAATAAAATGTAAAAAGTGCTATAGTTCTTTCAGCCTTTTATGTTGTGTTTATGTTAATATGTTGCCATTGTTAAAGTTTGTATCTAATAATGTATGATTCAGAAAGTATTCACGTGCAGGTTTTTTCCTTCACACAGAATATGTTGCCATTGTCGCTGCTAAGTGAAACAGATTGCACAAATAGCACTCACAAGACTGAAGTAAAATACAGTAAATTCAGTCTAATCAGAACTCAGTGTTACATTAGCCTCTGGTAAATTAATTACACCTACACCTGATTATACCTGGCTGAAGCACTGCCATTTTTAGGCTATTGTATAAAAATAATTTAATATTTCAATAATCATTTTGAAAGTTGTCCCAGTTTACTTAAATGTGACATTTAAATATTTCACATATGTTACTGAACAATTGGTAATTACATATTCCTATAATTTAATCCTTATTATTCATACATTACTAAAAACTAAACCTGGCCATGTCATGGTGCAAAAATAAAATGTGTTCCAAATGTTTTTAGAGTCCTGTTTGACATGTGCTAAAGTTTTTCGAAGCTGAATTCTGGTTTCACCCCCTTCTTAAAAAAATTTTAAATAAAAAAGATGAATAAAATTTCTCCACCAGTTATTCCACTCCAGTATTGCTAATATTTTACAATTTCTTTTCCATTTTACAAATATTTTATGTTTACACAAGCTAAACCAATGTTTAAAAAAATGCATTTTTTATTTTAATATATATTTGTTAAATGTTAAAAGAAACTTCATGCACTTCATTATTATTAAAATATTTATCCAATGGTCTATATCTTATCCCTATTTATATACAAATGAAACATTTAATTAACCAAGGTTTTCTTTCTGTATATGCTTGCTTCATAAGTTGTGATGTTGAGCGTAATTGTCGTTCAACATTTCATTCTGCAGTTTCTGTAGAACTCTAAAGCCTGTCCACGTATAGCACACCACAGCACTCTTTGTGTGGGAATGATTTAATAAATTTAACTAGAAGTGCTGAATAGTTTTTTTTCCATTTAGGTAATAAAAAATCCCCCCTGATCTGTCTAATTGACACATTTTAAGCATTTTTCTTGTTCTGTCCATCAAATGATGAATGTTTAGATTGTTTAATTTTGATTGCGGCATGGTGGTGTGATGGTTGGCGCTGCAGCCTTGCACCTCCTGGGTCTGGTTTCAGTTCCCGGTCAGGCTCGATTCCCATCTCTGTGTGCATGAAGATTGAATGTTCTCCCTGTGTTCGGTGGGTTTCATCTCACAACCCAAAGACATGTAGATTAGGCTAAATGGCATTCCCAAATTGCCTGTATTGTGTCAATGAGTGTTTGTGTATGTGTGTGTGCCCTGCGAAAGATTGGCACCCAATTTCAATATTTCACAGTGAGTAAGATTATTCATGAGTGAAAAGCATTTGAGACAGCTATCAATCTTCCTAGGAGTGGATGTCCCAGTACATTCACCACAAAAACATCTTCTGTCAGAAAAGAACATAAGGACGACTGATTTTTACAAAATTCCATCGGAACAAACCAAAGCTTCTGGAAAATTGTCCTATGGACACATTAGACATTTTTGTACAACTGTCATGTTATCTTCCCACGAGCAGATTTCATTTTTCCATTTTTCCGAGTGATTGTAATGTATAATACACCTATCTCACCTATGCGGTTTAACTCGCTGTGAGATGCGGTGTTATATTTTTATATCAAACGTAAGTAGGGTTCATCATGATTCACCGCGAATTTTTGCGCTGTGATTACATTTCCATCTTTCCGCGTGAAAAAATAAACGTTTAATTTTTTGCCGGTCCTCGCGGAACGTCGGGCGGGCACTCGAGGCGGCTCACGGCGCCTAATACCTCTATCTCACCTACTGTAGAGTATGCGCTTTGACTCACGGTGAGATGCGATGTTAGGCACCGTGAGCTGCCGCAAATGCCCGCCGGCGTTTCGCGAAGTTCTGCAAGGTCTGCAAGCTTCCGCGAGGATTGGCAATAACTGTGAGCAACTGTAACCCAAGCAATTTCCCTCTGGGATTAGTTTATAATGTTTCTGTGTTCAAACTTTGTTATAAAACTAGGCTACTTTAATTTATGAAAAATGTAAACAATTGTTCATGACCATTGTGGTACAGTTAGTGTCCAGAAATTTAATTTAATGTCAAATGTCAAGTTTTGCACAACTTTTGTGCTGAATTGTTCCTAAATGGTCCACTGAGTCCTAATTGTGACAATGAGACAAATTTTATTTTGTTCTTTAAATGATTTATGTAAACAGTTCCAGCAGAATTGGCATCAGGTTTCCAAAAGCAGAATTTTGTTACTTGTTTCTTGTGTTTTAACAAATTCATGAACATGAAGCTATTATAAGCATTACCTTGCACTTTTATCATAATTTTAAAAAAGGCAGTATTTTAAATGAGCAAAATTAACATGGCTAAGGCATTTTCAAATTTAAACTGTATTTTTTATTGTAAAGCATTTAATATTTTCATAAGAAATTTACATATTCTTTATTCAAATCATTTTCATTATTTTCACAGTCCAGCTGCATAATATATGAATATACACATCTAATGCAGATATACAGTGGAACCTTGGACGAGCATAATTCTTACGAGCATAATTCTTTCCGGGAGATGGCTTGTATTCCAAAACACCAAATTTAATTGCCCCATAAGAAATAATGGAAACTTAAATTATTCGTTCCACAGCCAAAAAAAATACATAAAAATAATTAACACAAAATATAAAGTAAAAATAAAAAAAATCAACCTGCATTTTACCTTTTAAAAAAAGTTAAAAGAAATCCTGACAGATAAGTGTTTCTGAGGGAGACTGAGGGAAAAAATAGATTTTTTTTCAAAGGAAAAAAAATTATAGATTTTTTTCTTAGGGAAAAAGAGAGAGAAAGTTTTATAATGTGGCATTTCTGCATTCAAAATTTATTGTAAAACTATTTGAAACAATTGTGTTTTTGTTTGTGTGTTTTTTTATTTTTTTAAGGGACTTACATAGTTTGCATTGGCTTTATGTTTTCAGTTTTTGCTGTAGTGGATGGTTGAATTAACACACATATAGCATGTCTCATTTATAGCATATACAGTATATTCAATATTTAAAGCATATGTTTTATGAATACCATTGTGGTACAGCTTTTTGTGCCGAAATGTTCATAAATGGTCCACTGGGACAAACTTTATTTTGTTTTTTGTTACAGAACTTTGTTACTTGTTTCTTTAAACATGAAACTATTATAAGAATTAATTTGCACTTTCATTATAATTTAAAAAGACAGTATTTTAAATAAACATTTACATAGCAAAAGTTTTTAAAAAAAATTCATTTATTTTTTATTGTAAGACATTAAATATTTTCATAAGAAATTCACTTATCGTTCATTCAAATCATTTTCAAGGTTTTCACAGTCCAGCTGCATAATATATGAATATACAAGTATAATAAAGATATAAATAAATGAATAAGACAATATGGTTATAAATAGCTTATGGCACAAATAAGAAATACAGCATATGCACATTTTATAATTTAACAAAAATATAAATGTTTAGAAAAAAACAAGAGGATTAAATGAAGAGCAAACATACACTTCATTTAATTTTAAACTACATGGAAAATTTTAAATGTAGCATAGAAAATGCATAACATTATATTACTACGATTTTGAAACACTAAAGCATTAAATAAGCATTAAATAGATTATTGACTCTCCTTTGCAACATTATTCACAGAGACAGCAGGGAAGAAGTCCAGCAGCCCAAAAAGTTGAAGCAACTCTTTTCTGATCCCCTCCCAGGCCTCATTCTTCTCCTGATGTAAAGTAAAATCCCAATATTAGACCTTGCCAGGATCATTTCACATTTACATTAAATATCATTCTGTCTCTGTCACAAAGAACATTTAGATATTTGTTTACCTTGTCATTCTTGGTGAGATCTCTTAGTCGTTTGAAATATAAGGGCAATCTTTTGCTCTTTCTTACTTTGTGATCAAGCTGTATAAATCAAATTAAACAGGCCCAAGGTTATAGAAAGAGTACATTATGTTTTTAAATTTGAGCAAATGTTAGGCAAAAAAAAACAGAACTTCACTTTACTCTTCATCCAACAGCTGTATAATACATATACTCAAAGTATTGAGAAAAGGAGCACTCACACATGAACGAAGTCCATTGACCTGCAGATCCAGCATATGTAACAAAGTGTCCAGCTTGTCCTTGTTCCAAGAGACAGAGTCAGACTCTTCCAATAACCGAGAGACCTCGTCCAGAGTCTGAATGATGAACCCAATCTGTTTCTCTGTCTGTGGAAAAAGGATTGTGATGAGCATTAAGTAAGGGTACACACAGGTTACCAGGATCAGGACAAGCCTTAATTTATATGAACACCATCATTAAAATATTAACCTGAGAATAGCTTTGGTTAAAGAACCAGTGATGCCAGTTATCTGGAATGGACGAGTTGGTGCTGATTTCTTCCCCCTGTAGGAATACAAAGGAGTATATCTGTGTTAAATATTTTTCAAAATATTTGGCATTATTAATAGATAATTAATAATATAATATAACAATTAATTGATAGATAGATAGATAGATAGATAGATAGATAGATAGATAGATAGATAGATAGATTGATTGATTGATTGATTGATTGATTGATTCACCATTTCTTTAAGCAGTGCTAAACATGTCTCATGGTGCTGCTTGAATTTAAGATTGATCCATCGGCAGCTGAAGCCAGAGTTCACACTGCACAAAGTCAAAATGACACAAAGGTGCACCAAACGTAGAAACATTGTATTCCCAGTATACACACTCTACTTTTCTGTCCAGCAGACCCTTACTCTTAATAAGTGTGAAGTGCTCTATACTTTACTCTCACCATCTTGTGAGCTGTTATGCTCATCATTTATAGGCAAGCGAGATGTACAATGTAAGGAAAGTCCTATTACAAATCGAAATTTGCTTTTTTTTTGAAAAAAAAAAAAAAAACACAAAACGAAATACCACTGCAACTATGCAAAACCACATACCGATAAGGAGTGTGCCACATACCGATAAGGAGTATGTACGTGTATGTTTGGTTATACTTTATATTATGTGTATGAATAAATGCATTGTATGTTATTGTATTTATTCATGTACTCAGCTGTTTAAAAATATGTTTTTTTTTTTTTTTACTTTAGTGATTTTCTCGACGTAAGCACTGATGACGAAACTGGGCGTGGCCAGGACGCAACTACGTCAGGAGAAGCTTACTTACTTACTAAGCAGCACGTGAAAGCAGTCAGACACCTGTTTCTACTTACTGCGTTTCCATACTATTTAGTAGAGTAGTATGCGTGCTTCAGGTATTTACCTGTGTGTGAGATTCACACCGGAGCTTTGAGGAAATTCCTACTGAATTCTGTTGAAACAGAAAGCGCAGGAGCTCAGACAGCGAGTGTGAAACACCATCGCAATAATGATTAGCAGTTTGTAATGATTATTAGCAGTTTGTTAATGAAGTTTAAACCGGAATCAAGTCGATAAAGTGAAGCACGCGCACAGCTAAAAGAAGGTATGTTGTCACGTTCATGCTTTTTCCTGCTGAGTAAAACAGATTACACAAATATCACACACAGGACTGAAGTCAAAACAAACCGAAAATCCAGTATAAAAAGAACTCAGTGTTCAATTAGGTAGATTAATTACACCTACGCCTGACTATACCTGACTGGAACACGACCTTTAGGTTTCTGTATAAAAATCATTTCATATTTCAAAAATCATTTTAAAAGAACTCTAAAGCTTGCGGACGTATATCTTTAAAACCACAGCAATCTTTTCGTAAGATTAATAAAATTTACAAAAAAGTGCTATAGTTCTTTCAAATATTGTTGTATCGTTTACAAATTGGTTCAATGAAATGAAACTTGCAGCATAACACCACCATACATTGAACATTTTGCAAAGCTATAATTTATATATATATATATATATATATATATATATATATATATATATATATATATAGTATATATATTATAATAAGTTAAAACGCAATGGAACTTAATGGCCAACATTAATTCTGTATCTCATCGAAAATCTAAGTGCAGCACGTTGTGCATGTTTGCAGTTATTCAGTAATTACCTACTATATGAAATGTTTTTCCCAAAATATCTGCCATAATATACAATAATTAAATACATACATACATACATACATACATACATAAATACATACATACATTAATCATTAATAACTTTAAATGTAAATGTCAGATTTTATCAAACGCTTTCCAAAAAAGCTAGAAGTATGATAAATAAAATATTTTGGATGAACTCATTACAGTCAATTATACGAAATACGAAACTAATGTTATTGCTCGAGTGTTCCCTAGAAATAAATTCTGTCACGTGTAAAAGTACTCTCTTTGATTTATTCATGCTTTTATTTAATAATAATTAAATACTATATGTACCCCCTTACTGCTTTTACAGGATCTTTTAGCCAGGCACTGCTAATCATGAAATAATGAAACAAATTGCTGACAATGATCTATTTCTTTATTACTAATCAATTTCTATATTCTACAATAATCCATTATAAAAATAAAAAACAACAACAGAGAAATAATCGACTAATCTTGTGTTAGAAAAAATATTTTAGCTATGTTTTATGTTTTATAATCTATGTTTAATTCAGTCTAAACCACTAAATGAACATGAAATTTTTGAACAGACAGTAACACAAGCATATTCAGAAAACAGTGTCTTATCAGCATCTACCAAAAAAATTATATTAAAAAATCATCAAAATGACAAAAAAGGATGTTTTTTTATTTGTCCAGGTTTGATCCTTAATTGTTGAGTATCATTTGAGAATACCTTTACATTAATTCAATACAATAGTAAGTGAAATTTAACAAGCGGTATATGCTATTTCTTTACATGTTTGGAAGCTTTTTAAAATACAAGCATACATTTACAGTACTGACCTAAATGGTCCTTTAGCTGTTGATTATAAAGACCTCCCAAGACATGTCTGTCAATATACAGTAGGCATTTACAAGCATAATAGGCATTTCCAGATAAATTCAGTCATTTATAAAATTTAAGTTTTGATTTAAATTTGTTTAAATTAAGACTACTAAAGTTTGTTGCATTATGTTTTTATTATGTTGTACTGTTATCACTACGTGTTGGATACACTGTGTATGTTAACGTAGGTCAACAGCAAGCCAAACTCAATTTTCGTGAGCCAGGAACTGAGTGTCTTACTCCTTTATTACAGTCTTCTTGACAGCTTACAATTCTTTGTAATTGTAGCTTGAATAGCTCAATGAAAAAGTTGAGTGAAACTAAAAACAAGCAGAAAAATAAACATACCTTTAGCTACTTAACATGTGAAATAAATGTACCAAAACAAATGACTAATAGTAAAAAACATGTAAGAAAGATGTTTTAGCTGTTTCAAAAGCTAAACAGCCACTTTAGCGATCTTTTCATATGCAAATTAGATTCGCTTAATGTCTATGCTAATAAACATCTCTAAGCAAAACCAGCCTATGGGACAAAGCTAATTCCTGGAACAAACACATTCACAAGACGTTCACAAAACGATCTCTAAACCAGCTACTTCTAAAGTACACAATGAACCAAACATAAAATAAACTTACAGCCATTGCTCTCGATGGTGTAAATAAAGATTTAGGTCACAAGAGGGGGATGTTCAGACATGAATAGACAGGCTTTCGACTCGATGATTCTCTCTTTCTCAAACTTATTATAGCTTCTGCTTCCCACAATGCCTTGCAACCACAAATTACCCCCTCCAAAATAAAATGCAGATAAAGAATGTACAGAAAATATTCGTTTTTTAACTGAATGACTATTCTTTTAACCTAATTATTACAGATGAAATATGCTATTTTATCATTAACTTATTACAAACTTTTCCCTTTTTTTAAAACATTCGACCTGGGGCAGAACACTCCCCGTCTGGCATCACTGATGCCACTACTACTTCTTATCAGTCTCTTCACTTTCTAAGAGCAGAACAACATCAGAAATGGGACGTAAGTAAGTCTTTGAGACTCCTTGGGATGATGTCCTCACTTCGACCTTTCTGACCTTTCCATCGCTGCTTGGAAAGGTAGTTGTGATGATGGCCATTGTCCATTCATTTCTTGGTGCCTGGTTTTGTTTCAACAACACAATGTCGCCTGCTTGCAGATTGCGGCATGTACCACGCCACTTGCGCCTTGATTGAAGGGTGTTGAGATATTCATTTCTCCATCGGCTCCAGAATTCATCGGCTAGTGCCTGCACTTGTCTCCACTGGTTTCTGAGCAAGTCTTTTCCACAAAAGTCTCCCGGTGGAGAGGGAACGTGCAGCTTTTGTGTTAATATCATTGCAGGACATAGAAGGAATGGTGAGGCAGGGTCTGATGAAATAGGAACCAAGGGCCTTGCATTAATTATAGATGATACCTCAGCCATTAGGGTGCAAAGCACTTCATGTGTCAGATGAGTGTATCTGTTTTGCAAGAGCATTGAGTCCAATAGTCTGCGAGTTACCCCAATCATCCTTTCCCAAACACCTCCCATATGGGAGGCGTGTGGGGGGTTGAACTTCCATGTGCAACCGCTGTCACGAAGATAGTTGCAAATGTTGGGAGGGTTCTTGTTTGGTTCCGCCATGCCAAGTTCCACACTTGCTGCAATGAAATTAGTCCCCCTGTCTGATCGCATTTGTTTTGCCGGCCCCCTTATAGCAAAGAATCTACGTATTGCGTTTATACAGCTGCAAGCGTCCATAGATTCAATTACTTCGATATGTACGCCTCTTGTGGTCATACATGTAAAAAGTATCGCCCACCTCTTGCTTTGTGCTGCACCACCTCGTGTGCGTCGAGTGACCACTGCCCATGGGCCGAACACGTCCAACCCGACATATGAAAATGGAGGGCATGCTTCGAGTCGTTCAGGAGGGAGGTCTGCCATTTTTTGGGTCTCTACTTTTCCTCTGAGTTTCTTGCATATTACACAGCGGTGGATAACAGACGAGACCAATCTTTTGCACCCTACAATCCACAGTCCAGCTTGCCTAACCGCACTTTCTATAAACTGTCTTCCTTGATGCACGACCTTAACATGATGGTGCAGGACAAGCAACTTTGACACATGGTGCTTACTTGGGAGAATTATAGGATTTTTCACCTTTTTGTCCAATGAAGCATGCTTAAGGCGGCCTCCAACTTTGATGAGGTCTTCTTCCATATAGGGGTCAAGAGCTACGATGGGGCTAGAGCTCTGAATGGTTTGATTGGCATGGAGGGCAGCATACTCGTCAGCGAAGGTATCTTTTTGAACAGACCGAAAGATAAGCTTACTGGCCGCCTCCAGCTCCTCTGGAGTGCGTGGCTTGTTGCATTTATGCCAACCTTTGCATAAGGGCTCTGACAAGTGGCTTGATGATTGAGAACGTGCTTGGTGAATCAAGAAGGAAATGCCACGTACCAGTGAGATCCAGTTCGAGAAGCGTTGGAAGCGTTCTGGTGTGAGTCGATTTCCCTGAACCTGTGTTATGAAGGTATTAACTTGTCGGATTTCAGCATCCACTTCAGGTGTGATGAGCTCGAACGATTTTTGTGTCTCAGGTTCAGGTAGTTTATAAAGGAACTCTGGTCCCTTAAACCACATAGTGTCCATGAGCTGTGACGCAGGTACTGACCTGGTCGCTAGGTCAGCTGGGTTCTGCTCTGATGTGACATAATGCCATTGTTCAGGGGATGTAGACTGGCGTATACGATGAACTCGATTATGTACATAGACATAAAAACGCTTTGAATCATTGCCGATGTACCCAAGAACCACTTTGCTGTCACAATAGAATTTGACAGCATTTGGCTTGTGATCAAGTTCATCCAGAATGAGCTCCGCCATCTCCACCGCTAGAACTGCTCCACAGAGTTCAAGGCGGGGTACTGTGGGTTCAGGTTGTGGTGAAAGTTTTGCTTTTCCAAGCACAAACCCTACTTCAGATTGTCCCTTTGCATCTACTGTCTTCAAGTATGCTACTGCTGCAATAGCCCAACTTGAAGCATCACAAAAGACGCACAGTTCAGTGTAAGTGGACTTGTAAAGGGAGGCTGGCACATAGCAGCGTGGTACTCTGAGGCTGCTCAGATCTTGGAGAGATATTTTCCACGTTTCCCATGTGTCCATTTTGTTTTGAGGGAGAGAAGCATCCCAATCTTGTACTCCATTGGACAATTCGCGTAACAAGAGTCTGCCTTTGATGGTCACTGGCGATGCTAGTCCCAACGGGTCAAAGATACTGTTAATTACTGAGAGAACCCCTCGGCGGGTGTAGGGTTTGTTATTAACAGCTACCTTGAATGTAAATGAGTCAGTGTTTATGTCCCAGCACATTCCTAGACTTCTCTGAGCAGGTAAGGCTTCGTCGCCGAGGCTCAAGTCTTTTATGCCAGATGCCAAGTCTTCTGGCTTGAAGGCTTGCATAACTGAGACACTATTTGAGGCGATTTTGTGGAGTCTGAGGTTGGACATGGCTAAGGATGCACATGTGCGCTTGATCAGATCGATGGCTACAGACTCAGTAGGGACTGCGATCAGACCGTCATCCACATAGAAGTGTCTCTCAACAAATTGCCTTGTGTCTGCTCCGAACTTTGCCTCGCCTTCTCGGATAGCTCTTCGCAGACAATAGATAGCTACCGCTGGCGATGGGCTATTCCCAAAAACATGCACCCGCATGCGATATTCCTGTACCTCCTTTGACAGGTCATTATCCTTGTACCACAGGAACCTCAAATAATCTCTGTGGTCTGGTCTAACTAGAAATCCATAAAACATTTGCTGGATGTCAGCCGTGGTAGCAATGAGCTCTTTCCTAAACCGAATCAGCACACCAAGAAGGGTGTTACTGAGATCCGGGCCTGTTAGCAGTACTGAGTTGAGTGATACACCAGATTGCTCTGCACTAGAGTCAAACACTACCCGTATTTGATCGGGCTTCTGGGGATGATATACCCCGAAGATGGGCAGGTACCAGCGCTCTGTGTTGTCATCAATGGTTGGAGCGATCTCTGCGTGATTGTTTTCAAACAGCTTATCCATGAACTCTAAGAACTGTTCTCTCATTTGTTGGTTTTTGGTTAAGTTGCGTCTCAATGAGTTGAGTCTGGACAGCGCTTGGTCTCTGTTATTTGGAAGAGGTAAACGAGGTGACTTAAATGGTAGAGGAGCAACCCAGTTATTGTTTTTGTCCTGGTGAACTTCCTTTTCCATTATCCTTAGGAACGTCTCATCCTCAAAGGACAAGGCATGCTGGTTATCATATTCTGTGCGCTCAAAAACTTTTTCTCCAAGTCTTTCTCCTGCTGTACTGGATTTTGAGCTGCGTTTTAAGAAGGTACTCTTGTGCTCCCCGCCATGGTATGGTTTTTCTTTGATGTTGATGTTGTTAGGGCAAGGAACGAGGAAGGATGGTCGTCCGTTGGAGAGCATGTGAGTTTTATAGACGTTAACCGTAGGCTTATGGGCATTAAGGCATACTTCCCCCACGATTACCCAGCCCAGGTCCAGGCGCTGAGCAAAGGGAGCGTTATGGGGACCGTTAACTTGTTCTCGTGCCTTGTGGACTTGTATAATGTCTCTGCCCAGTAGAACTGCTATCTGAGCATCTGGATCAGGCTTGGGTATAAGAGGAGCAAGGTGTTTCAAGTGAGCGTGGGCAAGAGCGACTTCCGGTGTAGGTATTTCATTTCTGTTGAAAACTATCTCATCACATTCAATGAGAGGAGGGAGGCCTAGACGTGGACCTCCACCTACTGGCTCAATTTGGAACCCCACTGCCTTCCTGCCAACCATTTGAGTTAGCCCAGCACAAGTTCTCATATGATATGTCAGGGGAGTACCCTTGATTCCAAACAGCTCAAAGAATTCAGGGCGGGCCAGTGAGCAATTGCTCTGATCATCCAGGATGGCATACATCTTGACAGACTGTTCTGGTTGGCCTTTAGGGAAAACTCGAACTAGACATACTTTAGAGCAAGAACGTGGAGGACAGCCTTCACCACAGATCTCTGTGCACCGTGACGTTACCTCAGGTGGAGTGTTGTCTAGGGGCTGAGGCTTTGTTTCAGGTGTGTTTTCCAGCTGGAGTTGTTGACTCGTATCAGGGTGCATGGCAGAGCAATGTTTTTCACTTTGGCACTCCTCACACTTGATCTTCATGTCACAGTTCTTTATTATGTGTGTGGGTGAACAACAGCGAAAACACCGTTTGTGTTCTTTGAGAATACTCCGTCTTTCTTGTATTGGTTTGATCCGGAAAGCTCTACATTTGGCAAGAGGATGTGTTTTCTTATGAACTGGACAATAACGTGTTAGATCATCCTCCGGATGAGTTGTATTGACCTCTGTTCTGTTTACGGTTAGAGGTGTTTTGTAGCTAGTTTGCTTGAATGGTAGCCTCTCACCTTTGTTAGAGGTTTGACTGCTGCATGTTGCAAAACTCGGATCATTCCTCGCTTTTGCTTCCTCTTGGACAAACTTTACAAAATAGGCGAAAGGAGGGAATGTCACATTATATTTTTGTTTGTATTTTGAACCTGCGTGAAGCCATTTTTCTTGTAAGCTTGAAGGCAGCTTTCCCACTATGGGCTTAACACCACGGGGTGTGTCAAGATAAGCGAGGCCTGGGAGAAAAGCTTCATCTTTAGCAACCTGCAGCTCTAGGAGAAGATCTCCTAGTTCTCTAAGTTTTACGTTGTCTCTATTTGTAAGATGAGGAAAACTGTCTAATCTTTTAAACAAAGCATTTTCTACTACTTCTGGTGTAGCAAAACATTCTTCCAACCTATTCCACGACAACTGGAGCGCAGCTTTGGGGTTGGTTGTATAAACGGCTCTGATTCTTTTAACATGCTCCGAGGACTCTTTACCGAGCCACTTGACTAGGAGATCCAACTCCTGGCTACACGTAAGGTTGATTCCTTCCGTTGCATTAAAGAATGAGGACTGCCATGCTCTGAAATTTTCAGGGGTGTCATCAAACTTAAAGAGCCCTGTCGTAATTAACTCTCTGCGTGCAAGGAACCTAGCAAAGTCAGCCATAGGTGGGTCATTTGTGTGGGGAGCGTGGTAACTGTTTGGCTTGACATAGTCTCTTGGTGAGTTAAATGTTTCCTCCTTTACATACATTTTCTGGAGTACAGGTGTAGAAGTTGTTTGTTCAGATTTCTTTGGAGCGAACGAGGATGCCTTTGCCATCAACTCAACTTGATGTGTTCCTTCTTCAGCTGGAAGTGACTTAAGCTGAGTTTGGTGTTGCACATACTCCATGGTTCTCTGTCTGACAACTCGTGGTGGGATTGAACTTTTAACGCTTTCCCCTTTTTCTTGTTCAACAGCCACAGCAGCTTCTAGAACTTCTGCTTTTGCCATAGCAGCTGCAGCCTTTTTTTCTATTTCCAACATCTCTAAATCCATCTCCAAAGTTGCTTGCTGCTTTTTTATTTGCAACTGTCTCTTGCTGTAAGAGGCTTCAGCGTTTGTGGCTTCGGCTGAAGCACGTGCAAAGATGGCTGCTTCCAAAACGCTGGACTTTGAAGATAATTTGGAAGATGAGTGTTTGGACCTGGAGCTAGCTATGGATGATGCTTTCTTGGTTTCTGAGTAAGCCATTTCTCCTGCCTTCTCGTCATGAACGTTGTCCATCGCTGTGGCATAAGTGTTATTTTCCACCAACTGCTGAAATGGCTTTTCACTGTACTGTTATCACTACGTGTTGGATACACTGTGTATGTTAACGTAGGTCAACAGCAAGCCAAACTCAATTTTCGTGAGCCAGGAACTGAGTGTCTTACTCCTTTATTACAGTCTTCTTGACAGCTTACAATTCTTTGTAATTGTAGCTTGAATAGCTCAATGAAAAAGTTGAGTGAAACTAAAAACAAGCAGAAAAATAAACATACCTTTAGCTACTTAACATGTGAAATAAATGTACCAAAACAAATGACTAATAGTAAAAAACATGTAAGAAAGATGTTTTAGCTGTTTCAAAAGCTAAACAGCCACTTTAGCGATCTTTTCATATGCAAATTAGATTCGCTTAATGTCTATGCTAATAAACATCTCTAAGCAAAACCAGCCTATGGGACAAAGCTAATTCCTGGAACAAACACATTCACAAGACGTTCACAAAACGATCTCTAAACCAGCTACTTCTAAAGTACACAATGAACCAAACATAAAATAAACTTACAGCCATTGCTCTCGATGGTGTAAATAAAGATTTAGGTCACAAGAGGGGGATGTTCAGACATGAATAGACAGGCTTTCGACTCGATGATTCTCTCTTTCTCAAACTTATTATAGCTTCTGCTTCCCACAATGCCTTGCAACCACAAATTACCCCCTTCAAAATAAAATGCAGATAAAGAATGTACAGAAAATATTCGTTTTTTAACTGAATGACTATTCTTTTAACCTAATTATTACAGATGAAATATGCTATTTTATCATTAACTTATTACAAACTTTTCCCTTTTTTTAAAACATTCGACCTGGGGCAGAACATATGTAAAGAATATTGTTATATCATTTATAACCAACGTATTACCAGTATACTCTAAAAATATTCTAATTTTAAGGTACAAAGCTCTAATATACAGTGGGTGATAATTTAAAACATGATGGGAAATAATGGTCTACCCTATTTCAAAATCAAGAATCTAAGTGTATTACCCTTTATAAAATGTTTTTAATCATTAAAATATCTGACAGATACAAAGAAAAACCTTTACTTTAAACTTAAGTTCATTTCTAATTCTAACAAAAGCTTCACAGACGTCAACAAGCATCATAAAGTTTGTATCTAATAATGGATGATTCAGAAAATATTCACAAGCATGTTTTTTCCTTCACACAGAATATGTTACCATTGTCACTGTTGAGTAAAACAGATTACACAAATATCACACACAAGACCGGCAGAACCTCAGGACCTTCCCTTCCCTCCCTTAGCAGAATTCTCCAACCTGTCATCTGATGAGATTCAACAGATCATCTCATCATCTAACCCCATCACCTGTTCATTAGACCTAATCTCTTTCACAATTCTCCAGGCCATCTCCCAAGACCTCATTCCCTTCACCACAGCCATCATCAACCATTCCATATCATCTAGTCATGTTCCTGCTGCTTTTAAGTAGGCAAGGGTTATTCCCATCCTCAAGAAACCCTGCTTGGACCCATTAGAAGTTAACAACTATCGCCCAGTATCACTGCTCTCTTTTATTTCCAAAATTCTTGAAAGAGCTGTTGATAACCAAATGTCTCTTTATCTCTCACAGAACAACCTTAATGATCCCAATCAATCTGGATTCAAAGTGGCACATTCCACCGAGACTGCCCTTCTGTCAGTCACTGAGAAGCTCCATGCTGCTAGATCTGCTAAACTGTCATCTGTCCTTTTTTTTCTCCTGGACCTGTCAGCTGCATTTGACACGGTGAACCACAAGATTCTATTATCTATTCTTACAAGCCTTGGAATTTGTGGAACAGCGTGGCAATGGTTTGCTTCTTACCTAGAAGATAGGTCATATGAGGTAACATTGAGGGGATAAACATCACGTAAACTCTCTACTGGTGTCCCGCAGGGCTCAGTACTTGGTCCTCTTCTGTTCTCTCTTTATACCCAGTCTCTTGGTAAGGTCATATCATCACATGGATTTTCATACCATTGTTATGCAGATGACACCCAACTTGTTCTCTCCTTTCCTCCCTCTGACACTCAGGTTTCCACCCGGATCTCAGCATGTCTGGCAGGCATCTCATTCTCGAGCTTCACACTGCTCGCCTCATCCCACCATCTCTTAGGAATCGAGGGCGGCATTCATCCAGGCTCTTTTCCGTTCTGGCACCTAGGTGGTGGAATTAACTTCCTCTAGATGTTCGTACAGCAGAGACTTTGACTATCTTTAAACGACGACTCAAGACGCATCTGTTTCTTCTTTTTTTTTATGTTAGTCCAGTACTTGGACTAACCCCCCCCACCCAAAAAAAAAAAAAATTAAAAAATTCTCTTCCCAGTTGTGTTGGACTAATGGCACTTAGTTATTAACCTAGTTGACCCAGTGTAAGTATGTATCCAATGATGTAAACATTAAAGCACTTGTTGTAAGTCGCTCTGGATAAGAGCGTCTGCCAAATGCCTAAATATAAGAAAACACAAAAAATTCACTTTAAACAGAACTCAGTGTTACATTAGGTACAATAATTACACCTACACCTGATTATACCTGACTGGAACATGGCCTTTTTAGGTTTCTGTATAAAAATCATTTCATATTTAAAAAATCATTTTGATAGCTGTTATGTTAATGTGGCATTTACATACGTCACTGAACAACTGGTAATTTACATATTCTTATAAACTAATTCCTACTGTTTATACATTACTTAAAAAACTAAACCTCCATGTCATGATGCAGGAATGAATGGGTGGTCCACACGTTTGACATTCCATAAAAGTTATTAATGCTGAACTATAATTTTGTCCAGTATCTTATTGTGATGTTTCCATGAGCATATTTAATTTTCCAAATGTTAAGGTGGTTCAACCTTAGATTCAGCAGTTTTTTAAAAACTCTAAAGCTTTCAAACGTATAGCATTAAAACCAAAGCAATCTTTTCGTGAGATTAATAAAATGTAAAAAAGTGCTATAGTTCTTTCAGCCTTTTATGTGGTGTTTATGTTAATATGTTGCCACTGTTAAAGTTTGTATCTAGTAATGTATGATTCAGAAAGTATTTACGTGCATATTTTTTCCTTCACACAGAATATGTTGCCATTGCCGCTGCTAAGTGAAACAGATTGCACAAATATCACTAAAGTAAAACACAGTAAATTCAGTCTAATCAGAACTCAGTGTTACATTAGCCTCTGGTAAATTAATTACACCTACACCTGATTATACCTATCTGGCTGAAGCACTGCCATTTTTAGGCTATTGTATAAAAATAATTTAATATTTCAATAATCATTTTGAAAGTTGTCCCAGTTTACTTAAATGTGACATTTAAATATTTCACATATGTTACTGAACAACTGGTAATTACATATTCCTATAATTTAATCCTTATTATTCATACATTACTAAAAACTAAACCTGGCCATGTCATGGTGCAAAAAGAAATGTGTGTTTCAAATGTTTTTTAGAGTCCTGTTTGACATGTGCTAAAGATTTTTGAAGCTGAATTCTGGTTTCACCCACTTTCTTAAAAAAAATTTAAAATAAAAAAAGATGAATAAAATTTCTCCACCAGTTATTCCACTTCAGTATTGCTAATATTTTACAATTTCTTTTCCATTTTACAAATATTTTAGGTTTACACAAGCTAAACCAATGTTTTAAAAAAATGCATTTTTTTATATACTGTATATATTTGTTAAATGTAAAAAAAAACTTATGTACTTCATAAATATTAAAATATTTATCCAATGGTCTATATCTTATCCCTATTTAAATATACAAATGAAACTTTTAATTAATCAAGGTTTTCTTTCTGTATATGCTTGCTTCATAAGTTGTGATGTTCCCATGAGCATAATTCATTTTTCAAAAGTTATTGTCGTTCAACATTTCATTCTGCAGTTTCTGTAGAACTCTAAAGCTTGTCCACGTATAGCATACCACAGCACTCTTTGTGTGGGAATGATTTATTAAATTTAACTAGAAGTGCTAAATAGTTTTTTCCATTTTAGGTAATAAAAAGTCCCCCCTGATCTGTCTAATTGACACATTTTAAGCATTTTTCTTGTTCTGTCCATCAAATGATGAATGTTTAGATTGTTTAATTTTGATTGCGGCATGGTGGTGTGATGGTTGGCGCTGCAGCTATGCACCTCCTGGGTCTGGTTTCAGTTCCCGGTCAGGCTCGATTCCCATCTCTGTGTGCATGAAGATTGAATGTTCTCCCTGTGTTCGGTGGGTTTCATCCAACAATCCAAAGACATGTAGATTAGGCTAAATGGCATTCCCAAATTGCCTGTAATGTGTGAATGAGTGTTTGTGTATGTGTGTGTGCCCTGCGAAAGATTGGCACACAATTTCAATATTTCACAGTGAGTAAGATTATTCATGAGTGAAAAGCATTTGAGACAGCTATCAATCTTCCTAGGAGTGGATGTCCCAGTACATTCACCACAAAAACATCTTCTGTCAGAAAAGTACATAAGGACGACTGATTTTTACAAAATTCCATCGGAACAAACCAAAGCTTCTGGAAAATTGTCCTATGGACACATTAGACATTTTTGTACAACTGTCATGTTATCTTCCCACGAGCAGATTTCATTTTCCCATTTTTCTGAGTGATTGTAATGTATAATACACCTACAGTGGTGTAAAAAACTATTTGCCCCCTTCCTGATTTCTTATTCTTTTGCATGTTTGTCACACTTAAATGTTTCTGCTCATCAAAAACCGTTAACTATTAGTCAAAGATAACATAATTGATCACAAAATGCAGTTTTTTTAAATGAAGGTTTACGTTATTAAGGGTAAAAAAAACTTCCAAATTTACATGGCCTGATTACTGCCACACCTGTTTCAATCAAGAAATCACTTAAATAGGAGCTACCTGACACAGAGTAGTAGACCAAAAGCACCTCAAAAGCTAGACATCATGCCAAGATCCAAAGAAATTCAGAAACAAATGAGAACAAAAGTAATTAAGATCTATCAGTCTGGTAAAGGTTATAAAGCCATTTCTAAAGCTTTGGGACTCCAGCGAACCACAGTGAGAGCCATTATCCACAAATGGCAAAAACATGGAACAGTGGTGAACCTTCCAAGGAGTGGCCGGCCGACCAAAATTACCAAGAGCGCAGAGACAACTCATCCGAGAGGCCACAAAAGACCCCAGGACAACATCTAAAGAACTGCAGGCCTCACTTGCCTAAATTAAGGTCAGTGTTCACGACTCCACCATAAGAAAGAGACTGGGCAAAAACGGACTGCATGGCAGATTTCCAAGGCGCAAACCACTTTTAAGCAAAAAGAACATTAAGGCTCGTCTCAATTTTGCTAAAAAACATCTCAATGATTGCCAAGACTTTTGGGAAAATACCTTGTGGACTAACGAGACAAAAGTTGAACTTTTTGGAAGGAGCGTGTCCCGTTACATCTGGCGTAAAAGTAACACATCATCTCAGAAAAAGAACATCATACCAACAGTAAAATATGGTGGTGGTAGTGTGATGGTCTGGGGTTGTTTTGCTGCTTCAGGACCTGGAAGGCTTGCTGTGATAGATGGAACCATGAATTCTACTGTCTACCAAAAAATCCTGAAGGAGAATGTCCGGCCATCTATTCGTCAACTCAAGCTGAAGCAATCTTGGGTGCTGCAGCAGGACAATGACCCAAAACACACCAGCAAATCCACCTCTGAATGGCTGAAGAAAAACAAAATGAAGACTTTGGAGTGGCCTAGTCAAAGTCCTGACCTGAATCCTATTGAGATGTTGTGGCATGATCTTAAAAAGGCGGTTCATGCTAGAAAACCCATTAAATAAAGCTGAATTAAAACAATTCTGCAAAAATGAGTGGGCCAAACTTCCTCCAGAGCACTGTAAAAGACTCGTTGCAAGTTATCGCAAATGCTTGATTGCAGTTATTGTTGCTAAGCGTGGCCCAACCAGTTATTAGGTTCAGGGGGCAATTACTTTTTCACACAGGGCCATGTAGGTTTGGATTTTTTTTCTCCCTAAATAATAAAAACCATCATTTAAAAACTGCATTTTGTGTTTACTTGTGTTATCTTTGACTAATAGTTAAATGTGTTTGATGATCAGAAACATTTTGTGTGACAAACACGCAAAAAAATAAGAAATCAGGAAGGGGGCAAATAGTTTTTCACACCACTGTATCTCACCTATGCGTTTTGACTCGCTGTGAGATGCGGTGTTATATTTTTATATCAAACGTAAGTAGGGTTCATCATGATTCACCGCGAATTTTTGCGCTGTGATTACGTTTCCATCTTTCCGCGTGAAAAAATAAACGTTTAATTTTTTGCCGGTCCTCGCGGAACGTCGGGCGGGCACTCGAGGCGGCTCACGGTGCCTAATACCTCTATCTCACCTAGAGTATGCGCTTTGACTCACGGTGAGATGCGATGTTAGGCACCGTGAGCTGCCGCGATTGCCCGCCGACGTTTCGCAAAGTTCTGCAAGGTCTGCAAGCTTCCGCGAGGATTGGCAATAACTGTGAGCAACTGTAACCTATAAGCAATTTCCCTCTGGGATTAAGAAAGTTCTTTGAATCTGAATGGATCTGAATCTTTGTTCTTATTTAACTTATAAGTAGTACTGACTGTAAAAGTGAAATAACGTTAATTAATGACCTATTATTTTAGGTTAAAAAGTATATAGGCTACAGGATATATATATATATATATATATATATATATATATATATATATAGAGAGAGAGAGAGAGAGAGAGAGAGAGAGAGAGAGAAGTTTATAATGTTTCTGTGTTCAAACTTTATTATAAAACTAGGCTACTTTAATTTATGAAAAATGTAAACAATTGTTCATGACCATTGTGGTACAGTTATTGTCCAGAAATTTAATTTAATGTCAAATGTCAAGTTTTGCACAACTTTTGTGCTGAATTGCTCCTAAATGGTCCACTGAGTCCTAATTGTGACAATGAGACAAATTTTATTTTGTTCTTTAAATGATTTATGTAAACAGTTCCAGCAGAATTGGCATCAGGTTCCCAAAAGCAGAATTTTGTTACTTGTTTCTTGTGTTTTAACAAATACATGAACATGAAGCTATTATAAGCATTAACTTGCACTTTTATCATAATTTTTAAAAAGGCAGTATTTTAAATGAGCAAAATTAACATGGCTAAGGCATTTTCAAATTTAAACTGTATTTTTTATTGTAAAGCATTTAATATTTTCATAAGAAACTTACATATTCTTTATTCAAATCATTTTCATTATTTTCACAGTCCAGCTGCATAATATATGAATATACACATCTAATACAGATATACAGTGCCTTGGACGAGCATAATTCTTACGAGCATAATTCTTTCCGGGAGATGGCTTGTATTCCAAAACACCAAATTTAATTGCCTCATAAGAAATAATGGAAACTTAAATTATTCGTTCCACAGCCAAAAAAAAATACATAAAAATAATTAACACAAAATATGAAGTAAAAATAAAAAAAATCAACCTGCATTTTACCTTTAAAAAAAAGTTAAAAGAAATCCTGACAGATAAGTGTTTCTGAGGGAGACTGAGGAAAAAAATAGATTTTTTTTCTAAGGAAAAAAAATTCTAGATTTTTTCTTAGGGAAAAAGAGAGAAAAAGTTTTATAATGTGGCATTTCTGCATTCAAAATTTATTGTAAAACTATTTGAAACAATTGTGTTTTTGTTTGTGTGTTTTTTTATTTTTCAAGGGACTTACATAGTTTGCATTGGCTTTATGTTTTCAGTTTTTGCTGTAGTGGATGGTTGAATTAACACACATATAGCATGTCTCATTTATAGCATATACAGTATATTCAATATTTAAAGCATATGTTTTATAAATACCATTGTGGTACAGCTTTTTGTGCCAAAATGTTCATAAATGGTCCACTGAGACAAAGTTTATTTTGTTTTTTGTTACAGAACTTGTTACTTGTTTCTTTAAACATGAAACTATTATAAGAGTTAATTTGCACTTTCATTATAATTTAAAAAGACAGTATTTTAAATAAACATTTACATAGCAAAAGTTTTTAAAAAAAATTTCATTTATTTTTTATTGTAAGACATTAAATATTTTCATAAGAAATTCACTTATCGTTCATTCAAATCATTTTCAAGATTTTCACAGTCCAGCTGCATAATATATGAATATACAAATATAATAAAGATATAAATAAATGAATAAGACAATATGGTTATAAATAGCTTATGGCACAAATAAGAAATACAGCATATGCACATTTTATAATTTAACAAAAATATAAATGTTTAGAAAAAAAACAAGAGGATTAAATGAAGAGCAAACATACACTTCATTTAATTTTAAACTACATGGAAAATTTTAAATGTAGCATAGAAAATGCGTAACATTATTTTACTACGATTTTGAAACACAAAAGCATTAAATAAGCATCAAATAGATTATTGACTCTCCTTTGCAACATTATTCATAGAGACAGCAGGAAAAAAGTCCAGCAGCCCAAAAAGTTGAAGCAACTCTTTTCTGATCCCCTCCCAGGCCTCATTCTTCTCCTGATGTAAAGTAAAATCCCAATATTAGACCTTGCCAGGATCATTTCACATTTACATTAAATATCATTCTGTCTCTGTCACAAAGAACATTTAGATATTTGTTTACCTTGTCATTCTTGGTGAGATCTCTTAGTCGTTTGAAATGTAAGGGCAATCTTTTGCTCTTTTTTACTTTGTGATCAAGCTGTGTAAATCAAATTAAACAGGTCCAAGGTTATAGAAAGAGTACACAATGCTTTTAAATTTGAGCAAATGTCAGGCAAAAAAAAAACAGAACTTCACTTTACTCTTCATCCAACAGCTGTATAATACATATACTGAAAGTATTGAGAAATGGAGCACTCACACATGAACGAAGTCCATTGGCCTGCAGATCCAGCATATGTAACAAAGTGTCCAGCTTGTCCTTGTTCCAAGAGACAGAGTCGGACTCTTCCAATAACCGAGAGACCTCGTCCAGAGTCTGAACGATGAACCCAATCTGTTTCTCTGTCTGTGGAAAAAAGATTGTGATGAACATTAAGAGTACACACAGGATAACAGAATCAGGACAACAATTATTTTATATGAACACCATCATTAAAATATTAACCTGAGAATAGCTTTGGTTAAAGAACCAGTGATGCCAGTTATCTGGAATGGACGAGTTGGTGCTAAATTCTTCCCCCTGTAGAAATAAAAAGAGTATGCCTGTGTTAAATATTTTCAAAATATTTTGCATTAAGTTAATAGATAATTAATAATATAATAAAATAATTAATAGATAGATAGATAGATAGATAGAGAGAGAGAGAGAGAGAGAGAGAGAGAGAGAGAGACTCACCATTTCTCTAAGCAGTGCTAAACATGTCCCATGGTGCTGCTGGAATTTGATCCATCGGCAGCTGAAGCCAGAGTTCACACTGCACAGAGTCAAAATGACACAAAGGTGCACCAAACGTAGAAACATTGTATTCCCAGTATACACACTCTACTTTCCTGTCCAGCAGACTCTTACTCTTAATAAAAGTGTGAAGTGCTCTATACTTTACTCTCACCATCTTTTTTTCTAAACTCAGGTGTTTTTCTCGACCTAAGAAATACAAAATTGTGGGCGTGGTCAGGACACAATTACGTCAGGAGAAGCATACTTACTTACTAAGCAGCATGTGGAAGCAGTCAGACATATGTTAATACTTACTACGTTTCCATGCGGTCTTCAGGTCTTTACCTGTGTGGAAATCCCTACTGAAGGATTCTGCTGAAACAGAAACAGAAATCGCAGGAGCTCAGACAGCGAGTGTGAAACACCACCGCAATAATGATTAGCAGGTTGTAATGGTTGTTGGCAATTTGTTAATGAGGGTTAAACAGGAAACATATCGGTAAATTAAAGCACGGCACAGCTAAATGATTGTGCGTGCTTTTTCCTTCACGCAGAATATGTCGCAATTGTCTCAGCTGAGTGTAACAGATTACACAAATATCGTATAATCATAATTATCATCATTATATTTCAGAAATCATTTTGGTAGCTGTCCCACTTCACTTTAATGTGGCATTTAAATATTTCACATATTTCACTCAACAATTGATAATTTACATATTTCTATAATTTAATTTCTAATATTTATATATGACTATTTACTATTTATACAGTGCATTCTAAAAATGAAACCTGGCCATGTCATGGTGAAAAAATAAGTGTAATTTCCACATGTTTGACTTTCCTTAAAAGTTCTTAACGCTGCACTATAATTGTATCCAATATTTTGTTGTGATGTTCTCACGAGCATATTTCATTTTCCAAAAGTTAATGTGGTATAACCTTTGATTTAGCAGTTTCTGAAGAACTCTAAATTTTTCCCACGTATAGAATTAAAACCACACTGTAAACCCTAATGCTCAAAGTAATTAAACATATTGAGTACTGTTAATTAAAATAATTACAATTAGTTCAAATTAATAGACCTTGATGAGTATTTAGAACTTTTTGGTATTTATGAGTTTGTAGAAATGACACTTTTTTAAGTTAGCTGAACAAATTAGATATTTTAAGTACTTAAGTAACAGTAACTGTCCCCTTAAAGTTCCACCAACTTAAAATCTTTCAAACTAGCGATTTTGCGTCTGACGTCATCAGAGCACTAGGACACTGGTGGTCTTAGTGGTAGGTGTTTCCCCTGCCATGCGAAAGGCCCGGGATCGATTCCCAACAACTGGATGAGGAGCCTGTCCCAAGATGAAATGGGAGGGTTGTGTCAGGAAGGGCATCTGGCCTAAAACCTGTGCCAAGCTTGTGTATGGACTGGATCGTCTGCTGCAGTGACAATTGCCGGAAGCAGCCAAAAGACCAACAACAATTTATTTGATTTGCAACAACTAAAAAAAAAGATAATTGCTATTAAATATGAGTTAGGCTACTCAATAATGCAAGTAAAGAACGATTAATATGAATGAGTATAACAAACTTAAAAACTCATAGTTCCGTTTACTTAAAACTGGAAACATCATTATTTAAAAAAATTGATGAAACTGATTACTTCAAATGTTTTGCCAACTTATTCAGGTTTACAGTGCACAGAAATCTTTTTTTTTTTAGATTAATCAAATTTAAATAGAAGTGTTAGATAGTTCTTTCAGCTTTAAATCCAGTTATTTATTAATAGTTTTCTTTGCAGTAAATAGATCTAACGATCTTTTTATTTATAGAGAAATATTGTTGTATCGTTTACAAATTGACTCAGTGAAATGAAACTTGCAACATAACACCACCATACCTTGAACATTTTGCAAAGCTATTATTTGGGTAATAATTTAAAACTTAACGGAACTTAATGGCCAACCTTAATTTTGTAACTCATCAGAAATATACTGTAAGTGTAGTATGTTATGCATGATTACAGTAATTAAGTAATTACCTCTTATATGAAATGTTTTTCCCAAAATATCTGCCACAATGTACAATACATACATAGGCTACATACATACATACATACATATAAATAAATCATTAATAACTTAAAATATAAATGTCTAATTTTATCGAACGCTTTGCAGAGAACTACAAGCATGATACAAGTTTTACTTAGGATGGACTCGAAATACGAAATAATAAACTAATGTTATTGCTCAGGTGTTCTCCAGAAATAAATTCTGTCATGTGTAAAAGTACCCTCGTTTTGAAATGTATGCTTTTATCATTTTTTTTTAATGTGCATAATACTAAGTACCCCCTCACCATGGACGTCGCTAGGACATTTGCAGCCCCCCTAAAAATTCTTCATAAACTTCACACAAATTGGTGATCGACCCTCGTCCCCATTAAATTTGATATGAAAGCGGCGGGAGACTTCGGCTCCTTTGGCTCCTCCCCGTCTTTCAGCGCGGTCTTCAATTCACCATCACAGAGCGAGGATTAAGGCAAGGTGTGTGTTTTTCGATAAATTATTATATTTGTTATATCTGCATCAGTGCAGTCCTTTCTCATAAATAGAGTTTACAAAATGTCATGAGGGATTAATCAGTTAAATCTTCGCTGATTTCTCTAGTGAAAATGAAGCCCTTAACACACACTCTATGCACCTATAGTTTACTTTATTAAACAATCATGCCGTTGCTGTTTTAATTGGAAAACCAAGAGGTCTACATAAAACATTGCACAGTGCATATGGCATTAACTACCATAGAGTTATGCACATAAATGATTAAAATAGTGACAGACAGCATTCAGTGCATTCGGTTTAATAAGTAATTTGCAGAGATAGAAAGATCCTTTTTGTTGTAATAAATATTGTATTGTATTAAATAATATCCCAAATCGTAAAATACATTTATTAGTCTTAGAGTAGGGTTTTTGTCACTTTGATTTAGAAAAAGTTACTTTTTTTGAGGAATAGAAACAAAAAAGAATGATATTAAAAAGAGGCTTAGTTTAATTACATTAAAACAATGTTTGTTTATGTTAATGAATTTGAATAAATAGCCTAGTAGCAATGAAATTTTAAGCGGTTGAATAGAGAACCTACTGTCTTATTTATGTAGCTAAAACACTAAATTAAAGATAACATGATGATTAAAGTTTTAATATTTATATTTAACTGTAGATGGAAGGTTTTTCAAGTCACATGAAAAAAAAAGATGTTCTATTATAACCGGCTGCTCATTGGACACCTGCTCCCATGTGACTAAAAAAATCTTCCATCTCCAGTTCTCTGTTCAGTTCTACAGTTCAGTTCTCTGAGGGGTGGCCTCTCAGGCACATTATCACTGTGTTTCCAACATTGATTGAAGTCATTGCAGCAAAAACTATTTTTCACATTTTTTATGTCTGCCAGTTTCCAACAAAAAGCAGCAGTATTGTAAAAGAATTAATAGATAAATGTTTGACATTGTTGCCACCCACACAGTTTATTTCATCATCCAGCCTCATAGGTGTGTTGTTTATAGTGCTAATCAATGGAAGTTTAAAGTTATATGCTGTTTTCTGGTTACATTTTTCTGATTGTACCTGTACATAGACCCCCCCTAACTGAAAATCCTAGAAACGCCCCTGCCTCTCACTGCTTTCACAGGATTGAAGAACGTAAGTTAGCCAAGCGCTGCTAATCATCCGCCTTTGATCTATTGATCATTGGAGGGTGTGCAGACCCTCTATAAAAGCAAAATATTTGACACTTTCCGGTCTGGATCATTCAGTTGTGTATTAACGCAAAGCCAATAGGGTAAGACATGAGCAATGGTCTTGGAAAAGCTATTTGTTCTGCACATCAATGTAAAAAGTGTTATAAAACCAAACAATTTGGACCTTAACATTAACAGTGGGAAAGATTTATTTAGGATCAATTATTGAGATGTTTTTTCCTTTACGCTAAATATGTTGCCATTGTCGCCGCTGAGTGAAACAGATGGCACAAATGGCACATTCAGGACTGAAGTAAAACAACGAAAATTCTGTCTAAAAAGGAATTAGTGTTACATTAGAGTAATTCCATCTCAAATCAACCAGTGAAAGAGAAATTTCACTTCCATCACTTCCCAGTTCTGCTGATTTTTTCACCAATTGTTGGTATTGGCATGTAAATAAAAATCCCCAATTTTTTTGTCCCAACTCCTGCTCGTTAAAAAAATGGCAGCCATCTTGATTTTTGGCCTCGATGCATTTCAAGACGTGTCACGCCCCCTTTTTGAAACCCCCTTTTCCTTGATAACTCACTTGCTATATGTCATATATCTGTAGAATACTTAATGCATACTCATAAAATCTGCTCTTTTCAAAGTGGAAGTTACCTCAAATTATTCTGTAATGCATATCTAGTCAAATACTGATACTAAGGTTATTCATCTCTTCACACTGAAAGTACATTTTAGACTAAAGGGTCTGGTAGCAAAAATCACAAATCACAGTTTTGGTTTTATTACCCTGGGTATCTGATTCTGAATTAACAATGCCCACAAAATGAATTAATCTAATAAGACCAAAAGGGTACATGTAGGAGACTTGTCAAGTTGCAGTGACACAAATTATATCAACTAGGAAAGGCATGCACTTTGTAGCTAGGACAAGGTGGTCATTTTGCTAGGAAATGCCTCCACAAATGCTTGACCACTAAGTGGTTTTAGTCATCTTTGCCTAAAAGTTTTCAAAGCATGCTTCAACGTTCTTGATATCCTCAGCTGCCAATCCGTATTGTCGTCCCATTCCACCTAAGACAGCAGGAACAGAAACTAACATCAGTATATGGATAAATGGAATCCAGCATTTATCTTTGCTTTCTAGCCAAAACAGATTGTTCCCAAATGCCCTACGATGCATAAACCTGACAAAAATGTCCTGATTTTCATCAGATCTTTGGTCAATACAAACAATGTACCATCTGTCATCATAGACTACTGCAGCATATTGTCCAGGTTTAAGTTTAGATGAAGTGACTGTTTGGACTGATGGTTCCTTTTGAATGATAGTGGACATTCTATTAACAGAGAGTCTGAACATTAAGAATTCATCTTTGGTTGGCACAAATCTATGGCGACTACGAGTGCCTGGAATAGTCTTTGCAGACACCAGTCTCTCATTGATTATTTTGGCCATGGTCTTCAATTGCTTCACTGCAGACAAATACAAATTCAATTCCTGAAATGTTATCTTTGCACCAGTCGTAGAACCTGTGAAGAACTTGTGAATATCAAATGGGTTCCAGCATCTGTCTCGCTGAAGAAACTCGAAGTGTGAGAGAAAAGTAGCTTGATGGTAAAGGGACATAGTTGCATCCATTGGGTTAAGAGAGTCAGTAGTGTTGCTTCTGATCAGAAACAAATGTCGCTAATTTTCTGTCAAATCCTGCAGACGAATTAAGTATTTTAATTTCAGGTAGTGCTTTAGATGGCATTGGCTATTGAGAGCCAAGCCAATACTACATGGTTCAGGTCCTTCTTCCATGACTTCCATAGATATTGTGATTAAGACAACAAACTACATTGTAAAGATTCAGGAAACAAATTAACACAAATGAAACACACTCACCTGATTTTGTTTTTCTGCACTTTATTAGTACCAAGAAAAATGTAATGCAATCACCAAGTTCCCTGAGTGCGAGGTTACTCATGGTGTTGGTCAGAGATAATTCAACTTTCTTTTTTTTTTTTTTTTTTTTTTCCGGCCTGTATATCACAGATAACACATACTGTAGAGTGTATGTGTAGCTGTTCTATCATCATTCACAGCCATTTTTTTTTTTTTTTTTTTTTTTTTTTTTGTTTCCCATATTATAACAGACAAGACCGGGGGACCAAAAAAAGAGAAGAGAGTAAAAAGAAAAAAGAAAAAAAAAAGGGAATAAAAATAAATAAACAAACAAACAATTGAGGGGAAAAGAGAAAAAAAAAAAAAAAAGGGGAAAAGAGAATAATAGATAGACCAAAGAGATAATTCAACTTTCTGATCAGTATGAAACTGAATGGTTCAGTTACAGGATACTGTTTGAAAGTGATACATGTATCTTACATGTACCACCATAAAATGACAGATTTAGTGGTAGATAAGACCTATTGTGTAGATCCATGTACATTCTCTGTATATAAAATGTGTATCAAATCGTAAAACATTTGCAAAACCTGGACATTTAATTTTTGATGATTTCTATAAAACAGGGCATAACACACCCATGTGTGTGTATATATATATATATATATACTGTACTGTATATACTGTGTGTATGTGATACTGATATTGAGATGTGTCTATATTTCTGCTCTGTAAAGCCTTCATAACGGCTCTAATCTGAGGTGGTGTTTGTTAATTGATGATTTGTGAGGCTGGTAATTCTAAATTAACTTCTCCTCCTTTACAGTTTGCACAGTTTTATTAAACTGTTATGTTAATTTCTTATGTGCAGAATTCATTTTCCAAAAGGTAATATGTTTCATTTTGCAATTAAAGGAACTATACAGCTTTCCCATGTATAGCCCCAAAACCACAACACTCTTTGTGTGCTAGTAAGTGAAATTTAACAAGAAGTGCACTGTATACCACTTTGTTACGTGTTTGGAAGCATTTTAATATAGCAAAATAGACATTTTTCTTTTATTAATATGAATAAGGTTTTGATTTACATGAGTTTAGATAGAGGGTGTTTTATCACATTATGTTTTTTTTATGTACAAATTGTTCTATAATTTTCAAAATGATTGAAATTGTCTAACCTAAGAACAGGATATATTGAATTAGTCCATGTTTAAGGTACAAAGCTATAATTTGGGTAATTATTTAAAACATGTTGGGACTTACTTGCCAACCCTAATTCTAAATCCCATCAAACTTGGGGTGTATTACTACTCATTTTATTAAAATGTTTTAAATCAATAAAATATCTGCCCAATACAAAAAAAACTTTTTAAATAAATTCGAAACAGCAAATGCTACAAAAACCTTGATACATGTTTTTACCTATTTAAAACTTGTTTAATGTCTGTCAGGATCAGGTGGTATAGGCTGTTGTTAATGCCATGGGCAGAAAAGGGCAGTCATAGGCGCAGAGGGGTGTTTTTGAACAAACAAGTTTTTATTCAGAATATAATCAAAATGGGACTCCCAAAGAAACAAACACTTAAATTATACTACCCATAACTGACCCATACCCAGGCTAGAGGACAAGACATAAGCATTATACAGAAATACATGCTTAACTGACAAGACATAGACACTAATAGATGAAATATAAGCACTATGAGACACATGCTTAAAGACAAAACACAGGCTCTAATACCCATTACACTAAATATAAGCACCATATTGAGACATGCTTAAAGACGAAACACAGACTCAAGCTAAGCATGGAGCTGAAAATGGGGACAAGACGAGAGACTCGAAGAGAGAAGAGACAGGACTAGAGACACGTCTAGCTACACTTACCAAATATATAAACACTAAAGGCTAGGGATACAGAAACACAGGCTAAGCTAAAGGGCACACAGGGGCTAGGCCACGGGACACACAGGGGCTAGGCCACGGGACACACAGGGGCTAGGCCACGGGACACACAGGGGCTAGGCCACGGGACACACAGGGGCACACTTACCTATTTTCTAACTCACAACACAACATGACACTACACACAACACAATTAGCCTGGGGACATGCTTAGTTATGGGATAACATGAACTACAAAATAACAATATAAAAAAAAAACCAACATATAAACAAAGAAAAACAATACACAAAACAAAATGCTTATGAAAGAGAGAGAGAGAGAGAGAGAGAGCGGAAAAAGAGAGAGACAGTTTTATAATGTGGCATTTCTGCATTCAAAATTTATTATAAAACTATTTGAAACAATTGTGTTTTTGTTTGTGTGTTTGTTTATTTTTCAAGGGACTTACATAGTTTGCATTGACTTTATGTTTTCAGTTTTTGCTGTAGTGGATGTTTGAATTAACACACATATAGCATGTCTCATTTATAGCATTACAGTATATTCAATATTTAAAGCATATGGTTTATGAATACCATTGTGGTACAGCTTTTTGTGCTGAAATGTTCATAAATGGTCCACTGAGGCAAAGTTTATTTTGATTTTGTTACAAAACTTTGTTACTTGTTTCTTTAAACATGAAACTATTATAAGAATTAAATATTATAATTTAAAAAGACAGTATTTTAAATAAACATTTACATAGCAAAAGTTTTTTTTTTCATTTAAATGTATTTTTTATTGTAAGACATATATGAAGACATATTTTCATTAGAAATTCACTTATCGTTTATTCAAATCATTTTCAAGATTTTCACAGTCCAGCTGCATAATATATAAATATACAAATATAATATAAATAAATGAATAAGACAATATTGTTATAAATAGCTTATGGCACAAATAAGAAATACAGCATATGCACATTTTATAATTTAACAAAAATATAAATGTTTGGAAAAAAAAAACAAGAGGATTAAATGAAGAGCAAACATAAACTTCATTTAATTTTAAACTACATGGAAAATTTTAAATGTAGCATAGAAAATGCATAACATTATTTTACTACGATTTTGAAACACAAAAGCATTAAATAAGCATCAAATAGATTATTGACTCTCCTTTGCAACATTATTCATAGAGACAGCAGGAAAAAAGTCCAGCAGCCCAAAAAGTTGAAGCAACTCTTTTCTGATCCCCTCCCAGGCCTCATTCTTCTCCTGATGTAAAGTAAAATCCCAATATTAGACCTTGCCAGGATCATTTCACATTTACATTAAATATCATTCTGTCTCTGTCACAAAGAACATTGAGATATTTGTTTACCTTGTCATTCTTGGTGAGATCTCTTAGTCGTTTGAAGTATAAGGGCAATCTTTTGCTCTTTCTTACTTTGTGATCAAGCTGTATAAATCAAATTAAACAGGCCCAAGGTTATAGAAAGAGTACATTATGTTTTAAAATTTGAGCAAATGTCAGGCAAAAAAAAAAAAAAAATTCACTTTACTCTTCATCCAACAGCTGTATAATACATATACTCAAAGTATTGAGAAAAGGAGCACTTACACATGAACGAAGTCCATTGACCTGCAGATCCAGCATATGTAACAAAGTGTCCAGCTTGTCCTTGTTCCAAGAGACAGAGTCAGACTCTTCCAATAACCGAGAGACCTCGTCCAGAGTCTGAATGATGAACCCAATCTGTTTCTCTGTCTGTGGAAAAAGGATTGTGATGAGCATTAAGTAAGAGTACACGCAGGTTACCAGGATCAGGACAAGCCTTAATTTATATGAACACCATCATTAAAATATTAACCTGAGAATAGCTTTGGTTAAAGAACCAGTGATGCCAGTTATCTGGAATGGACGAGTTGGTGCTGATTTCTTCCCCCTGTAGGAATACAAAGGAGTATGTCTGTGTTAAATATTTTTCAAAATATTTGGCATTATTAATAGATAATTAATAATATAATAAAACAATTAATTAATAGATAGATAGATAGATAGATAGATAGATAGATAGATAGATAGATAGATAGATAGATAGATAGATTCACCATTTCTCTAAGCAGTGCTAAACATGTCTCATGGTGCTGCTTGAATTTAAGATTGATCCATCGGCAGCTGAAGCCAGAGCTCACACTGCACAAAGTCAAAATGACACAAAGGTGCACCAAACGTACAAACATTGTATTCCCAGTATACACACTCTACTTTCCTGTCCAGCAGACTCTTACTCTTAATAAGAGTGTGAAGTGCTCTATACTTTACTCTCACCATCTTGTGAGCTGTTATGCTCATCATTTATAGGCAAGCGACATGTACAATGTAAGGAAAGTCCTATTACGAGTCGAAATTTGCTTTTTTTTTTGAAAAAAAAAAAAAAAACACAAAACGAAATACCACTGCAACTATGCAAAACCACATACCGATAAGGAGTGTGCCTGCGTATGTACGTGTATGTTTGGTTATACTTTATATTATGTGTATAAATAAATGCATTGTATGTTATTGTATTTATTCATGTACTCAGCTGTTTAAAAATATGTTTGTTTGTTTTTTTTACTTTAGTGATTTTCTCGACGTAAGCACTGATGACGAAACTGGGCGTGGCCAGGACGCAACTACGTCAGGAGAAGCTTACTTACTTACTAAGCAGCACGTGAAAGCAGTCAGACACCTGTTTCTACTTACTACGTTTCCATACTATTTAGTAGAGTAGTATGCGTGCTTCAGGTCTTTACCTGTGTGTGAGATTCACACCGGAGCTTTGAGGAAATTCCTACTGAATTCTGTTGAAACAGAAAGCGCAGGAGCTCAGACAGCGAGTGTGAAACACCACCGCAATAATGATTAGCAGTTTGTAATGATTATTAGCAGTTTGTTAATGAAGTTTAAACCGGAATCAAGTCGATAAAGTGAAGCACGCGCACAGCTAAAAGAAGGTATGTTGTCACCTTCATGCTTTTTCCTGCTGAGTAAAACAGATTACACAAATATCCCACACAGGACTGAAGTCAAAACAAACCGAAAATCCAGTATAAAAAGAACTCAGTGTTCAATTAGGTAGATTAATTACACCTACGCCTGATTATACCTGACTGGAACATGACCTTTAGGTTTCTGTATAAAAATCATTTCATATTTCAAAAATCATTTTAGAAGAACTCTAAAGCTTGCGGACGTATATCTTTAAAACCACAGCAATCTTTTCGTAAGATTAATAAAATTTTACAAAAAAAGTGCTATAGTTCTTTCAAATATTATTGTATCGTTTACAAATTGGCTCAATGAAATGAAACTTGCAACATAACACCACCATACGATGGGGTGCGGTGCTTAATTTGTCTCGCGGAACTCTGCGTGGTAACTTTGGGGTAGTCAGGTTGCTAGAACCCAAACCACAGCCGGACAAGTAAGTAGCACACACCCGGGGTACGGAACTTCCGGTAGCACACCGAGCGGGAAATCTACGCGCTAACACCGGCGCTTTACCTCGCCGGCCCGGCAGCAAAGCGCGTGGCCGGTGCTGCGAGCGAGTGGAGCGCCGTGTCGACGTAGAACCCTCGACGCAGAACGTTCCCCCCGTGCAGTCCTCCAGGCTCTCCGGTGGTGATCAGCCGTCCGAGCCAGCGTGCAGCCGTGTTACTGCATCACCCAGAGCGTCACCCGCAGTCGCTCCGCCGGTCTCACAACTGAACTGTGAACCGCTCATCGCCAGGCAGAAGGGCCCCACCCAGCGCTCGCGGGCATTGCTGCAAGACTTTCGGGTGGGGGCACCTATGGGGCGGATGGGCGTGGACACTCACAGCCAGGGGCGAGATTTTGCTGTTGTAGAGCAGGTATGGGTGTGTTTCTCCAGAAGGAAGAGGGGGCTTTTGGCCAAGTTTATGTCTCACTGGGTGGGCCCCTGTACGGTAATAGCTCGGCTCTCCGATGTCATCTACCGGGTGCGGTTGGCAGGGCGGGCACGAGATTTGCTCCACCGGGACCGTCTTGCGCCTTACCAGCCGCACGCCGAGGAAACATCGAACTCTGTGGAGGCCGGAACGCCTCAGGACAATGTTCGCGTTCATCCCTCACGGCGGCTGACGACCAGCATGCCTTGCGGGGATGTCGGTGTGTTCACCATGATGGGGAAAGGTGTTTGGGTTAGTGGCTTCGGCACTGTTTGTGAGTGTGGGGGCGTGACGTGTGAAATGTGCTCTTGTTCAGGCTGAAGCTGAATTGGATGTAGGTTCCTGAGTGAAGGTGCTGCTCATGCCATACCTGCTGTGTGCCTAATAAAGTACTCCCAGCCATTGCATTGGGCAGCAAATAAGCTCACTCGTCTCTCCAGGATTCTTTCCGGCGTAAAAACGCTAGAATACATACATACATTAATCATTAATAACTTTAAATGTAAATGTCTGATTTTATCAAACGCTTTCCAAAAAGCTAGAAGTATGATAAAAATATTTTGGATGAACTCATTAGTCAATTATACGAAATACGAAACTAATGTTATTGCTCGAGTGTTCCCTAGAAATAAATTCTGTCACGTGTAAAAGTACTCTTTGATTTATTCATGCTTTTATTTAATATTAATTAAATACTATAAGTACCCCCTTACTGCTTTTACAGGATCTTTTAGCCAGGCGCTGCTAATCATGAAATAATGAAATAAATTGCTGACAATCTATGATCTATTTCTTTATTACTAATCAATTTCTATATTCTACAATAATCCATTATAAAAAAAACAACAGAGAAATAATCGACTAATCTTGTGTTAGAAAAAATATTTTAGCTATGTTTTATGTTTTATAATCTATGTTTAATTCAGTCTAAACCACTAAATGAACATGAAATTTTTGAACAGACAGTAACACAAGCATATTCAGAAAACAGTGTCTTATCAGCGTCTCCCCAAAAAATATATTAAAAAAATCATCGAAATGACAAAAAAGGATGTTTTTTTTATTTGTCCAGGTTTGATCCTTAATTGTTGAGTATCATTTGAGAATACCTTTACATTAATTCAATACAATAGTAAGTGAAATTTAACAAGCGGTATATGCTATTTCTTTACATGTTTGGAAGCTTTTTAAAATACAAGCATACATTTACAGTACTGACCTAAATGGTCCTTTAGCTGTTGATTATAAAGACCTCCCAAGACATGTCTGTCAATATACAGTAGGCATTTACAGGCATAATAGGCATTTCCAGATAAATTCAGTCATTTATAAAATTGAAGTTTTGATTTAAATTTGTTTAAATTAAGACTATTAAAGTTTGTGGCATTATGTTTTTATTATGTAAAGAATATTGTTATATCATTTATGACCAACGTATTACCAGTATACTCTAAAAATATTCTAATTTTAAGGTACAAAGCTCTAATATACAGTGGGTGATAATTTAAAACATGATGGGAAATAATGGTCTACCCTATTTCAAAATCAAGAATCTAAGTGTATTACCCTTTATAAAATGTTTTAAATCATTAAAATATCTGACAGATACAAAGAAAAACCTTTACTTTAAACTTAAGTTCATTTCTAATTCTAACAAAAGCTTCACAGACGTCAACAAGCATCATAAAGTTTGTATCTAACAATGGATGATTCAGAAAGTATTCACAAGCATGTTTTTTCCTTCACACAGAATATGTTACCATTGTCACTGTTGAGTGAAACAGATTACACAAATATCACACACAAGCCCGGCAGAACCTCAGGACCTTCCCTTCCCTCCCTTAGCAGAATTCTCCAACCTGTCATCTGATGAGATTCAACAGATCATCTCATCATCTAACCCCATCACCTGTTCATTAGACCTAATCTCTTTCACAATTCTCCAGGCCATCTCCCAAGACCTCATTCCCTTCACCACAGCCATCATCAACCATTCCATATCACCTGGTCATGTTCCTGCTGCTTTTAAGAAGGCAAGGGTTATTCCCATCCTCAAGAAACCCTGCCTGGACCCATCAGAAGTTAACAACTATCGCCCAGTATCACTGCTCTCTTTTATTTCCAAAATTCTTGAAAGAGCTGTTGATAACCAAATGTCTCTTTATCTCTCACAGAACAACCTTAATGATCCCAATCAATCTGGATTCAAAGTGGCACATTCCACCGAGACTGCCCTTCTGTCAGTCACTGAGAAGCTCCATGCTGCTAGATCTGCTAAACTGTCATCTGTCCTTTTTTTTCTCCTGGACCTGTCAGCTGAATTTGACACGGTGAACCACAAGATTCTATTATCTATTCTTACAAGCCTTGGAATTTGTGGAACAGCGTGGCAATGGTTTGCTTCTTACCTAGAAGATAGGTCATATGAGGTAACATGGAGGGGATCTACATCACGTAAACTCTCTATTGGTGTCCCGCAGGGCTCAGTACTTGGTCCTCTTCTGTTCTCTCTTTATACCCAGTCTCTTGCGGCTGTAGTGCACGTATGTGCGCGTGCGCGCATGGCTGCTGGTGCTGCTCTCTCTCTCTCCCTGCCTTTCTCTCTCTCTCGCTCTCCCTGCTGCAGGAAGTCCCGCCCTGATTGAGCATGTCGTGACGTGCGACGGGATTGGCTGGCCGTGGAGAAGCGCGTCCTTTTAACCTGGCCAGTGAAACCCGGAAGCGCGCGTGTTGGGAGTTGGAGATGTGTGTGTTGTGTCGGAGATTGTATTTGCTATTTATTATAAAACTGTTGAGTCGCGCCGGTATTTTTGTGGGTTGTAAAGTGTTGGTTTCTTTTTTCTTTTGTTTCTATCTTTTTGTTGTTGTTGTAAATATTGTAAATAGTTTTCGGTTTGGTTGTATATACTTTTTTTTTGTTGGAAGCAGTAGGGGTTGGGTGCCATTTTCTTTAGACCCATTTTTTCTCCTGTTTTTGTGATAGTTAGGAAGTTAGGTTAGTTTATGTATTTTGTTTATAGTTTCTTTTATGGTAGGTTGGTTAGCTCGTGGGAGGAGATAGGGGGAAGTTTTTGTTTATTGTTTTGGCCTTGGCCCAACCCTGAAGACTAGAGCTTCCTGTATGTGTATGTGTGTGTGTGTAAATAAAAGACCACGCACACTCTCTATCCTGTTGTGAAGGATTTCTCCTTTTTTTATTTTCTTCTTTGTTGCGGCCCTGAAACCTAGACTAAGGGGTCGTAACAAGTGGGGGCTCGTCCATTGCCCGGGTGTAACAAGTGGGGGCTCGTCCTTTGCCCGGGTGTAACAAGTGGGGGCTCGTCCTTTGCCCGGGTGTAACAAGTGGGGCTCGTCCATTGCCCGGGTGTAACAAGTGGGGGCTCGTCCATTGCCCGGGTGTAACAAGTGGGGGCTCGTCCATTGCCCGGGTGTAACAAGTGGGGGCTCGTCCATTGCCCGGGTGTAACAAGTGGGGGCTCGTCCATTTCCCCAGTAACAAGCGGGGGGGCTCATCCGTTACTGAGAGTAACAAGTGGGGCTCGTGTGTTGCCCCAGTAACAAGTGGGGACTGTCCATTTCCGAGCGTACTCGGCATCGGTTTGTTTGGCTGCCTTCTTAGGTTGGACGGTAGTTATAAAACAATGGCATTTAACTTAATAGCCTTCACGCTAGCTCCTACCTTGGAGGAATTTGACCGGTGTCGTAAAGACGACTTGTTCAGCATTGCTGAATTTTTTGAAATTGACGTGCCACGTAAAGGTCTGAAAAAGGAGATAAAAAAATATTGCTTAGCACATTAATTGAGCAACAGATTTTACCTCAGGTGGCTGGAGAGTACACTGAGGACGAGGACGCTTCAACGCTGACGGAGGTCGACGGTAAGCCGTCGGTTGCGCCACAGTCACCCTCCACGCCCCCCAGGCATAAGGTAATTAAATCACCCACAGTAACACCGATTGACAGATCAGAACAACTTTTGGTTCTAAAAACGAGGGAGGTAGAGCTGGAAATAAAACGAGAGGAAACGGAGACTCAAAGACTTCGGTTGCGGGAGCTGGAGCTTGAGATGGAGCGGGAGCATTTTCGGCGAGATTTCAGCCGGTTACACCGGGCTGAGAGCGCGCCGGAGAGTTCCCCTGCCTCTCCATCATTCGCTCAGTTGCCTGCAGCAGCTGCGCCGGGTTCTTCTTCTCTCGTTTCTGCCCCAGTTACTACTTCCCCACCCCAGTTTGATGTAAGCAAGCATATTGTTTTAGTACCTCCTTTTAGAGAGACCGAAGTGGATAGCTATTTTATAGCTTTTGAGCGTGTGGCGGCTACGTTACAGTGGCCAAGAGCAATGTGGGCTCTCTTGTTACAGTGTAAGCTGACTGGTAAAGCGCAGGATGTGTGCTCTGCGTTGCCTATTGAGCAAAGTTTGGATTACGACACGGTCAAACAAACGGTCCTACGTGCCTATGAGTTAGTGCCTGAGGCTTATAGACAAAAATTTAGGTCTCATAGGAAGGCAGATAGACAAACCTTTGTTGAATTTGCCTGTGAGAAACAAACATTGTTTGAGAAGTGGTGTGCTGCAACAAAAACTACCACTTTTGAGGCTCTTAAAGAGTTAATCTTGTTGGAGGATTTTAAAAATTGTATTTTTGAAAATGTTGTATTGCACCTGAATGAGCAAAAAGTCACTTCTTTGTCAGCAGCCGCTGTTTTGGCTGATGAGTTTGTTTTAACACACCGTACTGTATTCTCTCCTGTTATAAGAACTGATAAATTCGCTGCCCGTGGGGTTGAAGGGCAGGTGAAACCTTCAGCAGGCAGTGTGAAACCTGCAAGAGGGGGTGTTTTTAGAAGTTCTCAAAATCGCTCAGGAGGAGGTAGGGTCTGTTTTTATTGTTTAGCTCCTGATCATCTGATTTCAGACTGTGAGGCCTGGAAGAAGAAAAACACATCAGTAAAGTCAAAGTCTGTGGTTTTTATTAAAAAACAAACAAATCAGATTTTACCTGAACAAATGGTGGCAGCGTATAAGCCTTTTATGTTACAGGGGTGGGTGGCAGACAGCCCTGAAGGCGTGCGCAGAGCAGTATCCAGCCTGCGAGATACAGGCGCAGCGCAGACGCTAATGCTAGCTGGTACACTTCCACTGTCTCAGACCACCTATACGGGCACTGATGTTATTTTACGTGGAATCGGAGCAGGCTGTATCACAGTTCCACTTCATCAGGTACATCTTGAAACAGAAATAGTGACGGGTGTAGTATCTGTTGGTATTTGTACCGAACTCCCTGTTGAAGGAGTTCAGTTAATTTTAGGAAATGATCTGGCAGGTGGTGTTGTTTTCCCTCACCCGATTGTAACAGAAAAACCAGTGACAGATGATAATTTTGGTTCCAACTTGCCTACAGTATTTCCATCATCTGCAAGGGCAGGTCACCAGCTTGTACTCGTTTTTATGTGTTTATGTTTAGGCATAATTGGGTATATGTCCTCCGTGTTATGGACTTCAACGGACTGGTTGAGTACGTCCAAAATTTTTGCTTGGAGCGGGAAATGTTTTGGCGGAGGCATGGTCGAGAGCGTAAATGTTTTTAGTCAAAATAAGATTTTGACTTTTATGGGTGGGGGTGTTACGTGCGGCTGTAGTGCACGTATGTGCGCGTGCGCGCATGGCTGCTGGTGCTGCTCTCTCTCTCCCTGCCTTTCTCTCTCTCTCGCTCTCCCTGCTGCAGGAAGTCCCGCCCTGATTGAGCGTGTCGTGACGTGCGACGGGATTGGCTGGCCGTGGAGAAGCGCGTCCTTTTAACCTGGCCAGTGAAACCCGGAAGCGCGCGTGTTGGGAGTTGGAGATGTGTGTGTTGTGTTGGAGATTGTATTTGCTATTGATTATAAAACTATTGAGTCGCGCCGGTGTTGTAAAGTGTTGGTTTCTTTTTTCTTTTGTTTCTATCTTTTTGTTGTTGTTGTAAATATTGTAAATAGTTTTCGGTTTGGTTGTATATACTTTTTTTTTTGTTGGAAGCAGTAGGGGTTGGGTGCCATTTTCCTTAGACCCATTTTTTTCTCCTGTTTTTGTGATAGTTAGGAAGTTAGGTTAGTTTATGTATTTTGCTTATAGTTTCTTTTATGGTAGGTTAGTTAGCTCGTGGGAGGAGATAGGGGGAAGTTTTTGTTTATTGTTTTGGCCTTGGCCCAACCCTGAAGCCTAGAGCTTCCTGTATGTGTATGTGTGTGTGTGTAAATAAAAGACCACGCACACTCTCTATCCTGTTGTGAAGGATTTCTCCTTTTTTTATTTTCTTCTTTGTTGCGGCCCTGAAACCTAGACTAAGGGGTCGTAACAGTAAGGTCATATCATCGCATGGATTTTCATACCATTGTTATGCAGATGACACCCAACTTGTTCTCTCCTTTCCTCCCTCTGACACTCAGGTTTCCAACCGGATCTCAGCATGTCTGGCAGGCATCTCATTCTGGATGGCTGCTCATCAGCTAAAGCTCAATCCCAGTAAAACCGAACTGTTGTTTATCCCTTGTGACTCATCCCTAGGTCAAGACCTTGTGATATCCCTGGACAACAACCAAATCACTCCTTCAGCCACCGCCCGCGATCTTTTGTCATTTTGACAATCATTTGTCATTTTCCCCACACATCGCTAACCTTACTCGCTCTTGACGATTTCTTCTTTACAATATCAGAAGAATTCGCCCATTTCTTTCTTCACAGGCTACTCAGGTGCTTGTTCAGTCCCTTGTTATTTCAAGACTGGACTACTGCAACTCACTCCTGGCAGGCCAGCCTCTGTCCACGATTCGTCCTCTGCAACTGATCCAGAATGCAGCAGCACGTCTCGTTTTTAACCTTCCCAAGTTCTCCCACACCACCCCACTCCTCCGCTCACCGGACACTGGCTTCCTGTAGCTGCCCGCTTCAAATTCAAAACACTGATGCTTGCCTACAAAGCTAAAAATGGCCCAGCACCCACTTACCTCTCTGCGCTAATTACACCACGCACTGCACCAGGTTCCCTCCGATCCTCCAGCACTGCTCGCCTCATCCCACCATCTCTTAGGGATCGAGGGCGGCATTCATCCAGGCTCTTTTCCGTTCTGGCACCTAGGTTGTGGAATTAACTTCCTCTAGATGTTCGTACAGCAGAGACTTTGACTAGCTTTAAACAACGACTCAAGACGCATCTGTTTCTTCTTTCCAGTACTTGGACTACCCCCCCCCCCCCCCCAAAAAAAAAAAAAAAAACTCTTCCCAGTTGTGTTGGACTAATGGCACTTAGTTATTAACCTAGTTGACCCAGTGTAAGTATGTATCCAATGATGTAAACATTAAAGCACTTGTTGTAAGTCGCTCTGGATAAGAGCGTCTGCCAAATGCCTAAATGTAAGAAAACACAAAAGATTCACTTTAAACAGAGCTCAGTGTTACATTAGGTACAATAATTACACCTACACCTGATTATACCTGACTGGAACATGGCCTTTTTAGGTTTCTGTATAAAAATCATTTCAGATTTCAAAAATCATTTTGGTAGCTGTTATGTTAATGTGGCATTTACATACGTCACTGAACAACTGGTAATTTACATATTCTTATATACTAATTCCTACTATTTATACATTACTTAAAAAACTAAACCTCCATGTCATGATGCAGGAATGAATGGGTGGTCCACACGTTTGACATTCCATAAAAGTTATTAATGCTGAACTATAATTTTGTCCAGTATCTTATTGTGATGTTTCCATGAGCATATTTAATTTTCCAAAAGTTAAGGTGGTTCAACCTTAGATTCAGCAGTTTCTTCAAAACTCTAAAGCTTTCAAACGTATAGCATTAAAACCAAAGCAATCTTTTCGTGAGATTAATAAAATGTAAAAAGTGCTATAGTTCTTTCAGCCTTTTATGTTGTGTTTATTTTAATATGTTGCCATTGTTAAAGTTTGTATCTAATAATGTATGATTCAGAAAGTATTTACGTGCATGTTTTTTCCTTCACACAGAATATGTTGCCATTGCCGCTGCTAAGTGAAACAGATTGCACAAATATCACTAAAGTAAAACACAGTAAATTCAGTCTAATCAGAACTCAGTGTTACATTAGCCTCTGGTAAATTAATTACACCTACACCTGATTATACCTATCTGGCTGAAGCACTGCCATTTTTAGGCTATTGTATAAAAATAATTTAATATTTCAATAATTATTTTGAAAGTTGTCCCAGTTTACTTCAATGTGACATTTAAATATTTCACATATGTTACTGAACAACTGGTAATTACATATTATTATAATTTAATCCTTATTATTCATACATTACTAAAAACTAAACCTGGCCATGTCATGGTGCAAAAAGAAATGTGTGTTTCAAATGTTTTTTAGAGTCCTGTTTGACATGTGCTAAAGATTTTTGAAGCTGAATTCTGGTTTCACCCACTTTCTTAAAAAAAATTTAAAATAAAAAAAAAGATGAATAAAATTTCTCCACCAGTTATTCCACTTCAGTATTGCTAATATTTTACAATTTCTTTTCCATTTTACAAATATTTTAGGTTTACACAAGCTAAACCAATGTTTTAAAGAAATGCATTTTTTATATATACTGTATATATTTGTTAAATGTAAAAAAAAACTTATGTACTTCATTAATATTAAAATATTTATCCAATGGTCTATATCTTATCCCTATTTAAATATATAAATGAAACTTTTAATTAATCAAGGTTTTTTTTCTGTATATGCTTGCTTCATAAGTTATGTTCCCATGAGCATAATTCATTTTTCAAAAGTTATTGTCATTCAACATTTCATTCTGCAGTTTCTGTAGAACTCTAAAGCCTGTCCACGTATAGCATACCACAGCACTCTTTGTGTGGGAATGATTTATTAAATTTAACGAAGTGCTAAATAGTTTTTTCCATTTTAGGTAATAAAAAGTCCCCCCTGATCTGTCTAATTGACACATTTTAAGCATTTTTCTTGTCCTGTCCATCAAATGATGAATGTTTAGATTGCTTAATTTTGATTGCGGCATGGTGGTGTGATGGTTAGCACTGCAGCCTTGCACCTCCTGGGTCTGGGTTCAGTTCCCGGTCAGGCTCGATTCCCATCTCTGTGTGCATGAAGATTGAATGTTCTTCCTGTGTTCAGTGGGTTTTATCTCACAACCCAAAGACATGTAGATAAGGCTAATTGGCAATCCCAAATTGCCTGTAATGTGTAAATGAGTGTTTGTGTATGTGTGTGTGCCCTGCGAAAGATTGGCACCAATTTCAATATTTCACAGTAAGTAAGATTATTCATGAGTGAAAAGCATTTGAGATAGCTTTCAATCTTCCTAGGAGTAGATGTCCCAGTACATTCACCACAAAAAACATCTTCTGTCAGAAAAGAACATGGAAGCACGACTGAGTTTTGCAAATTTGCATCGGAACAAACCAAAGCTTCTGGAAAAAAATTTTACTATGGACACATTAGACATTTTTGTACAACTGTCATGTTATCTTCCCACGAGCAGATTTCATTTTCCCAAAAGGGAATATGTTTCAAACTATAATTTTTCCAGTTGAGGGAACTATGAAGCTTTCCCATGTATAGCCTTAAAACCACAGCACTTTTTGTGTGCTCTGGGTTTGAGGCTATACAGTGAACTAAAGTGAAAGTGAAATTTAGCAAGAGGTGCACCGTATGCCATTTCTTTACATGTTTGGAAGCATTTCAATATACAAGCAAATTAGACATTTTTCTTTTTTTTTCAATAATCGTAAATCGTCAATAATCGTTTTGATTTACGTTAGTTTAGATGAAGAATGTTTTATTATATAACCACAATAAAAAGAGTTTGATGTGGTTACTCAAGAGAATTTTTCACATTATGTTTTTTATGTAAACATTGTCCTATCATTTTCAAAATAACTAAAATTTTCCAACCTAAAAATGGGATACATTGAATTTTAAGGTACAAAGCTATAATTTGGGTAATAGCTTAAAACATACTGTCCAACCCTAAAATCCAACAAAAATGTATAAACCTTTATTAAATGTTTCGAATCATTAATCATTAATATCTGCCCAATACAACGAAACAACTTTAATTATAAACATAATTTCATCTCTAATTGTAGTCAATTCTTTAAAGTAGCCAACAAGCATTATATCGTTTATTTCTAATAATGTACTTATTACAGTCATTCATATATTATACTAATCTAATAGCATTAATCTTCCAGACTAACTGTTCTTTCTTAATCATATCATCAAGATCTCTTTTTTTTGTCAAAACTAATGCAAATGTGTTAGTGTCATTATTTAAAAGACTGTTTGGATTACAAGTTTCTGCATAAACATTTTCTCAATTTTTCTCAAAAAAAACCTTAATACATGTTTTTAACTGTTTAAAACTTATCACTTCTGACATAAACTTGTTTTTCTTACATCTCAATGTATTAAGAAATTACAGTTATTTGCCATGTTTACTTAAATAATGAGAATTAATGAAAATGTACCTCTTTAAAACAGGAAGTAGGTTTTTATTAATTGTTCCCTTTTGCCAGTTTTCTTTAACTCAATCTCTTAAAACTCCTCTTCCTTTGTTCTTATTTAACTTATAAGTAATTCTGACTGTAAAAGTGAAATAACATTAATAACTGACCTATTATTTTAGGTAAAAAAAAATCTGTCAAGCACCATAATGAAACTGGCTCTCATAAAGACCATCGGGCGAGACCAAAACCTACCTCTGTCGCAGACGAGAAGTTCATTTAAAGTTATCAGCCTGAAAAATGACCAATTAACAGCACCTCAGATTAGAGGCGTTATGAAGTCTTTACAGAGCAAAAGTAGCAGAAACATCTCAATATCAACTGTTCAAAGAAGATTAATGCATTTTTTGGACGCCAGCATTCCTTTACAATGTAGAAAGAAATAAAAATCAAGACCCATCATGAGTTAGAAAGTGTTTTAAAACTTTTGAACGGTTGTGTGTGTGTGTGTGTGTATATATATATATATATATATATATATGTGTGTATACATATACATATACACACACACACTGCACCGTACAGTTCACCTCTCCCAAATCAAGCGGACAAGGAGGGGGTCTAAATTATGTCAGTAACACCTGACTTTCTTACAAATAACGCACATTTCATTCAAAATATTATAAACACAGACCAATAATTTGCACTTTTTTCATTTATTTAACTGTGTGAATTGGCTAATAAAAATATAGGTAATAAAAACGATTATGATGTGGAGGTGAATTGGTTTAGTCTTGACTTCTGGTCATGAGTGACAGTGTTGGGGGAAATCTATTGATTGAGCGATGGAGAGAAAAAGGCCAAAGCTGTCAGGTGCCCAATTTAGGAAATAAAGAAAATAAGAGAAACGGGCAAAAGATAAAGGTATGCAACAATGTTCTCGCTGTATGATTAAGGTATTAATGCTTACCTTGCTAAAAAAAAAACACACAATAAAAGCCTAATATACAAACCATCACAGAACTTCTAATGGTTTTTATTAAATACAATTATGAACCATTTAATCCTGTAAACTATTACAAAATTCCTTATTGTAGTGTGTTTTGGAGAATCCATCATATACCAGCAGACATTGTTATACTTACCATTAAAACCAATACGATTCCCATTATAACCTTTAAATCCCTTACATCTTCTATTATTTTTGGGCAGGGTTGCAGTGTACTGTATACGACATGAGATCTAATTAAATTTAAGCACAAAATTATTCTTTGCAACAAAACTGTTGCAAGTACAGTTATTTATTACCATTGTTAATGTTGACTATAGCCAATATATTTACAATATATTTACAGTATACTGTAAATAGCCAGTGTAATTTGTGTAATACCTGAGGTCAACCATGTCTCAGGAACGGCTCACTGGCCTTGCTGTCCTAAGCATAAATCATTCAATAGAGAAGCATAGCTCATATGATGCTATTACTGATGACTTTGCATCTAGAAAGGCCAGAAACGGCAGATTTTAGTTTCAGTCATTTGGGGCACCGGGAGGGAGTCTCGCCCGGGGAGCAATTCAGTGTAGAACCGCCACTGACCTAAAACATACGAAATTATGGGCGTGGTCAGAACACAATTACGTCAGGAGAAGCACACTTACTTACTAAGCAGCATGTGGAAGCAGTCAGACATATGTACTATGCGGTCTTCAGGTCTTTATCTGTGTGTGAGATTCACACAGGAACTTTGAGGAAATCCCTACTGAAGGATTCTGCCGAAACAAAAACAGAAATCGCAGGAGCTCAGACAGCGAATGTGAAACACCACCGCAATAATGATTAGCAGTTGGTAATGATTGTTGGCAATTTGTTAATGAGGGTTAAACCTGTCGGTAAATTACAGCACGGCACAGCTAAATGATTGTGCGTGCTTTTTCCTTCACGCAGAATATGTCGCTATTGTCTCAGCTGAGTAAAACAGATTACACAAATATCCGAAATAAAACAAAACCGAAAATTCAGTCTATTTTTTTTTTATTTTGGTAGCTGTCCCACTTTACTTTAATGTGGCATTTAAATATTTCACATATATCACTAAACAATTGGTATTTTACATATTCCTATAATTTCATTCCTAATATTTATACATGACTAAAGACATGTGAGTTCCAAATATTTTTTAGACTCCTTTTTGACATTTTTGTTTAACAATTGGAAAAGTCTGGCAAGTCTTTAATTCAACTATGTTGAGGCTATCTTTTTATCAGGTAAAACTTGTTTGAAATTCGGTCACACAACAGAATAATGATATAAAGCATAAATCTCCAACTGAATGGCTAAAAATGATTTTGGAATGGTCTGATTAACGTCCAGATTTTGATTTAATTGAAATGACCGTAAGAGAGCCGTGCATGACTAAAAACCTCAATGAGCTAAAGCAATTTTGTAAGGAAATAAATTATGTCATAGTTAAAAAAAAAAAAACATGCTATGATAAGACAAAAGATTTTTACACACAAAACTTCCCACGAGCAGATTTAACGAGCAGATTTCATTTTCTAAAAGGTCATGTGATTCAACATATCATTTTGCAGTTGAAGGAATTATAAAGCTTTCCCATGTATAGCCTCAAAACCACAGGACTCTTTGTGTGCTAGAAAGTGAAATTTAACATGACGTTCACTGTATGCTACTTCTTTACATGCTCGGAGGCATTTTAATATACAATCATTTACTGACCTACAGTAGATAGTCCTTACGCTGTACTGTAGATAAAACGACCTCCCTGCGAGTGTGTATGTGTTTATTTATAGTTTATATTATGTGTATGAATAATTGTGGTACGTGTCATTGTATTTATTCATGTAATTGTACTGTGTAAAAATAGTATTTTTTTTTTTCGACATAAGCGCTAATAACGAAACTATGGGTGTGTTCAGGACACAATTACGTCAGGAGAAGCATACTAATTTACTAAGCAGCATGTAGAAGCATTTAGACACCTATTTATACTTACTACGTTTCCATACTATTTAGTAGAGTAGTATGCGGGCTTCAGGTCTTTACCTGTGTGAGAGATTCACACTGGAGCTTTGAGGAAATTTCTACTAAGGCATTCTGCTAAAACAGGAACAGAGCTCAGATAGCGTGTGTAAAACAACACCACGATGATAATTAGCAGTTGGTAATGATTGTTAGCAGTCAATGAAGTTTAAACCGGAAACAAGCATGTAAAGTGAAGCACGCGCACAGCTAAAATAAAATATGTTCTCACGTGCGTGTTTTTCCTTCATTTGAACTTTCCATCATCAGGAATTTCCTTCCTGTCATTGTTGCCGCTTAGTGAAAAAGATTGCACATTTACATATTTCTATAATTTAATTCCTAATATTTATAACTATTTACTATTTATACTGTACATTCTAAAAATGAAACCTGGCCATGTCATGGTAAAGAAATAAGTGTATGTTTCACATGTTTGACTTTCCTTAAAAGTTCTTAACGCTGAACTATAATTTTATCCAATATTTTGTTGTGATGCTCTCACGAGCATATTTCATTTCCCAAAAGTTAATGTGGTATAACCTTTGATTTAGCAGTTTCTGAAGAACTCTAAAGTTTTCCCACGTATAGCATTAAAACCACATCTTTTTTTTTTATTAATTAAATTTAAATAGAAGTGTTAGATAGTTCTTTCAGCTTTAAATCCAGTTATTTTTTTTAGTTTTCTTTGCAGTAATTAGATTTCACGATCCTTTTATTTATAGAGAAATATTGTTGTATCATTAACAAATGCAGTGCAGACCCTCTATAAAAGCAAAAGATTTGACATTTTACTATCTGGAGCATTCAGTTGTGTGTTAATGCAAAGCCAATAAGGTAAGACATGAGCAATGGTCTTGGAAAAGCTAGTCGTTCTGCACATCAATGTAAAAAGTGTTATAAATCTAAATAATTTGGACTTTAACATTAACAGTGGAAAAGATTTGTTTAGGATCAATTATTGAGATGTTTTTTTCTTTACGCTAAATATGTTGCCATTGTCACCGCTGAGTGAAACAGATGGCACAAATGTCACATTCAGGACTGAAGCTAGTCAAATTAATTGCATAATTAATTTTCCAAAAGGTAATGGTTCAACTTTCATTCTGCAGTTTCTGAAGAACTCTAAAGCTTATCCACGTACTGTATCACACCACAGCACTCTTTGTGTGAAAAAGTTAAATCAAATAAAAGTGCTAGATAGTTCCTCAGTTTTAGATAATAAAGTCCTCCCTGATCTGTCTGTGAATAGCCACATTTTAAACATATTGTTGTTCTGTCTATCAAATGATTCATGTTTTAATTGTTTAATTTTGTTATTTTATTACTTATATATTTATAACCCAAACATTTTCAAATTCGTCGATCCAGTTACTTAGAACATTTTATTATTATATTTTATTAAAAAATTGGCTCAAATTTGAAAGAAATGAAACTTTGAACATGACACCAATATATCTTGACCTTAAGAGAGAGTATGATGGGGAAAAAAACTCAATGAGCTGAAGCAATTTTGTAAATAATTGATATCATGGTTAAAAATAATCTATGATCAAATGATATTTACACACAGACTCACAAAAAATGAATGAAAGAGGGGCACTATCTTTAACACACACACACACACACACACACACACACATATATATATATATATATATATATATATATATATATATATATATATATATATATATATATACTGTGTGTGTATGTGATACTTTCATTGAGATGTGTCTATTCTTCTGCTCTGTAAAGCCTTCATAGCGGCTCTAATCTGAGGTGGTGTTTGTTAATTGATGATTTGTGAGGCTGGTAACTCTAAATTAATTTCTCCTCCTCCACAGTTTGCACGTTTTTGTAAAACTGTTATGTTAACTTCTTACGAGCAGAATTCATTTTCCAAAAGGTAATATGTTTCAAATTATCATTTTGCAATTAAAGGAACTATACAGCTTTCCCATGTATAGCCTCAAAACCACAACACCCTTTGTGTGCTAGTAAGTGAAATTTAACAAGAAGTGCACTGTATACCACTTTGTTACGTGTTTGAAAGCATTTCAATATAGCAAACTAGACATTTTTCTTTTTCTTTCATTAATATGACTTAAGTTTTTATTTACATTAGTTTAAATGAAGGGTGTTTTATCACATTATGTTTTTTATGTACAAATTGTTCTATCATTTTCAAAATGACTGAAATTGTCTAACCTAACAGCGAGATACATTGAATTGGTCCATGTTTAAGGTACAAAGCTATAATTTGGGTAATTATTTAAAACGTTGGGACTTATTGAAATGTTTTAAATCAATAAAATATCTGCCCAATACAAAAAAACTTTTAAAATAAATTTGAAATAAACAGCAAATACTAGAAAAACCTTCATACATGTTTTTACCTATTTAAAACTTATTTAATGTCACATCTTACATTAAGAACAATGTACATGTAATAAATAATTCTATAATAATAATATAATAAATAAATACATAAATAAATAAATAATAATAAATTTAACAATGTATATTTTTCTTATGTTTCAATGTATTAAGAAAATACATTATTTGCCAAAGAATTTCTATTTAAATAACAAAGATTATTGAAAATGTAGCTCAAAACAGGAAGTTTGTTTTTATTAATTGTCCCCGATTGCCAGCTTTCTTTGACTTAATCTTATTTAACTTCTGACTGTAAAAGTTAAATAACATTAATAACTGACGTATTATTTTAATTTTTCATATATATCTGAAAGTGGTGTCCTCCATGGACTGTCTGTCTTGAGATGTTGCCACCAGCAGAACCCAGATTCATTAGCATGGCCTTGGTGGTGATCCTTGGATTCTTTTTTACCTCTCTCACTATCCTCCTGGCCAGCGCAGGTGTCAGTTTTGCTTCTGACCACATTCTCTAAAATTTTTCACAATGTGCAATGTCTTGTATTTTTTTTATAATACTTTGCACTGTAGCCACTGGAACTTCAAAACATTTAGATATGGTCTTATAGCTCTTTCCTCAGCAGCCAAAATGTGCAGGTCCTCATAGAGTTCCTTTGTCTTAGCCATGACTGTACACAAACCAACAGCAGAGAGCTTCTGGTTTTTACCTGCTGAGTTGATTAGAGAGAGAGAGAGCGGGGAAAAAGAGAGAGACAGTTTTATAATGTGGCATTTCTGCATTCAAAATTCATTATAAAACTATTTGAAACAATTGTATTTTTGTTTGTGGGGTTTTTTTTATTTTTCATGGGACTTACATAGTTTGCATTGACTTTATGTTTTCAGTTTTTGCTGTAGTGGATGGTTGAATTAACACACATACAGTATAGCATGTCTCATTTATAGCATTACAGTATATTCAATATTTAAAGCATATGTTTTATGAATACCATTGTGGTACAGCTTTTTGTGCTGAAATGTTCATAAATGGTCCACTAAGACAAAGTTTATTTTGTTTTTTGTTACAGAACTTTGTTACTTGTTTCTTTAAACATGAAACTATTATAAAAATTTAATTGCACTTTCATTATAATAAAAAAGTATTTTAAATAAACATTTACATAGCGAAAGTTTTTTAAAATTTAAATTAATTTTTTATTGTAAGACATTAAATATTTTCATAAGAAATTCACTTATCGTTCCATCAAATCATTTTCAAGATTTTCACAGTCCAGCTTCATAATATATGAATATACAAATATAATACAGATATAAATAAATGAATAAGACAATATGGTTATAAATAGCTTATGGCACAAATAAGAAATACAGCATATGCACATTTTATAGTTTAACAAAAATATACATGTTTAGAAAAAAAAACAAGAGGATTAAATGAAGAGCAATAATACACTTCATTTAATTTTAAACTACATGGAAAATTTTAAATGTAGCAATGTTACAACCCGCAACATGTTGATCGCGCTGTGTATGTTTATGCTTCTGTGCTTTGTAGCGTGTGTGTATATTGTGCCCAGGTTGCGCTCCGCCCCTGATTCCACTCCAGGTTTTCCGACTGCCACTACAGCGTGTCCAGGTTCAGCTCCGCTCCCATTCCACTCCAGGTTTTTCGACTGCCACTACACCAGCGGCTGGCTGACCTTCCACACGTGCACTTCCGCCCTGAGTGACGTCAGCAACGAGCGGACCAGTTATAAACCGGAGAGAGACGCGGGAACGGGGAGGCGTGTAGGCGAGGTGTTGATTGTTTGGAGAGAGAGTTGTTAGTTTGGTGTTTTTGATATTGGCTTGTGTACCCTGGTTTTTGACTTTATTGCAACCCTTTGACTTCGATTATTGCTTTGTCCCTTTTGGTTTGTTTGCTTGGTTTTGTTTGTACATATTTTCTGTAAATAATTTCACTTTATGTTTGTGCACGCACCAGTAGTAGGGGTGTGGCTGCCATTTGTTTTGGGGGAGAAAGGGAATTTATCTACTGTTTTGGTTTAGGGAGATAGGTAAGTTATCTGTATTTTTGTTTGTGTTTTGTTTAGGTAAACAAGCTTGTCAAAATACAGATACCTGTTTTGTTTATTATTTTGGCCTGGGTCCACCCTGAAGCTGATCCTGGTGTTGTCAGTATTCTCGTTTGCTCTGTGTAAAGCAATACAAACCCTGTCTTTTTGCCAGCTGATGTGCCTGTCTATTTCTTTCCGGTATATTACACCATTACATTCGACTCTTTTCACACAGTTTCAAATAGAACCCCGAACCTATCAGTTGCTGTACGGCCCAACCCTAGACTGGGACGTAACAGAAGTGGGGGCTCGTCCGGGATTATTAAACAAGACTTTCATTGATAGCATTCTAGTTTCAGCTGGGGTGAATAATTTCCCAAATATGGCGGCATTTGATTTGACCATGTTCACTCTTTGTCCTAATTTAGAGGAGTTTGACAAATGTAGAAAGGATGATCTCCTCCTAATAGCTGATTTCTTTAACATTTTGGTTCCCAAGTCAGCTAGTAAAAAGGTGGTTAAAGCCACCATCTATGAGGCACTTGTGGCTGATCAAGTCTTACCTGAGCGTGAAGTTTCTGAGGGAGTGAGTACTCAACCTCTCCCAAGGGCCGGTGACACAAGAACAGTAGCAGAGCATGGGGAGGAATTGGGGGCTGGTCGACCTAAACGCCCGACCGATTCAGTGGACCCAGTCTTGCAACTGGCACTGAAGGAACTGGATTTAAAAATAAAACGACAGGAGTATGAGACGCAGTTGCTGCGCATTCGGGAAAGGGAGCTGGACGCTGAGGGGAAGAAGCTTGAGCTGGCTGCTCAGAGTCGGAAGCCTGTGCCGTTGCCAAGAAAGTTTGGTTCTCCTGCAGCAGTTTCCCCCAGTCCCGTTGGAGCTGATGTCTCCAGTGCGCTGGCTTCACCACTTGCTCCACTCCAGTCCTCGCCGGTAAGCCAGCCTGTTTTTGATGTCAGCCGACATGTGGGTTTAGTGCCTATATTTAGAGAGGAGGAGGTTGATTCTTATTTCGCAGTGTTTGAAAGAATTGCAACCACGTTAAGATGGCCAAAAAGTTTGTGGACACTGTTACTGCAGTGTAAATTAACAGGGAAAGCACAAGAAGCATGCTCTGCTCTTTCTTTGGAACAGAGCCTTGATTATGATGTGGTTAAGGCTGCAGTTCTGCGTGCCTATGAGCGTGTACCTGAAGCATACAGGCAAAGTTTCCGGAATCTGGTCAAACCAAATAGCCAAACATTTGTTGAGTTTGCTCGTGAGAAATGCTTGCTCTTTGAAAAATGGTGTTCTGCAAGTAATGTAAGAAGTTTTGAGCAGCTTAAAGAATTGATGCTACTAGAAGAGTTTAAGTCTTGTCTTCCAGAGCAGCTAGTTGTGTATTTAAATGAACAGAAGATTGATGTTTTGTCTAGAGCTGCTGTCTTAGCTGATGAGTTTGTGTTAACTCATAAGACAGTGTTTAATATGCCCCTGTCTCATACTAACTCTTCCTTGCGTCAATTGAAGTCACGAAACCCAACTGCTCAAGCTCGCTCTCCGGTTAGTCCTTCGCCTGAATCCCGTAACTGTTATTATTGCCACGAAAAAGGTCACTTAATTGCCTCCTGTCCGGTGTTACAGCGTAAGATGGCTCGTTCGCAGCCTGCTAGCAAAAAGGTAAATGCTGCAGGGCTGCTGGCTAAGTCTACTGGGGAATCTGTGTTTGAGTCTTTTATATCTTCTGGTTATGTATCTTTAGGGGCTGGTCAAACACGAAACCCCATTAAAATATTGAGGGATACCGGTTCTGCTCAATCATTTATTTTGGAAAATGCATTACCCTCTTCAGAAGCTTCTTATTTAGGGAGTGATGTGTTAATTCAAGGCATTGGTATGACTGTAATTCGGGCACCTTTGCATAAGTTGTATTTAGAAACCAAAAGCTTTTCTGGTTTTGTTAAAGTTGCTGTTCGTACAGCGTTGCCAGTTAGTGGTATTTCATTCATTCTGGGGAATGATATTGCTGGAAACCAAATTTTTCCGCTTCCAGAGGTTGTATCTGAGCCGATTGCGGATTGCCCAGAGTTGGAAGCTCAGATTCCTTCAGTATTTCCTGCTTGTGTGTTAACGCGTGCTCAGCAAAAGAAATTGGGGGACGTAATAGATTTGTCCGACTCTTTCTTATGTCAGGAGGAAACCATTAAGGAAAGCATGCCTCAGCTTAACCCCAGTGTGAAATTTACTGATGTTCCCTCTCGGACATCTGTTCTTGAGCATGATGTTGAAGTAGGTGAACATGCTCCAATTAAGCAACACCCCTATCGTCTAAACCCAGCAAAGCGGGCAGTTATGAAGAAAGAGACAGAGTACCTTATTGAGAATGGACTAGCTGTCCCTAGTACAAGTCCATGGAGTTCCCCTTGTGTTCTAGTACCCAAGTCAGATGCCTCATTTCGTTTTTGTACTGATTACCGGAAGGTCAATGCAGTAACCAAGCCTGATGCGTTTCCTCTTCCTAGAATGGAAGATTGTGTTGATTGTGTTGGTGCAGCCAAATTCACTAGTAAGCTGGATCTTTTAAAAGGATATTGGCAGGTCCCTCTTACACCTCGTGCATCCGAAATTTCAGCCTTTGCTACACCTGATAACCTTTTGCAGTATACAGTTATGCCCTTTGGACTCCGAAATGCTCCTGCTACTTTTCAGCGGCTCATGAACCTTGTCTTGGGTGATGTTTCCAATTGTGCTGTCTACCTGGATGATGTCATTGTCTATTCCGATACTTGGGAACAACACCTACAGACATTAGAATGGGTGTTTAGACGACTTTCAGAAGCTTCATTAGTTCTTAACTTGGATAAATGTGAATTTGGTAAAGGTGTGGTAACCTACCTTGGTAAGGTAGTTGGGCAGGGTGTAGTGAAACCTGTGGATACTAAGGTCCAATCCATTAAACAATTTCCCATCCCAAAGACGCGTCGTGAGTTGCGACGGTTCTTGGGTATGGCTGGATATTATCGTTGTTTTTGTAAAAATTTCTCTAATGTGGTCGTGCCTCTCACTAACCTACTCCGCAAGGATGTCATTTTTCAGTGGTCTCCAGAGTGTCAGGGTGCCTTTGAGTCAGTCAAGCTCCTGCTATCCAGCTCTCCCGTGCTTGCTGCTCCTAATGTGAGTAAACCTTTCAAACTAGAAGTGGATGCTAGTGGTACTGGGGCTGGAGCAGTGTTACTGCAGGAGGATGATCATGGAATCGATCACCCCATTTGTTATTTCTCCAAGAAGTTTTTAAAGCATCAGCTTAACTATAGCACAATCGAAAAAGAAGCACTAGCATTATTAATGGCTATACAGCACTTTGAAGTTTACATTGGTGATAGTTCAGCTCCTGTACAAGTTTTTACAGATCACAACCCCCTAGTTTTTCTCCACCGTATGTGTAACACCAACCAACGACTGATGCGTTGGTCTCTTATCGTTCAAGGATTCAATCTGGTGATTTCTCATAAAAAGGGAACCCTAAACATACTTGCAGATGCCTTGTCTCGTTGTTAGAATTTTTTTTTGTGGTTTTGAACAGAAGTTAGGTGAACTTAGAAGTTCACATTTGTGTGGGGGGGAATGTTACAACCCGCAACATGTTGATCGCGCTGTGTATGTTTATGCTTCTGTGCTTTGTAGCGTGTGTGTATATTGTGCCCAGGTTGCGCTCCGCCCCTGATTCCACTCCAGGTTTTCCGACTGCCACTACAGCGTGTCCAGGTTCAGCTCCGCTCCCATTCCACTCCAGGTTTTTCGACTGCCACTACACCAGCGGCTGGCTGACCTTCCACACGTGCACTTCCGCCCTGAGTGACGTCAGCAACGAGCGGACCAGTTATAAACCGGAGAGAGACGCGGGAACGGGGAGGCGTGTAGGCGAGGTGTTGATTGTTTGGAGAGAGAGTTGTTAGTTTGGTGTTTTTGATATTGGCTTGTGTACCCTGGTTTTTGACTTTATTGCAACCCTTTGACTTCGATTATTGCTTTGTCCCTTTTGGTTTGTTTGCTTGGTTTTGTTTGTACATATTTTCTGTAAATAATTTCACTTTATGTTTGTGCACGCACCAGTAGTAGGGGTGTGGCTGCCATTTGTTTTGGGGGAGAAAGGGAATTTATCTACTGTTTTGGTTTAGGGAGATAGGTAAGTTATCTGTATTTTTGTTTGTGTTTTGTTTAGGTAAACAAGCTTGTCAAAATACAGATACCTGTTTTGTTTATTATTTTGGCCTGGGTCCACCCTGAAGCTGATCCTGGTGTTGTCAGTATTCTCGTTTGCTCTGTGTAAAGCAATACAAACCCTGTCTTTTTGCCAGCTGATGTGCCTGTCTATTTCTTTCCGGTATATTACACCATTACATTCGACTCTTTTCACACAGTTTCAAATAGAACCCCGAACCTATCAGTTGCTGTACGGCCCAACCCTAGACTGGGACGTAACAAGCATAGAAAATGCGTAACATTATTTTACTACGATTTTGAAACACAAAAGCATTAAATAAGCATTAAATAGATTATTGACTCTCCTTTGCAACATTATTCACAGAGACAGCAGGGAAGAAGTCCAGCAGCCCAAAAAGTTGAAGCAACTCTTTTCTGATCCCCTCCCAGGCCTCATTCTTCTCCTGATGTAAAGTAAAATCCCAATATTAGACCTTGCCAGGATCATTTCACATTTACATTAAATATGATTCTGTCTCTGTCACAAAGAACATTTAGATATTTGTTTACCTTGTCATCCTTGGTGAGATCTCTTAGTCGTTTGAAGTATAAGGGCAATCTTTTGCTCTTTTTTACTTTGTGATCAAGCTTTGTAAATCAAATTAAACAGGTCCAAGGTTATAGAAAGAGTACATTATGCTTTTAAATTTAAGCAAATGTCAGGCAAAAAACAGAACTTGACTTTACTCTTCATAAAACAGCTGTATAATACATATACTGAAAGTATTAAGAAATGGAGCACTCACACATGAACGAAGTCCATTGGCCTGCAGATCCAGCATATGTAACAAAGTGTCCAGCTTGTCCTTGTTCCAAGAGACAGAGTCAGACTCTTCCAATAACCGAGAGACCTCGTCTAGAGTCTGAAAGATGAACCCAATCTGTTTCTCTGGCTGTGGAAAAAAGGATTGTGATGAACATTAAGAGTACACACAGGATAACAGGATCAGGACAACAATTATTTTATATGAACACCATCATAAAAATATTAACCTTAGAATAGCTTTGGTTAAAGAACCAGTGATGCCAGTTATCTGGAATGGACGAGTTGGTGCTGATTTCTTCCCCCTGTAGGAATAAAAAGGAGTATGTCTGTGTTAAATATTTTTCAAAATATTTGGCATTATTATTAGATAATTAATGATATAAAAAAAACAACTAATTAATTAATTGATTAATTGATTGATTGATTGATTGAAAGAGAGAGAGAGAGACTCACCATTTCTCTAAGCAGTGCTAAACATGTCAGCCTTTTACTCTGCAGTTCCTAAAGAACTCCAAAGCTTTTCCATGTATACCATTAAAACCACAGCCCTCTTTGAGTTTGACTGATGAATCAAATTTAACTAAAAGCAATAGATAGGTAAATATAAAAAATTGAAAGAACTTACTCGAGAAAAATCCAGAGTGTTTAACAGTTAAGGAGTAGCGGCGCTTCTCAGTAAATTAAGGGATATAAAAATGTGATAGTGTTAGTGTTAGTTTGATTTCATAGTCACAATGCTCATCTATGAATGTTACTGTATATTGGTTCACTTATCTGTATGAAAAGCGAATTGATTAGATACCAATTTAATTTAAAGTATCACTCCACACAGTTACTCTTGAGAATGACAAAATAAGACCCTTGAAAACATAAAATCCTCTTCAATATGAAGTAGCTTTAACACTAGAATTCCAGAAACAGTGTTTTACACTTTCCTGTGATATACCTTATTAATATTTTTGATTTTATTTTTATTTTTTTAATGTCCATTATTGTTTGAAAACATCTTTACATTAATCTAAATTACTTTTTTAATTTACACAATAAATTACTTTTACAAACATATCAAATATACAAGTATAACTGACATCTTCTAACAGACATTTTACATAAAGTAGGGGAAATGTTGAATAAAAAGAAACTTATTAAATTTATTATTCATGATTTCTTTGTCACAAAGTCTCTGTAGTATATCTGATTCTAATTTACAATTAAAATTTAAATGTTTACACTTCAATTAAAATGTTTTCATGGGGCACTTAAAAAAAAAGCTTTATTTTTGTATGTTTCCACCAAGCATGGGGAGAACATGCAAACTCCATGCACACAGAGACGAGAATCGAGCCTGGTCGGTAATCGAGCCTGGCCGGGGAATCAAACTAGGAACCTTTGTGTTAAAATGTTCATAAATCATGACAACAATGTACATTTCCACTGTAACAATGAGACAATGTTTACTTTGTTGTTTGCATGACTTTTGTAAACAAAAAAACATATTTGATGTGGTTACTCAAGATAATTTGTTGCATTATTTTGTTATTATATAAAAATGTTATTTTTTATTTTTTATAAGCATTTCACTACACATCGTACTGTGTATGACTGTGTATGTGACAAATAAAATTTGAATTTAAAATTTTAATTTGAACTTTAATTTTTCAACCTAACACCAGTATACCTTGAAATGGTCTCCTTTTAGAATACAAACCTATAATTAGGGTACTAATCCGGCTCCCAAAACAGAATGAAAAGCACTTAAATATAAAGATATTATAAGCCTTAGTACCTTATGTATAAAATAAAATGTTCACACAAAGAAATTTACATCGATCAAGGTTTGTATGTTGGTAGCTTTAAAGTTGTGATGTTCCCATGAGCATATTTCATTTTCCATATGTTAATGTGGTTCAGCCTTTCATTCTGCAGTTTCTGAAGGACTGGAAAGCTTTATCATGTAAGACCTCAGCCCAATTTGTGTGGGGCTGATACAGGAAATCAAATTTAACTAGACATGCTAGATAGTTAGATAATTAAGTAACATCTTTAAAAGATATCTCTGTCAATAGCTACATGTTAAGCATTTTTCTTATTCTGTTCATCAAATAATTAATGTTTTCATTTTATTTAATCTTTGCATTTTATTATATGAGTTCACCCAGACATTTTCAATTCCATGTTCAATCAGGTACTTTCATTCGATTTCACAATGCTTTTTCTTATAGAAAAATATTGATGTATCATTTACAAGTTGGCTCAATTTAAGAGAAATTGAACTTACAACATAACACCAATAAACCTTGAAATGTTCCTTTTTTAATTTACAATGTTATAATTTGGGTACTAAGTTAAAACACAGTTGTACTTATTGGCAAACTTTAATTTGTATCTGTATCTCATCCGAAATTTAAAAAACTACAAAAGATAAAATCTGTTTTAAAAAGACATGCATCTAGACTTTTTTCTATTCAGGCACCTAGGTGGTGGAACAAGCTTTCTCCAGATATCCATACAGTCTCTGGTAATCTTTAAACAATGATTTAAGATATGTGTTTCTTCGGTACTTGGGTTAATCCCTCCCAGATTTTTGAGAAATCACCAATTAACAGCACCTTAGATTAGAGCTGTTCTGAAGGCTTTACAGAGACCACAAAGTAACACACACATCTCAATATCAATTGTTCAACTATGTGATATGTAATATGTTTTAAAATGTAGAAAGAAAACTGGAAAAACCATGGAATTACAAAGGGTTAAAACTTTTGACTGGCAGTGATTATTTAGAGCCATTTACATACACACTCACGCCCCTACAGGCTCATTAATGTTGTTAGTCTGGGGCTTCCGCATGGTAGGTGTCTCGCCTGCTATGTGGGAGGCCCCGGGCTCGATTCCCAATCAACGCCACAACCCTAGACACTGGATGCAGTGACAGTCGCAGGCTCGGATATAATGGGGGAATTGCGTCAGGAAGTGCATCTGACATAAAACCTAGACCAAGGCATCCAATTAAATTGTGTGGCCTTTTACCTTGTTTAAAAATTGAAAATTTGATTTAGTTTGATAAATCAAATTTAACTAAAAGTGCTAGGTAATTTTTCAGCTTTAGATAATGAAATTTGGCCTTTGAAACATGTCTGTCTTTATGTTAAATATTTTTTTCTTTGATCTGTCAAATGATTAATGTTTAGATTGTTTAATTTTGGCATTTGATTCAAATCTATGTTTAATCCAGTTATTTAAAACACTTTTTCTTTGGATTAAATTGACTTTACAATCCATTTCCTTATAAAAATTGGAAAATTTTACCTTACAAAAAAATTGGATTAATTCAAAAATGAACATATTTTGTCATGTGTAAAGTTAATGACCCTCTTTTAAATCTTGTTTTCTTGTTTTGTTTTGCAGCCAGGCACTGACTCACAGGCCTCAATGAGCATGTTAAATTTTAAAGTCCATGACGGCATGGAAGACTGAAATCTATAGTATGCTTCGAAGGATTGGCAAAAGTTGGCTTGGACGGGTGGCCAATCTTATTCTATAGACCTTCTGTCTAAAAACAACATAGATGCAAAACTGAGATTAGCAAAACTGGATCTAAACAAACCACAAGACTTATGGAACAACGTCCTATAAATGGATAAGACCAAATGGTGATTTGGTCTTAAGTGCAAACGAGTGCATTTGTAAAACCTATCAAGCACTAGGATGAAACTGGGTCTCATATAGACCACCTCAGAAAAACAAGACAAAAATTTACCTCTGCTGCAGAAAGGAAGTTAATTTGAAAATACCATGCTCAGAAATCATCAATTAACAGCGCCTCAGAGCCTTTATGAAGGCTTTACGAACATAAGGAGCAGACACATCTCAATATCAGCTGCTCAACTGTTTAACAATGGAGAAAGAAATAAAAAGCAGGAAAGACCATGGAATTAGAAGATGTGTCCCAACATTTGACTGGCAATGTGCATTTAGCCATTCATATACACTATCACCCCATTTCGAATTATAGCTTTACTATCTTAAGAAAATAATAATAATAATCTCATAATAGACACTTTAAATATGTGGATTGCACAAACAGTGGACATTACATTACCATTACATTACCATTCTTTCATCACTATTTATTCTAACACCCATTCCACACAAAAATTACATAAATATACCTACCCGTTCAGCTGCTCTTATTGTTTTATACTTCTTCATACATTCTTCAAATATTTTCTATATTGTGTATTTTTGTCGTACAGTTAGTTATTTATTTATTTTATTTTTTTTTTTACTTTAGTTTTTATATTTTATTTTATTCTTTTCTAGTTTTATTTACCCTATATTTTAATTCTCATATTTATTTCCTATTACTATTCTTAGTCTTCTATTTTAGGTCACGAGCAGTTGCCTAAGCATTTCACTGCATATCGTACTGTGTATGACTGTGTATGTGACAAATAAAATTTGAATTTAAATTTGAATTAATGAAAAATCTTTTTATTCAAATCTGAAACATTATATACATACAAAATCTAAATATACCCCCCAAAAAAATGTCAGCATAGGAATAGACACCAAAGAAAATTGACATATATTGAGTTTAACTAAAATATTAATTGTTGAGCACTTACATTTTCTTTGCAATTCTTTAATATTCAGTCAGCTAAACCTAAAATTTTCTTAATGAAAATAAAAATATCCAGTATCCAAATATCCAAAAAAGCAGTAACACTAAAAAAAGCTGTGTGCTATCACACATCAGTGTTTTGCTAATATTGCACTATTTTTTTTTATTTTACAAAACAATCTTAAATTTACAGAAGCTAAACCAATTTGAAAAGAATTGATCCAATTTATTTTGTTCTAATAGATATTTTCCTGAATATATGTAAAATGTTGAAAAAACCTTCATCAACTTTATTATTAATAAAATATTTATTAAAACATTTCTATATCTTATTCATATTTAAGTAACTTACAAATAAAATGTACACACAAAGAACTTTACATCAAACAAAGTTTGTTTGTTGCTTTATAAGTTGTGATGTTCCCATGAGCATATTTCATTTTCCAAAAGTGAATGTGGTTCAGCCTTTCATTCTGCAGTTTCTAAAGAACTCCAAAGCTTTTCCATGTATATCCTTAAAACCACAGCCCTATTTGAGTTTGACTGATTAATCAAATTTAACTAGAAGCAGTAGATAGTTAAACAAATAAAATTCTCCTTTTGAAAGATTTGACTTCCAGAGTGTTTAACAGTTTAGGAGTAGCAGCATTTTATTACTCAGTAAGTTAAGGTATATAAAAATGTCCATGTTAGTTTGGCTTCAGAGCCACTAATGCTCATCTACGAGTGTGATATTGGTTAACTTATCTACATAAAAAGCAAATTGATTAGATACCCTGTTACTTAAAAATATCACTCGACATAGTTACTCCTGAAAATGACAAAGTAAAAACCTTGAAAATATCAAACCCTTTTGAATATGAAGCAATACGTAACTTTAAAACATCATTACAATTCCAGAAACAGTGTGTTTTACACTCTCTTGTGGTATATAGCCTTATTGATATCTTTATTTTGATCATAACTAGATATGGAGTGTCGGTTGGCCTTTTGAAGCTACTGGAGAAGCTTGACCAAGCTGATGGAGTTGCTGTGGTGTTAAAGGGGACTGTAATTGATGGCCTGGGTGACTACGCAACAGCTTTAGGTCAGTTTTGTGCTCTGAACAGTAAAATCCAAAAGGACTGGATGGACACCTACCGTATGAAGCCAAAGGATATTTCTATTGGACTTGGAGAGACATGCTCCCCTCAAATTTACATGCTGAGAAAGAAACTCTTGTTGCCATGGAATCTTTTTTAGCTTTTTTTGCTGACACATTGAGAAAAACTGTTTATCTTTGCTAGTTTACATTTTTTTTTTATGATTTTGCAATATACAAGAATCAGTATGCTACTGATAAGCTTCTGGTGTTATCCAGGTATTTCATTGACCTTTAAGTAAAACAGAACCTGTATTTTCTTGTTTTATGCACATCACTGTTTTAACTTTGACTATAGTTTTAAAAAGATAAAGTTTTGTTAAGTAATCTTTGTTTGTTTTAATTGTTGGGATATTGTTAGGCTAACTTGTTTTTTTAGAAAAACAATCACTTGAACAAGTTACATGAATTGGCTAAAAAGGCAGACAAATTACCTATTTGAATAGATGAAAAGTTGGGTTATGTCAACCTTAGGGAAATATCATTAATTCAGATCACAACCAATACCACTTGAGCTGACTTAAATGTTTGAATTACATGTTGAGTCAACTTAAGATTTTAAACTGGGTACATGTTGTGACAACTAAACAGCAATGTAAAATATTTTGTTGGCCAGCAAATTCCTTTTAAAGTTGAGGAAACTTACATAAGCTGTGCAACTTGTTACAAAACTTTTTTTAAGTTGAGGTAGCTTTTTTTGTTGGGGGGGTTGGGGGGGATTTTTCAGTGTGGATATGTTGCTTGTCCAGGTTTGGCCCTTATAAAATGTCCATTATTGTTTGAAAACAGTTTTACAAGTATACAATTAAAAAAAAAAACATTTTTTCTAACAGACATTTTACAGAACATAGGGGAAATGTTGAGCCTGAAAAACTAATTATCTTTATTATTCATGATTTTTTTTTGGCACAAAGTGTCTGTAATATATCTGATTCTAATTTACAATTAAAATTAAAATGTTTAAACTTACTATTAAAATGTTTTCATGAAGCACTTTACATAAAACAAACCTTTATTTTTGTATGTTTGCACAACTTTCATGTTAATTTTCCACAAGCATATTTACAGTGGTGTGAAAAACTATTTGCCCCCTTCCTGATTTCTTATTCTTTTGCATGTTTGTCACACTTAAATGTTTCTTCTCATCAAAAACCGTTATCTATTAGTCAAAGATAACATAATTGAACACAAAATGCAGTTTTTAAATGAAGGTTTACGTTATTAAGGGAAAAAAAAAAATCCAAATCTACATGGCCCTGTGTGAAAAAGTGATTGCCCCCCTTGTTAAAAAATAACTTAACTGTGGTTTATTACACCTGAGTCCAATTTCTGTAGCCACCCCCAGGCCTGATTACTGCCACACCTGTTTCAATCAAGAAATCACTTAAATAGGAGCTACCTGACACAGAGAAGTAGACCAAAAGCACCTCAAAAGCTAGACATCATGCCAAGATCCAAAGAAATTCAGGAACAAATGAGAACAAAAGTAATTGAGATCTATCAGTCTGTTAAAGGTTATAAAGCCATTTCTAAAGCTTTGGGACTCCAGCGAACCACGGTGAGAGCCATTATCCACAAATGGCAAAAACATGGAACAGTGGTGAACCTTCCCAGGAGTGGCCGGCCGACCAAAATTACCCCAAGAGCGCAGAGACAACTCATCCGAGAGGCCACAAAAGACCCCAGGACAATATCTAAAGAACTGCAGGCCTCACTTGCCTCAATTAAGGTCAGTGTTCACGACTCCACCATAAGAAAGAGACTGGGCAAAAACAACCTGCATGGCAGATTTCCAAGGCGCAAACCACTTTTAAGCAAAAAGAACATTTGAAGTGGCCTAGTCAAAGTCCTGACCTAAATCCTATTGAGATGTTGTGGCATGACCTTAAAAAGGCGGTTCATGCTAGAAAACCCTGAAATAAAGCTGAATTACAACAATTCTGCGAAGATGAGTGGGCCAAAATTCCTCGTTGCAAGTTATTGCAAACGCTTGATTGCAGTTATTGTTGCTAAGGGTGGCCCAACCAATTATTAGGTTCAGGGGGCAAATACTTTTTCAGACAGGGCCATGTAGGTTTGGATTTCTTTTCTCCCTAAATAATAAAAACCATCATTTAAAAACTGCATTTTGTGTTTACTTGTGTTATCTTTGACTAATAGTTAAATGTGTTTGATGATCAGAAACATTTTGTGTGACAAACATGCAAAAGAATAAGAAATCAGGAAGGGGGCAAATAGTTTTTCACACCACTGTAATTTTCCAAAAGTTAATTTGGGTTATATTATCATTTTGCAGTTTCTGAAGAATTGTAAAAGGTTTCGCATGTACAGTATATCCTGAAAACCAGATAATTTTTTTTTATTAATTATCCCCTTTTTGATAATTTTCTTTGACATAACCTTAAAAAAACTCTGCGTTATTCTAATTGAACTTTAACTCTTACTGTAAAGATAAAATAAATAACTGACCTAATATTTTACTTTGGCAATAATCATAGAGCTGAATTTATAAGTTGAATTTATGCATTCAAAATTTATTACAAAACTATTTAAAACAAAATGAGAGAAAACAATATGATTCTTTTTATTTGTTTGTTTGTCTGCTTTTCAAATAAGTTAATATAAATTGTAATGACCTGAGTCATTAGATTTTAATTAAGTGGATGGTTTGTCAAATATACAGCATGGCTCGTTGTAATACATATATATTAGATATTTAAAGCATATATTTTAATGAATACCCTTGTGGTATAGATACTGTACAAAAATATTATTTAAGGTCAAATATCAGGTTTCACACAACTTATGTGCTGAAATGTTCATAAATCATCAACTGTAATAATTGAGTCCTCACTGTAATAATGAGACGAAGTTTATTTAGTTCTTTGCATGATTTTTGTAAACAAAAAAAACATATTTGATGTGGTTACAATAACTTGTTGCATTATGTTTGGTAAAAATGTTATCATTTTGAAATTACTGAATTCCAACCTAACACCAGTATACCTTGAACTGGTCTCCTTTTGGGGTACAAAGCTATAATTGGGGTAATAATTCGGCTCCCAAAACAGAATTTTGTTATTTGTTTTTTGTTTTTTTATTAAAAGCACTTAAATATAAAGCTTTTATAAGCATTAACTTGCACTTTCAAGGAATTTAATACTTAGGCATTTAATACTTTAGAAAAAACTTTAGTATTTTAGAAAAATACTAAGAAATTCACATATTGTTCACTTAAATCATTTTCAAGGTTTTTACAGTCCCGCTGCATAAAACACATATAATACAGATATAAATAAATAAATAAGACCTTATGGTTCTAAATAGCCCAAGGGCATAAATAAAAATGACAGAATATGCAGAGTTTTATAATTTAACAAAAATATACCCATTTAAACAAAAGAAATTCAGTAGGATTAAATAAATAGCAAAAATAACCTTCATAAAACAGTATGACAGCATGTAAAAAAAAATACTGCAAATTTTTCTTCTATGATTTTGAACACAGAAAAACTTAAACTGGTTATTGACTCTCTTTTGCAGCATGATTCACAGAGACAGCAGGAAAGAAGTCAAGCACCCCAAAGAGTTGAAGTAGCTCTTTTCTAATCCCCTCCCAGGCCTCATTTTTCTCCTGCTGTAAAGAGAACATATATTACATGTCATATATATATTAAACATGACAGCTATATTAAATATCATTTACATTACACATCTTCCTGTCTCTGTCACCATGTATGTGAATAAAGAACATTGTTTACCTTGTCATTCTTGGTGAGATCTCTTAGTCGTTTGAAGTATAAGGGTAATCTTTTGCTTTTTTTCACTTTCTGATCAAGCTGTGTTAACACAAACAAATATGAATCCAGGGTTATAGAAAAAGTATATTATGCTTGAAACTTTTTAAATTGAGCAAATGCCAGGCTAAAAACCAGAGCTACACTTTACTCTTCATGCCAAAACTGGATGATACATATACTGAAAGTTCTGAGAAAAAGAGCACTCACACATGAACGAAGTCCATTGACCTGCAGATCCAGCATATGTAACAAAGTGTCCAGCTTGTCCTTGTTCCAGGTGACAGAGTCTGACTCTTCCAATAACCGAGAGACCTCATCCAGAGTCTGAACAACGAACCCAATCTGTTTCTCTGGCTGAGGGAGGAAGATGGAGATGAACATGAAGGAAGAGTACACACAGGATAACAGAATCAGAGCAACAATTGTTTTATGTGAACACCATTATTAAAATATTAACCTGGGAGTAACTTTGGTTAAAGAACCAGTGATGCCAGTTATCTGGAATGGACGAGTTGGTGCTGATTTCCTCCCCCTGTAGGAATATAAAAAGAATATGTCTGGGTTAAAAAAAAATTTTTTATTGCATTATGTTGTAGATAATGAACAATAAAATACTAGATAGATAGATAGATAGATAGATAGATTGATTGATTGATTGATTGATTGATTCACCATTTCTCTAAGCAGTGCTAAACATGTCTCATGGTGCTGCTTGAATTTAAGATTGATCCATCGGCAGCTGAAGCCAGAGTTCACACTGCACAAAGTCAAAATGACACAAAGGTGCACCAAACGTACAAACATTGTATTCCCAGTATACACACTCTACTTTCCTGTCCAGCAGACTCTTACTCTTAATAAGAGTGTGAAGTGCTCTATACTTTACTCTCACCATCTTGTGAGCTGTTAATGCTCAGGATTTATAGGCAACAAGTGAGATGTACAATGTAAGGAAAGTACAAGTCGAAATTCACTTTCTGGTCAAACAACCACAAAACCAAATACCAATGCAAAACCACATATACCGATAAGGAGCATGCCTGTGTGTTTAGTTATAGTTTTTATTATATGTATGAAGAAATGTATTATGCACCATTGTATTTATTAATGTACTCAGTTGTGTAAAAATAATACTTTTTAACTTTTTTTAGAAGCTCAGGCGATTTTCTCGACGACACATCTACGTCAGGAGAAGCTTACTTACTTCCTAAGCAATCAGAAACCTATTTATACTTATTGCGTTTCCATACTAACGCAACACTACACTATTTATACTTAATAGTATGCGTGCTTTATTTACCTGTGTGTGAGATTCACACCGGAGCTTTGAGGAAATCCCTACTGAAGAATTCTGTTGAAACAGAAACAGAAAGCGCAGGAGCTCAGACAGCGAGTGTGAAACACCACCGCAATGATGATTAGCAGTTTGTTAATAAAGTTTAAACCGGATACAAAGTGAAGCACAGCTGAAAGAAAGAAAGTTCTCACTTGCGTGTTTTTTTCTTCAAACAGAATATGTTGCCATTGTCGTCGCTGAGTGAAACAGATTACACAAATATCACACACAGGACAGAAGTAAAACAAGCCTAAAATTTAATCTAAAAAGAACTCAGTGTTACATCAGGTACAATAATTACACCTAGGCTTGATTATACCTGACTGGAACACAGCCTTTTTAGGTTTCTGTATAAAAATATTTTCATATTTCAAAAAACATTTTGGTAGCTGTCCAAATTTACTTTAGTTGGGCATTTAAATATTTCACATACATCACTGGACAATTGGTAATTTACATATCCCTATAATTTAATTCCTAATATTTGGCCAGGTTTAGACCAAAGACTAAACCTGGTCATGTCATGTCATGGTGCGGAAATGAGTGTGTGTTTCAAATGTTTATAGTCCTGTTTGACATGCTTTAAAGTTTTTTAACGCAAAATTTCATCCAATATTAAAAAAAAAAATAAAAAATAATATTCTCACGAGGGACAATATTTTTATTCAGTTTTGGAGTTTTATATACTTAGGGCATAAAAATTTACATGGCCATGTCAAGGTGCTGAAATGAATGTGTGTCCTAAATGTTTTTAGAGTTCTGTTTGACATGTGCTAAAGATTTTTTAACCTAAATTCTGGTTTACTTATTTCTTAATAAGTTTCGTAAAAACAAACCGAAGAAAAGAAATATTAAAAAATAAAAATATCACGGTGGGCAATAGTCTTTTATCCAGTTCTGGAACATTATATACATATAGTATCACAAAAGGAAAAATGCAAGCAGTATAGAAAAAGGCAGTAAAACACTGAGCTTTAGTTTTCTTTGTCATTTATTTTATATTTACTCAGCTCCATTTAAAAATCATTTTCATCCGTTTTCCTTAATGGAAATGACAGTTTAAAAAATCATAATACTAGTAACAACATGTAAATAAGAAAGCCATGTGTTATCCCATAATTTGTTTACTTTACAAAATATTTTTTAATTTACAGAACCTGAAACAGTTTGAAAAGTAGATCCAATATTTTTTTTGTTTTAACAAATATTTTACATGATGTATGTAAAATGTTTAAGGAAAATTTATTTACTTTATTATTAATGTGTCATGACACGTCAAGCCACAGCCCCGTCATGATCACCTGAGAACTTCCATTCCATTTCTCCAACCACCTCTTATCTCTTACCGCCTCACTCAACGCTCTCCACACACCTGTTCACTATCAGTCATCACCCATCATACCTATTTAAACAATGCCATGACACCACCATGTCGCCAGATTATTGTGTGCCTTTCGTAGCCCAATTTTCCAGCGTTAATTCTATGTCTTGACTACCTGTTACCGACCACGCTTTGTCTTTTTCTCGACCCCGTCCTTGTCTCACGTTCGGATTCCACGCTCACAGACTTTTGTTATCGACCTTTGGATTTTCTACAACGACTACGAATTTGGATCACGGACTTTCTCTTGTCTCTCTGGCTCTGAACCTCGCTCGCCTCCGACCACAAAAAAAGCTTAGCAAAACCAGCCACCAACCTGTGCGGCGTCTCCATTCGCTCGCCGGTTCTCCACGTCTCTGCAACACTGCGTGAATCGCGCTGCACACCAAGTTTCCTCACCGGCTCTTTGCACTTCCGCATTCCTGCACAGGACACACAAGACGCTCTCGCCGACTCGCGGCGCTTTCGCATTCCTCACAGGTCCACGCTGCACACAGAGCGCTCACGCGCGCTTCCGCATTCCAGCGAGACTCTGCTCACGCCACAGCACAGAACTTAACCGGCACTTTCTCTTTGATCCACTCGGCCGGCTCAGTCTGCTACACAAGCACTACCACTAATCACAGGTCTAACTCTGCGCTTGGATCCATCACGCCCTCTAGCGCCCCGTGACAGAATAATCTGGCCTAAAAGGAATGGATCCAGCAGAGGCTGCCCGCCTGAGGGGGGCATTAGAGAGCCAAGGAACCCTCTTAGGGACACATCAGCAGGAAATCATACAGATCTCTAATACCGTTCAAACTATCACAGAAACCTTGCAAGCTCTTTCTGCTCAAATTCAGAATCAGCCACCTCCTACACCCACTCTGCCACCCCCATCCCCGGTGGTCATTTTCCCCACACATCGCTAACCTTACTCGCTCTTGTCGATTTCTTCTTTACAATATCAGAAGAATTCGCCCATTTCTTTCTTCACAGGCTACTCAGGTGCTTGTTCAGTCCCTTGTTATTTCAAGACTGGACTACTGCAACTCACTCCTGGCAGGCCTGCCTCTGTCCACGATTCGTCCTCTGCAACTGATCCAGAATGCAGCAGCACGACTCGTTTTTAACCTTCCCAAGTTCTCCCACACCACCCCACTCCTCCGCTCCCTGCACTGGCTTCCTGTAGCTGCCCGCATCAAATTCAAAACACTGATGCTTGCCTACAAAGCCAAAAATGGCCCAGCACCCACTTACCTCTCTGCGCTAATTACACCACGCACTGCACCACGTTGCCTCCGATCCTCCAGCACTGCTCGCCTCATCCCACCATCTCTCAGGGATCGAGGGCGGCATTCATCCAGGCTCTTTTCTGTTTTGGCACCTAGATGGTGGAATGAACTTCCTCTAGATGTCCGTACATCAGAGACTTTGACTATCTTTAAACGACGACTCAAGACTCATCTGTTTCTCCAGTACTTGGACTAACCCCCCCCCCCCCCAAAAAAAAAAAAAAAAAAAAAAAAACTCAGTTGTGTTGGACTAATGGTACTTAGTTATTAACTTAGTTAACCCAGTGTAAGTATGTATCCAATGTTGTAAACATTAAAGCACTTTTTGTAAGTCGCTCTGGATAAGAGCGTCTGCCAAATGCCTAAATGTAAATGTAAATGTAAATGTAAATGTCTCTCCTGTCCATGAGCCACGCCTCCCTGCTCCGCCTACCTATGACGGGAATCCAGCCACATGTTGCTCTTTTCTGTCCCAATGCTCTCTCGTTCTGGAACTGCAAGCCACGTCATTTCCCACAGAGCGCTCTAAGGTCGCCTACATCACCCTCCTCTCTGGAAAGGCGAGAGAGTGGGGAACGGCACTGTGGGATGCTCAAGTTCCGTGTTGCTTTACTTATAGAACTTTTACTGAGGAAATGAGGAGGGTTTTTGATCGTTCCTTCACAGGACATCAGGCTGCGAACCAAATACGTGCCAGGGAGCACGTTCTGTCTCTGACTATGCCATTGATTTCCGGACTTTGGCTCCCTCTTGTGACTGGGACGAAAAAGCTTTTTTTGACTGCTTCCTCCATGGGCTTTCAGACTCAGTTAAAGACGAGCTCGCGGCTCGTGAACTCCCCTCGGATCTGCAGGGACTCATTGATCTAGCAACACGCATTGACGCCCGCAAGCGGGTTCGCCGATCTGAGCGGCAGCCCTGTCACACACCATGCACCCCTGCACCGGCCTTGGTCACTCCCGAGGCACCCCCCGAACCCATGCAGATAGGCCGCGCCCGCATCTCACCCAAGGAACGCCAGCGCCGCCGAGACGACGGCGCCTGCTTCTATTGCGGCCAGACCGGTCACGCTGTACGATCCTGCCCACTAAAAGGTCAGGCCCCCCCGTAATTCTGGGGATGCAGGAGGGGCCAGCTTCCCGTTCGTCCCCGGACCAGCGATCATGTTTTTCAGTGACCTTGACCCATGGTGACCGATCCTATGCCACTTATGCTCTAGTGGACTCCGGGGCGGACCAGAACTTAATTTTCTCCTCCATTGTCTCAGAGTTTCGAATTCCTCTCTCACCCCTACACCAACCTTTCACTGTCCAGGCCCTTGATGGTAGTAGTCTAACTCCCATTACTCATTGCACCGTCCCCATTACCCTACAGTTCTCAGGCAATCACATTGAAACCATTACATTTCTAATCATTCAGAATGCTCATGCACCCATTGTGCTGGGGCTCCCTTGGCTAAGGTTACATAACCCCCACATTGATTGGATAAGAAGGAGCATCCTTGATTGGAGCCCTACCTGTCTCTCCTCATGTTTACACTCCGCTCTCACGGGCCGGACCACGCCTTCATCACGAGAGGAGATCCCTGATTTAACTAAGGTCCCGCCTGAGTACCACGACCTGCAACAAGTATTCAGCAAATCACAGGCCGTATCCTTACCACCTCACCGCCCCTACGACTGTGCGATTGACCTCCTTCCCGGCACCGCCCCACCCAAGGGGCGACTCTACTCCCTTTCTCGGCCAGAAAGAGAGGCCATGGAACATTACATTAATGAATCGCTTACAGCAGGGATTATCCGCCCATCATCCTCACCGGCGGGGGCGGGATTCTTCTTCGTTGAAAAGGACAAGTCCCTCAGGCCCTGTATCGATTATAGAGGTTTAAATGAGGTCACGATAAAGAACCGCTACCCTCTCCCACTGATGTCATCTGCCTTCGAACTCCTCCAGGATGCCCGTGTCTTCACCAAACTAGATTTACGGAACGCCTATCACCTTGTTAGGATACGGGAAGGCGATGAGTGGAAGACTGCCTTCAACACACCCACGGGCCATTACGAATATCTTGTTGTTTCATTTGGTTTGACCAATGCACCGGCAGTGTTCCAGGCCCTCATTAATGACGTTCTTAGGGATTTCCTTAACGTTTTTGTCTTTGCATATCTGGATGATATCCTAATTTTTTCACGCTCTACAAAGGAACACAAATGTCACGTACGCCAGGTCCTGCAACGGCTGTTAGAAAATAAGCTGTACGTCAAAGCAGAGAAATGTGAGTTCCATTGTACCTCCACCTCCTTTCTGGGTTACTCCATCTCCCCGGCAGGCATCCAGATGGACCCCACCAAGGTCAAGGCGGTCACCGACTGGCCATCACCATCCTCAAAACGCGAACTCCAACGGTTCTTGGGGTTCGCTAACTTCTATCGTCGCTTTATTCGAAGCTATAGCTCAGTGGCGACCCCACTTACTGCACTCACCTCATCAAAAACTCAGTTCCGATGGAACTCACTGGCCGATAAGGCCTTCAAGGAACTTAAGCGGCGCTTCACCACGGCCCCAGTTCTCATTTTTCCAGACCCTTCCCTCCAGTTTGTTGTGGAGGTAGACGAATCCGAGACAGGCGTAGGGGCTGTCCTGTCACAGAGAGCTTTGGAGGATAACAAGCTTCCTCCCTGCTGCTTTTTCTCCCGCTGCCTTACACCACCTGAACGGAACTATGGTATTGGGGATCGTGAGCTTTTGGCGGTCAAACTGGCCCTCGAGGAGTGGAGACATTGGTTGGAGGGAGCAAAACACCCCTTCCTCTGGACCGACCATCGCAACCTTGAATATTTAAAGACGGCGAAGAGACTGAATTCACGCCAGGCACGATGGTCGCTGTTCTTCTCCCGCTTCCAGTTTACGTTGTCGTATCGCCCGGGTTCCAAGAACGTCAAGCCCGATGCCCTCTCTCGACAGTTTTCCACTCCCCAGGACATGACTATGCCGGAGACAATCCTTCCCCCTCATTGCCTCGTGGCAGCGACCCGCCTTGAGGTGGAGCACCTCGTCCAACATACCCTTAAACAAGAACCAGGCCCAAGCACTGTTCCCCCCAACAAACTCTTTGTTCCCACTTCTGTGCGCCCCCAGGTCTTGGACTGGGCCCATAGTTCCAGATTGGCGTGCCACCCCGGGGTGACACGCACCCTCTTCCTCCTACACCAACGCTTCTGGTGGCCCACCATCAAGGAAGACGTCAAGAGCTTTGTGGCGTCCTGTGACAGCTGTTCCAGGAATAAGAGTTCTAACCGACCCCCCGAGGGTCTACTTAGACCTCTCCCCGTTCCCCACCGTCCCTGGTCCCACATATCCATTGATTTTGTCACGGGACTACCACCGTCACAGAATAACACCTGCATCCTAACTATCGTGGATCATTTTTCTAAGGCAGCTCATTTTATTCCACTACCCAAGCTTCCGTCCGCCAAAGAAACGGCTGAACTCCTGGTTAACCACGTCTTTCGACTCCACGGACTCCCCATCGACATTGTCTCTGACAGGGGTCCCCAGTTCTCCGCCCGGTTCTGGAGGGCTTTTTGCAACCTCATTGGTGCCACCCCCAGTCTCTCATCCGGTTTTCACCCCCAAACTAATGGCCAAACAGAATGGATGAACCAGGAACTAGAGAAATCGCTAAGGTGCATGTCCTCCTAGGACCCATCCTCCTGAAACCGCTTCCTCCCCTGGGTGGAGTATGCCCACAACACACTCCCTACTTCTTCCGTCAGGCTAACCGTCACAGGTCGTCAGCGCCCCGGTATCGCATCGGTCAAAGGGTCATGCTGTCCACACGTGATCTTCCCCTCAAGACCACTTCAAGAAAGCTTTCTCCAAGGTTTGTTGGCCCCTTCACAATCAACCGCATCATTAACCCATGCTCTGTCCGACTCTCTCTACCCCTCTCCATGCGTCGAATTAACCCCACCTTCCATGTGTCCCAGATTCGCCACCTGGTCCCTTGCCCGCTATCCACACCCCCCCAGCCTCCCCCCCGACTAATTGATGCGGGCGAAGCCTTTACGGTCCGCAGGCTTCTCAAGTCTCGCCGCCGCGGACGTGGCCTCCAGTACTTGGTAGACTGGGAGGGTTACGGCCCCGAAGAAAGAAGCTGGGTACCCGCTAGATTTATTCTAGATCGTTCTCTAATCACCAATTTCCACAGACTACACCCCGGGGCACCCGCAAGAACGCCTGGAGGCGTTCATAGGGGGGAGGGTACTGTCACGACACGTCAAGCCACAGCCCCGTCATGATCACCTGAGAACTTCCATTCCATTTCTCCAACCACCTCTTATCTCTTACCGCCTTACTCAACGCTCTCCACACACCTGTTCACTATCAGTCATCACCCATCATACCTATTTAAACAATGCCATGACACCACCATGTCGCCAGATTATTGTGTGCCTTTCGTAGCCCAATTTTCCAGCGTTAATTCTATGTCTTGACTACCTGTTACCGACCACGCTTTGTCTTTTTCTCGACCCCGTCCTTGTCTCACGTTCGGATTCCACGCTCACAGACTTTTGTTATCGACCTTTGGATTTTCTACAACGACTACGAATTTGGATCACGGACTTTCTCTTGTCTCTCTGGCTCTGAACCTCGCTCGCCTCCGACCACAAAAAAAGCTTAGCAAAACCAGCCACCAACCTGTGCGGCGTCTCCATTCGCTCGCCGGTTCTCCACGTCTCTGCAACACTGCGTGAATCGCGCTGCACACCAAGTTTCCTCACCGGCTCTTTGCACTTCCGCATTCCTGCACAGGACACACAAGACGCTCTCGCCGACTCGCGGCGCTTTCGCATTCCTCACAGGTCCACGCTGCACACAGAGCGCTCACGCGCGCTTCCGCATTCCAGCGAGACTCTGCTCACGCCACAGCACAGAACTTAACCGGCACTTTCTCTTTGATCCACTCGGCCGGCTCAGTCTGCTACACAAGCACTACCACTAATCACAGGTCTAACTCTGCGCTTGGATCCATCACGCCCTCTAGCGCCCCGTGACATAATGAATATTTGATATATTCTATATCTTATTATTTAAGCATCTCATGCATTAAATGATCACATGAAAAACTTTGCATCAATCAAGGTTTGCTTTTTATATGTTTGTAGCTTTATTTGTGATGTTCCCACAAACATATTTCATGGGTAAGTTAATGTGGTTCAGGCTTTCTTTTTGCAGTTTCTAAAGAACTGTAAAGCTTTTTTACATATAGATTTAAAATCACTGCACTTTTTGTGTGAGTCTGATAAATTTACCTAGAAGTGCTAGATAATTTTTCAGCTTTAGATAATAAAATTCTGCCTTTGAAACATATGTCTGTCAATATGTTAAGCATTTTATTTCTTTGTTCTGTCCATTAAATGATTAATGTTTAGATTGTTTAATCTTGGCATTTGATTATATGACTACATCCAAACATTTTTAAATCTATGTTTAATCCAGTTATTTAAAATATTTTTTTCTTTGAATTAAATTGATTTTACAATCCAATTGTATCATTTACAAATTGTATTAATTTGAAAATGAACATATTTTGTCATGTGTAAAGTTAATGACCCTCTTTTAAATCTATGTTTATATATAATATATATATATATATATATATATATATATATGAGCAGTACTAAATACCCCCTCACTGTTCTTACACAATTTGGAGTCAAATTTGCAGCCAGGCACTGACTCTACAGGCCTCAATGAGCATGTTAAATGTTAAAGTCCATGACAGAAGACTGAAGAACTACAGTATATTTCGAAGCGTTGGCAAAAGTTGGCTTGAAAGGGTGGCCAATCTTATTTTCTAGACCTTCTATCTAAAATGAACATAGATGCAAAACTGAGATTAGCAAAACTGGATCTGAACAAACCACAAGACTTCTGGAACAATGTCCTACAAATGGATAAGACAAAATGGTGCTGTTTGGTCCGTAAGTGCAGACAAGTGCATTCGTAAAACCCGTCAAGCACCAGGATGAAACTGGATCTCAAAAACCACCTCAGGAAAACAAGACCAAAATTTACCTCTGCTGCAGAAGGGAAGTTAATTTGAAAATACCATGCCAACACATTTCGAATTATACTTTTACTAAATTTAAAACAATAATCTCATAATGAAAATATTTTAACTTAGTTTTGGAACATTATATACATCCAGAATCTAAATATACCCAAAAGAAATATGTTAGCAGTATAGGAACAGACACTAAAGAAAACCAACACATATTGAGTTTAACAAAAATATGAATTATTGAGCGCTTACATTTTCTTTGCAATTCTTTTGTATTCAGTGAGCTCAACGTAAAATTTCCTTAATGAACATAAAAATATCCACAAAAAACAGTAACACTGTATAAATGAAAAGCTGTGTGCCATCAGTGTTTTGCTAATATTTTTTTATTTTACAAATAATCTTAAATTTACAGAACCAATTTGAAAAGAATTGATCCAATTTATTTTGTTTTAATACACTGAAAACCCTAATAAGTTAATTGGACTAATTTGATTGAGTAAACTCGTTGCCTCAATTTAACTGAGTAATGGAATCTTCCAAAACTTGCATATTTAAGTTTATTTAACTTGGCGGTTTTGTAGACTGTACTTAAATCATTTAGTTCAACAAACTTAGCACTTATTTAATGTACTTAAAAAATTGCGTTCACTTGGTATACATTTTTTTTAAGTGTACTTATATATTTAAGTTAACTCAACATGAAAATGTAACTTAAACCTGTTAAACAATGTTCTTATATTTGACTGCAAGCTTTGTGCACACCGAACTGAAATAAAACAATGAACAGCATTTTTAAGCTTAGATTTTTTTTATTGACAAAATGCCACAATTTTCCACCAGAAAGAATGTTGGAGAGTATTTTATTAGGCACACAGCATGTACAGCATGAGCAGCACATTCACACAGGAACCACCATCCAATTCAGCCTCAGCATGAACCGGAGCACATTTCACCCATCGCCCCTTACCCACACACACAAACAGGGCCGAAGCCACTAACCCAAACACCCTTCCCCAACATGGTGAACACACCGACATCCCCGCAAAGCATGCTGGTCGTCAGCCGCCGCCCCGCCCACGCCACATTACATTTGTGAAAATTGACCTTTTGAAAATGCTTTTTCCCCCAAAGGATTAATCATGATTTTGAGTTCACAACACTTGAAATCTTAAGTTTATGCATTTTGATGGTAAATAAGTTAAATGAACTTATATTTTTAAGTGATGGGTCTAAAATGCAAAATTTTAAGTAATGTTTAGTCAACATTACTTGATTGTATAAGTAAAGACACCATTAGGGTTTACAGTGTAGATATTTTCCTGAATATATGTAAAATGTTGAAAAAACCTTCATCAACTATATTATTGATAAAATATTTATTAAAACATTTCTATATCATTCATATTTAAGTAACTTACAAATAAAATGTACACACGAAGAACTTTACATCAAACAAGGTTTGTTTGTTGCTTTATAAGTTGTGATGTTCCCATGAGCATATTTCATTTTCCAAAAGTGAATGTGGTTCAGCCTTTCATTCTGCAGTTTCTAAAGAACTCCAAAGCCTTTCCATGTATATCCTTAAAACCACAGCCCTATTTGAGTTTGACTGATTAATCAAATTTAACTAGAAGCAGTAGATAGTTAAACAAATAAAATTTTCCTTTTGAAAGATCTGACTTAAGAAAAATACAGAGTGTTTAACAGTTTAGGAGTAGCAGCATTTTATTACTCAGTAAGTTAAGGTATATAAAAATGTCCATGTTAGTTTGGCTTCAGAGCCACTAATGCTCATCTACGAGTGTGATATTGGTTAACTTATCTACATAAAAAGCAAATTGATTAGATACCCTGTTACTTTAAAATATCACTCGACATAGTTACTCCTGAAAATGACAAAGTAAAAACCTTAAAAATATCAAACCCTTTTGAATATGAAGCAATACGTAACTTTAAAACATCATTACAATTCCAGAAACAGTGTGTTTAACACTCTCTTGTGGTATATAGCCTTATTAATATCTTTATTTTAATCATAACTAGATATGGAGTGTCGGTTGGCCTTTTGAAGCTACTGGAGAAACTTGACCAAGCTGATGGAGTTGCTGTGGTGTTAAAGGGGACTGTAATTGATGGCCTGTTATTTGTTATGTTATTGTTATGATTTTGCAATATACAAGAATCAGTATGCTACTGATAAGCTTCTGGTGTTATCCAGGTATTTCATTGACCTTTAAGTAAAACAGAACCTGTATTTTCTTGTTTTATGCACATCACTGTTTTAACTTTGACTATAGTTTTGAAAGGATAAAGTTTTGTTAAGTAATCTTTGTCTGTTTTAATTGTTGGGATATTGTTAGGCTAACTTGTTTTTTTAGAAAAACAATCACTTGAACTAGTTACATGAATGGGCTAAAAAGGCAGACAAATTACCTATTTGAATAGATGAAAGGTTGGGTTATGTCAACCTTAGAGAAATATCATTAATTGAGATCACAACCAATACCACTTGAGCTGACTTAAATGTTTGAATTACATGTTGAGTCAACTTAAGATTTTAAACTGGGTACATGTTGTGACAACTAAACTGCAATGTAAAATATTTTGTTGGCCAGCAAATTACTTTTAAAGTTGAGGAAACTTACATAAGCTGTGCAACTTGTTACAAAACTTTTTTTAAGTTGAGGTAGCTTTTTTTGTTGGGGGGGTTGGGGGGGATTTTTCAGTGTGGATATGTTGCTTGTCCAGGTTTGGGCTTTATGAAATGTCCAGTATTGTTTAAAAACAGTTTTACAAGTATACAATTAAAAAAAAAACCATTTTTTCTAACAGACATTTTACAGAACATAGGGGAAATGTTGAGCCTGAAAAACTAATTATCTTTATTATTCATGATTTCTTTGGCACAAAGTGTCTGTAGTATATCTGATTCTAATTTACAATTAAAATTAAAATGTTTAAACTTACCATTAAAATGTTTTCATGAAGCACTTTACATAAAACAAACCTTTATTTTTGTATGTTTGCACAACTTTCATGTTAATTTTCCACAAGCATATTTACAGTGGTGTGAAAAACTATTTGCCCCCTTCCTGATTTCTTATTCTTTTGCATGTTTGTCACACTTAAATGTTTCTTCTCATCAAAAACCGTTATCTATTAGTCAAAGATAACATAATTGAACACAAAATGCAGTTTTTAAATGAAGGTTTACGTTATTAAGGGAAAAAAAAAAATCCAAATCTACATGGCCCTGTGTGAAAAAGTGATTGCCCCCCTTGTTAAAAAATAACTTAACTGTGGTTTATCACACCTGAGTTCAATTTCTGTAGTCACCCCCAGGCCTGATTACTGCCACACCTGTTTCAATCAAGAAATCACTTAAATAGGAGCTACCTGACACAGAGAAGTAGACCAAAAGCACCTCAAAAGCTAGACATCATGCCAAGATCCAAAGAAATTCAGGAACAAATGAGAACAAAAGTAATTGAGATCTATCAGTCTGGTAAAGGTTATAAAGCCATTTCTAAAGCTTTGGGACTCCAGCGAACCACAGTGAGAGCCATTATCCACAAATGGCAAAAACATGGAACAGTGGTGAACTTTCCCAGGAGTGGCCGGCCGACCAAAATTACCCCAAGAGCGCAGAGACAACTCATCCGAGAGGCCACAAAAGACCCCAGGACAACATCTAAAGAACTGCAGGCCTCACTTGCCTCAATTAAGGTCAGTGTTCACGACTCCACCATAAGAAAGAGACTGGGCAAAAACAACCTGCATGGCAGATTTCCAAGGCGCAAACCACTTTTAAGCAAAAAGAACATTAAGACTCGTCTCAATTTTGCTAAAAAAACATCTCAATGATTGCCAAGACTTTTGGGAAAATACCTTGTGGACCGACCAGACAAAAGTTGAACTTTTTGGAAGGTGCGTAAAAGTAACACAGCATTTCAGAAAAAGAACATCATACCAACAGTAAAATATGGTGGTGGTAGTGTGATGGTCTGGGGTTGTTTTGCTGCTTCAGGACCTGGAAGGCTTGCTGTGATAGATGGAACCATGAACTTTACTGTCTACCAAAAAATCCTGAAGGAGAAGGTCCGGCCATCTGTTCGTCAACTCAAGCTGAAGCGATCTTGGGTGCTGCAGCAGAACAATGACCCAAAACACACCAGCAAATCCACCTCTGAATGGCTGAAGAAAAACAAAATGAAGACTTTGAAGTGGCCTAGTCAAAGTCCTGTCCTAAATCCTATTGAGATGTTGTGGCATGACCTTAAAAAGGCGTTTCATGCTAGAAAACACTGAAATTAAGCTGAATTACAACAATTCTGCAAAGATGAGTGGGCCAAAATTCCTCGTTGCAAGTTATTGCAAACGCTTGACTGCAGTTATTGTTGCTAAGCGTGGCCCAACCAGTTATTAGGTTCAGGGGGCAATTACTTTTTCACACAGGGCCATGTAGGTTTGGATTTCTTTTCTCCCTAAATAATAAAAACCATCATTTAAAAACTGCATTTTGTGTTTACTTGTGTTATCTTTGACTAATAGTTAAATGTGTTTGATGATCAGAAACATTTTGTGTGACAAACATGCAAAAGAATAAGAAATCAGGAAGGGGGCAAATAGTTTTTCACACCACTGTAATTTTCCAAAAGTTAATGTGGTTCATATTATCATTTTGCAGTTTCTGAAGAATTGTAAAAGGTTTCGCATGTACAGTATATCCTGAAAACCAGATAATTTTTTTTTATTAATTATCCCCTTTTTGATAATTTTCTTTGACATAACCTTAAAAAAACTCTGCGTTATTCTAATTGAACTTTAACTCTTACTGTAAAGATAAAATAAATAACTGACCTAATATTTTACTTTGGCAATAATTATAGAGATAAATTTATAAGTTGAATTTATGCATTCAAAATTTATTACAAAACTATTTAAGACAAAATGAGAGAAAAAATATGATTCTTTTTATTTGTTTGTTTTTCAAATATGTTAATATAAATTGTAATGACCTGATGTTTTAGTTTTTAATTAAGTGGATGGTTTGTCAAACATACAGCATGGCTCGTTGTAATACGTATATATTAGATATTTAAAGCATATATTTTAATGAATACCCTTGTGGTATAGATACTGTACAAAAATATTATTTAAGGTCAAATATCAGGTTTCACACAACTTATGTGCTGAAATGTTCATAAATCATCAACTGTAATAATTAAGTCCTCACTGTAATAATGAGACAAAGTTTATTTAGTTCTTTGCATGATTTTTGTAAACAAAAAAACATGTTTGATGTGGTTACAATAACTTGTTGCATTATGTTTGTTAAAAATGTTATCATTTTGAAATTACTGAATTCCAACCTAACACCAGTATACCTTGAACTGGTCTCCTTTTGGGGTACAAAGCTATAATTGGGGTGATAATTCGGCTCCCAAAACAGAATTTTGTTATTTGTTTTTTGTTTTTCTATTAAAAGCACTTAAATATGAAGCTTTTATAAGCATTAACTTGCACTTTCAAGGCATTTAATACTTAGGCATTTAATACTTTAGAAAAAACTTTAGTATTTTAGAAAAATACTAAGAAATTCACATATTGTTCACTTAAATCATTTTCAAGGTTTTTACAGTCCCGCTGCATAATACACATATAATACAGATATAAATAAATAAATAAGACTTTATGGTTCTAAATAGCCCAAGGGCATAAATAAAAATGACAGAATATGCAGAGTTTTATAATTTAACAAAAATATACCCATTTAAACAAAAGAAATTCAGTAGGATTAAATAAATAGCAAAAATGACCTTCATAAAACAGTATGACAGCATGTAAAAAAAAATACTGCAAATTTTTCTTCCATGATTTTGAACACAGAAAAACTTAAACTGGTTATTGACTCTCTTTTGCAGCATGATTCACAGAGACAGCAGGAAAGAAGTCAAGTAGCCCAAAGAGTTGAAGTAGCTCTTTTCTAATTCCCTCCCAGGCCTCATTTTTCTCCTGCTGTAAAGAGAACATATATTACATGTCATATATATATTAAACATGACAGCTATATTAAATATCATTTACATTACACATCTTCCTGTCTCTGTCACTATGTATGTGAATAAAGAACATTGTTTACCTTGTCATTCTTGGTGAGATCTCTTAGTCGTTTAAAGTATAAGGGTAATCTTTTGCTTTTTTTCACTTTCTGATCAAGCTGTGTTAACACAAACAAATATGAATCCAGGGTTATAGAAAAAGTATATTATGCTTGAAACTTTTTTAATTGAGCAAATGCCAGGCTAAAAACCAGAGCTACACTTTACTCTTCATGCCAAAACTGGATGATACATATACTGAAAGTTCTGAGAAAAGGAGCACTCACACATGAACGAAGTCCATTGACCTGCAGATCCAGCATATGTAACAAAGTGTCCAGCTTGTCCTTGTTCCAGGTGACAGAGTCTGACTCTTCCAATAACCGAGAGACCTCATCCAGAGTTTGAACAACGAACCCAATCTGTTTCTCTGGCTGAGGGAGGAAGATGGAGATGAACATGAAGGAAGAGTACACACAGGATAACAGAATCAGAGCAACAATTGTTTTATGTGAACACCATTATTAAAATATTAACCTGGGAGTAAGTTTGGTTAAAGAACCAGTGATGCCAGTTATCTGGAATGGACGAGTTGGTGCTGATTTCCTCCCCCTGTAGGAATATAAAAAGAATATGTCTGGGTTAAAAAAATTTTTTTATTGCATTATGTTGTAGATAATGAACAATAAAATACTAGATAGATAGATAGATAGATAGATAGATAGATTGATTGATTGATTGTTTGATTGACTGATTGATTGATTGATTGATTCACCATTTCTCTAAGCAGTGCTAAACATGTCTCATGGTGCTGCTTGAATTTAAGATTGATCCATCGGCAGCTGAAGCCAGAGTTCACACTGCACAAAGTCAAAATGACACAAAGGTGCACCAAACGTACAAACATTGTATTCCCAGTATACACACTCTACTTTCCTGTCCAGCAGACTCTTACTCTTAATAAGAGTGTGAAGTGCTCTATACTTTACTGTCACCATCTTGTGAGCTGTTAATTCTCAGTATTTATAGGCAAGCGAGATGTACAATGTAAGGAAAGTACGAGTCGAAATTCACTTAACAACCACAAAACCAAATACCAATGCAAAACCACATATACCGATAAGGAGCATGCCTGTGTGTTTAGTTATAGTTTTTATTATATGTATGAAGAAATGTATTATGCACCATTGTATTTATTAATGTACTCAGTTGTGTAAAAATAATACCTTTTTACTTTTTTTTTAGAAGCTCAGGCGATTTTCTCGACAACACATCTACGTCAGGAGAAGCTTACTTACTTCCTAAGCAATCAGACACCTATTTATACTTATTGCGTTTCCATACTAACGCAAAACTACACTATTTATACTTAATAGTATGCGTGCTATTTATATATAATATATATATATTTATATATATTTATAAATAATATTTATTATTTACCTGTGTGTGAGATTCACACCGGAGCTTTGAGGAAATTCCTACTGAAGAATTCTGTTGAAACAGAAACAGAAAGCGCAGGAGCTCAGACAGCGAGTGTGAAACACCACCGCAATGATGATTAGCAGTTTGTTAATAATCATTAGCAGTTTGTTAATAAAGTTTAAACCGGATACAAGTTGGTAAAGTGAAGCACAGCTGAAAGAAAGAAAGTTCTCACTTGCGTGTTTTTTTCTTCAAACAGAATATTTTGCCATTGTCGTCGCTGAGTGAAACAGATTACACAAATATCACACACAGGACAGAAGTAAAACAAGCCTAAAATTTAATCTAAAAAGAACTCAGTGTTACATCAGGTACAATAATTACACCTACGCTTGATTATACCTGACTGGAACACAGCCTTTTTAGGTTTCTGTATAAAAATATTTTCATATTTCAAAAAACATTTTGGTAGCTGTCCAAATTTACTTTAGTTGGGCATTTAAATATTTCACATACATCACTGGACAATTGGTAATTTACATATCCCTATAATTTAATTCCTAATATTTGGCCAGGTTTAGACCAAAGACTAAACCTGGTCATGTCATGGTGCGGAAATGAGTGTGTGTTTCAAATGTTTATAGTCCTGTTTGACATGCTTTAAAGTTTTTTAACGCAAAATTTCATCCAATATTAAATAAAAAAAAAAAGAACAATAATATTCTCACGAGGGACAATATTTTTTATTCAGTTTTGGAGTTTTATATACTTAGGGCATAAAAATTGACCTGGCCATGTCAAGGTGCTGAAATGAATGTGTGTCCTAAATGTTTTTAGAGTTCAGTTTGACATGTGCTAAAGATTTTTGAACCTAAATTCTGGTTTACTTATTTCTTAATAAGTTTCTTAAAACAAACCGAAGAAAAGAAATATTTAAAAATATATATATCACGGTGGGCAATAGTCTTTTATCCAGTTCTGGAACATTATATACATATAGTATCACAAAAGGAAAAATGCAAGCAGTATAGAAAAAGGCAGTAAAACACTGAGCTTTAGTTTTCTTTGTCATTTATTTTATATTTACTCAGCTCCATTTAAAAATCATTTTCATCCGTTTTCCTTAATGGAAATGACAGCTTAAAAAATCATAATACTAGTAACAACATTTAAATAAGAAAGCCATGTGTTATCTCATAATTTTTTCACTTTACAAAATATTTTTTAATTTACAGAAACTGAAACAGTTTGAAAAATGGATCCAATAATCTTTTTTTGTTTTAAGAAATATTTTACATGATGTATGTAAAATGTTTAAGGAAAATTAATTTACTTTATTATTAATAATTATTTGATATATTCTATATCTTATTATTTAAGCATCTTATGAATAAAATGATCACATGAAAAACTTTACATCAATCAAGGTTTGCTTTTTATATGTGTGTATCTTTATAAGTTGTGATGTTCCCACGACCATATTTCATGGGTAAGTTAATGTGGTTCAGGCTTTCCTTCTGCAGTTTCTAAAGAACTGTAAAGCTTTTTCACATAGGCTATAGAATTAAAATCACTGCACTTTTTGTGTGAGTCTGATAAATTTAACTAGAAGTGCTAGATAATTTTTAAGCTTAAGATAATGAAATTCTGTCATTGAAACATATGTCTGTCAATATGTTAAGCATTTTTTTCCTTGTTCTGTCTATCAACTAATTAATGTTTAGATTGTTTAATTTTGATATTTGACTACATCCAAACATTTTTAAATCTATGTTTAATCCAGTTACTTAAAAGATTTTTTCTTTGAATTTAATTGATTTTACAATCCATTTTTCTTATAAAAAAAATTGTATCATTTACAAATTGTATTAATTTGAAAATGAACATATTTTGTCATGTGTAAAGTTAATGACCCTCTTTTAAATCTATGTTTTTTTTGTTTTTTGTTTTTTTATATGAGCAGTACTAAATACCCCCTCACTGTTCTTACACAATTTAGAGTCTAATTTGCAGCCAGGCACTGAATCTACAGGCCTCAATGAGCATGTTAAATGTTAAAGTCCATGACAGAAGACTGAAGAACTACAGTATGTTTCGAAGGGTTGGCAAAAGTTGGCTTGGAAGGGTGGCCAAACTTATTTTCTAGACCTTCTATCCAAAACGAACATAGATGCAAAACTGAGATTAGCAAAACTGGATCAAAACAAGTCTTATGAATAAATGAGACCAAATTGTGTTGTTTGGTCTTAAGTGCAGACAAGTGCATTTGTAAAACCCATTAAATTGATGAAACTGGGTCTTATAAAGACCATCTCAGGAAAACAAGTCCAAAATATACCTCAGCTGCAGAAGAGAAGTTAAGTTGAAAATACCAGCTCAGAAATCAATTACTGTAACAGCACCTCAGAGCCTTTATGAAGGCTTTACAGAGCATAAGCAGTAGACACATCTCAATATCAGCTGCTCAACTGTTTAACAATGGAGAAAGAAAGAAAAAGCAGGAAAGACCATGGAATTAAAAGATGTGTCCAAACATTTGACTGACTGTGTGCATTTACAGCCATTCACATACACTATCACCCCATTTTGTGGATTTATAAATAATAAAACAAATAACTGACATACAGAATGAAATGTTCAGTATAGTTTAAAAAACCTTTAGATAAATACAATTTATTTAATCAACTTTTTCTAAAATATATTTCATAAAATGTAGGGAAAAAATTGAACAAAAAGCACTTTACATAATTTTTTTTTGTGTGATTGCAATTTTTTTTAAGATGATTACTACTATCATGTTAACTTCCCACGAGCATATTTAATTTTCCAGAAGTTAATGTGGTTTTTACTTTGATTAAGCAGTTTCTGAAGAACAGTAAAGCTTTCCCATGTATTGTCTCAAAACCATAGCACTCTTTGTGTAGTACTAATAAGTGAAATTTAACAAGAGGTGCACTGTATGCCAGTTCATTACATTTCAAGATACACGCATATATTTACTAACCTAGATAGTCCTTCAGCTGTTGACAATAAAGCCCCATTTATTATTATTTTTGAACACCCAGGTTTTTACGTAAATGTTTATTTTAATTAAAGGCATTCATTACTTTCATAAAAAATGTATATACTGTATTCCCCATTCATCTTATTTTCAAGATTTTCCCAGTCCAGCTGCATAATGTATGAATATTTATGTGGTAGGCTGTGTAAACATATTAATACTCTTATGCCTCACTGCGTGGCAAGGCAATAGCACCGTAGCTGAGAGGAAAGCCCTGCAGAGAGTAGTTAAGGCTGCACAGAGGACAGTGGGGAGCAGGCTCCCCTCTATCACCGAACTGTACACTGCAAGATGCAGAGGAAGAGCCCTCCGCATTATTAAGGACTCCACCCACCCTGCACATGCTCTATTTCAACCTCTTCCCTCGGGCAGAAGGGAGGAGCCTTCAGTGCAAGACCACCAGGCTCAAAAACAGCTTTTACCCTGAAGCAATTAGACCGCTGAACTCTAGCCGTGCTCTGTAGGTCCTCTCCCATTAAACACAGTCAAACTTTTAGTGTAATATATAAATCTATGGTGCAATACATATATATAACCCTATAAGTCGAATATACAATGTGTGCAATACAGTCTCTGAAAATGTGCAATACACTATGTATAGTTTATGTCTAATTTCCTGCATAATATATCTCTGACTGCTTTTATTTATATTCATGTATATACATATTTACACCCTCATATTTATACTACTATGCTATCTCTGTGGCTTAAACGGGACCTGGGTCCTAATTTCGTACCAGAACATGGAAGTGTGCTGGTACAGTATGACAATAAAGCTCCTTGAATCCTTGAATAAGCTCAGGCGGTTTTCTTGACGTAAGCACTGATGACGATAATACACTACGTCAGGAGAAGCGTACCAACTTACTAAGCATGTAAAAGCTGTCACACACATTACGTTTCCATACTATTTAGTAGAGTAGTGTGCGAGCTTCAGGTCTTTACCTGTGTGTGAGATTTACACCGAAGCTACTGAGAAATTCTGTTGAAACAGAAACAGAAAGGGCAGGAGCTCAGACAGCTAGTGTGAAACACCACCGCAATGATGATTAGCAGTTGGTAATGATTTTTAACATTTTGTTAATGACGTTCAAACCGGAAAGTCGGTAAAGTGAAGCACGCGCATAAGTAAACAAGCCGAAAATTACGTTTAAAAAGCTTTTTTGGGGGGGGGGGGTAAATTAATTGCATTTACACCTGACTGAAGCATGTACTTTTTTTTTTTTTTACCTGTACTTGTATTTCATATCGTGAAATATAAAGGATTTTTCATGGCGGACACAATTTATTTTAACTGGGCATTTAAAAATTCCATGTTTTTTCATGTCTCAAACTAATTTACCTTACGTATTCCTATGATTTAATTTCTAAAAGACTAAACATTAATCTCTGGTTATGTCATTTTGCATAAAAATATGTTCAGAAATGCCCGCACTTTTCACTCAAGCAGCATCGATAGACATTATGTACTGAAAATTCGCTCTAAATAAAAGGTGTACTATGGTGAAGCCTTAACTATCATTATTATTGTTGTTGTTGTTGTTGTTGTTTAATTAATATATTTTTTATTATTGTGGCACAGTGACGTAGTGGTTAGCACCATCTCTTTGCACCTCCAGGGTCCAGAGTCAATCTCTCCTGGGCTCCTGGGTCTGCGTACATGGTGTTTTCATGTTCTCTTCATGCTTGGTGGGTTTCCTCTGGGTACTCTGGGTACATGTATATCCTTTTTCAAATTTAACTAGAAGCAGTAGATAGTTAAACAAATAAAATTCTCCTTTTGAAAGATCTGACTTAAGAAAAATCCAGAGTGTTTAACAGTTTAGGAGTAGCAGCATTTTATTACTCAGTAAGTTAAGGTATATAAAAATGTCCATGTTAGTTTGGCTTCAGAGTCACTAATGCTCATCTACGAGTGTGATATTGGTTAACTTATCTACATAAAAAGCAAATTGATTAGACACCCTGTTACTTTAAAATATCACTCGACATAGTTACTCCTGAAAATGACAAAGATATCAAACCCTTTTGAATATGAAGAAATATGTAAATTTAAAACATCATTACAATTCCAGAAACAGTGTGTTTTACACTCTCTTGTGGTATATAGCCTTATTAATATCTTTATTTTAATCATAACTAGATATGGAGTGTCGGTTGGCCTTTTGAAGCTATTGGAAAAACCTGACCAAGCTGATGGAGTTGCTGTGGTGTTAAAGGGGACTGTAATTGATGGCCTGTGACTGTGCAACAGCTTTAGGTCAGTTCTGTGCTCTGAACATTGAATTCCAAAAGGACTAGATGCACACCTATGAAACCAAACGATATTTCTTTTAGACTGAGATAGACATGCTCCTCTCAAATTTACATGCTGAGAAACAAACTCTTGTTGCCATGGAATCTTTTTTAACTTCTGACACATTGAGAAAAACTGTTTATCTTTGCTAGTTTAAAAAAAAAAAAAAATTCCATGATATTGCAATATACAAGAATCAGTATGATACTGATAAGCTTCTGGTGTTATCCAGGCATTTTATTGACCTTTAAGTAAAACAGAACCTGTATTTTCTTGTTTTATGCACATTACTGTTTTAACTTTGACTATAGTTTTGAAAGGATAAACTTTTTTAAAGTAATCTTTGTCTGTTTTAATTGTTGGGATATTGTTAGGCTAACTTGTTTTTATAGAAAAATAATCACTTGAACCAGTTACATGAATGGGCTAAAAAGGCAGACAAATTACCTATTTGAATAGATGAAAAGTTGGGTTATGTCATCCTTAGAGAAATATCATTAATTGAGATCACAACCAATACCACTTGAGCTGACTTAAATGTTTGAATTACATGTTGAGTCAACTTAAGATTTTAAACTGGGTACATGTTGTGACAACTAAACAGCAATGTAAAATATTTGGTTGGCCAGCAAATTCACTTTAAAGTTAAGGAAACCTACTGTAAATAAGCAGTGCAACTTGTTACAAAACTTTTTTTTAGGTTGAGGTAGCTTGGTTTTTTTTTTTTTTTGTTTGTTTTTTTGGTTTTTTTCAGTGTGGATATGTTGCTTTTCAGGTTTGGGCTTTATGAAATGTACAGTATTGTTTGAAAACACTTTTACATGAATACAATTTATTTTTAATTTACACAATAGATTATGTTTACAGACATAACAAATATACAAACAATCCCATTTTTTTAACAGACATTTTACAGAACATAGAAGAAATGTTAAGCCTGAAAAACTAATTATCTTTATTATTCATGATTTCTTTGGCACAAAGTGTCTGTAGTATATCTGATTCTAATTTACAATAAAAATTATAATGTTTAAACTTACCATTAAAATGTTTTCATGAAGCACTTTACATAAAACAAACCTTTATTTTTGTATGTTTGCACAACTTTCATGTTAATTTACCACAAGCATATTTAATTTTCCAAAAGTTAATGTGATTCATATTATCATTTTGCAGTTTCTGAAGAATTGTAAAGGTTTCGCATGTACAGTATATCCTCAAAACCAGATAATTTTTTTATAAATTAACCCCTTTCGATAACTTTCTTTGACATAATCTCTCAAAAAAAACCTTGCGTTATTCTTATTGAACTTTAACTCTTCTTGTAAAGATGAAATAAATAAATAACTGACCTAATATTTTACTTTGGCAATAATCATAGAGCTAAATTTATAAGTTGAATTCAAATAAAATCAAATTCAAATTCAAATTTTATTTGTCTCGTACACAGTCATACACAGTACGATATGCAGTGAAATGATTTTTCGACTGCCAGTGACCTTAAAATAAAAGCTTAAACATAAGCAATAAATATGAATAAAGGAAATAAGTTAGAAAATAAAGTTAACTGTTAAAATATACTGTACAAGTAAAATAAAGATATAATGCAATAAAAGAAATATGGTAAAAAATGAAAATTAACTAGTAAAATATACTGTGCAAAGTAAAATAAAATAAAAAATACTGTATAACAGAAATCCAGCTTGTCCTTGTTCCAGGTGACAGAGTCTGACTCTTCCAACCGAGAGACCTCATCCAGAGTCTGAACAACGAACCCAATCTGTTTCTCTGGCTGAGGGAGAAAGATGGAGATGAACATGAAGGAAGAGTACACACAGGATAACAGGATCAGAGCAACAATTGTTTTATGTGAACACCATCATTAAAATATTAACCTGGGTATAACTTTGGTTAAAGAACCAGGGATGCCAGTTATCTGGAATAGACGAGTTGGTGCTGATTTCCTCCCCCTGTAGGAATATAAAAAGAATATGTCTGGGTTAAAAAAAATTTTATCGCATTATGTTGTAGATAATGAACAATGAAATACTAGATAGATAGATAGATAGATTGATTGATTGATTGATTGATTGACCATTTCTCTAAGCAGTGCTAAACATGTCTCATGGTGCTGCTTGAATTTAAGATTGATCCATCGGCAGCTGAAGCCAGAGCTCACACTGCACAGAGTCAAAATGACACAAAGGTGCACCAAACGTACAAACATTGTATTCCCAGTATACACACTCTACTTCCCTGTCCAGCAGACTCTTACTCTTAATAAGAGTGTGAAGTGCTCTATACTTTACTCTCACCAACTTGTGAGCTGTTAATGCTCAGGATTTTTAGGCAACAAGTGAAGATGTACAATGTAAGGAAAGTCCTACGAGTCGAAATTCACTTTCTGGTCAAACAACCACAAAAACAAATACCACTGCAAAACCACATACTGATAAGAAGCATGCCTGTGTGTGTTTAGTTATAGTTTATATTATGTGTATGACTAAATGTATTATGCATCATTGTATTTGTACCTGTGATCTATAAATAAATTTGACTTGACTTTACTTGACTTGACTTTTTATTCATGTACTTAGTTGTGTAAAAATAAAGCTCAGACGACAAATATTTTACATGATGTATGTAAAATGTTTAAGGAAAAATTATTTTATTTATTATTAATGAAAATTTGTCAGAATTCTATATCTTATTCTTATTTAAGCATCTTATGAATAAAATGATCACGTGAAAAACTTTATATCAATCAAGGTTTGCTTTTTATATGTTTGTAGCTTTATAAGTTGTGATGTTCCCATGAGCATATTTCGTGGGTAAGTTAACGTGGTTCAGGCTTTCATTCTGCAGTTTCTAAAGAACCGTAAAGCTTTTTCACATATAGAATTGAAATCACTGCACTTTTTGTGTAAGTCTGATGGATCAAATTTAACTAGAAGTGCTAGATAATTTTTCAGCTTTTGATAATGAAATTCTGCCTTTGAAACATATGTCTGCCAACATGTTAAGCATTTTTTCCTTGTTCTGTCCATCAAATGATTAATGTTTAGATTGTTTAATTTTTATATTTGATTATATAACTACATCTAAACATTTTTAAATCTATGTTTAATCCAGTTACTTAAAAGATTTTTTTTAATTCAATTGATTTTATGAGCCATTTCCTTATTTAAAAAATTGTACCATTAACAAATTGGATTAATTTGCAAATGAACATATACTGTCATGTGTAAAGTTAATGACCCTCTTTTTAAATATATATATGACTCTACAGGCCTCAATGAGCATGTTAAATGTTAACATCCATGACACCATGGAAGACTAAAGAACTACATCTACAACTACAATATCTTATTCTCTAGACCTTCTGTTCAAAATGAACATTGAAAACTGAGATTAGCAAAACAGGATCTGAACAAACCACAAGGCTTCTGGAATAATGTCCTATGAATGGATGAGACCAAATTGTGCTGTTTGGTCTTAAGACAAGTGCATTTGTAAAACCCATCAAATTGATGAAACTGGGTCTTATAAAGACCATCTCAGGAAAACAAGACCAAAATATACCTCTGCTGCAGAAGAGAAGTTAAGTTGAAAATACCAGCTCAGAAATCAATTACTGTAACAGCACCTCAGAGCCTTTATGAAGGCTTTACAGAGAATAAGGAGTAGACACATCTCAATATCAGCTGCTCAACTGTTTAACAATGGAGAAAGAAAGAAAAAGCAGGAAAGACCATGGAATTAAAAGATGTGTCCAAACATTTGACTGACTGTGTGCATTTACAGCCATTGACATACACTATCACCCCATTTTGTGGATTCATAAATAATAAAACAAATAACTGACATACAGAATGAAATGTTCAGTATAGTTTGAAAAACCTTTAGATAAATACAATTTATTTAATCAACTTTTTCTAAAAGATATTTTATAGAATGTAGGGGAAATATTGAACAAAAACTGTTTCCATAAAGAACTTTACATGAAACAAAGTTTTATTTTTGTGTGATTGCAATTTTTTTAAGATGATTACTACTATCATGTTAACTTTCCACGAGCATATTTAATTTTCCAGAAGTTAATGTGGTTTTTACTATGATTAAGCAGTTTCTGAAGAACAGTAAAGCTTTCCCATGTATTGTCTTAAAACCGTAGCACTCTTTGTGTAGTACCAATAAGTGAAATTTAACAAGAGGTGCACTGTATGCCAGTTCATTGCATTTCAAGATACACGCATATATTTACTAACCTAGATAGTCCTTCAGCTGTTGACAATAAAGCCCCATTTATTATTATTTTTGAACACCCAGGTTTTTACGTGAATGTTTATTTTAATTAAAGGCATTCATTACTTTCATAAAAAATGTAAATACTGTATTACTCATTCATATTATTTTTAAGATTTTCCCAGTCCAGCTGCATAATGTATGAATATTTATGTGGTAGGTTGTGTAAACATATTAATACTCTTATAAGCTCAGGCGGTTTTCTTGACGTAAGCACTGATGACGATAATACACTACGTCAGGAGAAGCGTACCAACTTACTAAGCAGCATGTAAAAGCTGTCACACACATTACGTTTCCATACTATTTAGTAGAGTAGTGTGCGAGCTTCAGGTCTTTACCTGTGTGTGAGATTTACACCGAAGCTTTGAGGAAATTCCTACTGAGAAATTCTGTTGAAACAGAAACAGAAAACGCAGGAGCTCAGACAGCGAGTGTGAAACACCGCCGCAATGATGATTAGCAGATTTTTTACACTTTGTTAATGACGTTCAAACCGGAAAGTCGGTAAAGTGAAGCACGCGCATACTGTAGGTTATAGAAAGCAGGTAATTAACACACAGGACTGAAGTAAACAAGCCGAAAATTACGTTTAAAAAGCTTTTTTTTTGCGGTAAATTAATTGCATTTACACCTGACTGAAGCATGTACTTTTTTTTTTTTACCTGGACTTGTATTTCATATCGTTGTCACAACAAAAGGCAACAACAAAAAAGCATTTAGAAAATTTCATGGTTTTTCATGTCTCAAACTAATTTACCCTACGTATTCCTATGATTTAATTTATAAAAGACTAAACATTTATCTCTGGTTATGTCATTTTGCATAAAAATATGTTCAGAAATGACCGCACTTTTTACTCAAGCAGCATCAATAGACATTATGTACTGAAAATTCGCTCTAAATAAAAGGTGTACTACACTCAAAAAAATAACGTTATTTTTAATGATTTAATGATTTAATGGCTTTCTTTCAACATTAAGCAATTTTGTTGGCCCAATTTAATGTTCTTAGGTTAGTCAAATTAATTTTATTAGGTTCAATTAACTTATTTACTACAGCTGCGTCCAACATAATTTAATACTGTTAACATAAATGAATAGCGTTGGTACAACACATTTTTCAGTTGTAAATTAAGTTGATCCAACTCAAGTAAATTTAAATTTCAAACCCTGATCAACAGAATTCTGTGAAGGAAAGAAGCATAAGACAAACGCGATGAAACGGAGATTTTTATTTTACACCAGCAGCAACTTACAAATGAAGTCTCAATTTAAAAAGATGTACAAAACATAAAACACCACAAATAAGTATTAATCATAGAAAAACAATTTAACCCCAACAGAAAGTTTTGTACTTTATAACTGTACGTTATGACTTAAATATGACCGTTAGAGACGGTTGGTCAGGAAACTCCTGAAGTCAGATGCAGACAGGACACTTTCAGTCACAAACTCCTGTGAAAAAATACAGAGATAGATTCAATTAAAATTCATGATACTTAATTTATCAAATGACCAATATTTATACTTTCTTCCTCTCGCTTCACAACTCATGAGAACAGACCGAAACCAGAACCGAACCGCAGATTAAGCACGCGCATATAACCCTCGGTATTTTAAGTGTGATTAAAAATACAAGAAATAGCTTAAACCAAAATAACGTGACTAAACATCGCTAAACAGAAGGTGACATTTATGTTCAGTATTTCGTTTCTATTTAGAAAGATGGGAATTAATTCCTGCTTACCTTTTCCACACGCCCGCTAAACGTTTGTCTTCTCAACAGGCTGTGTTCTCTTCTCGCGATGTCTTCTCGCGAGATTTCCGGTTTTCATAGTGACAAGATCTCTTTGGTTTATCTCAACATGATTAAATCCAATACATGTTAAGTTGTTGAATTTTATGTAAATACAACATAATTTATTCATGTTCATCTTGGAAACATGAAATTATTATGTACAAAACACATATTACATTTTAGTACATGTAACAGGTAGCCATGTTCATTTTTTTGAGTGTATGGTGAAGCCTTAACCATCATTATTATTATTGTTGTTGTTGTTGTTGTTGTTTAATTAATATATTTTTTATTATTGTGGCACAGTGACGTAGTGGTTAGCACTATCTCTTTGCACCTCCAGGGTCCAGAGTTCTGCTCCTGGGTCTGTGTACATGATGTTTTCATGTTCTCTTCATGCTTGGTGGGTTTCCTCTGGGTACTCAGGTTTCCTTCCACAATCCAAACACATGCAGATTAGGCTTTCCCAAATTGCCAAGTGTGTGTGTGTGTGTGTGTGCGCGCGCCCTGCGATGGATTGGCTGTCTGGGGCTGCACCACTAACAGAGGTGGTGCAGCCCCAGAACTTATGCAAAGAGTATGCCCAAATTCCTTCACAACAGGAAATGTGGAAGACCCATTGCAAATGAATTATTGAAGTTGTTGCCTAGGGTGGGTCAGGCAGGTTTGGACAGCTTTTTGGCGCCTTAATTTTTCCTCTTTAAATGAAATAATCATTTAAAAATTGTGAAGTCATTTAAAAATTGCATTTTGTCTTTACTCGAGTTATCTTTGAGTAATATTAACATTTGTTTGATTATCTCAATCATTTACGCATGATAACTATTAAAAAACAGGAAATAGTATAAAAATACTTTTTCACAGCACTGTATCTAATGATGGAAACTTCAAAGCACTTTTGCAAATCACTCTGGATAAGAGCGTATGCCAAATGCCTAAATTTAAATTAATATCCTGAGATGCCTGGTTTGCAAAAAGTGCTTATACCAGTCTGGTGGATGTCCTCTGATCTCTCTTATAATTTTCCCCCATTTTGTCCCCCATTCACATCAATTGATGTTAGATATGGTGTCATGGTGGCGTAATGTTGCCTTGCACCTTCAGGTTAGATTTCTGCCTTGGGGTGTGTGCATGGAGTTCGCATTTTCTCCTGGTGCTTGGCAGTTTTTTTCCCCACAGTCCAAAGATGCATTGCATTTGATTTCATTGCTGTGACATGATTGGCTGAATGTATAACTGCATAAATTACCCAAGTGAACATTGAATATACTGCTATAACCGTATACAGTCTGTGTGAAGTGAAGGCTGGTGTGAGACTGCGCAGTATGAACGCTCGTCAACAGGAAGCGCGTGATCGTTCCCATGATGCCTCGGTGCAGGCTCAGCTGTGTGGCAAGCTGCTCGCGCGCTCTCCTCTAGCGCTCTGTTCCCTAATGAACACTTAGCAGCGTTTAAAGGAAATGAAATCCGCTTAAAATATGGTAAGTGCTGAATTCAGTTCCAGAACACCTCGGGTTAGTGTGTTTAGTCCATCAGAATGTTTTAATTGTAGCAGGCTAATGTTAGGAGACCAGGTTACACCTTTATGTAGCCACAAACAAACGTAACCGCTGGTGTTTAGCTTCATTTTAGCCTGTAACTGCAGTGTTTGTTTGTTTTTTTAATCTAGGCATCATTTCTATCATCTAAAATATGTCTCTAAGGTTAACCTGCAAGCAATTTTAATTATTATTTAACACACAACGATAGGTTGTTACCGTTCTTGTCGAGGCTTGCCTTGGATTCAGGAGTGTTAGTTAGTTATATTGGTGAAGCTAAAATATTAACAGGTTTGATGGGTTGCTTTTAAAATCTTACAAATAGTATTTGATTTTTGTTTTCTCTATTTTTTTTTTTAAATCATTTTATGAATGCTAGCTAATAGTCCTCAAACTGTCCTCTCTCTCTTTCTCTTTATTTTCATATTCTCACATCTATCAGTCAGAGCCAAAGTAAGCCGTGTTTCCCAGAATCACTTTTCGCAACTTTAACGTTAGGATTGAACTAAGGCTGATAATCATGTATAATCAAGTCATTATATCCTTTCTTTCCTTTCCACTCATATTCTGCAAATTGCTCCTCCGGTGTCGTGATTGGTTACTAATTTATATCTGAGTGAGAGAGTGAACTGTTAGCCAGTCACAGAGCAGGAGGCGGGACATGCCTAACCAATCACAACCCAGGAAATATGCAACGCTGTTCGAGAAAAATACATGGTTGCGAAACATTGAGACATACGGTTACCACTGGCTGGCGTTGAGTTGCTACTTGTTTGTTTTCTTGTTTGCAATAACCTAAGCCTAAATTTACATGTCTTGCATGTGATTAGAGACAGCATTAACTTTGCTTCTTCTTCCCCCCCTGCTTTCAGTGTCTCAGGCAGCATTAGAAAGAACTTAAAAGAAGACATGATCGCAACACAGCTCGCTGACTCTGCTCTAGAGGCCAAAAATGTTAAACAGGTTAGTACTCTTGGAAAATCTTAAACCCTGTGGAGCAGCTTGTTTATCCAGAGTCCTGCTGAAGCATTCAACTAGCACATCTTTGTAGTGCTAAGACTAAATCTCCAGCTCTAGTGGATCACGCAGAGAGACAGTGTTTAGATTTTTTTGTTAGACCCTTGCTCCACTGACCTACTGTTGCAAGTGTTTTCGAAGGTCAAAGGTTTGCCTCAGTATGACTGCAGATAAGAATCCCAGTCGTCTGGGGATAGCTGCTTTTTTATTTTTTTAAGGTCTTATTTATTTCATTCGTCAGTTGATGTAAAAACAAAGTGACTAAATTAGGACCAGCTATGTAAGATTACTTGCATACAAAAGTCAGGACAAAATACCCAAAGTGAATTATTAGTATGACCATAAAGAAGTTTTGTTTTGAACTGGATGCTGAAAATATACAAATGTTTATGTTCAGTTAACATTCTGTTTCCATGACTACCTTTTCATATTTTTTCCATTCAACCAGCCATGATGTCACTTTACTAATCAAACCAGACAGGGTAAATGTAGTAAACATCTATTTACTTATTTATTTACTTAATTATTTATTTATAAGCTATTAAAACGCTTTCATTTTTTAGTGAACTAAATCATTTAAGCATGCTGTGAAAGAGGATCTTTTGACTGGCATCATGTTAAGTCACCAAACAATGGAAATCCTTTATTCCTCCACTAGTGAGTGGGTTGGGTATTGTTTTTTTTTTTGTTAGGTTTTTTTTTTTTCCATATATCTGATCTTCCTTGTTCTGTAAAACAGCACCTGACCAAAGATTTTTAGGATTTATTGCATCCTACCAGTTGCAGATTGACTATTTTCAGTATTTTTCATCGCTGACATTGTCTGTCGAGTGTTTTCTATCAACATGCTCACAGTTTTTTTTCTTTTTTTTTTTTCTTTTATACCTCAGCCTTGCTTAGTGATTTTTACACTCGGCTCATGTTCCCATGTTCCTTTGTGTAGTCAGTCAGCTGACATCAGGTGACGTGCCAGCGTGTCAGTGTGGGTCACATTCACGTGTGGTCTTGACTGATTATCACTTCCACCTCCTTTTTTGCTGGGGAAAAAAAACAGATAAGGCATTATGGACATTTATTGTGTGTGAGCATCAGTTTAAAAAAAAAAAAACTTACCACATGTTTGGATAGCAATGCCAGCAAAATAACAAAGCTGATGTGAGCATATCCCCCCCCCAACTGAGCAGTGTTTTGGCTTTATTACACAGGCATGAAAAGCCTTGGAAAAGTATGCGGTTTTTTAACATTTGTTTCCAATCCAGGAAAAGTATGTCACTTTTTAAAAGACTACCAAGTCAGGTTTTTTCCCTTGTTCACAGCATTAGCACAGCTTTTTAATGCATCACATTTCAACATGAAAAGATGTCGATAGAAATTAAGAATCTGAAAAAATAGAGTGATTCTTTTCATTATAAATGTTTTTTATGATTAAAAAAAAAAAGATATAATGTAGTTGCTATTGTGTTGCAGTGCAGTAAATCAATGATTATCCCATACTAGGGGTGTAACGATAAACACAAGTCATTGTTCAGTACATTTTCCAATTTAGAAGTCAATGTTTGGTATGTTTTTTATAGTTTATATAGTAGTGTAGTTAAAAAAAAAAAGACATTACCTTTTTTTTAGTGATTATAAATTGAAACATGTACAAACTTGTATACAGTGGCAAACTGGCTGTAACTTCCTGAAGACAGAACTTGCACCAAGTTGTGCATGAATAGTATCAGCACTAAGAAATTTATAGCAAATAATGCAAACAGTGGTTCCTTTACATAAGACACAGGTGCAGGTTTTCATTCCAACCAAGCAGAAGCCACACACAATTCCGCCTGTTAGTTGTTCTTGGCTTTCAGTACACTCTCAGGTGTTGCTTCTGTGTGCTTGGAATAAAAACCTGCGCATACACACACACACACATACATAAGCCCTTTCTTGAGACCTCTGATGTATGGGGTTTTAAATGATTTTTAACATTACACTATTTGCTCTAAATAGCACTGTTTTGTACAACTCTCTGACCTGTTCTTTTTTGAGTAAACTGGAAATCTTTAGTGACACAAAGTTTGAGTTTCCTGCGCAAAGCACACAATGAAGAAATGCCTTTTACATTTAAATGAATTTGCACTATGTATATGTGTGTAGATTTAGATGATTCACTATACAGACATTTATTTGTTTAGTTTAAAACACTGCCTATATAGTTTTCTTTTGGTGATTTTTTTTTTTATTTTTATTTTTTATTATAATTTAAAAAAAATATATATATATATATATATAACAATTATCCAAGATAGCTGCCTAGCTTGATGTTAACATGAGCATGTTCAATTTCCCACTTTATCAGTCGAACGTGCCGGGGTGGGGAATAAAATTATTTTGATCGGCAAATTGCAGCAATCTGTTTTAAATAAACTTGTTAAGTAAGACTTTAAACCTGTACAAATTCCACTGGTGTCTAAATTGATATTTGACACTTTTGCTAGGATATCATTCCTTGTTAAAGTGCTGCCTGTTTACCTTGACGTTTTTTTAATTAAATCGACGCATGCCCTGTTTGTGAGCAGGTCGTGGTGTAGAAGGTTAAAAAATTATGAGTTTAAAGTTATACATGCATTCTGTTGTATACATACACTACCTGGTCAAATCAATGTCTCACACTCTAACATTACATTCTTAGCTTTTATTACAGCTCACACTGTCACGACCAGTTTGTGTGTGAAAATGATTCCTCATGCACCCAAAACACCCTTTCACAATTCAACTCCTGGAATATGCTTGTGCCATCAGGGAAGAAACATACATTAATGTGATAATCTGGTATATTCAGTACGTTCAGGTATTCAGCTGACTTTTTAAAATTTATTTTATTGCCACCATAACGTTGATGAGTCTAGATAGACTCGACCAACAGAAGATTATAAAACTTCCTCCACATGCTTGTACAGTGGGCACTATATATTATTGGTGCATCACTTTATGCACTTCCCTTCTTAACTTGACACACCCATCGCTCTAGAATAGGGTCAGTCTGGACTTATTAGACCATTTGACTTTTTTCATTGCTCCAAAGTCTAATCTTTATGCTCTCTAGCAAAACTTTTTCTCTGATTTGTTTCACTAAAAAGTGTTTTTTTTTATGGCCACACAGCTGTCACGTCCCAGCTGTGTCCCAATCCTGTGAGTTCTCGTCATTGTGTGTGCGTGTATGTGTGTTGAAATGCTCTTACTTTCACTATTAAACATAGTTCTGGTTTTCACTGTTGATTTTTTTTTTGTTTTTTTTACCATGCAGCTTCGCCAAGTGTTGATTTAGAAAAAAAAAATTCAACTACATGTCTTTCACAAAGTTGATAGTCCAGTACTATTCTTGGAGATTTTGAAATTCATCTGAAAACAGGATTTTGAACTAATTGAGAAATTAATCCTAGTTAACCCTAGCACTACTTAAAGCTTGACTGTATTTTCTCGGATCACAACTTGCACTGATATGTACATCCTGTACCAAATTACATATTCGAACATGTGTACTGTCACACCCCTATACTATATCATTACCAGTATTGCTTTACCTCTCATTTTCTTGAGCTTTATTTCCTCTCTTATAAAAACAGATTAGCCTCAACAATAGTGAAATTTCTCCTTTATCTGATTCTGCAGTGGATCAAGGAAAAGATAGCCCAGACACTGAAGGTGTTGCAGAAGCGCTATGTGACCACCGATGCACCGGTGACCAGCGAGGACTCTGAGGCCAACCTGCTCTGCTGTGCCCTGGAAGCCGTCTTCATACATGGCCTCCGGAGTAAACACATCCGCACAGATGGCGCAGGAGCACGCAACCGCAAGGGAAACTCGCTTCCTCAGCCCATCTTCTGGAATCTGCTTAAAACCATCACTCACAGGCATGTCATAAGTTATCTGGTCTCAATTGACCTAGTCATTGCTTTCGAGCTGCCTTAAAGGTTAATCACCAAGTCAATAATAATGCTTTTAATGTTGAGAGGCTTTTCTGGTCAGAATGGGTAGTAAACAAACAAAAAAAAAGTTCCCAGCCTCACAAGATCATGAGGTAAGTTTGTGACGAGGATTGTGACAAGCTGTAGGATTAGTTGAGTCATATGATAAATGTCTCCAGCACCGGTCAAGTGATTTCTGTTTTGAATAATTAGACCTAATGGACAGTTTTTGGATGCACCTAGACACATTTAATGGCTTCTTGTTATCTCAGTCGAATACTGACAGACCGCTGAATCCAGTCAGTTCTTGATACTGTCATGAATGGAAGTGCTTCTCTGATCAAGTTCAAATATTCAAATTCAAATTTTATTTGTTACATACACAGTCATACATAGTACGAAATGTAGTTAAATGCTTACACGACCGCCAGTGACCTTAAAAAGAGAATTAAAACTTATAAGTAATAAATATCAATAGAAGAAATATGATAGAAAATTTAACTAGAAAAAATAGAACCTGAAAATAGAAATATACTGTACACATAGAACTATAATGGTGTGCAAGTATGCATAGAAAAAGTGACTTTGTGCAATGGTTATTAAAGTGACTTTGTGCAATGGTCCAGAATGAACATTGTAGTGTAGATGTGATGTGCGTGGAGTTGTCCATAGTGTCCATGGATGTATAAAGATTGATTGATTGATTGTGAGAATTGTGAAAATATTGTGTTAGTTTTGCCTAGTGGTGTGGTTGAGAGACCTTATCGCCTGCGGGAAGAAGCTCCTCCTCAGTCTCTCTGTGTTGGCCCTCAGGGAGCGGAATCGCTTCCCAGACCGCAACAGAGTACACAGTCCATTGTTGGGATGGTTGAGGTCCTTCACGACCTTCCTGGTCTTGGTCCAGCACCGCTTGGTGTAGATTGAGTGCAGGTCAGGGAGCTCGATGCGGATGATGCGCTCAGCTGATCGCACCACCCTCTGTAGAGCTCGTCTGTCCTGCATGGTGCTGTTCCCGAACCAGGTCGTGATGTTTCCCGTCAGGATGCTCTCTATGGTGCAGGAGTAGAAATTCCTGAGCACCTTGGAGGGCAGTCTAAAGTCTCTCAAGCGTCTGAGGTGGTACAGACGTTGCCGGGCCTTTTTTACCACGGTGTTGATGTCACAGGACCATGTCAGGTCCTGCGTGATGTGAACACCGAGGTATCTGAAGCTGTCCACTCTCTCCACTGGGCTCCTGTTGATGATGGGGGTCTGGTAGTTCCTCACCTGCTTTGTACTGAAGTCCACTATCAGCTCCTTTGTCTTACTGACGTTCAGGAGGAGATTGTTTCTCTGGCACCAGTTCTCCAGATTTCCAACCTCCTCCAGGTAGGCCGTCTCATCGTTGTTGGTGATCAGGCCCACCACGACAGTGTCGTCAGCAAACTTGATGACGGTGGTGGAGTTGGTAGTGGCCACGCAGTCAGAGATGTACAGAGAGTACAGCAGGGGGCTCAGAACACAACCCTGGGGCGCTCCAGTACTGAGAGTGATGGAGGCTGAGACATGGCTGCCCATCCTTACTGCCTGTGGTCTGCCAGTTAGAAAATTGGAGATCCACTGACACATGGATGAGCTGAGTCCCAGGTGCTCCAGCTTGGTGGTGAGTGTGGAGGGAATTATGGTATTAAATGCAGAACTGTAGTCGATGAAGAGCATTTTCACATAATTCCCCCTCCGAGTGTCCAGGTGAGTGAGAGATGTATGGAGGAAATGTGAGATTGCATCGTCCGTGGAACGGTTTGGACGGTATGCAAACTGTAGTGGGTCCAGTGTGTCTGGTAGTGAAGAAATGATGAAGTCTCTGACCAGGCGTTCAAAGCACTTCATCACTACTGAAGTGAGGGCTACAGGGCGATAATCATTGAGGGAAGCAGGATGAGGTTTCTTTGGGACAGGAACAATAATGGACTCTTTGAAGCATGTGGGGATCATGATCAAAGAGATGTTGAATATCTCAGTGAACACAGGTGCTAGCTGGTCTGCGCAGGCTCTGAGAATACGGCCTGAGATGCCGTCTGGTCCTGCTGCTTTCCTGGTGTTCACTCTCTTGAAGGCTCTCCTCACGCATGCTCGGTGATGATAAACGCGCTTCCGGTGCTGGCAGTGACTGCCTGTCTGCAGCCATTAGACGAAAAAGTTTTCGTCTTTCTTGTGTTTGGTCAAAGCTAGTCATATGACATATTTCACTTAACCTTATTTAGTGTATGTTAAACCGGTGTCTGTTAAACTGTGGGTTTAAATTTTTTACACCATCACTTTTGGTTATTTTAATGCAAGCCCTTAACGTTTAATACTGTAGGTTTAAAGGTTTTGTATAAAAAGTAGCATTGTGCACAGACCTTTTTTTTATGTAAGGAAAGCCAAGCGTTTCTTTTCTGAGATTACTTAAAAGTTTATATAAAATTAATCAATGGTGGTGTTGTGTTTGCACTTTGAGCCTTATTTGAAACTATACCATTGTCAAGTATATAAGGAGAAAAATGCATTCCTTTGCTTATATTATTTTTCTAAACAAGGAGAGAAACTATTACATTGAAATTTTCACAACAAGGAATGGTTAAGCCTAGAATGCCTTTACACATTTTTGGTCTCATTAGCTAACCATGTGGGTGGGATGGCTGGATGTACTGTAGGTATTCTCTTAATCTTTTAGTGTGTGGGGGGAAAAAAAGTGAGGCGCTTTCATCACTTAACATGTAAACTGCAAGTAAAATTCAAAAGCAACTAAAAGAAGGAAAGAAATTAGAGAAATTAAATTAAATTTAATTACATTTCTTACACAGAGGAACAAGGCAAAAACAATGCTACACTTTATTTAACCAAGTCAGGTGTCAGGTCAGTGGTATCAGTCATGTGAGTGGCATTTAAGTCAAACCCAGACATGCGATAACATTTCTCTTGAATGATTAAAAGGGAAATTGATTGACATTTAATGAAAAGACTTTTAAGTCTGCAGTAAAGTTTTTAAGAAGGCCGTACATCTGTGAAGGACTCTGCCCACTGCAGTTGCAATCGGAATGCCTGGTCCGAGAAAATCGTCAAATAACTTGTCGCCAATTTGCGGAAGAGACTAGAGCCGCACAATGAATTAAAAATAAATAAATCACAACCTCGATTCATACGTCCATGTGATCTCATTTCTGAATTGCGGTGATTCACTTGCATGTGTCTACCTGCATTTTGATTTACTTGAAAAAACTTTATTTCTTTATATAAATTATATAAATCTTTTAAAAGATTTTTGCCTTGTCTAGCTTTGTTTGAGCAGTATGCAATGTTGAATAAATAAACCGTATCCCTGCTGACTTGATTTACTGCCAGACTTCTAAAATCTAAAAGAGTTCAGTTGAAATAACCTTTTTTTTTTCTCTCTTTAGAGATGTGATTCTGGAGATAGAGGGCTTGAGCTTCATCAACTCAGACGTAGGCCGTTGCAGGGCATGGATGCGCTTGGCACTGAATGATGGACTATTGGAGTGCTACCTTTTTTCATTATTTCGTGAGAGCACCAACCTGGGAGCACACTACCAGCCCGGTGCATTGCTTCTCGACACTGAGGAGCGTGAGGTGCTGCTCAGCCTTCTGCAGGGCCTGGCCTCACTCTCTTTCCAGCTTTCCTACAAATCCGCAGTGCTGAACGAGTGGACCACTACACCCCTGGCACTCGCCGGTCTCTGTCCGCCACTGTCTACTGACGATGACCCGCAGCCTCCTTCGTCACGTAGAGAATCCTGGGATACAGCATCACAGTCATCTGGATCTGGAGGTTCAGGAAGAGGTCAGGAGGACAGGACGCCGTCAGACCTCAGCCTGGACACCGTTGGCTCTAGCCATCTTTCTTCCAGCTTTGGTTCGGAGAGAGAGAGCTGGAACTGCCACGTGGAGAATAAGAGCACACATGAAGAGTGAGTAAGAAAAGCATGTGTCATAAGGGGGTTATAAGAATAACTAAATCTTGAAAAGTGTAGAGTGCCTTTGAGGGTTTTTTTCTTTGTTTTATAATTATATTATACAGTATTTATGCTTTTTGTTTGTTTTGTTTTTTTCAAGATATTAGATTTAGAGATTAGCCTTGCTAATATTTGTTGCTTTCCATGTAGTTGATTCTGATCTGACCTCAAATGACTCTAAAAGATGCTTAGAATATATTGAGCAACACTTCTGTCTGTTTTCTAAATTATTCTCTTTTTTTTTTTTTTTTTTTTCTTGTTGTTTCACAACGAGCAGCTCCTCTAGTCAGGATATAAAAGACCTAGATCTGCCTAGCCCTGCTTCAGACAGCGTGATCGAGTTCTCCACTCACAGCAGCAGTGACGAAGACTCCTCTAACAAACAGGATATACTCCAAATGCTTGAACCTCCTACAGATTCATCTGACCCTGGTTGTTACTCGGTTGTTTTGGAGCAAGCACCATTAGGAGAGGAATTTTTAAAGCTTGCGAATGGACTTGTAAATATGAAGCAAAAAGATACTGAGTCTTTCATAGTAGAAGATCAGAAGCAAGATGAAGGCTCTCCTGACATTCCCTTAGATACCTCCACTCCTATGTTAACCTGTCAGGATCTGACTTCTGAATCATTGCCTCCCAACACTCTCGATCCATCGATTTCCAGAGAAGCCGAGTTCGTAAACAATTTAGAGCCTGCTTCTGTCCATCATACTGCTCTAAGCAGTAAAATATCCACAGGCTCTGTCTGTTCTCACCATGTAAGTTTATTATCTAATCCACGAAACATTCACGTTCTATACACCATCAAATACCAAAAAAAAAAATACGTTTGTGTACATTTTTCTTGATTAGAGTGGAACTTAATGAGACCATGTGACTCGTGTTTTCTCAGAAGTCCAGGTCCTGGATCTCGGATGAGGATATTTATAAGCCAGATACGTATGCAAGTGGTGGTTCTGAAGAGCTTGAAGATGTCGAATCCACTCAGATTAATGGCACGCCATCTCCCGTTACTGAACCCGAATCAATGACATCTCCACCTAGTGTCGTTCGTCGTAGACAGATCGGTAAGCACACAATCCCAGTGCATTTTAAACGTTGCATTTCAACCTACTATGCAAATATTTTGCAACCAACTCTCTGGAAAGTAGTTGAATCCTAGTGACGGTGCTCTGGCAATAATGTTTTAGAAGCTTTGTTTCTCTTGGTGTGCAATCTATCCATATTGATTACATCACAGCACCAGTTCTCTATTAACTATTGTTCTAGCAGTTAATTTCCGCATGATTCATCCTCAGCAGACTTTTTTTGAATTATTATAAAAAATAATCTTCATCACAAGAGGAAGAGGTTGACCAATAGAAGAGGTTTTTCGATATGTTTGGCAGATTTTCTTCATTTCATAAAATACAACCATTTATAAATAATAAGTGATGCATAAAATTGCTCAACTCTAGCCCTTAAAGCTTAGAGCATTTCAGCCATTATTTATTTTTTGCTGTTTTTTCTATTACACATATGTCTGCCTGAGGATTGTGCTGTATAAAGTGACATCCTTTTTTTCTTCTTCTTTCTTTTATCCCCCAGCACAAAACGGGCAACTGAATTCTAGTTCATTTTAACCAACTACCCAAACCCAACCAAGAAAACAATTTGAAAATAGGTCACACAGGCAAAGAAATAGCACAGATACACATGGCCACTTGTTTTCCTGGTTGTTTGCGGTTGTTTCTATGACCAAAACAATCGTAATAGTATGCTTATTTTAAAAGTTCTACATTTTTGCGACATTATCCCCATATTCTGGTTTTTCTTTATAAAAGTAATGATACCTTTTTTTGTTCGACCCGACATACCCAAAAACCCAAATACACAGTTTGAAGTCTGAAGGCTTCCATATAAACACCCTTTTTAATTTTTTTATTTTTTATCATTATTGGCCTATGCTGTATTGCCAGTACGTATCTGGGGGTTATTAAATAAACATTATTTAAGGCTTTACTTTTTAGGTGATTTATTTTATAATTCCATTCTCTAATTCACATTATAGTCTAGTACTATTCTGCATTTGCCTGGTCTGACAGATCTCTACCAGTAACCACCTCTTTTATTTTATAAATGTTAACCGAAGAACAACACAAAAAAACTAAAATAAAAACAATCGATTGGTTCCCTTTTTTTATCAACATAAAAATTATCATAAACCACATAAATAATATAGTTCCTACGGAAAAAATAAGTGCATATAGCATTTGCTAGTGGCTTTTATTAGCTAGTGTTTGGCATTTATGATTGAGATTTGTTATGTTAGCATAGTGTAAATCACTTACACTTGCTAGTACAACAGCACTACACAGCCTGGCCGGAGATCCTCCGTACTCTTACTCAGTTTAATATACTTATGCATCAGATTAATGCCGAACTCGATGCCACAAAAAAAAGTCAACCTCTGTTCTTCATGTTAAAAGGAGAGAATTTGTCCAATTTTTGACATTAAAATTATGCCCCGATGACACAGGGAGTGGATAACAGCTGAATAGTTCCCAAACTCTCAGGTGAACTTAAGAACTTTTACACTGAGTCTTGTAATATCATAAAATAACCATATATTTCTTGATATTAGAAAGTTTTATATTCTTTTAGATTAAATCTTTTCAATTATTGTGTGAAATCAAACTAATGCCTAAAATTCTGTGCCTGTCTAAATATTATATAAGAATAAAAAAAGTATAGCTGACATTGTGGAACAAAATGTCAAACCGAGCTACAGGAGTAGGAACTGCTTACATGGATGAGAATGCAAATGCTTTGTGACTTCTGCTGTGTGACATTGATCATGTGTCCGAGTAGGGAAGTGGCTGAGGCTTAGGCTTACACACACTTCTAAAATTGCCTGCACAAATTTTAGCCAGCTAAAAGGAATGTGTGAGACTGTGTGTCCTTTTTTTGTGCTGGTGTTGGAAACAAAACATGATGATAACCAGCATTTGGGGAACTGAAAAACATAACTAGCATGGTTTGGTATTATATATTTAAATGCTGTATGCATATTTCGTGCTGACAAATTTCTCTTTCGTCCCTCCTCTTAAAAATGTCCTGACATTATCATTGATTTAATAGTTTTATAATTTTTGTGTAATATTATGGAAAGTTGTGCTTACATTCCAGTTTTTACTATAATAAATGCAGAAAAACTGTGATTGTAGCAGGGCGTGTAAAAGGCAGGAAAATTACATGGAAAAGCAATATTCAACTATTACCTCTCAGTTAGTATGTGTGCTATAGCTTTTAAGCGCAGTTTCGTCTGGTACTATACACCTGGTTTGTAAATCACATTTGCACTTTTCTTTTTATTTCTAAGGCTTGTCAAACCCCTTTCGAGGTCTTCTAAAGCTCGGCCAGCTGGAACGGCGAGGCCCTGTGGGTCTGTGGCGTGCCTGCCACTGCGAGTTGTCACCATTTGAGCTGCGCCTATATTCTGATGACGAAGAGCGTAACATCTGTGAAAACCGCTCTCTGTTGCGTTGTGAGGATGTGCACCTCGGCTCGGATGGCCGCTTCCATCTCGAATTCGCCGGAAAGAAGCTCCAGCTGCGAGCACCGAGCAAGCCCGAGGCCGAGGACTGGGTGGAGCGCATTTTAGAAGCTGTGAGCAATGTGCGGCATGACCCGCGCGAAGAATGGGATGACCTCTCGCCTTCCATAATGCCTGTCTCTAGACCCCCTGAGACATCTAATCTGCCTGAGACCGACTGGAACAGGCCCTGTGAGGCAGAACCTGATGCCATAAAGGAGGCGGTGGTGCTCCTGAGCCGGGAGGAGCAAAGTTGGTGTTCGATGGTGCTCTGTCTCTCCCTGGAGGCGCTTCAAGGCTTTTCTGTGGAAAACGGGTGTAAAACACAGCTTTTCTCTTATGGCATTGACGCAGTGAGGGATGTGGTCCCTGCAGCAGCACTTGGCAGCCCTGCGTTTTTTAAGGTACTCTTTGCATTGTAAACATACTATCAAGGCTATGTTTGAAGTTGTATGACGTTTTTGCAATATTCGTAGTTTTGGGCTCTTTTTTTAAGGTGCTGACGGCAAAGGGGACGCTGACCGTGCGGGCCGAGTGTGACGAGGAGGCTCGTACCTGGAGGAGTCTCATTCGATGGGCGTTGGATTCTTACCTGGAGGAGGAGAATGAGACAGGAGGTGAAATGACATCACTGAGTGGCAACATCCAAAGACTTGTTCACCACAGGTTGAAGGGGGATGCGGTGCTGCTGCCCTATCTGACATCTGTCCCTAAAGAAAAAGGGCTAAATGCACAGAGCTTCAAATGTGCAGGTATGTCTTGTGGTTTTAAATTAACTAGGCTAATGTGACAAAAAATTACAGGGGAAAAATAGTTTATTTGTTTTATTTTTAAGCTGAATTAACTCCCAAGATTTCATTCAGTCACTTCTAGCTTTGATTACAGCACACGTTGTTTTGGCCAGTTCATGAGCGAAAATGATTCCTCATGCTCCCAGAACAACTCTTTGACGGTTATATATCCTGTTAGATATCCTGTTCATTCAGGTCGTCAGCTGACTTGACCAACTGGAGTAACTGGAGGCTTGAACAGCAAACACTATTCATGATGTTTTTTCGAATGATTCGAAGTCTAATCATTATAGTTTCTTTGCGCTTTTGCCGCCGAATAATTTGACCATTCTAAAACTGCAACATTTAAAAAAAAAAATAATAATTATCAGGCAGTAAAGAAAGGGGTCTGTATAAAAGACTGTGACTTATCCATTTATTTGTTATTTTTCCACATTATTATGCTTAGGCATTCACTAATAATTATAACTAGTGTTATTTTAGTTTGGGAATGCGTTATGAAGACATCGCATGCACACAGATTCACCAAAACATGGGACTAAATTGTAGCATTTCCAGCTATTAAACTAGTAAAATGTTTCTGTAATATTTTATGTTTTTCTCTTGACTGCTTGGGTCTGTCTGCAGGGTAAATGAAGCTTAAAATGCACTTTTTTTCAGGGAATAAGAGTTTTTAGACTGTGAAGGCCTCATGGCACAAAATACAGTACTGTGCCTTGCCAAAATACTCATACCCCTAGAACTTTAACTAAAATCCATTTAAACCAAAATGCCTTTAGAAGTCCACCTGCGTGTTAGCGTCTATAGTGTCGGAGTAAAGTGCACTGAATAAAAATGCATGCCACACTTTTTATATTTTTATTTGTAAAAAAGTATAAAAACCATTTACTGTATAATTATTCTTTTCACATCACAATTATGTAGCATTTTGTGTTGATCCATTACATAAATTCCGAATTAAATAAATTTGTTTGTGTCTGTAACGTAACAAAATGTGGAGAAGTTCAAGGGGTATGTATACTTTTGTAGGGCACTGTTTAACACTTTTCATACTGCTTTTTATAGTGCTGATAATGTCATGAATATACTTGATAGTTACACATTAATTGTTTTTATATAAATTTTTTGGGTTTTTAAATGACGCGTTATTAATCCTGCTAACACGAAGTATACTTGAACAAGGCATAACAAATGATCAGGACTCTGGTTTGATGTGTGGTCACAGAAGAGTAAGAGAGGAGAGATGCAAATGCTTCAGGCACAACTTGTTACTTAGCCTGGTATAAAAAATAAAAATAAAAAACTTTCACTTTCTGTTTTAGTTTTGGGAATTGTTTCTTTATTCAGCCCAGTAGTGTTAAATGTGAATGCTGTCTAAAGGATCTCACTCAGTGCATACTGAATTTTAGTATGTGACGACGCCTAAGGAAAAATTACTTGTTTGCATGATTGCAGATGAATAAGATTTACTCTGGCATGTTAGCGTCGACTGAGACTTAATAGACTGATGTGGTGATATATATTTGCATGTCTATGTGTAGGCTGTTCCAGGCAGATTGGAGTATCTTTGGGACGAGCGAGGCTGTGCGAGTTCTCGGGTCAGTACTATTGCGAGTCCTGTCACCAAGGTGACACCAGCATCATCCCCTCTCGAATGGTTCACAACTGGGATCTTACTGCCCGCGAGGTGAGAATGTTAATATGCTTCAGTTACACTTATATCACTTCTAATGTCTCCAAAGACTCTCAGTCCTCCAGGAGAAGCCATCTGACAGTCAAAATCTTGTTGGTCCAGCCAACGAGATTCGGCTTCCAAACATTATTACTCACCTCACTATATACTTCCTTGTTTTGCTATTTCTGTGTTTTTGCTCATCATGTCTGTGTGTATGTATATGTATGCGTGTAGGTCTCCAGGCAAGCATTAAAGCTGCTGACTGACATTGAGCACGAGCCATTGATGAATCTTGACCTTTTGAACTCTGACCTGTTTGATCACACTGAAACCATGGCAACAGTGCAGTGCTTAAGGCAGCGACTCCGCCTACTTGGGGATTATCTCCTAATTTGTCGGAGTGGAATCCGGAAAAAAGTCGAGGCTAGGTACACATGCATGTGTTTGTCTACTAAACATTACAGTATTTTGAAATGTAATATAATACATTTACATATACAAATACACATATGAACTGTGAACAGATTCATGAAAAACTACACTCATGTGTTCTGTTCTTTAGGCGTGTAATTAGGATAAATCTGACATAGCTCTTTTCATGGCAGGTTGCAACAGAGAACCTACTTATTGGAATCAAGTGATCTATATAGTGTGCTGGATCTCAGGCAGGTACGGTTGTTTTATTATAAATTATTATTATGTTTTGTTTTTTTGAAAGATCCAGGCTGCAAGACTACATCCTTTGATAAACAGAGAGACCATTCAGAAGGAACATTATTTAAATTGTCAGTAACCTTATAAATATCTTAGTCATGATTATGCTGTATGGCAAGGAAGTGAACAATCAAGACCTTAAACCAGTCTAGTGCCAAAGCAAAAACAGCTAATGTTTGTTATGCACACAGTCCTTGTTGGCCAAAAGATAAACTAGTTTCAAGCAGTAGGAATGTACTCGGGTGCCTTCTGTTTTTGCTGCATTTCAGTCTCTCTCTCAAACTCCTTCCACACAGATAGCGGACAGCCAGTACGAGTCCTTCCTGCAGTCTCTCATCCAGTTTGCGTGCAATCATGTGCATCATTGTGACCTCTGCACTCAGCGAGGCTTCATCTGCCAGATCTGCAACGCAGACGACATCATTTTTCCTTTTCAGTTTGACACCACCTCCAGGTATGCACAGAATACAGCACGAATAACACGGTTGCTCAGAGAGAAGCCTCACCTTCCCCTTTCATCCAATACGAAAGTTTCACTTTGAACCACAAACTATGTAACTGGTCATGGGATTTTAAAAGCTTTGTCATGTCAGGTGATTTTTTTATTGTTATTCCTTCATGTAATGTGCTTGCATAGGAAGACAGTGTTTCTTCAGAACATGGTACAATATAGGCTGATGGTTATAGGATATGGATGGAACAAGAGCCAAATATACAGCACCTGTCACTACAAAATACACTCACCTAAAGGATTATTGGGAACACCTGTTCAATTTCTCATTAATGCAATTATCTAATCAACCAATCACATGGCAGTTGCTTCATAAAGTGGTAATAAAGGCTTGACCAGGATAGCCAAGGACCATATAAGTAGGACGCACTGTAAATCAACTTAAACCTGTGTGCTTTTGTGTAAGTGGCTCATAGGCGCGAGCTTGATCCGATACTAGCATGGTGAAATTGTTCTACATCCAGTATCTCCACAGAGATACACTTACCTAAAGGATTATTAGGAACACCTGTTCAATTTCTCATTAATGCAATTATCTAATCAACCAGCCTTGTTGATGCTAGAGGTCAGAGGAGAATGGGCCGACTGATTCAAGCTGATAGAATATCAACTTTGACTGAAATAATCACTCGTTACAACCGAGGTATGCAGCAAAGCATTTGTGAAGCCACAACACGCACAACCTTGAGGCGGATGGGCTACAACAGCAGAAGACTCCACCAGGTACCACTCATCTCCACTACAAATAGGAAAAAGAGGCTACAATTTGAACAAGCTCACCAAAATTGGACAGTTAAAGACTGGAAAAATGTTGCCTGGTCTGATGAGTTGCCGTGTGCCAAATGGTGTGCGGGATGTTTTCTTGGCACGCTTTAGGCCCCTTAGTGCCAATTGGGCATCGTTTAAATACCACGGGCCACTGAGCATTGTTTCTAACCATGTCCACCCCTTTATGACCACCATGTACCCATCCTCTGATGGTTACTTCCAGCAGGATAATGCACCATGTCACAAAGCTCGAATCATTTCAAATTGGTTTCTTGAACATGACAATGAGTTCACTGTACTAAAATGGCCCCCACAGTCACCCATTCTCAACACAGTAGAGCATCTTTGGGATGTGGTGGAACAGGAGCTTTGTTCCACCACATTTGTTCCAAGCCCTGGATGTGCATCCCACAAATCTCCATCAACTGCAAGATGCTATCCTATTAATATGGGCCAACATTTCTAAAGAAAGCTTTTAGCACTTGTTAAATCAATGACAAGCTTTCTTGTTAAATCAATGACACGTAAAATTAAGGCAGTTCTGAAGGTGAAAGGGGGTCAAACACTGTATTAGTATGGTGTTCCTAATAATCCTTTAGGTGAGTGTATGTTGTCATGCTACTTGGAAATGAATAAAATTGTAAAACTCATATGATCGCAATACCAATCGAATCAGCACCCCTCAGCATATTAAAAACAGTAGAAAATAACTCCAAGAGTTTAACATTTACTTTAAAATTAAATAAAGCGAAAAAAAACTCAATTTTACTCAGCAGTACGTACAGAATAGAATGCATTTGTCATTGGAACATGTGCCATGTCCAATGAAATTAGGTGCTTTACGCATATTACACAATTTACACTTTATATACTTAACATAAATTTCGTGAGAAACAGTTATGTATATTGCAAAAAAAAAAGTTAAATATATTGCAGTTTACACAAATTGCAGATAAATAATTCTCCTAGATAATTTAACAGAGCATTTAATTCTTGAATTTATTCCTTTAATTTATTTAATGCTTTAGGGTTAAAACTGTTCTTTGTTCTGGTTTCGATTGTTCTGTGCCTGACAGTAACGCCGGATCTTTGAATGTACTACTAGCTTTATTAAAGCAACGAAAAATTGTAAAGTTCCTCCAACGAGGGGAGAGGGTCGCCCAGTGATCTTCTGTTACATTTCTGTGGTCATCCACCATAATTTATTATTTCTAAACAAATCGCACAGGATGAAAATAAGTAAATAGTTCAGTGTACCACATGAAGGATTATAAAGAAACTGAGACGTTTTACCTCCTTAAATGCCTCCAAAAAGTCTCAAAACTCAATTAGACCGTGAGAGTGCGGGGTGAGTAGCTGCAAGCACGCAGGTATGTTTTGCTTCTAACATAAACAGTTCTCGACTAGTTTGCGCTCACTGAGTTTGGAGACAAAGCTGGATGCTTTTCACCCTCACAGTTTTTGATAACGTAACACCATAAAGTATCACTGGTCACAGACAATCAAACTGAAAACAGATCGATCGACCTTTTCATCTCTCTTATATATTTTTTAAAAGTATTTTTTTGTTTATATTTTGAAGTCAGTTTGGACATGCTTGAATCAACGCAAAAAAGATCTCTAGTGATTAATATACTGGTGATGCTGAATGCTGAGTAAAAGATGAGAGGGAAAATAAGGTTGCTGCTGTAAAACATTTGTTCCCAGTTATTTAATTTAATCTACATCATTTAATTTAATAATTAGAAATAAGGGGTGGCTCAAGACTTCTGCACAGTACTGTACTATAGCTGCGTACTAAAATTGACTATTTTTGTTTTTAGCCTTTGCTCATGCCATTGAATCTTGAATCTATATCCATTATCATACAATTTTGTGATTTTTTTTTTTCTTGCTTTCCCTTAGGTGTAAGGTGTGCAAAACAGTTTTCCACTCCTCCTGTAAAGCCCAGTGTGTTACTTGTCCTCGCTGTGAACGACTACAGAGATATAAGGAGAGAGAATTTCTTAAATAAATCATGCGTCTGTTTTCCCATACCACCATCTCCAGCGTAGCTGACACAGTGGCACCAGATGTTTCTCACGACCACCACTAGTGGGACACAGTCACTGCAGAGCTCAGTCAGTTCATGAAATCTAATGTTAATATATTTATTTACAATGCCATAAGTGCACTTAATTTGTATATGTGTATGTATAGACTGAACATACACACCATGCTTGTATATTGTCAGACAAACAGTATGAGAGTACTAAACTTGCACTAACTGAGAAACCAGTAACATCTGAGAGTGGTCTGAGATGACCCTTTCCAGGATAGGCGTTTTTATTTTTCAATTTTTGTCTTCATCTCCGTAACCTAGAGACGTACATGCTTCTTCGAGAATCATACTCTACATCTCTTGTAAAAAAGGCACTTTCCACTTTCGGGGTTATATTGTTGGCGCTTATGCTGCTTCTTCTTTATCCCCCTAATTAACACAGGAAGCCGTGTTTTGCCAAGGATCACATGACCCCTGTTTTTATTTGGCTACACTTCTACTTTTATGTGTTTTGCAAAGCATGGTTTTATTATAGGAATATATCTTAATGACGATGTTCCTATTGGAAATGAAGGTCTGTTCACGTATGACAGCAACTTTGTAGCTTTCTACTTTTATCTACATTAATTTATACAAAAAGTTCCCAAAATTTATATTTTAATGTTTGTTTTTCTGTTCTTATTGCTTAATTTTATTCATGTTGATTGTACTTTTTTTTAACTCGTTCTGCCAAAAACTTTATTATTATATGAATGTTAACACTTAAATAACAGTCATTGTTTTTGCAAGTATGTTTTTATTTGTACTGGGAAAAAATTAAAAGGTGATTACTTATTTAATGCAGTATTTAATGTTTCACCCTCATGTAGAACTAGCTGAGTCTAAACCTTGAATAGGTTTAATCGATTCAGTGCAACAGAGGTTTAAAAAGTCATTAGTTCCATGTAGCACACTGCATTAGAAGTATAGAGCTATTCTAGACTGCATCTGTTTTTGCTTGTTCTGCACGTCAACTTGATTACTGTTTACATGAATGTTATTTGCACAAGCTAATGATCAGTTGCCTGTTTAATGATGATTCTGTGTTTTCCTGTTGGTTTATGGTCACATGTTTGCCATTGCATCACAACCATGTCTGGGCATTTTGAGATAAAGATAATGTTGGCCTTTTTTTTTCCCCCTTTTTTCCCTCCCTTCTCCTCTCGATCATGTGACTGACTTGGCTGTTAGTGTAATTAGCATTGTTGTTTGGCTCACATGAATGTCGTAAACCTTACAGAACACTCTGGACACTTCTAGAAATTAATTTTACGTTTATCTTTACAAAAGTTTTCAGCATAATTATGCCGGGTAATGAAGGGCCCTGCTTTCAGGAAGCAGTATCCGAGGCAATGCATCTTGCACATATAGCACTTTTCCTCTGGCTTTTAATTTCTCAGCTATTCTACTGGTGCTTTTTCATACCCATTGCCTTATTTCCTCATGATTGATTGATGTATATAAGAGTGAAGTGATTTATTTCTTCTTAGTACTTTTTTTGTTTGTTTCCTTCTATTTAACATTAAATGCTTTGACTTGGATTCTGCCTTTTTTGCTTTGGATTAATAGGTTTTTTATTTGGTTTCTGACACTGCATGACCTCTACAAAAATGGACAAAGGTTCATGGCAAAGCTAAAAAACATTAGTTAAAGCCATACTAAACCTGCAAAAGTGTGTTCTTGCATGCTCAGTTTAATAACACTCATGAAGAAAGTGTGGCTTTAAGCTTTGCAATTGCTACGACTGAATTGAATGCTAGAATTAGTTTTAAAGAAAGGTTGATGTGCATTTACATATTTTTTCAGCTCATAAAAAAATAAATAAATAAAATAGTTCCATTTAAGATAAACCATGCAGAAGACCTTCATGGAAATCGACTGATCATATTCATCCCAGGGGCTATTTCAAAGCAGCGGTATATGCAAAATAAGTCGGGACTGTTGAACGATTGTGGCCAAAAGTATTGGGACAGAAGTGAAGTTCAGCATTTGATGAGATGAAAATGTATTTTATAAAATGAAATTATAAAATAAATGAATAGTTTTTTATTCTTCCGAACCTGCTTGATCTGGCTGTGTGTAGAGTCAAAAAGATGTCCGCAGTACTCGTCGAGACGTGCTGAGACGGTGTCACTCGCTCAATCCCTGCCTGCTTGATTGCTTCCTGGAGCTCTTGTACAGAAGGCAGTTTCTTTTCTGCTGCCGTCTTCTTCACTATCGTTCAACAGGTTTCTATTAGGTTTAAGTCTGGACATGACCGAGGCCGTGGCTTCAGAAGCCGGATACCATTGTCACAGGCAGGTTTTTTCCAGTTCAGCACAACTCTTAAACCAGACAGACTAGAACTAATCAGCTACATCACCTGCTTCGTGCGCAAAGAGAACTACGGTATAATACATGGTGTAGGTCATCTTCGTGCTTTTGCCCACAACTGTACACTATTACATCATTTACGTACCATGTGTTTATTCATATTATGTCTAAATTTGTGCACGGAGGTATATTGTGCAAGTTTTAGAAATTATGTATTAAGTTTTGCAACTGCTGGATCTGTTGGCGACCCAGTAAAGTTTAAATTTCTCACTCATCCTTACTTTATAGTGCTTGTCCTGTACAGGGTCCCTGGGGCCTGGAGGCGATCCCAGGACATCTGGGGCATGAGGCGAGCTACACCCTGGATGCGGTGCCTTTCTATTGCACGGCACACAAGCACACACTCCCTCATTAAGACACTAAAGGTAAATTGTAAAAGGTTATAAATCAACCTTCTCTACATGTCTTTGGACTGTTGGAGAAAACATGGGTATCTGGTTACTGGTACAGTACAAAACAGTATGAAGAAGCGAGTCTTGTTACTCATAAACAATAGAGATTAAGAAAGTTCAAAAATACAGCTGTGGGTTTAATATGTCATTATTTCTATATTAACAATTCATTCATGGAGGCTTGTGCATTCTTGATTATTATGTTCAGAGAGAAGCAATTCTTTTAACCCTACATGATGTAGCAAGTAGCTTCTCATTTCTTAAACATCCATATTGGAAGCAGTAGCTCATGTTCTGGGAAAAAGATGCCAGTGTGTTTCAGAAGAGTCAAATTATTGGAGCTAAGAAAATCTAATGGGATTGCTAAAATGACTGAAATTAGGTTGAGAACTGTCCAACAGGATAGTGCTGAACTTCTCAAAAGAATAGTGGTAGGGATTTAAAAAAAAACAAAAAAAATTCTGTGATCTGAGAGCATTTATACTGTTGGTGCATTGTAAAAGTTGCATTGTAAAAAAGAAATTCAAGAGTAGAAATCAGAGCTATGTTTAAAAGTGAAAGTAAGAGCATTTTCACAAGCAATGCAATAGAAATCACAGGATTGGGACTAAACAGCTGTTTGGCCATAAGAGATCAGGGAAAAAAGTTTCATTTAATTTTTTGGAACACTGGAAAAAGGTCACATGGTTCAAACGGGCCATACTGATCGTTTTCCACAGTGATGAGTGCATCAGGGTAAGAAAGAAAGCACATGAAGCGATGCACCCGTCATGCATACTGCACACTGCACAAGCCTCTGGAGGCAGTGTTATGATCTAAGGTTGCTTCAGTTGGTCAGGTCCAGGGTCATGTTTTGTGGCAAAAAAAAAGTCAGCTGACAACCTGAAAATATTACATGACCAGATTATCACATCTATGGATTTCTTCTTGATCACACAGTCATATTCCAGAATGACAATGATTTGCATCTCTCTTTATCAATACAAGATCTTGACTAAAGATTTCTGCAATAAATGTTTTGATGTATCAGGTTGCCGAAACAATACCACAGCAAATGCATGCTCATGCTGTATTCCAAGTGTGGTCTGCAGTTTTGGTAAGTTATTTGTGGACAAAGCAGTATAATTTAAACCTACCAATAAGCAGATTAAAAAACATAACATATCATAAAGAAAAGATTATAATCATTGATATGGAGAATGTTAATCTTAGAAGATTTTTTTGATTAACATTCATGGAATATGAAGGAGAGTACTTTATTATTCCCAAAGGAAAATTGCAATCTTCACATATCCGAGTTAGAAAGCTGGAGTCAGAGCACAGGGTCGGCCAGGATACACTGCCCGTGAACCAGATGAGAGCCTTACTCAAGGGCTCAATAAAAACCCAGTAACCCACAGCCTTAACTGTTTGAGCCACCACCACAGCCCATGAAGCAAATTAAACAAAAATGCAACTTCCCAATCCAACTTCATTTATAAAGCACTTAAAAAAAAAACAACAAGGTCAGCCCAAGTGCTGTACACAGCCTAACAAGAATAGGTTACATCACAAATAAAATAAGTATCAGTTTAATAAAAACACAGGAATATCAGTCAATAAATCAAGCTGAGTTAAAAGCAAGACTAAAAAGATGTGTTTTAAGTGATGACTTAAAAACCATAAAAGATTTAATCTGTCTAAGATGCAACCAACTGAGTTTTCTCAGTGTTTTGGGGACAACCAAACGAGACTGAGCAGCTGACCTAAGAGAGCGAGCAGGGCAGTAGGGCTGGAGCATGTCTGACACATACTGAGGATTTAAAAACTAATAAGAGAATTTTAAAATCAATATGAAAGTGAATCGGGAGCCAGTGCAATGACTTTAAAATCTGAGAAATGTGCTCTCGTTTTTTAGTACCAGTTAAAGGCCGTGCAGCAGCATTCTGTACAAGCTGCAATCGTGTAAGCGACGCCTGGCTGAGCCCAGTGTAAAGTGCATTGCAATAATCTAAACGATTAGTAATAAAAAGCATGAATTAAAATCTCAAAATGATGCAGAGAAAGGAATGGTTTGGCTTTGGCCAGTTGTCACAGTTGAAAAAAACTTGTTTTAACAATTGCACTGATCTGAGCATCAAGTTTCAAGTTTGAGTCCAATTTTACACCGAGATTTGTTACAATGGACTTTTGATATTGTGTCAAAACGCCCAAATCTACATCAGCAACAGAGGCATCACTAGGCACAAACAGTATGACCTCTGTCTTTGTATCATTAAAATGTAACAAATTTGCTGACAGCCAGTATTTAATTTCCTTAACACAGTCTTAAAGTTGTTCAACAGAATCAGTTTGTTTTTGTTTTAAGGGCATGTAAATTTGTGAATCATCCGCATAAAAAATGGAAAGAGACACCGTATTTGGGAAGAATGGCCCCGAGAGGAAGGAGGTATAGGGAGAAGAGGAGTGGGGCCAAAGTAGAGCCTTGGGTCACTCCACAAGTGAGAGGAGCAGCGGAGGACTCAGCAGACCCCACACGGACACTAAAACTTCTCCCTGTCAGATATGATCTAAACCACTCTAACGCACTGCCCTGGATACCCACACAATCTTTTAGTCGAGACAGAAGAATATCGTGGTCTACTGTGTCAAAGGCCGCAGTTAGGTCGGGCAGAACCAAGATGACACATTGGCCAGAGTCTGTGGCTAAAAGAATATCGTTAAAAACTTTTAATAGTGCATTTTCCGGATTATGTTGGGTTTTAAAACCTGACTGGAACACCTCAAAAATTTTATGTTAATTTAAAAACACATTCAACTGAGTAAAAACAACTTTTTCTAAAATCTTTCAAATAAAAGGAAGTTTTGAGATTGGCCTAAAATTTGAGAGGACAAAAAAGTCAAGACCAGGCTTCTTAATCAATGGCTGTACCACGGCATGCTTAAAACCATCTGGGACAGTACCATTTATCAAACTGCTGTTAATAATATTAAGTACATTTGGAGCTACGGTTGGAAAGACCTCTTTAAAGAGACAGGGTGGAAGAAGATCGTTAGAAGAACCAGAGGGCTTCATATGACCAACCATTTTTTTTAACAGAGGCAGATCAACAGGCTTAAATTGGTCTAATACAGCAGGGGAGAAAGTTGGGATTAATGGCTTAGACAAAGTAAGGTGTATGAGGGCTCTAGTGCTCGCAACCTTATTTATAAAAAAGTGCAAAAAATTTTTACATAATTCATCTGAAGCGTCCAAACAGGCTGTTTGTGGAGCATTAATTACAGTGTTAATGGTTGTAAACAAAACACGGGGATTGTTACAATTGGAAACAATAATATCAGAGAAATATTTAGTTCTTTCAATTTTTATAGTTTTTTTCATAGGTTTGCCAACTGTCTTTTAAAATTTGAAAGGATACCTGCAACATGTCCTTTTTCCACTATTTTCTGCTTTTCTACATTCACGCCTGGCTGCGCGTGTAACATCGTTTAGCCAAGGCTCAGGACTAGGTTTTTAATGCCTAGTTTAAATCAAGGATATAGAGGCATTTTGAATTAAAACAAGAAAAAAGTGCCTCTACAGCAGCAGTACAAGAATCAACAACGCAGATTTGGCTAAATTAAACGGAGAACTTGTCCTGGTGCATAAAAACCAGATCGTTCAAACACTTCTGTCCTGTAGATTTAAGTATCATAAATATTTCACAAATGTAATAAGTTATATGTGACTATAAACTGTTACAATTTATGATTTGTAATTCACTAAGCAGTTAATAAATGTAAACATTGTCAAACTATGTGGGTTATTATTATTATTATTATTATTATTAACAATAACAATAATAATAAAGTTGCTAGCAGGCCCAAGCACCCTATGCTATCGCCTCCCGGGTGCACCACACAACCGGTGCGTTATTTGAGTGTGTTAAGACCTACAAAAGGCCATAGTGGCCGTGTGCACCGCACAACTTGCACACGTCACACACTATACAGGGCTAATGTCAGTTTGGCCTCTACATATGTGCGTTTGTGTGTGTGTGTGTGTGTGTGTGTGTGTGTATGCGTGTGCATGTATGCATGTGTGTGTGTGAGAGATTGGTGCGTGTGAGTATTACCATTTGTGATGTGTATGTGTGTGCAATAGACCACAGATGCTGAAAAAAAGCATCACACTATGATGTTACTCAATGTGATGTCACTGAACATGATGTAACTGAAGGTGTCGCTGAGTATAATGTCACTAAATATAAGGCAACACAGAAAATTATTAACCACTTTTAAGCATAAGTTTAAGGCATCGTAACAGCTGTTCGAGATATCAAAAATCTTTCTACAATTTTGCATCCTCAATGTCTTTAGATCAAATCGGCCCAGTTTGGTGGCAATTGTCCATTAAAATCCATTGGGTACATTTGGCAAACGACACAAAATAACTGACTTCCTTTTGAGTTGTGCCCAGGAGGTACAGTACAGTGCGAAAGTTGTTTAGCTCAATGAGCTCTAAATGTGTACCGAGGTTTGTGTGGATACATGCAGGTGCGTATAAGCCATCCAGCTAAATCTCTTGTGAGGGCCCCGTGCTATGCCCGTGGCCCAGACTCTCAGGCATAATATGCAGCAGATTCCAACTTGTCTGCCAATTTCCATGAGTTTTTGAGCATGTTAAGACCCCCAAAACAGCCAAAAAGTGTGGGGAAAAAATAATCCTTAGGAAACCAATATGGTCCTATGCACCCTATAGTGCTTGGGCCCTAAATAATAATAATAATATTAATACCCAACGCTCTCTACAGGGAGAATTAGCACCTGTTCACTGTGTCTAAACTACCACTAACTAGTTTGCTGACCATGATTTTACTGTGTTTGACTGGCCAGCCAACTCACCAGACCAGAATCCCATAGAGAAGCTTAGGCATGTTGTGAAGAGGAAGATGAGACACACCCAACCCAACAATACAGATGAGCTGAAGGTCGTTATCAAGGCAACCTAGTCTTCAATAACGATTAAACAGTGCCATAGACCAATTGTCTCCATGCTGTGCCACATTTATGCACATATTTGCTGCATAACCAAGTGCTGTGTGCATGAATAATGATAATTTTTCAGATTCATGTATTGTAAATCTTTTTTTCTTCTAACTGAGCTTAGGAAATGTTCTAGTATTTTTAAATACTTTACTTATTCACTTGTTGTCTATACCGCTTTATTTGGTAAACAGAGTCAGGGGGTCTGGAGCCTATCCCAGGAGACTTAGGGCATGAGGCAGGGTACACACTGGATGGGGTGCCAATCTATTTCAGCACACACTCAGTGTGTGCCAGTGGTGATTAGCATTGTGTTTATTCCCATTTTACAATCATGGTAGGATATCTGGTCAACATTCACACACTATGAGCAATTTTGGAACACCAGTTAGCCTATCCTACATGCATTTGGACTGTGGGAGGAAACCGGAATACCCAGAGGAAACCCACCAAGCACGGGGAGAACATGTAAACTCCGTGCACACAGACCCACGAAAGGAAACACGCCCTCTGGATGTGTAAGGCCAGTGCTGCCTGAAATATTTCACTTTATGTGTGCCTGGATTAATCTAGATATAGATACCAAGAGAAAATCCAGAGATGTGCAAAGTCACTTGGCGATAAACCCGAAGAGTGCATAGGGTGTGCAATTGCAAAGACAATGACAATGTTCTTTCTCATGGAACAAGTTGTGATCTGTAGCTTGCTATATGACGTCATCTGGTGACCTCTAGGGCATTTTGGAGCATGTCTTAGCTACCTTTCCCAGAAAAGAGGTGGCAAAACCTGTTCGCAAACCACATGTTTGCTTGTTACATTTAAAAATACACACTGAGAAAAAAACACAACCTCATAAGGGAGACTTTTGACACAGAAGTTAAAACTATGTCGAGCCTATCCTATGTCAGTGATGCCTTGTAAAGTTGTAGTTTTAAGAAATAGGTCACACCTCTGCCATGCTCTACCCATCTGGTCGGTTTTTTTGGTTCACAGTTTTCACTCTTTCTCTAACATGGTATTTCTAATTTTGTGGTTGTGGGTTAAAGTGCGTCAAGGGCTCGACGCCTGACAGGCATCCGTGCATTCACATTCAACACGCCCTCTATGCACGCGCGCGCACGCGCGCACGCACGCACTTACTCACTCACATAGGCGCAAAGACGCACCCGGGTTGCATACAGTGCGCGCGCGCGCGTCCTGCTGCACTCAGCTGTTTCATTCTGTCTTTTTATTCAAATGTAAACTTTCAGAGATGTAAAGAAAGACATGCCACGTGCCAGTGTGTCTTGTTTGCATAAAGAAACTTGCAGTCTGCTCTCCATTGGTAAGTCTTTATCATCTAACACAATCTCAATGTATCCAACCCCTTTATGTAGTGTGCTCTGTGTGTGGTCTGTGCTCAGTGTGTGTGTGTGTGTGTGAGTGTGGGTGTGCATGCAATGGAAGTGCAATGAATAATAGAGCTGGTTGCTTTAAAAGGTGTTATTGTCTAACTTATCATAAAGCGACATCAAGTTGTAAAAATGCTTGTCACATCAGTTAATAATGCAGGGATCATAAATGTTAGTGTTCACATTAATACAACAATATTTAATGCTTCAAAAATTATAAAAAAGAAAATCATCATAAAAAGCAATTCAATTTTATAAGTGTCTTAAATATCTTATTATATAATGGGTTTATTTTGTTCTCACATTTTTGTCATATCTGACTTACCACATATGGAACCACCGTCTTGTGACGTCATCATGCAGACGGACAATGTTTAGTAAGTGTAAAGAAGAACAGATTACATGTCTGAGGACAATTTAATACACTGGGTTGCTTTATTTGTTTTTTTTCTGCTTCTGTGCAGCATATTACTGAACTGGGTTCTTAATTTTTTTTTTTTTAAAAGCACACCTTTTATCAACTATTTGTTTTATTAAGATAAAAAAAACATTATTTCACCATAATTTTTTTTTAATAAATTCACGATTTAGCTTCTAAAGAAATGCTAATATTCTTATATAAGTATTTTAAGACACCCATACTACCACATTTAGGTGTTATGTTTTTATATGGAAATGAAATTCATTCTGGTTTTGCAGGCCAACAATTAGTATCAGAGTACAATAATGTAGGCGCTTGTTACAGTCCTTATACAGGAACCTGAGGTTGCCGAACATCATGCAGACTGTTGTTACATGCAGACAGCTGAATGCTTTCCGGTTTTGTGGGTTGTGACTTCATTTCCCCTCTATCAAGTATTTCTGTATGCCTCTTGCAGTCACTACTGTGTCTCACACACCTGAATAGTTCCCATAGTAGTTTGGACCTATATATATATTATATTATATATAAAGTCTAAATAACAAAACATGTTATTCCAACTACAGTAACTGTAAAATTAGCCATATAGGACGAGTTTATACTAGAATTAGAAAATGCATCTAATATGCAATAATATGAACATATATGGCGGTATGTGTGTCCAGTAGATACATGAGTCATAAGGATGCAGTTCCTCAATTCTAAAAAACAAAAACAATATCTATCCTGATTCTTAAACTTTAGCAGCTGTTTTTTTTTCCCCAGATATCAATTAAGCCTTGTCCAAGGGCTCAAAGGATGGCTTAATAAAAATATATATTTCCTGATTAGACTCAGTTTGTGTCAGGAAACCAGCTATTCGTGTTTGCATATGTGTCTGTTCTATTGTTAAAGCTTGTGTATCACATAGCTGGCCTCACCCTTTGCTCACTGCCCTTGAAATAGAACCAGCAGAAGTAGGGTTTTTGTTCCTCTTGTCTTTCCACATTCCTCTTTTTTTTAAAAAAAAACAAAAAACATGTGGTTCTGGAAAGGTTGACTAAAACTATAAAGAATTTACACAAGGTCCAAAACATTTGGTAAGTAATGCTAAACAAAGTCAGATCGCTAGCATGTGATCGTATGACTACTGTATATGGTTCATGTCAATAATTAGAATATTGTGTGTGTATGTGTGTGTTTTTCACACTATCATTTCTCCTTCTGACTTTCAGCTCCAATGATCATCTACTGTGAACCCTGATCGTGTGAACACTGCAGGCTGGGAAACGATGTCACTCCCACAGGAGGTACTGGTGAACTTTCAATACGAATACACAACGCGGGACGGCAGGAATGTGTCCATCAAGCCCAACGAACGCTATGTACTGGTGGCGAGAACCAATGACCACTGGTGGCATGTGCGCAAAGATGAAGCAACCAAGCCTTTCTTTATTCCAGCCCAATACGTCACAGTGTTGCCCTCTGAAAATAAAACTTCACAATGTTCAAGTGAGCAAGAAGGGCAGGACACTCCTGAGCCATATTCTGACATACTGCCCCCTGTCTATTTGGACACAAGCATTGAAGACGAAAAATCCATCGACACAGCTAATGAAAAGGATGAACAGTTTGTCTTTGAGCTTGATATTAGTCAAGATGTTTTAACCAACACTTTTCCTCTAGTTGAAGGGGAAAGTTCATACGCCGTCTCCCAATCCCATATCCCCACTACTGACTTGCAAAGTACAGTAACAGAGCCCAGTGAAAATCCTTATAACGACCTCAACGATGATATTAAAATGCTCATACGGGCAGGCTGGGACCCGAAAATTTGGGATTTCAAGGAGCAGAATATGTATACGTCTGTAGATCCAGTAAAGGATTTGACGCCTCAGGGTTCTAAAGACAATAAAGAGGACATAGAAATGCCAACGGTCTCTCCAGTTACTCCTTCATCTACGTCCGCTTCATTTTCTTCACAGCAAAGTCCTGTTTCTCCCACCAACATGCCATGTGTATTCACAGACAAGGTACAGTCCATCTTTATTTAATCATGCCTATGAGTGTTAAATAAAAACGGACAGTACAGTATTGTATATACATCCATTTAGGTCAGTTCGGTCTTCATAAAAATTTAATTGCAATGCTAAAATAATTCGTGCAAGCATTTGTCCATAAGTGGCTCGGTGGCATATTGATTAGTACTGTGGCCTCTCACACCTGTCGGTCTAAGGATTTGAATTTGGGTCTGTGTGCATGTTCTCTCCATGCTTGGTGTGTTTCCCTTGGGTATTTCGGATTTCTTCGACAGCCCAAAGACTCGCTGAGTAGGCTGGTTGGGGATGTTTTTCCAAATTTCCCACAGTGTGTGTGTGTGTGTGTATTTGCTTGTGTGCCCTGTGATGGATTGTCACCCTGTCCATTGTGTGCCTTGCTTCCCATGTGTCTGTTCAGGATAAGCTTGACTTCCAAGTTTTTTGTTAATGCAGTTTTTTTTATACAAAGTTCTTATGCATCAGACATTTTTAATAGTTTTTTTTCTAATTTGATTTGTCAAATAAATTGTAATGCTAATACATTTCATTTTTTGTTTTGGATCTTTACAAAATGACAATTGCTTCATAATAGATTTATAAGGGATGGCATGGGTGAGTGGAAAACAATTAGTGCATTTGATTCTCAGTAGTGAAAAAAAGCTGAGTGTTAGTTATATGCACGGCCACTGTGAGGTACTGAGTGCAGGGATATGGTCTCAAAGTATTAAGTAACGTCATATCATTAGGTAATTTAAGATTACATTAGATTCAGTTATTTGTCACACGTACCTTACAGCACAGTGAAATGATTTTATCACATATCCCATAAAACAATTTTTTCCACATATATAGAAAGCTGAGGTCAGAGTCAGCTAGGATAAAGCGCCTTTGGAACAGATAGAGTTGCTCACGGGCTCAACAGTGGCAATTTGGCAGTGCCAGGCCTCGAACCCCGAACCTGCCACCCTGTTGTGACCTGATTGTGACAATTATATGTCAAAGTGTTGTATGTTCCTACAGTAGGAGCAAAATACCCATAGCAGTTAACTTACTGTAAGGTTACCTTGATTTGTCATATTAGACTTCACAAGATTATGAGGTGGGGCTTGTTGTTAGTCTTACGCTTGCTCCCACTAAGGGGTCGCCACAGCGAAACAACAATTTGCCACAGGTTTTTTACGCCAGATGCCCTTCCTGACGCAACCCTCCCATTTAATGCGAGCTTGGGACCGGCACTGCACCAGTGACTGGGGTTTGGACATGGCTGGGAATCGACCCGGGCCTTCCGCATGGGCATAAAGCTGAATAATACAATAATTTGATATTTATTAACGTTTTTGATAAGAATGCGTATATTAATCAGTTCATTTTTTTCCTACAAAAAGAATTTTAACAGTTCCAAATTTTTACAAATTTATAGAAAATGTTTATTTATCTTTAGTGTTATTTTTTTTATTATTGTTTTTCGACATTACTGTTGCTGTGATTTATGCATTCTTACCATCAATACATTCCTGCATTTCTTTCTAACATTCAGTAGCTGGCAAAGTCTCCTTTGGGAAAAAACATTATAGTTCACTCATTTACTACCAATGATCCAATGCCCATGTCGACAAACCTTAACGGGTGTGCCAAGTAATCTGCATGTGAATAAGATGCATGTCTCTTGCGCTGGCTTGGTCGATCTCCTGCAATGCAGCTCCCACAAAACAGGCTATGAAACAGACTCCGTGCTTCTTATATATATATATATATATATATATATATATATATATATATATATATGTAATTATGTTTACAGATGTTAACATGTTAACATGTGTTGCTTTTACAGTATATGTTACTTTAAAACCATAGTGCTGCTTTTTCCTTCAACTGCAAAAAAAATATTCAGTGCAAATAAATTATTAATTTAATATATATTATGGCTTTTTAAAAAATGAAAAGGAGTCATCTTAGACGTTTTTAATAAATCACAATATTTACATAATGTTTTAAACATATACTCCTGGGTTGAGTCTTCTCACTTATTCCACTAGGGGGCGAACTAGGACAATAAACCCAGAATTACACATAAAATCAATTATTGAAAAACAATGCTGTTTTTTTTTTCTTCAATATCTAGCCGGAAAAAAAATTATATTCTCCAAATTTATTTTTATTTTTTTATTAAGTTCAGGGGTAAATATCTAGGCATGGCAATGTTAATCAGTTTTGTAGGTTACATACAGAGTGAGCATTAAGTCTTTCTCTGATTTCCAAAATATATTACAAAACTTTATGCCAGATACAAAGCTTACTGTAAATTATATTTAGATAGCTGCAATGGATTGGCACCCCATCCAGGGTGTACCCCGTCTTGTGCCCTAAGTCTCCTGGGATAGGCCCTAGGTCCCCCTGTATATAAGATAAAAAGGTATAGACGATGAGTGAGTGAGTATAATAGTTAAATATTATATAATATATGGGTGAGTGAGTATAATAGATAATAGAATAGAGAAAACATTAACTGTAAAGCTGTAACATTCATGTTTCTTTCTAGAATAGTTTTAACAGTAATATGGGATTGTCCATAAACAGGAAAGGACTTCATTCTCATCTAGTATGTTCGGTTTGTTGAAGCATGAAAATGTAGTTGCACTTTTCCAATAAATGAACAAAGCCTATTTAAGAGGAGATGATGGTCTTTAAAACTGATTTTTTTCTTTCTTTTTTTTTTCCGGTTTAGCTTAGTGGTTAAAGTGTTGGCCTAGATCCTAGATCAAACCCCAACACCACCAAGTTGCCAATGTTGGGCCCTTGAGCAAGGCCCTTCACCTGCTCAGATGTGTATATGATATACAGTATAATTTGTTCTGCCCAATGCTGTAATCGTTTTACTTTTATTTAAAAATGTTATGAATCAGTCTTTAATCAATTTTTATAAAAGATTCCTTTGTGCAGAAGAGCATACTGTTGTTATCCAGGCATTTTCCTATCGTAAATAGCTGTTCGATCAATTCTGATAAATCTAAGAGACTAGAGTGATTTTTTTATCCAGTTCATGCAACATTAGTCTAAGGGGGAAGCTCAGTGGTTAAGGTGATGACCTACTGATCGGAAGGTGCAGGTTTAAACCCCACCAGCGCCAAATTACCAACGTTGGGGCCTTGAGCAAGGCTTTTAACGCTCAACTGCTCAGATGTACAGTATAATGAGAATTAAAAAGATATATGTACTGTACAGTAAGTTGCTCTGGATAAGGGCATCTACGCAATGCTGTAAGAGAAATGTGTGAGCTTAATGACGATTTCTTCACTCGAAATCTCTCATTTTTTTAATAAAATCATTTTATGATTTAAATGTTCTGCAGTGCAAAGGAGCAGATATGTTTTTATTTACTTTTCCTATTCTTTCCTAATAGTTTTTAAAATGACCACATCATATTTATTCCTTTGATTGCTTAAAAAAAAATAATTTTGCATGCTTTATGATGAAAAGAAAGTTATGAGCTGAGGGAAGGGTGCATGCTTTTTGTTCCTACTTCCTGGATGGAATTGAACAGGAGCTGCCTTTGTGCCGAGGCGCTGAAAGAGTTAAAGTGCCTGCGATCCTAGTAGGCAAACACTCCCTGCGGACCAGCTTCCCAAAGCGACTACCTGTTTTGCACACACACACACTCACACGCGCGCGCAGCATCAGCTCGCCCTTGGCTCGAGGATTAAATAAACGGAAAGTCTTTCTTTGGTGGAGAACAAGAAGGAGAAGGAGAAGGAGAGCGACACTGGAGACCTGTTGGACGGCCGCACGGTAGGCTTGGGCACTTTCTCTGCGCTCACTCGCACTTCTGTAGAGGATGTAGCAAATCCAGGTGAATCAGGAAACACATTTCGTTTTTATAAAATGTGCTTCCCTTTTCCCCTCGAACCACTAGAGGTTTCATATCAGCAAACGAAGTTCTCCTTTGATGTTTGAATTGAAAACCGCTCAGTGCGCGAAAAACCCAATGCGGAGAATAAACGTCGTTTCGTGTTGGTGAAGGTTAACATAGTTTAATGACACAAAACATTCATGTTTCTATTCAACATGATTACACATCATCAGGGAGAAACACTGTATGCTCTGTGCTCATCCATCCATCAGTATCCACTCTCCCATTGACTTCCTGATGAACAGAAACTTATTTCATTTCATTTTTAAATTTTATTTTTTAGCTTTGAAAGCAAGTATATGAATAAAGAGAAGTGAAAAAGTGGCTGAGTGAAATCTCACCCCACCCTGAACTGGAGCTCTTTGGGAAGGAGAAAAAAAGAAAGGAAAAAAAAAAAAACCCTAAAGGCCCCTCTGGAAGTCCGCCACTGAAGTTCTGATCTCCACGGTAACCAGAGCTCCAAGTATGGCACTATGGCACTGCTGAGGTGCCACTGACTCCGGTGGGCAAAAGCAGGCAGCTCTTGTTTAGTGCGTTGCCGGAACTGTACTCGAATTATACTTGTGGTTGTTTTGTGTGTGTTTGTGTGTGTGGTGTGTGTGTGTCAGAGGGAATCAGTTGCATCTCATCTGTATACTGCTGACATTTCTGCATGATATAATGTACACAAAACATCTGTGACTTCTTCGTGTGTGACTCTCTGAGTCACTGGGTTTCCCTTAAGCATGTGATATGAATGAAAGGCCAGAAGCAAAACTTCATAGGAATATATCTATATGGCTTTATTAACATATATCTATTTATCTGCCTATATCTCTCTATAAATACACACACACATATATATATATATATATATATATATATATATATATATATATATATATATATAAAATCATAAAGTGTGGTTTCATTCATAACGAGTATATGTACACAAATGTAGGTGTGTGCGTGTATATACATACCTATATATATATATATATATATATATATAGGTATGTATATACACGCACACACCCACATTTGTGTATATATACGTTATGTCATAAAGTCATATCACCACACTTTATTATATTTATAAATAGTATGTATATGAATGCTGTTGACATGGAAATGTGTATATATATATATATATAATATATATACACAAATGTGTGTGTATGTGTGTGTGTGTGTATATATATATATATATATATATATATATATATATATATATACACACATTTGTGTGTATATATATATACACACACATTTGTGTATATGTGTATCCACACATTTCCATGTCAACAGCATTCATATACATACTATTTATAAATATTTTATATAATAGTATAAAAATAATAATATTAACATTATTTATACTTATAATATATATATTTTTTGTTGCTTAGTACATTTATTATTTACTTTAATGTGTGTCTCAACCAGGTTAAAGAAGTTGACACTCTGGGATTGACCTTTCTATGTACTTGTGTAACAATGCAGCTTATTTATATCCTATGTGAGGACGTTATGGATATAGTTTATTGCTGATTCATTTTAAATTACATCACTAGGTCTTTTACAATTTCCATGATAAATTAAGGTGTGATTGGCTGTGTGTGCGTGTGTGTGTGTTTATGTGCTTGTGTCTTGTGATGATGGGTTGACACCCCATCAAGGGTGTACCCTGATATGTGCTCCTAAGTTCCCTAGGATAGTAGGAAAAAGTTCGGGTTCTCCGCCCACAACCCTACACAGGATCAGTTAGAATGCATTGAATTTATAAATTTTTCTGATTTCATGAATAGTAATGTGTTTATCTGACATCAGGAGTCATTTAAATTAGGACTCAGGATTGACAATGACGCTCAATTGTGCAATGAAACACATTTGACCCTTAAGTTCCTTTTTAATAATTGGGGAAACATCATGTCCTACTTAAATTCTATTTAGAAATTACACACACCCACGTTTGACCCTTACACACTGAGTGACTAGAGTAAGTCTGATGGTATGTTTTATAAGACTGTTGGCATGATTACAACGCAGTCAGGAAGGTGCTTCAGCACTTCAGTTTTTCTGCCAGTCAAGTTTATTTTGAAACATGAATGCATTAGTAACATAAGGGAACATGGTTTGGCCTGCGTGATCATTTGCAGACGTCGATCTCTAAATCTAAAGTGTTTAAAAAATTTTTTTTTTTTATTAGAGACATGCTACTTAGTGGCCTGTTGTTTTTTTTTTATTATTATTATGAAAATATTTATCAGCATTCGATGTAATGAAAGAGGTTTAAGGAAAGCTAGACCTCCAAACCTGGGTCTGACCCATATATAACATTCCCTATAAGAAAATATGACTACAGATTCTTGTGCATTCCCACAAATGTGTCCAAAATAAGTGCTTTAAGGCAATGCATGAGTTACTTAAACTCAAGTAATTAATGTTGAGGTGTTCTGGTATCTTAAACATCTCATGACGCATGATGTACCAGAGTATCAAAAGCTGAATATGCTGCGCAGAGCTGTCTAGGTAAAAGCATCTGTATCTTCTGCACTATGGAGCGTTGGAAATGCAGCAAAACTGCTCCTACCGGTTGTCTATGATATGTGTGTGTGTGTGTGTGTGTGTGTTTGATAGAGAGAGTGTGAGTGAGAGAGTCAGTCCGGATAAACCATATTTTTATACCGAGCAGGATTACGCTCTCCTTCCACATTAGTTAATTTATGTAAGTAATAAGATCTTAAGATTCTTTCAGTGTCGATTCTGTGTTTAATCGTTAGCCACAAAGTCATTAAGCTACAATGCTACTGTAACTGGTCTAAGTGCAGGTTGTAGTTTTGTACAGTGATTTAAAATCCTAAATGGATATCATATAACAAATGTTTCCTGGAAAGTCTTTATTGTGAATCTATCTGTTTTTTGTGGCTTGCACCATTGCTCCATCTTGCAGTTGAGTTTCTCAGCCGTCTGCTTCGAACAAACATCAAAGCAAAAACCAGTCATTTGTTTTGTATGTAAATGTCACACGGAGCCTTGAAAACGGAGCGTGTGACTACGACAGAGCAGCAGGAACAGAATAACTTATCCAAAGGTTTGAATTGTTTTTTTTTGTTGTTGTTTACGTCCAATACAAAAGAGTGCAATGTTTTAAAAAAATGCTGGTTTCATTTTATCGGTGTCTCGTTTATATCCAAAAGAATCAAATTTATAGATACATTCACATTAATTCCATTTTTTTTTTACACTCTAATGTAATAGATTTTTTTTTTTTTATGACTGTGTGAACGCACGAATCTGATGTTTTACAGACCGGATCTGAGTCACTTTTTAATGTCGTCCTAGATCAGATATACATCTTGCATGAGAACGGCCAGATCGGAATTCATGCGACTTTTTGCATCTGCACATACCTAGGGCGCTGATGTCATTGTCATCATCATCATCATTATCATGATCATCATCATCATCATATATAGCAGTGCCTGCGCATACTTTATGTAACCACAGGCATCGTCATACTTTGATCGTGTCACAGGCGTTTCTCGCCTAATGTACCACTAGGTGGCGAAGTCTACAGAAAAAATGGGTATGTCAGGCCGAGCTCATAGCTACTGAAAAACCTGGATCAAACTGCGACGCATGCACAGCAACAATACATACGCCAGGCACAAGTAGCGGCTTCTGAAACATTGGAACAGCGTGAGGATCAGCAACTTGAGTGCACACTCCTTTCACAGGTACTGGTAACATGCGGGCGTCACGATCTGCAGGGTAACCATGCGTAGACATCCAGTAGCTTATAAAACAGCTAAATTGAGGCGTCCTTCTTCTGGATGTCAATGATTATAGCCGACTACCTGCTTGTCATCCTCCAGAGAAAAATCCAAATCATATTTTTTGCTAAAATCTTATCCATTGTTTGAAACGAATTAGACGTCTTTTAACCGAGCAAAAACCTTTTGATATGCGCTTGCATGCCTTTTTTGTCGACAGATCCGTTCAAGTTACAGTCAGATAAAAGTCACTTGTGATTAGGAATGTGAACTGTTATGACGTACAAATCTAATCTGACCCCGCCCCCCTAAAAAAAAACTGAATTGAACGATGTGGCTCGTAATGTGCACGTGAATTGTGTGAATGTTCCCTGGTGATATTATTGTAGATACATTAGTGGTAGTAAATCGAGTTTAAGCGTTTCGTGGTCGTCCTTATCAAAACGAGCCTTTGCTGTTTGCTTCCTGCCTGACTTGTGTTTAGATTGGCTGGATTTATTCCACTAAAGGTCAAGTGTTTATAATTCAAATACAAGTCGCTTCTGACCTTTTAAATGACTTTATTTGATTAGCTGTGCAAACATCACTCTCTCCCACATACTGTATATTAATACAAATGGACTCTCCTCGCTTCATCACCCAGACCAAACCTGAGACACTGCCGAGGTGTGGGTTGTAATAACAGTCACATTAAATGAGATGTACATAACCAACGTGTTCATCAAGCCGTAAGCAGCACTTCGTATGTTAATAATGTAATAACCTCTTACAATGTCCTCACAATGAGCACCGATCATGTAAACACATGTTTACCTTGGCTCATCTGCGTTGTTGTTTTTTTTTTTTTTTTTTTTTTTAAACCTGACAAAGAAAACAAAATCGCAGACGAGCTTTATTTCGGTGCATTGTCTCAGTTGACGGATTGCATCACCTGGGTGGATTGTCAGCATTTTTTGGGTGACTCCTCGTTCCTGTTTGAGGGGATTTCAACAGCAGTCTGTAGCAGTGGTTAGTTAAAAAGTGTGTTTTGGTATCTGGTTTACTGTTTAATCATATTGTCTTGTCTTTTAACGTGCAGATTCTAGGTTTCGAACGTGGTGATGGAAAACATATTTAGTCGCATATAGTTTCAGAATAAGGCCAAAACTGGGTTGTGTAGCCCAGTATGTCGAATGTGTTTCATGTAACATCCGTTTTTGGTTCCTGTGTGCTCGCTTCCTTGTTTCAGATGGTATTCGATGGGTTTGTTTTGAACCACCATGCCTCTGCTGCTGCATTCGAAACGGGTTTTCGATGTCAGAGTACAAATGTTTTGCATACTTTTTTTGTTCTTTTTTTTTTTTTTCACGTGGCTTCCATTGCACATTATTGTAATTTGTACTTTGGTTAATATTTCATTGGGATGGATAGAAATCTGAAAGACACAGGTTTCTGTTTTCATTTCAGATTTCAGATCATTGCCAGATACAATCTTATATCTTGGGTGGGGCATGTTTCCATGTCCTGTCTGGGTGATAATCACACTTTCTTTAACCACCAGGCTTCAGTGTGTAACTGGTGCTGTAATGGGGCATGTTGCACTTGATCAGACCTTCAGCATTCTGCGAGTTAATCCAGATTCCAGGCCATGCTTGATGATATAACTTTAGGGGGAGAGGGAGGTCTGGCCTCAATAGTGCTTCTGTGCAATGAAGAGAGACTGTGTTGCGTGTGTGCGTGTGTGTGTGTGTGTGTGATTGGATCCTTGTCTGCCTTGTCTGGCAATGTTCCATTGAAACAAGTAATTTGATCAAGTAAGCAGTTGTATGCTTTCCCAGTCTGTGCTCCACAGTCCGTCTCTTCTGCTTTTCTACCAACTATAAACTCTTTGTCGTTAATCATCTTTCAGAAAACTCTATATTCCCATAATCTGTTTCCCAAGAGTTATTATTTTATTTCTATGTTCTGTTATAGTTAAAGAAAATAAGTCAAATAACTACTAAGTTCCTTATTAAACAGTATGTCCACCTGTATATACATTACCTGGTCACTTTATTAAGTACGCCTGCTTGTTCCATCTGCTCATGCGATACAAATGTGTTTGCATTTAAGGTGGTAAAATGTTGCCGTTACTTTACAACCCTACAGGTGGTGCACTCTAAACTATTCACACATTTAACAGGCATCACGTCATCCTGTGCGGAAGGAGTGAATTATGTGTTAAGATTGTTAGTTTACTTATTAAGTTGAGATATTTATAAAAATTGTGATATTTAGCGTTTCGTGATACAGCAGAATATCTGCGTACAAATTTAATTCGCTCCGGAGGCGAGTGCTTAAGGCAAAAATTCATATTGCGATACGAATTGTAATGTAAATGCAGATAATGCATTCCAGCCATCCAAAATATTATGAATATTACAAAAACCGCGTGGAAAATCGCATAGCTTTTAAGCGCAGGCCGATGGCAACGTTGGTATCGTGGGTTAACTATTTTAAAAATATTTTCTCTAAAAGTTGCTTTGCTTCCCACTGACGCAAACAAGTTTTGAGTGGCTCCCGGATGTACAGACAACTTCGGTTCGGTTTTGTTTGTTCGTATGCCGAAAATGCTTCGTATGCGGACGCAAATTTCAGGTCTCCAGACGACATTTGTAAGGGAGGACATTACAATGCCAAGAGACCGCTGTATATTGTATCAGGACGTCCCTGGTGATTTCCATCCCATTAGTGACACGGCATGATGGTTGTCGGGTATAGACAGACTGGATTGAGTATTTTTTAAACTTTAGATTCCCTGGAATTGTCAGGCACAATTGTCTTTGTATTGAATGGTCTGGAAAAAAGTAAAACATCCAGCAAGCACCAGTTCTGTAATTGGAAACATGAGAAGATGAGAAAAAAAGTTAGTTTGTGATAATGTAGCCTCAGATTGTGTATGTCGATGTAATGTATAATGTTCATGTTCTCTAGATGTATGGAGATTTACTCAGATAGTACTACTTGTGCCGCTGCCATTTTAAGACGAGATGCCTCCTGAGGGCTCTGACTTCATTAAGCAGATCTCCAGAGGTTGGACTGACTGTTTTAAAGAATGTACTCGTTACATATATCCGCATCTGGTTGAAAAAATATAACCTGCCTATGCAAACTAAATAACCACTGATTAATCATCAGTAAGCTACATACTGATCATTGAATAAAAAAAAAAACTAAATGGAAAAGCCAAATCTTTGTGCTGCCAAAGGAAGCACATTTGTTTAAATGAATATGCAAGGGAGAGAGTTCAGTTGTCTGGTATCAGGGGCGATGGTGTCTATGGAAGTGAGGTCATTCTGTCAAGCTAAAGATTTGAATAACAAACTACACATCCATAAGGAAGCCTGATTTTTTTTTTTTTTTTTTTCCCTCATCCGCACCTGGCTAGAGCAGTGCAGTCTGCCTAGGGCACAATGTCCAAATGGTAATGCATGATTTCAAAGCAAAGAATAGGTCAGAAGCATCAGAAGAAATAACAATACACAACGCGACACCAACGTTCACACCTAGCAGGAGGAAAATGTAAAAATAGCAGTATGTACATTGTCTTTCCTGTTCGTGTTAGCAGCGAGAGAGAATGTAATAGCCGCCAAAGAAGCAGGCTAATACAGCTAGCTAAGAATAGGAAGAGGGATCATGATGAGTAGTAAAGTTCGTAACGAGGATTTAACTGCCACGCCGTGACACTTGACTGCGCTTTGGCATCGTCTGGCGGAAACGTACTGCAGTTCAAAAAAGGAAGAGAGGAAGTGTGTTTGTGTATGTGTGATGGGGCTGGTGGTGGGGGGGGCGGGGATTAAGAAGCACACACACACACACACACCCACATGATGACCTTGAAAAAACAAACATGTAGAGCCACACCTACTCAAGCATTTTTAGCCTCGCGGCTAATGGAAGGAGGATGTTTAGCAACCTTAGCTTAGTCCTGTAATGCATTGTTTCTTCTTTGTCCACAGAATCATACACAAACTGGCATTTACTTATTCTATAAGACCTTTAACACAGGAAGTGTTGGCTCTAGTGTGTTATATCTTTCGTTGCCTGGCTAGGTTTTATGTGGCCTGGGTAAACAAGAAGAGTTGTTTAAGTTGTTAACACACAAAGTTCAAACTAGAGTTATTTACTTATTTATACTTATTAGTTCATATATTTATATATAATGATGTATATATGACGGATATTTGTATTTACATGCATTATATACTAATGAAATCAGTGATTTCCAAGTGTGTGTGTGTGTGTGTTTAGTTTTTTTTTTTTTTTTGTTCATTCAGTTCTAAATTTTACATCAACTAAATAAAGGCATGACGCACAACTAAATTTAGAAAGTTACTAAATTAAAGTGTGAGAAAGTTTGACGCTTCGACTTTAAGTCCGTGCGACCGTAACTGTCGCTTCCACCTGCCGCTGTCGCTACTTATACATTCCATCATTACATTACTACACATCTCTACATATTTCTACTTGCACATATTTATTTGGTTGACTTTTTTGGTAATGTTCTTCCTTTTTTTCTTATTTACACCAGCACATTTTGTACTTATTTGAATTTTCCATGCATTCCATTCTTCTTTCTCTGTTTTCAAACTTTAATTTAATTCTAGCATGGATTTCACTGCATTATGTACCGTGCAAGGTTGTGTGATGTGACGAATACAAATAGAATTTGTACCAACGTGGTTGAAGTGAATCTGTAAAATACTGCTTTTTCAGTGGTTCGGTGCGTGTGTGTGTGTGTGTGTGTGAGAGCATGCAACTGAATTTGCATCTCTGTGGGCTAGCTCTGTTGAAGTTCTCTTCTGAAACGAGACACTTACTTTAGCGCAGAGAGGAAGAGAGTGTCTAGTGACATTTGTCGTCCCCAGTTTGTTATTATACTAATAATAGTTTTGTAGATTCGACGTAGTCTGCCACAGTGCACCCACCTCTCTATTACAGTCTCTTCTCACAATCTGCTCTCTCTCTTTCTGTCTCACTGTGTCAGTATCTCCCCCTCCCCCACCGACACAGAGCAAGCACTTCTCTTTTTCCTCCAGTCCACAAAACACTGAACACGCAGCTTTCTGAAGATGCTCCTGTTTTCATTCGGGTATTGATTTTGTGCGCTCGCTCCGGCTCACCTCGTCATAGCGCTAGCTTAACTGCCATCATGAGCCTCGACTCGTGACAGTTTGGAGCTTCCAGAACACAACCATGGTGGATTATTACTCCAAGGTTCGGCTCAACTGCCGTCCCAAAAGTGCTTTGGCCATCTCTCTGCATCCCCAGGTAGGCTTAAACTTCTGCACATCAACCTGTTTGATTGTGAGGCAAATTTAAAAGAGCAGACCATCTGACCAGCGCTGATCAGGAAAACTTTACATCCAGGTTGCGGTAATAAAGGGTGAGCTTGGCGGAGGTGTTCGTTCTGTTTTTGTAGTGGGGTTTGTAAACGCAGGAAGTTTTAAGAAAACTGCCTGCGTATACACACACACACACACACACGCGCGCGCGCACCTCAAGTCGATTTAAGCGTCACATTGTTCACCCCTACCTCTAATTTTGCACTGCTGGGAAGTGTGATGCAGTAATAAAGTCAGTACAGTCCTATACCTTGTTTTCCTATACAGTGTTAAAATCTGGTCTGTACTCTTCCTGTTAGTAACTTACAGGCAGAAAACGCCTTGGTGGAACACGTTAACGTTTGTTTTCACTTTTCACATCCTTTAAACCTCTTTCCAGCCAACAAGTGCGATGAGTGTAGTATTCAAGTGAAGTCACTGCTATTCTCCTGTTTAGTGTAATTCATTCACTTGTATATCAATATGGTTATAATGCGCATATGGTTTTAATAAGTGACTTTAAATATGTAATATCCAAATATCCTCTAGTTGTTCGGCACAAACATGTTCAGTCCTATTCCGTGTCCCTCTTTCCCTCTCTCTCACTATACTCATTCTCTTAGCCTACTTTATAAAGTGACATATGCAGGGTGTATCCGTGTCTCTGTTGGCTCAACACATTCAGCTCATCTAATTTTATCCTCAGAAAAGGTGGCACGCATTCTGGGAATTGCCTAGCCTCCCTTAAGAACTTGTTTTCTCTTGCTCTCTTGCTTCTTTTTTTTCCTTTTCTTCTTTTTAATCCCAACTCAGAAGCACGTCTTGCGTACGAGGGCTGATAAGGAGAGATGGAGCACCATGCGGAACTCCTTAGGTCAAGTTTTGGGGGAAAAATGTTTGTGAGCTGTTAGAGAAGAAACACACTCATTTTGCATTGTTCATTATCACACTTATTTATTATAATTGGACAAATGATTTAAATGATCAAGGTCACTGACGGACATGTATGTGAATCTCTTAGGTAACAGCTGGTAGATAAAGGAGAACTTGGATTTCCTCAATTTCGCTTAATAGAGATTTTTATGGACCTTCGAAATCTTGGTAAAGGGGAAAGGGTAACTAAAGGTTTAGTCCTTAATTAGTCTGTAAATCCTATGCAAAAAGTCTCTGTGAGCTGTCCAATTACTAAACGCCAGCTTCATATCCCATACCAGTAGAGAAATGATGGAGAAAATCGATCAAGTTATGAATCTCGATTCTTTTTTGGCGATTTATGTATCGCCACGTTGACTGATGCATCGGTCGATCATCCAGTGACATCCAGGAATTGCCTGTTTTACAGCTTGATCGGCTGCGACATTATGTGCGTGCACGAGCTTCTGAGAGTTACATTATGTTATACACATTAAATAGTCTTTCTCTCCAAACCCTGTGCACTTATTAGTCTCGAAACATGGCAATAGAAGCTGCGCACGGCTACGTGTTTACAACCTTGGAGGCATTTGAGGCGGTAAAACATCACCGTTTCTTTATAATTCTACAGGTGGTACACTCTGAACTATTCCTAAGTTTGTTTCGAAATAATAATAATAAAGACAAATGACAGGGTTACATGTTGCTTAGTAAAAATGTAGCTTTATAATAAATTTAATTTGAAGTTAAACGTTAAACAAATAAAGCTAACTTTCGAGTAATAAGAACACGATTTTTTAAAAGTTTAAGGTCAAAATAAATTTCTACACAGTCTGTTTGATGAAAACTAACATTTTGATGTCAGTCCTCACAGACAGGCCTGGCAAACAAGACATATAGTAAATATTTACATATATGTAAATTTACAGTAGTGTAAAGAGATGTATAACAAAATGTATACTAAATAGAGAGAAAAATATATATACTAACTCAATTCTTTTGTATGGCAAGTTATGTATCACCACATTGACTCCAAAATGGATTACTTAAATCTTTTTTTCAATTTATATATGTTTGCAGTTATGGTGTTGCGTTTTAACCAGTTTGGAAAAAATTATTTGCTGTTTGTTCCAAACTGTAATAAAATCTAAAAAAAAAAAAAAAATTTGATTTTGTAGATAAATAAATAAATTTATGATACTGTGTAGATCGGCATTGATCAATAATAATAATCGAATCGCCACTCCCGTTTTTTGTTAATATCGTATTTGGTGGTCACTGGTGATTCCCGTCCCTACTAACTAGTACTAACAAGAAGCTGCAGAAAGTGTGAATGCCATTAATATAATTTCAAAATAAATATCATACAATCGTATCATAAATATAAGGGTCACATATAAAATATTGTTTGTTACATTTTTGTTCCATTTTTTCAGAAACCCAAAGCAATCCAATCGGCTTGCAATAATGCAATTGTCTTCCTTCCTTTCTTTCTTTCTTTCTTCCTTTCTTTCTTTCTTTTAATATGTTTTTGTTCTTCCATCTCCCTTTCCCTCCTTCTCTCAGAAATACTTCATAAAAAGTGGTGTGGCCTCCCAGAACCCTTTCTTGGGGTTACAGGTGAGCTGAGGATGACATCAGTCTAAGTAACTAAACATCGGGTTTATGCTGTGGCTGATGTCTAATCCACAGTGTTTTGCTTGGCTAACACTGAAATTTTGTAAAATTAAATTTGTATACCTCTAATGCGTTACATTTTTAACTTTATTTGACATTAGCCGGATATTAGCCGATGCCTAATCCTGGTTTGGTAGTTGTTATGGAAAACACGCATTATAGCACCATGCTGTTAAGACAAGCTGTATGATGTGCTATGATCACAGTATTTAACATAAATACAGGCTAGGCTGTGGGTACCAACATTATATCTCCCCCCGACAAAGCTAAATACTCACAGCTTGAGATATACATAATCCTTATTCCTGCTTGACATCTGTTTAGATAAGTCTCACACTAGTAGTAGTTTTAATACAGCTGTGCATGCATTTTATCGTGGAAAGTCTCATTAATGTTTTATTTTGGCCAGTATTTAAATTAGTAACAAGTGTTTTTCTAATATGATGGTTTAAAAAAGGTTTTTCCATGTTATGCATATGGACAAACGGCACGAAAGCACAAAAATGATTGTCTCAGCAAAGACCCACGGCAATTATTATGGTACAATTCCTGGGATTAGTTAAAGTGTTATTGTTTTTCTTTTCATATTGAAGGTATCAGTAAAAATGCATTTCATCATGCAGTATAAATAAATGATTAGATTAAGCAACTGCTTTGCCTGTCATGATCAACGATTGTTGTCATTTGCATGTATTGAAGTGCTTGTGTTTGTGTTTCCGTGGTCTAGGAGGACCTCCTGTCCTGCATTTATAGTGTTTTCTCTGCTCTATCACACCCAGTTCAATTCAGCAAAGGCTGTTAATGACCTGATTTACTGAACGCGATTTAAGAAAACACCAAAATGTGCAGGACAGGGGGTGAGAACCACTAATAATAGTTAAAGGCTCTCATAAAGTCTTTGCTATATCAAACAGCAACTTGTTTTGTCCCTGCATGTGTGCTTGTACTCTCTTTATTTGCTCTATATGTGGAGAATGTGGCGGTCTCTGAATAGGACGAGTGATTTGGCTGCAATGGTGGTATTCTCAACTTGTTTTATTTCCTCTGTCTACAGGAAGAGATTTTTTTTTTAGTTCACACTATCTGACTAAACATACATTGTTACCTCAAAGCTTGAATGCAGGAAGGAAAATCGTAGCATGGGTGCCTCTTTTAGTCTTGTGTGCCTCTGTGTTGTGTTCACTATGTGTAGAAATAAATTGCATAAGCAATATCAAAGCACTTTGTTTGTCCTATGCAAACCGTATCGTCATACGATAATACTATCATTTACAACTTTTTATATATTGCTTCCTCTCTACCAGGTTAAAGATGACGATCTGACAGCAGTTTATGTAAACCTGCCCAGGTCACGCCAGAAGAGCGTCAGCAGCTTTCTCTCCCCTTCTGCTTGGGGAATATCAGAACCTGCTGAACTCCAAGACACGCTAGGCTCCGAGGGATGGGAGACCCACACTGACGAGGAGAGCGGAAAAGAGTACTACTATCATCCCAGCACAGGCCGTAGCACCTGGGATTACCCGCTCAGCCCGTCAATGGATTCTGAGGTGGGGACCAACGAGTTTCCCCTCTCCCCCGTTCCCTCCCTGTCTCCAGCCTGTTCACCCACAGATGAAACAAAATGGACCTCTGACTGGGAGAAGGTGCTTGATGAGAAGAGTGGCCGACACTACTTTTTTAACCCAGTCTCTGGACAAAGTTCTTGGGACCCACCAGATGACCTACTGACTCCTCCTTTATCAGGCAACAGTCTGCAGGAAGGAGCACCGGTATAAGAAGCAGACACTGAAACTACCACCGTAGTTTCTTCGCAGTCTGGTTTTAGATTATGCATAAGCTGCCGGAATGTAAATTAAGTCATGCACTGCGCCAGACTTGTTGTTGGCACTTCAGTGTGTATATATAATATAGCAGAACATGATTCTGTTGAATTCACAAGTTGATAACAGCTAGTTGAAAACAAGAATATAACCAAATATACAGGGTGATTTACTCGAAAGAGGCTTCAAATATTCTGTAATAACTCTCGCTATGATGAAGGTAAAAAAGAAAAAAATATGCTACATATCTTTACATTTGTGTAATCGATTGCATAATATGTGATTCTGGTGGTGATCTCAGAACACATTTCGACATGGTGCTCCATGTTTTTGAACCTAACAGCAAGGATGTCTAGGAAAATCGCAGCAATTATTGGACGTTTGGTTTGATGTTGGATGTAACCGATCGTGAAACGATCAACAATCTTGTAATTTCCAGTTTCCACACCATCCTCTGAATAACACTTTTTGAGGGTACGTCAGAAACACCATATTTTTTTCCTAATTCACTCGGACATCGCTTAAACAAATTGGTGACCTAATAGGTTCACACTATGAAGACATGTTGCTCATTAGTGAAACTGTGTTGCTCATTAGTGAAACTGTGTATCAAAAGACACACGTCAGAACTTGTGAATAACATGCACGTACACTGCACACCACCATCCTGATAAGAAGTCGAGTGACTAAGTGAAGGGGTCCGCCGTTAAATGGTGCGATGGCTGTCCGACGCCTTCTTTATCTGTCTGACTCAGGGGCATCCTGGTGTTTTCGAAGTTTCATATAATGAGGAGCACATTGTATGTTGTTTCATTCAGATTGCTTCATCCTAGCAAGAGTTATTACAGAATATTTAGGGCCTCTTTCGAGTAAATCGCTCTGTATATGCAGCCGAAGATTGTCCTATGAAAGATTGTCCTATGACTGCAGAGTAATAGTGCTTTGATTTAAACTCTGTCTTGGGGGACAAAAGGGTTTCTAATAATAATAATAAAAAATAATAAATAAATAAAAACACTTTTTGAGAAGCACACGCTTATCTGGAAGTGTACTGATTATACTTTCTATCACCTGTCTGCATGTGATCCATCATCAGCCTCCCCTCCCTGAGGAAGATTACCCTGCTGATGAAGATACTCCATCACCTCCGGGGAAGGGAGATTCTTACTCCTTTGCCGGTTCTTCGGAATACTCATTGGCCCACGTGAAAAAAGCTGTCATTCCCAGGGCATGTCTAGACCGCAGTGCTCCTGCAGGCTGGACGTTGAGCGTCGACTCTGATGGAGTCTGGATCTTCACTAATGATCATACACAGGAGCAGGTAGGGCATTTAATTACAAACAGTATATACACATTCCTGAGATTTAAGCAGGACTTGTTCTTTTCTATTTTCTGTTTTTATATTTCGAATTTTATAAACGATGTACATGTTTGTGTGGACAGTGGATCAAGTCACTAGATGATCGGGGACAGACGTACTACTACCAGAAAGATGGCTCCAAGTCTGAGTGGAACTTACCCGATGTAGGTGAACCTTTTTTTATTTAAACAAACGGCAACAGATTCATCCTGTTATCTCTAATTACGGTTTAAATTATAAAATGTATTATTATTTTTTACATTTTTTTTCACTTAATTGCTAATAAAATTTATTAATTTAATTTAAAAATAAACCATTGGGCATTTTAGCCAATATGTACATTGGTAGATTTTTCACCTGCAAGACTGGCTGTACTGAAAATCCCTTGTATGGTTAATTATTGTGCGAATGATACACTGCAACAGTGTGTGCCTGCGACTGTCTTTCCTTGTAACCAGAAAAAAATAAATTAAGAATTTTTATTATCTATCTTTTTTTGTGATTTGTTTTTAAATGATTACTAAGTTATCAAATTATTTTCTTTCCTTTCAGCTTTCTGCCAGTTTGAGACAGTGCCAAGTGGGAAATGGTGGGAGCTGGAGGAATAGCACAGGATCTCAAGATGAGGTACACATACAAACTGTGGTTGCAGCCTTTGTATGTATGCTTTTGAAGCATATTCTACAGTAATGTAAATATAATTCATCTATTTCAGTTCATTTACTCATTCAACTTTATCCTGAATTCATCTAAATATTATTTGTGACTAAAGAGCCATCCAATATTACAACAAAACACCTGCAGGGTGTCCCACCAGGGCGCATTGTTGGACCCCTTTTATTGTCGATTTCAGTCCAAATTCAGACTTCTTTACATTTTCTCTATTTTTACACAATATCGACTTCCTTTCAGATTGATTCCATAATTAAATCACTTATCTTATATAGTTGCCACTTTACCAAGTACAAGGTTACTGAGCTTAACCTGAAAACACTAGGCATACACCTAGGAGGAGTATTACTATACGATGAAGTAACCATATACAAGCAGCTAGTCAATCTAACCCAATGTTTTTTGGGAGCTGGGATTACCATTGACATGGGAAAAGCATTCAGAGATTAGAACTAGAAATAAAATGTTATACTTGTTTTACAAGTTGAGTCATGGTAACTGGACTACTTCTTTGTTGAATGGAAAAATTTCACTTTAAACTTTAGTTTACTAGAAACGTTCCAGACAACCTCACCTGGATGACTGAGAATCTTCATTCGTTATTGAACGGTTTAAAATATATGATGTAAAATAATGGAATAATAACTCGGCTATCAGGAGATATAACAGCAGATGTATTTTAAACTTAAGTTTAGCTTATTTTTATGTTGATAAAAATGTTTATCATACCTATTAGTAGTAATTATCAATTAAGCTAAGACCTGTTTCATAAATGACTACAAGTTAATGTACGTTACCTAAAGTAGTAAAGTATTTCATACTTCTTGCTATACCATAATCCATATAATATAACAGAATTTTTTTCTTTTGTAGTAATATTTTTATACCTTGATTACCCCTGCACCTCATATTTTGGGTAACACTTGTTAGAGGAAAAAAAAACAAACAGTCTTATTTTCCCTCACAGAAACTTCCCTTTGTTCATCGCAGGAACGCTTCAGACAGCGATATGTCTGGCTCTGTAGAAATGCTGCACAATGTAAGTGATCTGATCTATCCACTCGAAATCTACTTGTACATACTCTTGATTAGTGTTCCATGATAGACAAAGAGAGTATAAATTTATCCACTTAAAATGGTTAGGTTTATGTCCAAGAGATTCTAGAGTCTAGAATCCTCACCAGCAGACTGTCATATTCCTGTTACCCCTCACACCCATCCTGAAGGTGGGCAAAATACACTGCCTGGCCCAAAAAAAGTCACACACTCATTCAATCAGCGTTAGTTTTGATGTGGTGTCCGGTTCATGTGTGAAAATGATTCCTTATGCTCCCAGATTTTCACAATATTTCACAATAAGTTCTGAATTATGTGGTATCCTGTGCCATCAGGAAAGAGAAACGTCATTACTGTGATACCCTGGTCATTCAGTACATTCAGGTCATCAGCTGATTTCATTTTATTTCCACATAACGTTGCTGAGCCTAGACCTGAGCAACTGAAGCAACCCCAGATCATTGTACACCGAGCACTATGCATGATGGGTGCACCACTTCATGCTCCTCCCTTCTTACTCTGATGCTCCAATTACTCTGGAATAGACATCAGATCACATGACCACATTTTTTTTTTATATTGCTCTAAAGTGAGCCAATTGAGAATTGTTATCCTCGCTAACAAGCGGTTTTCTCATGGCCACACAGCTGTGTGCGTATATGGAAATGCTTTTACTTTCATTATTAAACATAGCTATGGTTTTTGCTGTGCTTTTTTTTTTTTTTTTTTACATGAAACCTCACAAGTCTTTAAGTGATCTCCAGTCATGATTTTTTTCAACCACATTTCTTCCACAAAGTTCAAAACCATCCTTTCACATTCTTTGATTTTTGTTCCAGTAATTTCATTTTCTTAGCTTGATGCAGCCCAATAATTTCACCGTTCTGAAATGTAAACTTTTTTTCTTCCGGGCATTGTATATATTTAAACAATATTACAAGAGCAGCATTGGTGGTGTAGTGAATATTATCATGGCACAGATTTGCCCATAGATATGAGGCTTCACACCGAGTGCCACAAATAACCACAGGTGTTCTTATTTATTTATTACAACAGTAAGAGTGAGATCACAGCTCATTATTCTTAGAACCCCAAAATGTGAGGGTTTTAGATGTTTTTATTATGAAAAGATAATAGTATAGGCAGAAAATGTGATTTGCCTGCATACAATAAAATTAAAAAAAATCAAATATTCTACAGTAAATTCATATGTTTCATATGGAGTTGTCAGATTTCATACATGTTTTAAGAACAAGAAGACTTGACATAGGAAAATGTGTTTGACATTAGTACGCATCACGGTGCCATCTACAGGCATGAAATCATACTCCCTGTACCTTCTGAAGGTGAAACAGAAAGTAGCAGCAAGACATTAGTGAATAAGAAGTCAACTTCAGTCTCTCCATCTAGCTAACTTTAGCTCTATAAACCGCTACTCATCTGGATAGAAGGAAGACAATATTATGATCAAGAAATATGTGAATGGATTTACAGACAATTCTAATATTATTTTGTCAGCATTTTAATGCCACTTCACTACAGTTTAATTGTTGCTGAGCACCCAGTACCCCTAGTGACCATCACGTCAGAGGACGCGCCACAGTTAAGACAGGGTGTGGTTAACCTTCTGAGTACCTCCCACTCCAAAATCAGTTGACTAATAGAGGTTTCATCCTTTAATTTCCAAAATTCACTGGACTTGTTAGCCATACTGTAATGAATCATTTTTAAGGAATTTGTTCTTTTACACTGGAACTCCAGTGTTTAATGAGAATAGTATAGATCATTAACTCCTGTTGAAAGAATTTCCTATCTATTGCTAAATGCCAAGGATTCCTCTATATTAGCAGATTTGTCATCTTTATACACTGTCCAGCCGAAAAAAAGTCACCATTTAATAAAACTGGATTTAACATGTTTCAGCTGGCAAAAATTCTTCAATCCCCAACTCATGCAGTCTGAATGGCTTTTCAATTCTTAAAAAAAAAAAGAAAACATGTCAGAAGACGCATAATGTCAGAAGGGTTGAATTATTGGCATGCATTTGTTAAAACTGTATCAGCAATAGAAATCGTGGCTATGTTTAATTCTTAAGGATGAGCATTTTCACATACTTTAACTAAACAGATGTGCCTCCATAAGAAAACCACTTGTGAGTGAGGCTAATTAGAAAAAGGATATAGGATAAAGGTTGGATTTTGGAGCAGTGGAAAAATGTCATGTGATCTAATAAGTCCAGTTTAACCCAGTTCCAGAGCAGTGGGCATGGCAGGGTAAGAACGGGTATATGGCAATAAAATGAAGTCAGCTGAATGTACTGAATGACCAGGTCATCCCATCAGTGGACTTTTTTTTCCCCCTGATGGCACACCCATAAAGCAGCACCACTCAAAAGGTGGTGTAGTGGTTAACACTGTCGCCTTGCACCTCCAGGGACCGGGTTCGATTCCCGACCAGGCTTGATTCCTGTCTCTGTGTGCATGGAGTTTGCTTGTTCTCCCCGTGCTTTGTTTCCTCCCATAGTCCAAAGATATGCAGGTTAGGCTAATTGGCGTTCCCAAATTGACCGTAATTTGGGAATGGGTGTTTATATGGGTGTGTGCCCTGCGATGGATTGGCACCCTGTCCAGCGTGTACCCTGCCTCGTGCCCTAAGTCTCTTGGGATGGGCTCCAGGCCCTGTGATCCTGAATACAGGATAAAGCAGTATAGAAGCTGAGTGAGTGAGTGGGCACACCCACATGATGTATTGGGCTTACTATAAGGTAGTGTTTGGAACATTAATAAACACAAAAATATCAAATCAAGTGACTGTACCCAAGCTTTGCAAAAGAGAGTAACCATATATCATTGACTTAATCTGCAGGTACCTGTGCTGCCTACTGCAAATGCATCATATACTCTGAAATCCTTCTATTCATTATTTAGGTGTCAAATTTGGAGAAAGCTGGAATCCTAAACAAGACCAAGATATCTGAGAATGGGAAAAAAGTACGGTAAGGTCAAAAGCTTGTTTTGCATATATTTGATTAATATGGGTTATAGGTAAAGTTCCTTTGGGGTTTTAGAATTTGGTTTAACAAAAACTTCCTTGTCAATACTCTTTCCACAGAAAAAATTGGACTTTGTCATGGACTGTTCTTCATGGAGGGGTTTTAACATTCCACAAGGACCCAAAGTCCACCCCATCAGGAACATCGGTAAGTGCTAAAGCACTGTAAATAAATAACTGACGTGACTCTTAATTAATTAATTTATTTATTTTACAAAGAGCCCACTTTTTCTGTTCCCACAGAGACAGACCAATCACATAGTTACAGAATTCACTGTGGATCTGAAAGGAGCAACAATTGGATGGGCCGCCAAGGAAAAGTCTAGCAAAAAAAATGTGATGGAGGTATAAAAATAAGATAACCATTTATAATTCTAGTCTATATTGTTATGAATAATTGGTTAAAGTGTTTAAATTTTTTTACATTAATTGTTTAGCTAAAAACTCGGGCTGGAACAGAATTTCTGATTCAGTACGACACGGAAAGCATCATCACTGACTGGCATAAAGTAATAACCGACACCATACGGCAACTCGTAAGTTAAAAGACTGTCTGTGTCCAAATATTCTGATTCTGTTTATAGAAAAAAAAATTTTTATTAATTAAAAAAAGTTTAAATGTATTTTGTTTTCCTTGGTTTCAGGACGTGGAGCAGCACCACTCAGAAGATGACGAGGAAGCCAGCGAAAAGTCCTCCAGCACAGAAAAGGAAGACAAATCGAATGTAGACAAAAGGAGGATGAGCAATGGTAATATAGGTCAGAGATAGCACTTCTAACTGATTATAAGTGAATTCTTAATTCCATTTCTGACCCACGCCTTTCTGCAGGCCTTGGACCGCACACACAAATTCCCACTTTTTAATTGTTACCAAATAACTTTAACAAAAAGTCTGTCTTAAATCAGAATTTAGGTGCATAAAAGTACAGTACATTTCAATAGGTCTTGGTCATTATAAATGTTCCTGCTCTGTACCATTAAGTTTGCATCCATAATAAGAGTACAACTTCCACAACCTTTGTTTCATGCAAAAATGCATTCCAAAATTCTGTCCATACGTTCATATCCATATGTTCATGATGAAGTAGGCATGCAACATAACCTGACAGAAAGTAGTACTGAGTGTATACGCTCACCGTCTACTTTAATAGTAGCACCTGTTTGACCTGGACCTTTATGCAGATGGTCAGTTTCATATGAGTATATCGGATGCATGAAATTATTTAGATACAGGTTAAGACCTTGATGGAAATGACAAGATCCTGAGCTGACAGGAAGTTACTCATAGTAACTCAGAAAAGCAGTCTTTATAACAGTGGTAAACAGAAAAGCATCTCAAAAACATCAAAATTTGAAGCAGCAGAAGACCACATCAGATCCCACTCCTGTCCGCGAGATACGGGAATCAGAGGTTATGTGGGTACAACTAATTAACAGCAATCTTGATGAAGAGCCTTCACTGCCATTATACTGTATATGGAATAGCGTCAGTGCTTGTTTGCTGGCTGTAATCTTTGATCCATAGCTGCCCCAGTAGTTAGTATATACTGTATCATCAAATCTGAACCTTTTAAAATAATACACAAAGACACTCACAGGGGTTCACAAAGCTTATTTTGGGAGAAGCGCTGTTCCATGTCTGCTGAGAAAGAGAGCAAATCCTTACAGTACCACCAGGTTGAGGTAGTATTACCTGGTTGAAGATAAGGGGAAAAAATCACAGACAATGGTGTTATTGTTCTTGTACATGGCAGAAGTTAAAAGGCATCGTACAACTGAAAAGACAGGAATGCCTAAACTAAAGCCAACCTTTATATTACACTAAACTGTAAATTAACTTATGTTCACTCAGTGTGAAATGATTCCTAATTAGTTAAATACTAAAATATATATATATATATATATATATATATATATATATATATATATATATATATATATATATATATATATATATATATATTAATTAATTAAACAATCTAAATGTCATTTTCAAACAGCATATGTAACCTAAACTAATGTACTGTCTTAAACTATGCAGGAATTATGGAAAAAACTTTTTATACACAAACTAATAAGCTGCATTACAAAGATTTTTTTTAATAATAAAAAAACATTCTAAAATAACCTTAGGTATTTTCATAAAACTTCTGTAAAATAAACATAATGTTTTGGGTCAAAGCATGCAATTTTGGAGGGTATGTACATAGTTTAGTATAGTTTAATATTAATTAAAAAAGTTGAATAAACCTGTACTTCATATTATGAAGTAGTAGTAGAACAAAAGTCAGAATATACTCTTTCTCTTTGTCTATTAGTAGGTAGGCAGCTATCCTCTAGTTCCACGGCGGATTCAGACCCGAAGAAGGTCCGCAACAAGCTCCGCAAGTTTCTTCTTAAGAGGCCTACTTTGCAATCAGTCAAGGAAAAAGGCTATATTAGAGGTAAATTGCTTGCTATTGCTTGGGACATCTATGTTGTTGTTTGTGAGTGTGTCTAAAAGGAATATATAATTAAAATACTTTACTGTCTGATGTAGAAAACGTGTTTGGCTGTCACCTGCAAAACCTCTGTGACCAAGAGAGGACTACAGTGCCTAGCTTTGTAATGAAGTGCATCAGGAATGTAGAGAAAAGAGGTACAGTTTAATGTGTTAGTGTTATACATGTGCGACGTGATAACAGTTGAATGGTGAGAGTGACCCAGTCTGCTTTCTACTACCAGGTTTGGGGGTTGATGGGATCTACAGAGTTAGTGGGAACTTGGCTGTAATCCAGAAGCTACGTTTCAAAGCTGATCATGGTAATACATTTGTATGCTGTTCTCTTGTGATGTTTGTCAGTTTCGTCAGTGATTAAAAAGTGTACCATGGTTTATCCTAAGCAATCATTTAAATGTACATCAACAGAGGATCTGGATCTGGACGAGGGCCATTGGGACATCCATGTCATTAGTGGAGCTTTGAAACTCTTTTTCAGGGAACTACAAGAGCCCCTGTTTCCTTACAGTCACTTTAATAGCTTTGTCCAGGGCATAAGTGAGTACCCATCATGTCATAATTACGGTAGACGTGAAACTGGTGGTGTTAATAATGTTTATAGAGAGGTTAATATGTTTTGTGTTTTGATTTAATGTAGAAATTCCAGACTACAACAGCAGAGTGACCTATATACGTGATCTGGTGAAATCTTTACCATCATACAATCGTGACACAATGGAGGCACTCTTTAGCCATTTAAGGAAGTATGTTTTTTCTTTTAATTTCAGTTGCACTTGTGCCCAGTGGGCAAACATGTCACTTTTCTTGTTTATTGCATGTTAACTGCATATAGAGAGTAAAAGTAGCCTAGGTGATCATTGATGTTTTTATGCTTCATGGCCAGTTTTTTTTTTTTTTCTTTTTTTTTTTTTTTTTTTTAGAGTTATCGAGCATGGAGATGAAAACAGGATGACTTTACAAAATGTCGCCATTGTCTTTGGCCCAACGTTGCTCAAGCCTGAAATGGAGTCAGCAAATATAACTGCGTACATGGTCTTCCAGAACCAGATCATCGAGTTCATCCTCAGTGAATTTGAAACAATCTTCCATACGTAAAAACCCTAAAACACAAAATAATAATAATAATATTAATAAAAGACTATGCCAGTGGTAGTTCCATGATCATCACAGATTATGTGAAAAAATAAGAAATAAAAGAAAAAATTTATAAGGATCAGCTGTCATTATACATTTTCTTGCTGTGAGACATGTTAGTATTTTGGGCATAGTATTTATTTAACCTATTAAGTGCACTAGATCATATTAGCCCTAAATGCACATTTATTCATAATAAACTTAAAAAAGAATCTATACAATACCCTACTGTAAAAGAAAACTGTAATTTGTTTTAATTAAATACCGCTGTTTTAATATAATGTGAAATGTTTGAAAATATGCAAACCATAAATGTGCAAAATGTTTTTTAATATTAGAATTATTTATTACTGAAGTTCAGGCAGCTGTTCTCAGACATAATTAATCCTGTGAGTACTGCATAGGCATAGTCTTATGTAATTCTGGTAATGACCACTTACTGTACCTCAAACCGTGAATTTCTTTTTTTTTTCCTCAAATGTAAAATTGTGTTGTGAATATAACAGCTTGAGTGTTATATTTAGCCTTAATATGGATAAATCCCTTGTTCTGAACTAGATTCAAGCTAGTTAACTCTGTTCAGTAATCCTACAAATAGTTTGACCTATTACTTTACAATTATATTACGTGAAAATAGCATTTTAGCTGAGGATTTTTTTTTTATTGATACTGCCATCTTTACTTATCTAAAATATATTAGCATAAATGGGTGACAGTAGATTACTTGTACAGTCTTTAGAGTTAAAAAAGTTCTATATATATTTATTAGTACAATAGTAAATCTTTACTCTGTAAAATTGGTTTGCACATAGACAGAGTTTTATCCAGAATTAAAGAAAGAACATAGTTGTAAAGGTTTGTAAAGCATTAATTTTTTTATATAAAATAAGTATGTTTGTGTTTTGATCATGTACATAAAAACGGCATATTTATGCTACACATTGCTTATAAAAAAAAGTTTAATAAAGTAACTGTTTTACAATTCATGTTATATTGTTTGATATTTATTGTCATTTATTCAGAATCAGAATGTATTAAATTTAAGAACCATTTAACACATCATTAAAACCTGGAAGGATAGTGCTGAACTGTCAACTTTGTGGAAGAACTGTGATCGGGGGAAAAAAAATCATGAATGGAGATCAGTTATGGGAAGCACATGACGCTTAAGGCCCAGCAAGGTTATGTGGTAATAAAATGAAATCGGCTGATGGCCTGACTATACTGAATGACCAGGGTATTACAATACATCTATGGACGGTTTGTAAACCTGATGACCTGGGTTCTGGGAGCATTTCCCTACATAATTTGTCTTGAATGAGGGAAACACTGTACGAAGTGGCTAAGAGGGTAAATCCATGGACCCATGGTGCAATACCTCCAGACAGACATACAATCTGTCTAAAAACCCCAACCCGAGGGATAAGCTGGCTTTGTTGCAGTCTCATTTGCACCAACAAGGCCTACAAACAGTATGCTTGATACAGGTCCATAAGGAACAAAAAGAGTGGATTAAGAAACATGAAAAACTAGAGCAGTGCCTACTTGTTGCACAACCGTTGGACATATTTCTGTACTGCTGTCAGGTTCTTAAGCTCCTGGGGAGCCATTAAAACAGTCAGGAACCCAAGCGACAGTGGAAAAGAGCCTCCTTGTTCACCACAGACCAAGATTAGTATCAAGATCAGGTTTACTGGCCAAGTATTTTAACATGCACAAACATTAACAATTTGGTTCCGTCTGTTGGTGACTCTCAACGGTCCAGGCATAAAAAAAAACACACTGTACATGTTGATGACACAATAATGATTACACACAATATACTTTCCACAGGAAGTACACACTGTTCAAGAACTATTCAGATTAAATGAAAACCACAATATACAGAGTATGTAACAGTTCAGCAATGCACATAAAGTGTGGATATGCATTGTTGTGCAAATAATATTAATCTGCTTAGCATATGATAAGGAAGTTGTGCATGTCTGTTCATACAAGACACAATATGAAATACAAGATATATGAGTAGTGCAATAGTGCAAACAACAATAATCAAATTGTGCCTTTTCTTGCAATATAGTGTTTGTAAATGTGAAGTATACTATATTTAAGTTCGTAAAGTCCAAACTGCCTAATATTGAATAGGTGCCTTCTTTTGCCACAAAACAGCAATGATCTTTCTTTCTGTTAAAACCAGCATCGGCCTTTACCTTAATTTGAGTTATAGTAGCTCTTCTAATGGTTCGAACTACACAGGGCAGCCTTCAATCATCATGTGCATCAGTAAGCCTTGGCCACCCATGACCCTGTCACCAGTTGTCACCACTGGTATTACTTTTGGTATGTCCTGACCACTGCAGCCAATTAAGTTGCTCTGAACCAGTCGTCTAGCCATCTGGACTTTCTCACAGTAGTTCTATTTTCAATAATTTGTTACAAACTCGGCTATGATATATTAAGTGGGTGGGGTATATTTCTCAGGCATGATGGGAATCTTGTTCATGTTGGAGAATTTATGCAATAGAAGTACAGACAAGGTTGGTAAAATTATACACAGCCAGTGACATGACTTAATTTGGTAGAATACTTCCTTTGCTAAATTAATAAACTGATACATAACAGAAGCAGGAAAAATGGGCATTGTAAGGATATGAGTGACTTTGACAAGGGCCAGATTGTGATGGCTGGTGGACTGGATCAGAGCAACTTCAAAACTGCAGGTCTTGTGGGATGTTCCTAGTCTGTAGTGGTCAGAACACACATAAAGTGACGCAAGGAAGAAAAACCGGTGAACTAGCAACAGGGTGATGAGTGGACAAAGGTCATGGAAGCACATTGGTGGGAAGTGGAGTCTGTTCCCATAGAAGTGCTAGTGCAGACAAGTTTAGGAAAAGATTAAAGCTGGTTGTGATAGAAAGGTGTCAGAACACACAGGGTATCACTGCTTTGGTGACTGATTCAATTTCCTTTTGAAATAAATAAAGTACTCTGTCTATTTATCTAAAATTGCATATAATCAATTATTTCGGAAAATGATTGCCTAATGGATCTGCTCCTATGCCTGTCCTGAGTTAATATGTGTAAGATATGTCGAAAAGAGATAAGAGTTATAAACTGCCAAGCCCCTGTGAGCTTATGATCTTAGCGAAGGAAACATGCCTGTTTTACGACCTGACAGGCTTTCGCTGAGGGTGTTCTCACGGGTAGCGTGGCCGAGCGGTCTAAGGCGCTGGATTAAGGCTCCAGTCTCTTCGGGGGCGTGGGTTCGAATCCCACCGCTGCCAACAATGTTTTTTCAGCAAAAAACGCTACAGCTGTCATAGTTGTCCGCTGTTCAGAGACGAATGTTGACACTCATTGCGTGTTAACGTGTTATAATCAGCTGGTTAATCAGAGCACGTGTTAGTCTCACAACAGCCCTGGTGTATGCTGGAATTAGGATCCAGTCTCCTCGGATGCGCGGGGTTAAATTGCATCGACTGAAGGAAGATACTAAGTCTGTCTGACAAAACGTAATAAGTGTGATTTAATAGACCATTTTAGCACACGTTAGCGCCCTCTGCAGGTGCAGTGTGGGAATTTTCTGCCAACTCTCACTCACGCAGTCTCTGACCTTCTCACGACACAATTCCAATTTCTCACACTTTCATATTCAGAACAATTGTCTGTGGACGGCAGGTTATTGAGTTATCTAGTCAGTTTCTAGCGGGTCAGCTCTAAACTGCCATAAAGCTTATTTTAAAGGCAAATCTCCACATTTATCTCGTGTACAGGGTTGCAGAAGGCCTGCAGCCTATCCCAGGAGACTTAGGGCACAAGGCAGGGCCTGGACAGAGGGTACCAATCCACTGCAGGGCACACACATACACACCTTACAGGCCTGTTTGGGGAAGCCAGACTGACAGATTTAGCTTAATCTGCATGTCTTTGGACTATGGGAGGAACCCGGAGTAAACCCATCAAGCAGGGGGAGAACATGCTAACAGAGACAGGAATTGAACCCAGATCCTGGAGGTGCCAGGACAAATAAAGATATATGATGTTGTTATAAGTGCTTGATTTTTTTTCTGGAATATACAGGTTGAAGTACAGAGAGGGTTATACAGAAATTATTATCATGTTACTTTGCAGTAACACATGCATAAAGTTGCTAACATATTTAAATGCTAAATGTAAAAAATGTGGTTGCTTAAAATTTCAGTAACGTGCCATAAAATTTCGGGCTGCTTACTATCTCAGTAAGATCTGCTCAACAGAGTTCTTGAACAGAAAAGTAATTATTCAAGTTATCTCTCACCTAATGAGGAGGTAAAGATATTTAGAGTCTATAAGCACATACACTATGAGTACTGAGCAAAAGTCTTAGGCACATGCAAATAAATGTGGTAGGCCAAAGATGCCTTAACATGTGTGGGTGGTTCTTCAAGGTATATATGTTAAGGCATCTTTGGCTTACCACATTTATTTGCATGTGCCTAAGACTTTTGCTCAGTCCTCATAGTGTATGTGCTTATAAACTGTAACTTTGACTGTTGCAACAACTTATTTTTTTACATGCAAAACTCAGCATGTTTCATTATTTAGTTTTTGTCTTAAAAAGTTTATTTAACTTTGAGGACAGCCATTTAAATGTTGAGCACAAATTAGAGACATATGATTTACCATATTTAAATAGCATTTATGTGATAGATGTATTCAGACCTAAATTAAGTGAAAGTTATAATGTAATTACATTATAATTCATTGCAGATTCTATGCTAGGTCCATGTTTATTGTTGCACTTGCTGTTCTTCACCCAATGTCCTGACTGCACTGTCTGTAACTTTTTTGTTGTAGCCTGTCCTGCAACTTTACAGGCTACAACAAAAACTCAACTGCAAAACTGATATAAATCCACTTATGTAAATATTTACCCTTCTAATTAATATTATTATTTTATTAGCTATTATTATAGACCTTTGTTGTTGTTTTTATTGTAAATAGTCAATGTTAAATGTAAACATAATACAGAAATAGTTTTGTTGACCTAATTTTGAAAAAGTCTTTAACGTTCTTAGTCACGTTTTTCAGGCCAGATTGGCAGATAAAATAAACGATCCATACAAAGCAAATCGTTGAACAAGTCAGTATCTTATTTTGTTCGTTGATATGTATTGGAATATACTACTACTAATAATAATAATGATAACTGTTATTGCTGTTGTGGTTAGTCTTTTGACTGCTCCCATCGAGGGGTCGCCACAGCGGACCCTCCGATCTGCACACAATTAGGCACAGATTTTACACTGGATGCCCTTACTGACGTAACCCTCCCATTTTATCCGAGCTTGGGACTACACTGCATCCAGTGGATGGGGTTTGGGCAATAATAATAATAATCATTATTATTCTATATGGCTTGTCCTGTACAGTGCACTCTGCTGGCAATTCAGGAACGCCAATTAACTAATCTACATTGTACTGTGGGAGGAAACCGGAGTACCTGGAGGAAACCCAACAAGCACGGGGAGAACTGCAAACTTCTGCACATGCACACACCTGAGATGGGAATCAAACCCTCAATCCTGAAGATGTGAGGCCACAATGCTAACCACCACACCACCATGCCCCCTATTATTATCATCAGTATTATTATTATTCACAATTTGTATAATATAGTAAAAGTAGGAATTAGGCGATAAATGAGTGGGATTTTGTTTTAAATGCATTGCTTATTTGAACCTGCAGTGGGCGCTCCGGCTCTACAGATGGATCCTCATTCCATAGCGCCACGGGTTAGTCGGAGGCTGATTGGTCTGATTCTCAGTGAGTGGGCGGGGACTCAACATTTGAAAATAGCCGTTGTTCGGGGGCATGCGCGCGCGATGTTTCTCTCTATGTTTTTTCTTATTTAAATTCACGGGGCAAAAGTCTCACTTATCCGATAAATTAGCAAAAAATAAATAAATAACAGGTTTAACTGGTCTCTCTTGAGCCCGGTTACAGTTGGGAAACGTAGGTGTCCTGGTCCGGAGGTAAGTTTGTTTCAAGTCGCTTTAAGTGCTTAGTGTTTAGCATCCTACAGCTAGTTAGCTTAGCTACAAATAAAACACTTTAGTGGAGTCTCTTAACTAACATAAAGAACAGAGCTCTGGACCTCGTGTTAATTTACACTTCTCTACCTATATATAAAATCTTTTATATTATTTATTAAAAACTTTTAATGCTACAATGAGCAACTAACACTTTAAAGATGGCCGGATGTATCTAGTTAGCTGGTTAGCTGTGTAAGCTTGATAACTAGTTGTGTTTAAACGCGTCCTTCGCGTCTCTCTCTGTTAGAAATGGCGCAACGTGTTCCTGTGAATGAAGCAGCTGCGCCGAAACGGACCGCCAGGGTTCGAGTAGCGGTGCGACTGCGACCATACATGGACAAACAAGACGAGAAAAGCGAAGGGCCCTGTGTCCGAGGACTGGGACCTCAAACCCTGGAGATAGTCAACTGGAGGAACGCCACTGAGACTCTGCAATACCAGTTAATCATCGTTTTTACTCTCCATACAAACTTGTCCTTGTATAACAGTATAACTTTGATATTTTTATTATTTCTACAATAATTAAAGCATCTTAACAGGTCTGGGTCTCTGTGTAGTAGGCCCTGATTTGGTAGCTGGTGCTGATATCAGGTTTCTCCCTGTAATTCAACCGCTGGCTCTTAAGGTGCCTGCGGAGGACACCCGGGGAGAAAACATTTCTGTCCTGTCTTTGAATTGTCCACTGATTTTAATATTAATATTAAATGTTCTCGCTTTAAGCTCTTGTGATGTTGCTTTGTCCAGGTTTGACGTGTTCCATGGCGAGCAGACAAATCAACAGGAAGTGTTCTTGTCGTCGGTGAAGCCTATTATTCCTCACATCCTTAACGGCCAGAACGCAAGTGTCTTTGCTTACGGACCCACTGGAGCAGGTACGAGACAGATATTTGTTTGAAATAGATACACGTTGATCTTGTTCCAACATACAAACTACCCTACCATCTTAAACTTGTTAACTTTTTATTACTTATTACTTACTTATTATTAATAGCTATTGTGTATGCAGAAAATTCTTCACATGCCAAAAGAAACATTTCAGTTCTTAAGGCGAAAATTTGTAAGGTGGTGCGTTTGTTTGCTGAGGTACCACTATAATGTGTCTGAAATAGAGTGGGCCCTAACTAAAGGGAAGTTGTGGCACGGTGGTTAAGTTGCTTTACTGCTGGTTGGGTGTTTGTGAGTTTGAAATCTCAGTTCTGCCACTGCTTGGCCTTGGAGCAAGTTCCTTACATATCAACTGCTCTGTTTTGTAAATGAGATAAATGTTAGATAAGGCTATCTGTTAAATGCTTTAATTTTTTTTCTTACACCGATCAGCCATATCATTAAAATGCTGAATATTATGCCCCACATTTTGTTTACAGCTCTGGCCTTCTAGGGCATGACTCCAAAAGTCTGGCAAACAATCCTTTGGGTGTTGTTGGTTAGAGTATCAGTGGATCAGATTCTTTTCTTTGGCGCATCCCATGGCTTTCGGCGGTTTGCCTGCTGGGTCATGGTGTACTGGGTGTCCTGGTGCCTTTCTGTCATGACCAGCATTAGCGTTTTTGGCGAGTTGTGCTGCATTGTCTTTTCTGCAGGATTGGACAAAATTGACTGGCCTTTGCTTCCCATAGGTATAAATAAGCCCTTGGGTGCAGATGATTCTGTCACCAGTTACAGTTACATTACAGTTTTGCAAAATAAGCTAATAAGTAAAGTCAGTCTGATTTATCCATCTACTTGGACTGTATCTACCTAGTACTAGCCAAATCGAATGGCTGAATTTGCCCAATTGCTTGAATGGGAATGTTTGGGAGTGTCTGTCAACAGTTTTCCGGGTTTAAAACTGATAATCAATATTTAAATGTAAGATTTAGTAAGTACTAAAACGTGGTGCCTCATATATTTTTTTTTTACTTTGATATTGACAGAACATATACTCTGTTAAATGCTTTCTTTTCCTTTAAAATGTACTTTTATTTAATACATAAATTTGTTTATCAAATTAGGAAATCAAGAAAGACAGCATGAAATGAAAAATGAGAAGGTAGGCAGGATAGGAGAAACGAGCAGCTTGACATAAACCTGCTTATTTATAGAAGTAGAAGTCTGTGTAGAAAGTGTACTCCAAATTGATCTAATGCTTGCATGCTTCTTACAATCACTCACACACTGATTTCAGCTCATTAGTCACCATGTGTTTGTTTGTTTTGTTGTTGGTAGGAAAAACCCACACGATGCTGGGCAGTCAGGAGCAGCCAGGTGTGATTCCCAGAGCTGTTCGTGAGGTTTTTCAGCTGGTTCGCAATCAAGTGAAAGACCAGGACGAATGGGAGTTCTCTGTAGGCATGTCATATCTAGAAATCTACAATGAAAAGGTAATGTTGCCATGTGTTGCAGTTTCCTTGTTCGGTTTATAGCTGAATAACATTTTTTTTTAGTTTCTCTTCCATATAAATTATGAGCACACATCACTAAAACTAATTGTTTATAATACTGGAGGTATTATAGACTTTGCAAATTCAGTTTGCAGACATCCATTGTGTGTTTCCTCGACAGTTTTTTCCTGAAGCTTTTTAATATTGTCCATATCGATATCAGAATTATATCGTATCGGCCAAAATTAAGAAATATATCATGATACAAATTTTTGCCATATCGTCCAGCTCTAGGGGGGGGTGTTTTTTTTTTTTTTTGTTTTTCTCCTCCTTAACCCCCATTAACTTTAAGGTTATATGTATTATCAGGTTTGCTGGTTTGGACTGCTAAAATCTCTTCTGTTGTTGCAGGTTTTGGACCTTTTGTCCCCTAACTCCCAGGATCTGCCAATCCGCGAAGACAAGGATAAAAACATCATTATACCAGGCTTGACTCATACCCCACTCTCGTCTTTCTCTGATTTTCACACCCACTTTGTGCCAGCTAGTCTGAACCGCACCACAGCGTCCACCAAACTAAATCAGCGCTCCAGCCGCAGTCATGCAATCCTCCTCATTAAGGTATCGTCATCAGTCTTGGCCGCAAGCTCCTTTTACTTAAAGCATCTTAACAGGTCGTGGTCTCTGTGTGGTAGACTATGATTTGGTAGCTGGTGCTGAAATCAATGTTCTCTCTGTAATAAAAGCCCACTGGCTTTTATTGTGCCTGCTGGGAAAAATTAGGGTGAAACACAAACCCATTTATATTGTTTATGATTCTTTATTGATTATATACAATAATATACAATTTATGTTCGTATTTTACCTCAGGTGGTGAAATGTCAGCGTGTTCCTCCTCACAGACAGCAGACAGGAAAGCTATATCTTGTGGACCTCGCTGGTTCTGAGGACAACCGGCGCACAGGAAACCAGGGCATCCGTTTGAAAGAAAGCGGTGCCATAAACTTGTCTCTGTTCACCCTCAGCAAGGTTGTGGACTCTCTAAACACAGGGACCGGGGGGCGTGTGCCCTACAGAGATAGCAAGCTCACCCGTCTTTTACAGGACTCGCTAGGCGGTTCAGCTCATTCCGTCATGATCACGAACATTGCCCCGGAATATAAGTACTATTTTGATACATTCACCGCGCTCAACTTTGCTGCCAAGTCCAAGCAAATAATAAACAAGCCATTTGTTAGAGAAACGGTGATGGCCCACTCAAACGGTGAGCATTTTTGATCCTTTGGTTTCCCTATGGTTGGGCGTTTTAAAGCATTTATTTGATAGATATGTGGCTCTCTCAGCTGCAGGGAAGAGGTCCAGAGAGGAACAAGAGGCTGGGGGATCCGGAGAACCACAGAATAAGAAGCTAAAGGAAGGCAAGAATGTGGAGCAGCCATCACCCCCACTCACACACCCCCATAGGTATGTTGTCCAGATCATTATGGGGTTTAAGACCAACACTAGCATTGAGAGTGGGGTGCAGGCAACTGGCAATAAGATATACTGTAGATATTAACCACTAGATCTAGTTACATATTGTGATATTTTTTGTGTGTGTGGTAATTCATGTATTGCCTGATTGCAATTTCCCCCCCAATTATATATATATATATATTTATCGTTTGCATTTGAGACAATGTTGCCATTCCTCTATAATTCTGCAGGTTGTTCACTTTAAACTACTCAGATTAACACACAGCACAGAATTCTGTGTAGTTTTAATAGTAATAATACTTGAATCGGGATGTAGATAACAGAATTGCATTACAAATCGAACCGGCACTTGCGTATTGTGATATCATATCGTCTGGACCCTTACAGTAGAATGCAACTATAATTCTATAGTAAATATCTGCGTTAAAAAACCTGCCCTGTTGTTTTCCGCTGTTTTGTAACATATTCATAATCGTTCATAATTTGAGTTTGTTTTGAACTCTTCTCACACACGTGTCATGATCGATGTGTTTTAAAAGACCATTCTGTCCTGTTATAAAAATGTGGTCTGTGTTGTTCCACCTGTGGGAAATTATTTAGTTAATGATTTATTTATTTTATTTATTCATTTTATTGATAGCACTTTAAACAGGTCCTGGCCTTGTGTGGTAGGCCATGATTTGGTAGCTGGTGCTTAAAACAATGTGTCCCCATAGCGAAAAACCAAAGGTGCTTTGTACCTTTTGGCTCATTATTGGGGAACACATGCTCATCTGTGACTTCATAGTTCTGGTATAATTTCTGCATTTTGCAACACTCAGTGTTTGTCTTAACGTTTTTGCTGATTCTTTTTTTTGTTTCTAACAACGGTAATCGTAAGTTTCATTTCTGTGACCTTGTCCTCCAGCCCAGTTGATTCTACAGTCTTGGATAGACTAATGGCTCTGGAGAAAATGATGTTGGGAACCCCAGAGAGAGAGAGACTCAAGTTACTCAAAACAGTTGCCCAGTCCCGCAAAGAGATACAGGTTGCTAAATAATACATATTTCTTTATGCATTGTAATAAGTGTGAGATATATCTGGTTGTGTATTACTCAGGTGACCCTTTGAAATGTGTTCTTTACAGAGGTTGAAGGAAAAGCAAAAGGAGCTAGAAGAGAAAGCAGAGATGTTAAACAAACTAACTGGAGGCCAGAATGGACTAAAGGATGAAATAGAGGACACCGCAAGTAGCATATCTCTCTTTAAAACAAATCTGCCTCCCCTCCAGCGCAAACAGTCGGTTACAGCAAAACCTAGAAAACAACAGGCAATTGTCACCCCATTGCAAGGTAAGGTCCAAGGGTGGTGGTGATTGGCAATGTAGTAGAAAACGAAATCTGGATGTAAAGGTTACTTCAAATATTTTGTTTGTCCAAAAATGTATGCTTTTTTTTCAACATATACCTTGGTCAACAAACTATTATGTAATGTAGAACAGTAAATACTGGGGGGTGGATTAGAGGATACTGTAGAAAGACTTTTTAAGGGCATTAATAGATGATTTAATACTTTGGCTATGTTCAGACTACAGGTTAGAGGTTTGCTCTCCCGCGGTCTAATATATTGTTCCCAACGTCCTTTCTAAACAGCATTTCTGCGCTTTATTTAATCTTATCGAGCACCTGTAATTTTTGTTTTCAGCTACACCTTTCCTAAGAAATGTCCCATTCTATTAAAAAAAAAAAAAAAAAAAAAAAAAAAAAAATATATATATATATATATATATATATATATATATATATATATATATATATATATATATATACTACAATTTTGTACATTGTTTCAACATTTTTTCCCCCCTGCAACACATTTTCTATATTAACCATTCTTGAGAAGAATTTTATCAATTATAAAAATAAAATATATTGTACAACCCAGTTTTTTTGTTATCCCTCTCTTTCGGTTTAAATGTGGGTCTGGAAATAGATGGACATTTAGCGGGAGCGGTTGGGGAAAAAAATATTCTAAGCGGGCAGCGGGTAAACAAAGAGTGATATATAGCGGGTGGGTGCGGGATAAAACCTCGCGGGCGGAAGCGGGACTAAAAAAATAGTCCTGCGCAGACCTCTACTACAGGTAAAAGTGACTCGCATCTGATTTACTGACCAAATCTGATTTTTGGTTAATATGTTTTTAGTGTGATTCTTCATCTGACTTGTTTGCGCAAAAAAGGCTGTGCGTTATGTCGTGTTCAAGCTCAATGTAAAACCGGCACTTTATCTACTTTTTTTGCTTTGCATCTTTTGTTTCTTCCGGTTTTGCTTTCCTTTGACAGTGAAGTCAGGTTCAACCCTGTCAGCCATTTATTTTGACATAGTTACAATAACACCTTCCAACTTTGCTTTGAATTTTGTTTTAAAGTAACATTACCTTAAATGTTACAGTAAAAATTATACAGTAAATATACAGGGTGGCCTTAAAGTCGCTATCCAAGGCAAAAATTTATTAATAAAATTATACATTAAATATACTACAAAACGTATATATGAAATAAGATTAAAATTTAATTAAATGCAAGTAATTTAAGTTAAAATGTCCATTAGTGCCACTTAATCCACTCTTAAGTCAACTCGCTGTTGTACATGTTTCAAGAACCACTTTCAAGTTTTTTTTTTTTTTTTTTTTATTTTGCTTTTTGTGTGTCCAGTGTCCCAGGTGCTGCCCTTGCAGGATTGTGCTGTGGTCTGCAAGCCTTCACATAGTGCTGACAAGAAGAAAAAGCGCGTCAAAACAGAGGTAAGCCCTCCCCCCCTTTTCTTCAGATAATGTAAATCAGCTCTTTAATCATAATCATTGAATGGGTTTTGTTGTAGATGTAGTGTTTTGTTAAAGGTTGTTTATACATTATCTGTTTCCCGTTTACACAAAATATGAGAAGTAAAGTTAAACCATATTTTGTCTGTATTACCAGAGACTTTGTAAGGAGTGGAGAAAATGGGGGAAAAAAAACTTGGGGGATTTGAACTTTTTATTGTTCTTACATGATGTGAGATTGCCAAAATGTCAAAGATATTTAATCTGATTGTATTACTTATATTACTGGATGCAATCTATTTGAAAGTTCAGCAGTTTAACACTTTAATATGTTAATACATGGTATCACTCACTGCAAATGTGCCGAAAGCGCAGTATTTTTCTCCCCAATGTTATTAAGCAATGTTGCACACAGTCATTCTGTTAAACTGACTATCAGCAAGTCGAGATTAAGTCAAAGGCCACGCTTATGTTTAGTACTACAGCATGACTCAGTGTTCAAACCCTCTGTGTATAAAAAAGAACCCAGGAGACCCAGAGCTTTGTTAGTTTTATTCACCTGTATGTTTTAGCATGTGCTGCTTGTCTATGCGAAAGAGTAAAATAAATCCCAAAATCTCTTAGCCATTCACAGACTATTCGAGTTCAAGACATTGTTTTTGTTGAAAGTGTCTGAAAGTGCTGTGTCTCTTGAACTCACTGGGAGATGTTGGGGAGGCATGAGGGGCAAGCGACATGTGCAGCTAAACTCAACTGACTAAAGTTTGCAGGCACTTGGGATTTCCTAATAGAAATTGCTCATTAATCCTCATAAATCCTTGTCAGCAAGAACTGCTATTGAGGGATACCACTGGGCTTGCATTTGTTCATTGACAAAAATCTGCTATCCACTTTGCAGGGTCCAGTTCTTCCTCTTTAGGACATTCAGCCACAAAATGCTTTTGAGAATTTTTAAGGCGGCAGCTAGAAATTGTGTGGTCTCATCCACATCCAGTTCTGTTGTGCAGTTTACAGTCAAACCCAGCCACACTAAAAAACATTTTGCTAGGTATAAAGGCAAAACCATTTTCTGCACTACTGTACCTCATAAATTAATTTTTATTTGCATGGGGCACCAGTCTATTGCAGGGCACAAGCTCTCACACACTCCGGGTAATTTAGAACCACCATTTGATCTACCACTATGCCACCTGTAGTTGTAAATATTAATGTTAAGTATAAGACTTATAATGATGGTGTCAGTAAATCCAGTGTTAAATACATAATATTCAGCTAAAATAACTAGAAAAAAAGTAATGGTTAGCTGGAACGCGGACCATCACGTGGATATAAAATAAATTAATATAGATTTACTCATGTTTTCATCCCAAAGTGGCCTTTTTTGTTGTTTTTTTGCTCCATCAAAAGAAATGGTTCCCAAAGCAAAGAATTATATGTAGCAAACATGGAAAAGTTGAATGATGAATAAAGTAAAATGTACCAGTGCTGGAATACTAAATATCAGAAAACTGTGCTTGTCAAACCAAATTAGTAAACCAGAATGAACTCTTGTTCCAATATCAGCTGGTACCTCTTGAAGGTCCTGTCAGTCTTATAGGTCCTTGTCCAACCTCACACAGGCATGCTCGAGATTTGACCACAGCTGGTCACTGCAGATCTATTTATTTTTTCCCAATTTTTTTCTTTGTCCTTTTTGCCTTTTGTCCAGATCTCAGAAGGTAAGGAGAACAGCAAACTGGAATCAGTCTGTGAGGAAGACTGGGAGTCAAGGTTGGACTCATCAGTATTGGACTTGTCCAAGAAAAAGATTCTCCAGACACTTAACTCGGACTCGCTCAAAGACCTGAAGAGCCTGCAACTCATTGGTGACAAAAAGGCCAAACTTATTATGGGCTGGAGGAAAATTAACGGAGATTTCGCACAGGTAGAGGGGAAAAAGCTAACAAAGATTTAACAAATAGTTTTGAAGCATGAAATTGAGAAATCAGTTGCGTCGTTTTACTATTGTTCTGAATGGTCTCCTCTTGTCTGTTACTAGGTGGAAGATTTAAAGAAAATTGAAGGCATTACAGATAAACGTTTTTCATCTTTTATTAAGGTAAGGCTCAAGATTATTCTAAGATGAACACAGAAAGAAATTGAATGAAATAAAGTTGGTTGCTTTGTATTTAATGTTAAATGTGAAGTTCAAATGTTTTATTTTTTTCTCCACAGGCCAACATTCTAAGTGCAATGGGCAAGTGATCGTGTATGAGAATTATGACTTTTTGTACATATTATTTTTTTTTTTTTGGGGGGGGGGGGGGGTTAGGGGTGATTTTTACTTTTTAAGGGGATATTGGTTTTTTTGTATGTTGTATTATGTATTTAACTGATTTTAATCCAGTGATTTTCAAGCTGCTTAATAAAAGCTGCTGCAGAACCACATTGCAGTTGTCAGTTTTATTTGTGCCTGGTTGTCTCAGTTTTATTAAGATGACATTTGTCTGGACTTTAATCCATGAAAGGCCGAGCATTGCGATGTCCTGTCTAGCAGAGTCTCATGGTCTCAAAAGAACAATACGCTGACTTGATATCTAGCAATAAAAAAAATGGGCAAATCATTGAACAATCATAATACAAGTTATAATGCATAAAGGAAAATTACCTTTATCCTATTACAAAGTATTTTTATTGTAGGGAATATCATTTTTTTTTAGTGTGTTTCATGATACTCTGTGTGCATGAGAACAGTGTTTTCTTTCTTTGACCTCGACACGCTGCACTATCAGCAAACACATTCGTTAGTATAATCTATGTTCAGTTCATAAAACCGTTGGAGGCTCCTAATTAAGAACAACTCCCAAGCTCCTGTTCTTCTCCTGTTATTTTTTTATAAACATTCCGGATCAGATGCAACCACTCTTGCACCCTCTTTTTGGTTCTTTGTGTTTGTGCATATATACTTCTGTCTTCCACAATAAACTTTAAGCATCTCACTGAGCACTAACTTGTGCTGTGTGTTTCATTGAGGGGTTCCCTGAGCTCAGACAGGACAGCAGATTATGGGCGGAGCACTGAGTAGACCAAAGAGGGTCTACCAAAAAAAAAAAATTCTTACATTTATTTTGATTGGAGTGAGCCCTTCCATTATGACCTTGCTCCAATTCATAGGCACTGAATGACTTGAAACTAGTACAAGTTATATTCGATGGGTCACCAGTTTTTAATAATGTTCTGTAGGAGATTTTAGAGTGAAATGTCAAGACTCGTCATCAAAACAGTGAGGAAGGGTTTCCTGTATACATGCATAAATAGAGACATGTAGAACCTGTGCAGAGCCCTTCTATGCATAATGATAAACCCTGACATTTAAAACGAATAACAGTCAAAGTGAATGGTATCTTGTTACCAGGCCACCTGTCTGTTTGCGAAAGATTAGGCAACAAGTGTCCAGTCATTTCTCAAAGTTGATGTGTTAGAAGCAGATGAAATGGGCTAGTGTAAAGATCTGAGTGACCCTGACGAGGGCTAAACTGTGACTGCTAGACCTTGGTCAGAGCATCTCCAAAACGATAGGTCTTGGAGGATGTTTCCAAGGTATAATGTCTTTAATACAAAAAGTGGCCCAGTGTGATTCTCTGGGCAAAGTTCTGCTGCAAAACATTGGGTCCTGGCATTTATGTGGATGTTAGTTTGATACAAATCATCTACCTAAACATTGCTGCAGACTAAGTTTACCTTTCGTGGCAACGGTATTCCATAATGGCAGTGACCTTTATCAGCAGGATAATGTACTACAAACTATAAACATTCCTGAATTGTTTGAGGAATCATAATGATTTAAGGTGTTGACTCAACCTTCATGTGCTGAAAAAATCAAGTCTGATCTATGGAGGTCTCACCTCACAACTTGCATGATTTGCTGCTAACAGATACCACAGCATACCTTTAGAGAATTTTGTGGACAATGATTTGACTATTCAAAGATTTTTTTGGTGGCAAAAGTTTTTACTTTTCATTTTGTTGCTGATTGGTGTATGTCTATTAGAACATGCTATGCTGCACTGTCCTGCTACAGCACACAATGTGGTGGCTAGTTCATGTGTGAAAAAGATTACTTGATTACTGCCAGAACCACTCTTTTACAACTTGTATTCTGGAATATACCTGTGCCATCAGGAAAGACAAAAGTCTTCCTTTTCTCTCCTAAGAAGTCAGTTCTTAACCCACTTCCAGTCATTTCGTCATCTTCTTTTAGCTACTCCCATTGGGGGTTGCCACAGAGGACCATTTGTCTCCATATAACTTTGTCTACCACATCCTCCCTTGTCATTCCAACCTCCTGCAGGTCCTCCCTCACTACATCCATAAACCTTCTCTTGAGCCTTCCTCTTTTCCTCCTGCCTGGCAGCTCCATCTCTAACATTCTCCTCCTGATATACGCCTCATTCCTCCTCTGCTCATGTCCAAACCATCTTAATCTGGCTTCTCTAACCTTGTTCCCAAACCGTCCTACCTGCACTTTTCCTTTAATATACTCATCCCTAATCCTGTCCGTTCTTGTAATTCCCAAAGTAAATCACAGCATCTTTAGCTCTGCCACCTCCAGCTCTTCAAACCGTACACTTCCAGTCATTTAAAATTTTGATGCAGCCCAATAATTTGACCCTTCTGAACGTTGAGTGTTCAGATCCTGCTTCAGGTCTGTGTGCGTGGAGTTTTGCATGTTATCCCTTCAACAGTCAAAAGACATGCAGATTAAGCTAATTGGCATTCCAAAATTTCCCAATATGTCTGTGCAATAGATAGGCACCCTATCAGGGGTGCACCCTACCTTGTGCACAAAGTCTCCTAGGATAGGCTCTCGACCCCAACGACCCTATACAGGATATAGATAAATGAATTGTGTCCCCCTTTTTTATTTTACTCCTCAGCAGAAATTGTTAATCATGATATCCTTTTTCCCCTTCACAATATGAATTTCCTTTATTGTTTTTTTTTTTTTTCTTTTTTCCAAAAAGGGTTCAGTTCAGCACAAGCACAGAGTTCTTTACTGGGGTTTCCCTGAGCTCTTGCCCAAAACTGCATCCTACCCTATTCATTAACATGTCCATGTAGTACACTACCTGGGAAACAAAGAGTCAGTCATTGTACAAATCCAACCTCACAGGTGATGCATTTGCTATAGGGTTTGAGATAAAAACTGGCAATGCTATAATCAATACCACCATATGCTTTGATAACTGATCAGGACAAGGAATCCAGTGCTACACTACATCACACACACACCACACACTGTATTCCTGACATGTGGTTGTACTCACTCTTCCACTCTGAATCTTACATTAAAAAAAAAAAAGTCACAGCAGGCCCACCCTCCTGGACTGCATAAACAGTGCGTATGCTGTGGTGGGGGCACTAATTAGAAAAGGCTGCTTGGTAAAGGGAGTATGTGAATTGGGACGTAGCCCTAGTGCCCGCCCCCCGCCACTCCCGCCCCCTATTGCTCCCATTCTGTTAGTTGCCTCCCTGGGATGGATGCTGCCTCGGTGCATCTCTCAGATTCTAATCTGATTAAACGACTATGCGTGTCGGAGAAATACGTGGAGCACGTGCAGGATTTATTTATTTATTTTAAATTCTAGTGCAAATTTTAGAGCAGCACCAATTAGGCAGAAGGGCGCGCGCGCGCGTGCACGTGAGAGCTGCTTTAAGTGGAGAATGTGAATGAGGTATGTTTATAACCAGTGTTTATAACAACTTATCACTGAGACTAAATAGATAAGGGTAATGTTTATGCATTTTGTTGAATGTGTGTGCGCGTGGGTGCGCTCACGTGTGTGTGTGTGTGTGTCTGTGTGTTTGGAATGGGGGAGGGGGGTTCTTTGTCTTGTTTTGCAACCTGATATGGTGAAGCCTACCTGTGCTCTTATTGCCTCCTGTTTTTTTTTTTTTTTTTACACATTATGCATTTTGTACATTCATATTATGTATTTTTTTTTTTTCATTTAATTTTAAAATGATATTGGTATCACTAGAAATGTTTTTCATTCTGACTTGCTTCATCACAGAGGCTTTGTGTGTTTGTTTTCCCTAATGTTCTCATATCACCAGATTATTATTATAAATATTATTATTAATATAAGTAATTATTTTTATAGTATTATAGCCAGACCTCATATGTGCATGCATCAATTGCACTCCCTTGATTATTTTTGATTATGGCATGATCGTAGCTTAATGAAGGCGTAACACACATCATTTGTTATTAACTTGCACCTGATATATTCTAAAGAAAGGGAAAGAAAATGATGATGTGATTGGCTTTCAGCTGTTTTGTTTTGTTTGTGTGATGATGATGATGATGATGATGCAACTAATTGCACATTTTTAATCCGGTCAGTCTTGATCACGGACAGACTCTCATTATTCCGTCCTGTATTTTAGGTGGCTGTCTTATCCCTGTTCAAATTTCACCGGCCGTCAGCAATTTGGACACACTGTCCTCTTTCTCTATAAAAAATGGACAACCACCAGACACTGACAGACTCGTTGCTTGGACCCCAGGACAGAGAGCCGTCAGGCAGTCAGACTCCAGGCCCTGTTACTATTCAGCCAAGTGAGACAGCCTTCTCTGCACACAAATCTGACTCATTCCCATGCCTGCAACCCCTCTCTTTGCATCAACAAGCCCAGGGAGAGGCACATGAGTCTGGAGAGGCCGTAGTAGTCGTCAAACAGAAGACTGCGAACGGTGGTAGGGTAATCACTCTTGTTTTGAATTGCGTTGCATTGCATGATTCGTATTGACCTTGTTGGCAGTGTGATGATCCTGAGTAAATGTGCAATTATCCTCAAGTGCTTGCCACCATGTTATGCTTTAATTCATAAATAGCTCACGTAATAATATAAGAAAAAAATAATTTTTGACATATAAAAGGCTTGTTTTGTCCTTTGCAAATGCTGATAGATAATGGTGCAGTAATAAATTATTGCACTGGACTGACCGCGGAGAAATTTTGTAGACTTGAAAGCAACAGTGATTTATTATTCAAGGAGCACTTTATGTCAAGGCTGATGGAACCGGTGGTTAACTGTTAAGCCAATATATTGTCCTATAAATAGTTTGCTATTCATTACCAGTGACAATCTATTGTAAGTAACCACTGTATACTTGCATAGTTTGTGGTGGGTTGACAGGCTGCTGAGCTGGGCATTTTCATAATTTAGAAGGCTCAGGGGTCGTTTGGAGTAAAAAGCAAGATGTGAGGGTTTTTTTCCCACTGTGGGTGTGTGTGCTTAATGTAATTAAGTTTTGCATTCCAATCAAAAATGACCGGAAGATCGTCTTCTCAGAAGCAGCAAGGGAGACACTTCCATACATACACATGAGAACTCGCAGGATAGAAACTAGATGTGTAGCCTTAAGAAAACCACCTGTAAGTCGGACTAATCCCAAAAAAGGCAGATTTTTTTACCCCCTGATGACATGGGTATATTCATATGTTAAAAGAGTGGTAGGGGCATGAGGAATCATTACTAATAAGGGCTGTCAATATTAATGCAGTAAAGCAGGGATTTTGAGCAACACAAGGTCTTGGGATTTGAACAAGTCTTGGGATTTAAACAAAGTGATGTTTATTTATCTAGTGTATCAGATTTGTGATTAAAGGTTTGGGTGGGTTGCAGAAAATTGTTTTACATATTAAATTGGGCCGCTTCCTGTGCATGTACGTATGTATGTGTGTATGTATCTTGGGAACAGCTTTGTTATAACACTGCTATGAAATATGGAAGATGCAATACAGTATCCATTATTCTGTACTGATTATGAAATCCCCTGTCTCTAACAGCAGGTCATGGAGTCTACTCCTCTCCTCCAGAAGCGAAAACCTCAGTTCCCAGACTCTCCTCTCCACCCCGGCGTCATCATTCCTTACCCCATGCACACCCACCTCACTTTGGACGCACGAGAAAGGGTAGCAGATCAAGCTCAATTGCGTACACTGCATTCTCTCCACGGCCTTCAATCTCCCGCCACCCAAGCTTGGCAACCAACCCACCACTGGATCGCTCCAAACCCAAAGATTACCTCATCCTGGCTATTATCGCCTGCTTCTGCCCTGTTTGGCCAATTAACATTGTGGGTTTTGTCTACTCTGTCATGGTGAGCAGTGATGTTTGTCTTGTTCGGATTAGAATGCAGAGATTGTTGGATTATTACTGCTCTGGTATAATTAGAATAGAATCCAGACATAATCATAGTTACAGTAAAATTTTTAAGCTTAGTTTATGTGTGAGGGTGTAAAACCGGTCTGGTTGTCTAGTGTTGATATACTATATGATGTGCACACCTGACCATCACACCCATATGTGGCTCTTCTCCAAACTACCACGGTTGTTCTCTTGCATGTTTTTTAAATTAAATGCCTTTGTATACTGTGGCATTACAATCTTCCCTTCACCAGAATCTGTTCCAGCATAGTATGAAAGTAAGGTCGAGGAACACATGTGCCATGTGCAGAACGCTGACCCAAACCCCACTAAACACCTTAAATGAAACGGAGAACCCCAGAATTTCCAGAAAGCTCCCTGTAGTTGCTTAACTGTGTGTTGCTTCATTTGTAAAACATGTAGAAGTATCTGCAAGAACAGGTAACTGATATTTTACTCTCAATTGTGTCTATTTGTTTGCAGTCCCGCAACAGCTTGGAGCAGGGGAATATTGATGGAGCCATACGGCTGGGCCGGGTAGCTAAGCTACTTTCCATCGTGTCGATTGTGGGCGGAGTCGTCATCATTGTGGCATGTGCTGTGAATCTATCAAGTAAGTGAAATCCATCTGCGTTCCTTACAGTACTTTAAACAATGTGCATTCGTTGGAGAATTTTCTGTGCGATACATTGTGAAATAAAAAAACGCATACACTGGTAAAGTATACAAATTTTATTCGTTGGTTCGGCATACAGATTTTATTCGTTCCTAAGGTAAGTTCTTTCGTATTGTAAAATTTTATATTGGGAAATGCATTTTTGTCATAGATAATAATGTAAATGCCGATAATCTGTTCCAGCCACCCAAAAATATTACCATATTTCCAACACTATAACCAAATTTTTTATCTAAAAATCAAAAAACTGGGTACATTAAAAACAAAACTGAAAGTGGCACAATTTTTTTTCTTGCTGCTGTCCTTGATAGCATTCTCAGGACCCATGGTGATATGTCTTCACTAAATCTTGCATAAAAGAAAAAAAAACACAACTGACCTGGTCACTCGTATGCCAAAAATGCGTTTTTTGCAAAATTTTTGTCATTAAGGCGAAAATATGCCGATATGTTTGTATGCTGAGGTACTAATGTATAGATAGATAGATAGATAGCTAGATAGATAGATAGATAGATAGATAGATAGATAGATAGATAGAATACTTCATTAATCTCAAAGGGAAATTAAATTGTTACAGCAGCAGTTCACATAATGTACAACAAGGAAGCAGCAAACAAGAATTGCAATAAGGGGGGGAAGTTTACAATTAAGGAGCATTAATGAACTCTGTTAACAATTTAAGGTGTATTAATGATGTAAAAATTTTAAGGGGCATTAAAAAGGTCAAAAAATGCTATCAAATAATATAAATATGATTGTACACATGCATGATGATTGTATATGCAGGTGGGAAGGAAACTGTACATAAGATGCACCAGCAAGTAGTAATGGAGAGAATGAACCAGTAAGTATATAACCAAGAATATAACGAAGCACTCGCTGGTTGATTCTCTCCATTGCTACTTTCTGATAGTTCCTACAGTATCTATGAATATTTTTTTAAATAGGCCATGCTAATTGACTGTTTGGACTTTTGGAATGATCTTTTAATATTTTTAATAACATTAAATATTTAGAGCTCCTTAAATATTTAGTGCCTTTTTTATTATAATGTGCAATGTTATGCGTATCAAAAGATTTATTTTTATTAACATGAAAAATACCACTTTACTGAAAGCTTTAAAGCAGGCTGCCTCGTACATGTGCTAAACCATTTTTTTTTCTTTTCTGTTTTTTTTTTTTTACAGTTAATGTGAAATCCTGAGCTGAGCTTTATTCCACAATCTTCACATCAGACCACTGACCGGCAGAACATGCTTCTGTCTGGCTATCTATCCGTTCCTGTGATCACACGTTTAGCTAGGTGGTTAATAAGTAAGCTGACACCTTCTTCCTCTCAAGCACTCACTAATTAATAATATTAATTATACTAACTCAAGGCTATATTCAACCTGATTCTTCACCACAAGAAATGGAGCAGAAATGCATGAATGTCTGAATCAGTGTTTGCAGCAGGCTGTTCCAGCGCTTGATGCTTGTGTCGCAAACGACGAAGCGCTAATCCACACGCAATCCACCTTATAAGAACACGGGCTGATCAGGATGCACGTTACAGATCAGCTGTGAGAATCGCCCTGCGTCATGCAAACCGTTTACAAGAAGCTTTTCACGAGATATATACATGCGCCTCATAAGTGCTGGGACATTCCCTTGTCATGTGAAGAAGAGGAAAACACGCAACTCACTTGAAGAGTGTTAAACGATACGGCCACATTGGCAGATTCTGAAACCAGACCTTAATGTTTTTATGTGAAAATGAATGAGGCATTGCTGGAGTAGAAGTAGAAAGATGGCAGCTCGTTAATTTATAAAAGAAAATGTGTAAATGAAATGTTTTACGATTTAAAATTTGTTTTATACATGTTGAAAAGTTTTTAATTTTTTTGTCACATTTTTGTCACCATCCTCCACCTGATGTTTAGAAATTATTGTAATGACTAAACTGAATTTATTATATGTTTTTATATGTTATCAGATCGTCTTATGGTTTGCTTATATGATTTCCTTTTTTCGATCGACCTGATAATCAAAAATTTTTAACTTCAGGATAATTTCAAAGTATAGCAGCATAATAATTTCCCTTAGAAAATGCAATAATTCTAGTGGACAAAATTTCACTTCACTTTATTTCTTGCAAAATTAAATATGTAGCCCGATTGTTTTAAACACATATATGCAAGTGTTTGAAGAGTTATGGATGGTTTCATAGGACACAATGTTTCCAACAGGTAAAGCACTCGTTGTTGTTTATAGACTTTATACGCTGTGATTTATTTTGTACTGAAAGGTATTGTGGGATTTACATATAAGCACTGTGTAACCTTTACAAACAGACTTTCATCACTCGTGGACTAACAATGAAAACCTCATGTTTTTCGCATTATATATGGCATTAGCTAGTGATTCAATTATTAACCCTTTTTATACCTGGAGTGGGAATGTCGAGTCCTGATCCAGTTATTATTAGTGACTTGGTTTTGCAAAAAATGTATACTGTGGTATTTCTTTAGTTATAATGTTGTAATTAGTTGTCCACGACGTGGTTACAGTAAACAGATCATTTTTACTTATACCAATAAGGTTATGAGTAGTCACAAAGATGAGGAACCGGCTGTATTTTATTTCCACATTTTCAATGTTTTTTTTGTTTTTTTTTACTTTATTAGAATTAATATTATTGTTTTGTATTTATAAAAAAAAAAGCATATAACAAGCATGGCACTTATATTTGCATGGTCTTTTTTGTAAGTCCTGTAGCCTTCGCAGTGTGTATTTAAAGGGAAAAAAGAAATAAACTGCTATAAACATATTAAGTCTAAGAAGTCATCTCTATTTTGCTGTATCTATTTAGCTGGCTAGCAACACTATAAAAGAATTAAGAAATCTGGCAGCAAAGTTTGCTTAACAGTTGCAGTTAAATCATGTGAAAAAATCACTTTGCCTTAAATTTTACATAAGTCCAGATTTCCTGTATTTTACATGTACTGTAAAAACTTACAGCAGGAAGGGCATCTGGCATAAAACCTGTGCCAAGTTGAGTGTGAATCGGATAGTCCACTGTGGCAACCCATCGACGTGAGCAGCCGAAAGACTAACAATATTCTTGTAAAATTAGCAAATATCTACATTTTTATTTTACATTTCCGTATTTTTATTTACAGTGTATTCCTCTGTTTCTGTCTCATTTGGATTCAAAGATTTATTTTTTTTTAAGATTTGACTTTTTTTTTTTAGATTTGACTGTCAGCTTTTCCTAAAGTGCATAAATTATCAGAATTAGCACCAAGTATTTTTTGTTGCTGAAGTGTCGATGTTATTTAAGTGGCAGCAGAAGAGGATAACAGCTTGAATGTATCAATCTGTGTGATGGTAAATGTCTTAGAATTAAAAAATAAAAGCTAGAAAAAAAACATATCAGGATTACACATCAGAGTCCTTTCTGAAATGGAGCGGAAACTCTCCCAGGAGACGTTCATATGAGAGAAGGCATAAACACGAGACAGAGAGAGCAGGAGAAGTGAGGCAAAGAGGAAGAGGTGAGGCTGGCTATTATTGCACAGTGAAGTGTGAGGAGAAAGGATAGGACAGGGAAGGTTGGAGAGAGGAAGGATAGCAAACATCCAGGAGGGAAAAGGGAGTTTTGTTTTGTTATTTATGTGGTGTACGAGTACAATCAAATCTTTTACTAGAATTAAATATAGATTAATAAAAATATTTTAGAGATAGCATTAAAGTAAAAAGGTAAAAACCACTCTTTGTATGTGTTACATATGTATCTTGATGTCTGCTATCTTTGGTTGGTTTGGTTTGGTCTTTGGTTTGGTATATATAAACATAAACAAGCCATCTTTATCATATTAAATGACACAACTGAAAAAAAAATTAATCACATTATGGCTTCTGTTACCAGTTGCGTAAACGATATGCGCATCATGTCCCACTTCAGATGCCTCCCTGCTGAGATCCTTTGAATGATACACACAGTGTGTGGCTTTGTGGATGAGATCCAGTGTGTGTGTGAGAGAGAGAGAGTTTTTTATTCCCCCAAATGTTCATAACAGATGACTTTCTGCTATCCCTGTAATGTGTTGTTGTATGTTTCTCTTTTGTGCCACGCTGAGGTTAATAAGGGAACAGCTGCTTTAGGCCTGGCTTGATGCCTGCTTTAGGTAAGCGATGAGAGAAAACTCTTTCATAGCACTGGATGTTTCATAGCACTAAATATAATGGTAAGTGATTAAAAAGCATGATGTACAAATTTTAATTGGTTACTTTTGACAAATTACTGTGGTCTAAAAGGAACACTTTAGGACATGCTTTTATGGAAAAATAAACCAAACTACGTTTTTTATTCCTTATATCATCAGTACTCTCAATTGTGTTGACAACAGCATCTATTATTAATATTATATACAGATCAGCCCAGCCATAACGTTGCCCAATATTGGGTTTGGTTCCCCTTATGCCATTGGGTGGCTCTGTCTCTTTGGGGTCATGACTCCACAAGACCTCTGGCATTGTGCTGATGTGTCTGTCTCCGGGACGCTAGTGGTGGATCCTGTGGGTGCGGTGAATTGCAGGGTGGGGTCTTCATGGATTGTGCTTGTTCGTCCCATGCATTCCACGGGATTGATAGACTTGATAGACAGAAAAGTTTTGGAGACTGGTTTCAGGTCCTCCAATGTATAAAATTTTAAAGATTTTTTGCTCTGGATAAGAGTGTCTGCCTAAATGTAAATGTAAAGATACTATTTAAGAGCAAGTTCTGACCAATGGATAGACAAAACTCTTTGTATACACAAGTTATTATCCTGTGCAAACAAGTTAAACATGTTTAAAAGCATGCTAGACTTTTTCATGAAATCCATGCAATACCTTGCCTTTACATTAACACTCTGTTGACTTCCAAAGTGTTTTTGGAACATTACGATCTTAATTTCTTTATTTAAGTAGTTAATTTGCTTCGTGTTCAGAAGGTGAGTTGCACAGTATCATTACTTATTTCAATCAGACAAAAAAAAAAAAAAAATCACACCTTTTTGACACTAGACACTATGTATGCTCCATAAAGATACAGAGCCTATAGTAAAACTACAAAACAAATATCACTGTTTGTGAGATTACTACTGCAATATCACGTGCAGTTCAGACACGTTCTATCCTTCCGTCTTCAACGTGCTTAATCTGCGCTTAAACACGTGCAAAGCAGCTCGCGAGAAGGGGCGGAGTTTGTCAGAATATGGGTAGGAGAATCGACTTCTCTCGAACGCACCCGAAATTTAAATACACCGGAAGTGACGCGAGACGCGGCGCGACGTTTAAACTGTGCTCACAACAAGGAAGTGAGACACAGGAAGAGACCGTTCTGTTGTTGAATTATATTAGGCTGGTAAACTAAACTACAGTCGTAAGTAAATGTTTTTATTCGTTGTTATTACAAACGAAGTAAGTCGTTAGCTTTAGCAGCGAAGCTACTGAGTTAGATAGGGATATATCTAGCTATACTGTATAATCCTTAATTGGGCTTTCACTAGTAGACTGGTCTGGTGGGAAAATATGTAGTGTATTAATAAGACTATAGTATAAATGTGTTTTTTTGTATTTTTATGTAAAAAGTTGAAATATATTGCATTTTAGATTCATTACATGTAAAGTGTGAAAATATTTCAAACCTTGTTTTTGTTTAAATTTCTATGATTAAAAACCAAAAATCCAGTTTGAAATATATATATATATATATATATATATATATATATATATATATAAAAATCCAGTATCTCAAAATATTAGAATTCACCTGTTTTGAAAATGACACAATTAATCTTCATGAAGTCTGCTTTGCAATTAAAAATGAACTTAATCACACCCAAACAAACAAAAAAAAACTTTCCACTGCATTTCAGTCCAACCACAAAGGGACCAGCTGACATCATGTCTATAATTCTCTCATTAACATACAGTAGGTGAGAGTGTTGACGCGGACAAGGCTGGAGATCACTCTGTCATAATGATTGAGTTAGAATAAAAAAACTTGACGCTTTGAAAAGAGGGTGTAACTTAAAATAATTTTTCCTTTCTCTGTTAACCATGGTTATCTGCAAGAAAACGTGTGCGTCACTATTGCTTTGCACAAAAAGGCATTCACAGGCAAGGATATTCCTGCAAGTGAGATTGCAATTTAATCAACCATTTATCGGATCATCAAGAACGTCAAGAAGAGGGGTTTAATTGTTGTAAAAAAAAGAAAAAAAAGGCTTCAGGACTACCAAGAAAGTCCAGTAAGTGCCAGGACCATGTCCTAAAGTTGATTTAGCTACAGGATTGGGGCACCACCAGTGCAGAGCTTTTTCAGTTTTTTCAATATTGACTTTCTGCATAAACTTAATGTAATTCTCAATAAAATCCTTTGTATTTGAAATGCTTGTAATTATACTTAAGTATACCATAGTAACATCTGACAAAAAAATCTAAAAACGCTGAAGCAGCAGACTTTGTAAAAATGTATATTTGGCTCATTCTTAAAATTTTTGGCCATGGCTGTTCGTGTATGCATTCAATATGTTATAGGTGCTCCTTTTGCACGAATTAGCCTACTGCCTCAACTGGACGTGCATAAATCATCATGATATCAATCTGTGCCACTGCTGTGGTGTTATTGAAGTTCAGGTTTCTTCGATAGCAGCCTTAAGCTATTCTGTATTCTAACAGCCCATAGATTCTGTCTCGGGTTCAGGCCAGTCAACAATATTCAGTCCGTTTTGAAAATGGATGCCTTGCTTGTGATTTGCACGAAAGAAGAGCAGCGTGCAATGATCAGTTTTTGGTGGTCTGAGGGTGTACCTGGTGCCGGAACAACTCACAGAAGAGCATAAACAGAAGCGTATGGATATCTGCAACTAATTTTGGACCGATACTCTAAGGAAGGTGAAAGTTTCTTAAAGAAATTCATTACAAGTGACGAGATATGGATTCATCACTACGAGTCTGAGAGTAAACAGTAAAGTATGGATCAGAAACATCCTCAATCGCTGACTGAGAATAAGTCCAAAAGTCAACCATCAGCTGGAAAATCCTTACGAGTTTCGGAGATTCTTAAGGGCCTGTATTGGGAAAATGACAGCGCTCATTATAGTGAGACATTTATTGAAGAGCTCAAGCCTAAGCTTCAGATTAAATGCTAACCGATATAAGACCACTATCCAGGGGCATTGTGATCTTGCATGACAAATGTATGTCTGCACACTTCTGCCCACACTGATGAGACTCTAACAAGGTAACTTACAAGGTAAACTTTAACCAAGTTAAGGTATCCTCCCTATAGTCCTGCTCTCACTTCATTAGACTTCCACTTCTTGGTCCCCTGAAAGAATCAAAAGGTTTACTTCTGATGATGAAGTGAAGACAGCGGTGCATTCGTGGCTCGCAGCTCAGCCTAAAACATTTTTACTGTGGGAATACAAAAGTGTACTGACCGCGAGACAAAGTGTGTTTAAAAGCAAGTTGATTATGTTAAATTCTTTTTTTCTTTTCTAAAAGTAAAAAAAAAAAAAAACATCTAAAAAAGATAATTTTTTGACTCACCCTCGTACGTATGTACAGTATGTGTGTGTTTCTGTCTGTCTAAATAACCAACTAACTGATATTTTTCATGCTTGGTATATAAAGAGTGGTTGAATACTTACTGTAATATAACCCTGGTTATTTTCCAGGGAACAATCCAGCGATGGCATCTAAAGGAGCCAAGGAAACTTTAGCAAATAAACTTGGTTTTAAAGGCAGTGGCTCAAAGGCTGTAGAAGCTGAGCTTGAGAAGCTGAAAAAGGAAAATGCCCATTTGAAGAAGACTTTGGATGAAATGTCAAAACGAAATGGGAGGCATCAACCATCACATCCTGATTCAGATAAAGCCAAGCTTTTAGAGGTGAACATCTTTTTTTTTTTTGTCTGTAGTAGTCTGTTTGCGAATGATTTACCCCTTACAAGCCAAAGAGCACAATTTAATCAACCAGTCCTATTCTAACACAGTTGAATCCTGTTTTATGCCACAGAGAATTCTGTCACTAGAGACGCTGAGGGAAAGAAACGCACAGCAGCTGCTGGCTAAAGAACAGGAGATCTCCACCATGAGGCAACAGCTGCGGGCTGAAGGTGGAGAGGTGGTGGCCTCGCTGCAGAACCAGCTGGAAAAGGAAAGGCAGGAGTCGGAAAATAAAGAGAAACGCATTCAGAGCCTTTCACAGGAGACTGAGGCCCTGAAAAACAAATTGGTGGCAGTCACTGAGAAATTCCAAGCATGCGAAAAACGCAGTAATGACATGCAGGTCAGTGATTTATAGGTGTCAGATAAAAAAAATTATAATAAATAAATAAATAAAAATACATTAAGCTATTATTGTAGATTGGAAACATAAATGAACATTTCTGCACCATATCACAAACCCGTTATTGAAGTAGCTTGAAGATTTATCTTCAAAAGTTTAATCTTAAATTAAAACATCATACAGCATTTGGCAGACACCCCTATCAAAAGCGGCTCACAGAAATGCTTTGAAGTGCTTCATCAAAAACATATTCCCTGCTGGGACAAAAGCTGTTTTATCCAGAAGGAAGTTTAGTACAATTCCCCAGAACATGTACATATGTACTACAAGAGTCAGTGCAAATTTTAGAGACGCATTCAAAATTAAAAGACATAATTAAGTACTTTGTGGTTATGACGTTGAAATATATATATTTTTTTAATATAAATTTTTTATATAGAGATGCACTGGTTGATCAGCCAGTGACGGGAATTGGATGGTTTTCACGTTGATCATCATATGAAAATATCAATGTCAATTACATTATCAAAAGTCGCACACGTTAAAATCAGTCTCAGACCCACTCATTATACACGTTTACACCGGCCTCAAAACACTGTGAGCACAAATGAGTCTTAAAAATCATGTGGATTAGTCATGCAAATGACCAAAACATCCCTGTTTCTTCATAAACCAACAGATGGTACACTTTACCCTATTCACACATTGGCATCCTGTGTGGCAGAAATGAGAGAATTGAGCTGCTCAAAAAAATGTAGCTTTTTTGTTTAATTTAATTATAATTATAATTTAAATGTTAAACTTTTCTATTTGAAGTTAGTGTGTATTCAATATGATTATGAAGCTGGTAAATAAAGCTAAGCACCCTTTTTAAAGACTTAAAATTGTAACAAAATCTGAATTTTTTAAATATTAAATCAGGATATTTATAAAACCGTTATTTACCGGGTATTGTGATATCATCGTATCGCGTAATATTCCTATGGCAAAATCCCAGGTTTTATCCTTTGCTCAGGATTCTGTCTTTGTGGAGTTTATGTACAGTACATATCCTCCATCTTTTCACCTCTGATTTCTCTGGGTTCTCTGCTTTCCTAGCATCATATAGTACATGATATAGTTTTAGGGCAGTAGTAGCTCAAACAATTTAGCCTGTGTGTTACTGGGTTACTGATCAGAAGGTCGGGTGTTCAAGCCCCAGCACTGCCAAGTTGCCACGGTTGAGTTCTTGAGCATGGACATTAACCCTGTCTTCTACAGTGGCATGGTGTCCTGGGTAACCCTGCGATCTGATACCAGCTTTCTAACTGGGATATGCGGGAAAAAAAATTTCACTGGAAATTTCACTCTGCTGTAAAGTACATGTGAGATTTTTTATTTTCTTTTATTTTTTTAAACATGATTCTAGTGTTCCAAGGATTAGGCCTAGAACCCGGGTCTTGCTGGATTTAAGTTGATTTAGTAAAGATGGAGGAATTATTAAGTATTCATGACTGCCATTAATTATGACTGAGTCAATGATTATTACTGTTAGAAGATGCATGAGAAGTAATTCCAGCAGGGTATGTGCCTTTTCTAGCAGCAGAAAACAACCGCAGGGCAAAAAGATTAAGTGCAAAATCCTCAGGATTTGTGGGATTATTTTTAATTTTGTATAAATATACCAGACTTTATTGTTTATGAGCAAAGTTCCATTTCCATTTTTTCCCATTTTTTTCCATTTTTTACCGTGGCTATATGTAAATGCTTATTTTAACATGCCTTTCGAATCATTGTTTTTAATTACATACATATGACATGAGAGATGGATGCATGAAACACTTCTATTTTTAGTACATAGCCACTTTCCATGTAATTGAAAAAACAAAACATGTGGCCAGATCTGTTTGCAGGTCAATGATTTATTTCTTATCGATTAATTTTTGTTAAGTATTTACTTAATTAAACCAGTATTGTTTTTACAATAATATATTTTATTTATATATATTTATATATATATTATAATAATAATAATGCTCTGTAGATCTATTGACTTGTAACCTACCAGAGAGCACACTTTTAGATTCAAGTTTGAAAGGTCGACGATATTAATATTCTGAAAAAGAAACAGCCAGTCTGAGTTTTCTTTGTCAGGCTGTGAAAAGTCGACCGAGCAATGTTTGCCAGATTGGGTAGTTTTCCAGTAAGCGGGTTACTATTTGTTATTTTTGGCTACAAAATCATGAGTTTTAGTTCTGATTTTATTATTTGGCTGTTTTTTTCTTTTTATTGGAGTAGGAAGGCACTGTCTAGCCATTTGTTAGTAAGTGAGATGTGTTTCACTTGAATAACATAAGTATCGCTCACAATCGGTGCAGATTCCACTTACCCTAATTTTTAGGTTTTCCTGAAAGTTTTTGGTATGATGCCATTCTGTGTATGTATTTACTGTAAGCTAGTGCTGTCCTTTCTATCAGGTGTTTAAGACTTCACCCCACTAGATGGTAGTATTTTTATTTTTTAATTTTTTTTTAACGCTCACACTTTTCCACACAACACATTCCCCTGGCTGACTTTTTTATCTGCTGTATCTCAAGCTGAACAGATGCAGATAAATTCTTCTGCTAATGTGGTTCAACCCTTACTGGCAGCTAGGAGGCCTAGTGTTACAAGCCTGTCTAGACAGACTCATTTGTACTGAATAATTATGAGTAAGTGAGTTTTTAAAAAGAGGGTGGCTTTTCATGGTGGATAAGAAAATTCAAATGTTGCAAGTACGATAAGACCGTACATCAGATTTGAGTTTTCAACAATACCATAGTATGCAGTATGTATTTTAAAAAAATATGTGGTTTGTGTTTTTATTATGCATTAACTCATGTATTTAATGTTTAAGGTTCCTTCAGGTGAGATTGCAGTGGTCGAAGCGCAGCTGCGAGATGTGAGTCTAAAAAAAGAAAAAAATCAGAAAGAGCATGACCCTCTTCTTTGTTGCTTTTTGCCATAGCTGAGCATTTAAAGGCCAAGACACAAGCTGCTGACTTTTTTTTCTCTTTCTTTCTCTCTCCTTGTGCAAGGCTCTTGAAAAAAATCAGCAATGGATTGTTTATGACCAGCAGCGTGAGGTCTATGTTCAGGGGATTTTCAGCAGAATTGCAGAGCTTGAGCAGCAACTAAACCAGGCTAAGCAAACACTCCAACAACAGCACAAAGAGGCTAATTCAGAAGGTAGGGCTTGAGTGAATATCCTACTTTAGAAGAAAATGATGTCAATGGAGTGAATCCACTTTTTTAAAATGCTATGAGAAACTATGGACCTTGGGTCTGCAATGAGTTCTAGAAACTTGTCTTTTTATTGGAGAAGAACTGTGATTTTAAAGGTTGTTTTCTGATATCAACAGGAAGAAATCATACGTACATAATTAAAGATATAAATACACCCACTTAGATTACTGATTGTATTAAATATGGCAAGCCAATGAGAAAGTCCAAGCAGCTCAGTGCAGATCTTAGAAAAAGGATGGTAAACCTACTTGAGTCAGAAAGGTCTCCTAGAGACATTTTTAAACTTTCAATTTAATTTCAATTCAATTTTATTTGTATAGCGCTTTTAACAATTGTCATTGTCGCAAAGCAAATCAAAAGAATTATTTAAGTTTGTACGGAATGTGAGTGTGCATGAATCAAAATGGTTAGATAGTCCCTGGTGAGCAAGCCGGGGGTGACAGTGGCAAGAAAAAACTCCCTGAGATAGTAATAGGAAGAAACCTTGAGAGGAATCAGACTCAACAGGGAACCCATCCTCATTTGGGTAAAACACAGAGCAGGAATTGATTCGCATTCATACTGTGTGTTAGCCAGTTCAGTTATAACAGTTGATGTTAATTGATGTTAATATGGAGTCCTGGTAGTTATTGGAGACTTAGGTAGACTTGTATGAAAATTCTAGTCCTGAAATATCGAGCAACTACAACCAAGTCAAGTCCTCAGAGAAACAGCTGTTAACACCAGTCGAGGCCAGAACCATCTTCGTGGTAGAGTGAAACCATCCCCAGACACCAGACTCATCCCAACACCAGACTCATCTCAACGCAGTTGTAAGCAACTGCAGATTCCAAGATCTGTTCAAACAATTGTATTTAAGTACAAGCACAGTTTAGGTCTTCTAAGAGAAGATCCAAACTGTCGCCTTCACCTAAGAGGAAATTAGTTTGGATGGTCAGGAACCACCAAGGCACAGGCCTGCCATGAACTAGAAGCTTCTGCAACACCGATGTATCTACTCTTTTACATCACCATGGACTGGAAGGCTGCCTTACAAGAAAGCCCCTGCTTCAAAATTTGCACCCTCAAGATTTAAGCTGACCACATGGACAAGATTTAAATCCAAGAACCCTGTACATGGTGGTGGTAGTAATATCAGGCCTTGGCACTGTTTTGATGCATTATTAAAGAAGGCGGACAATCCCAAACATTTTCAGCATTACCTTAAATCATCAGCCACTGTAGATAATAATTTGATGATTGTTACATCGAGTGTTCTAACAGGACGGTGATCCCAAATACACACATCACATCAAACCTGGTTATAAGGTGGACAAAGCATGCAAAGGCTAAGCTTACCACTTTCACGAACACTAACACCAAGGTTAAGAGTCTCAACAATTTCTAAACTTCAGGGACTGTGCCAGAAAACCCTTTAAATTCTAATTAAACACGATCAATTCTGCCAAGTCAAATATCCAGCCAGACTTCTACCAGAAGCTTGTTGATGACTCCCAAGTGCATTTGCTTAAGGTGAAACTGGATTGCTAAATGGAAACTTGGTCAAATATTAAGCGCATTGAATGTATAATTTTGAGATGTGTTGATTTCAGAAAATAATATAATAATTTATAACTTGTGCACCAATTTTTTTTTCACCTATTAAATGTTGTACAATCATTCTGCCTCAGAAATAGACCATTAAAAATCCAAAATATTGGATGTGTACACAAACATGTGATTGCAGCTGTACATGGTCCAAAGAAATCATTCAGCTTGTTAACTTTAGATCAATTTAGCTAGTTCACAGTCCAACAAAAAGCTAAGGGGGAGGGATTGTTTGCTTAAGAAAGTAGGTTGCACAAGCAGTACACAAACATTTTGCGTGTATCTACAGTATAGCAGTGCATCAAACATAAGGCATAATGAAAACACAGGAAATGCACTACAGTGGACATGGCTAACCATATGCATTATTAACCATGTTAGCATAAAATCTTTTGTTAAAGGTTAATGAGTGCTGCGAGGTTCCTCCTAAAGTGGTGAAAGTTAATAACCAGAGATCTGTGTTTCTGATTACTGTGATCCAGGTCAGTCATCTGCCTCCGTGCAGCAGGAGAAACAGCTACAGGAAAACCAGAGGGAGATTGATGAGGAACGCAAACGTGTGAGAAACCTACAAGCCGAGCTTGAAGAGATAAAGTCCAAATATGAAGAGAAAAACCGTGAGGTAGTGCGAGCTCAGGAGGAGCTGCTAGAGGAGCGCAGAAGTGGCCGACAGTCTCTAGCAGAGGAACGGAAGCTAAACTCGGAGCGAGTAGCCAGACTGCAGAGCGAGTTAGAGGCCGCAGACGTAAGGTTTGAGGAGGAGAGGAAGCGAGCGGCCGAGCTGCTACTACAGGTGAATGGTTAAAAAGAACAGTCCACCAAGCAATTCAGTATGTACTGCACCACATGTGTATAGTGCAGGTTTACTTCACTGTCCCTGTCTCATATTTTATTCTTTAAAAGGTGAACCTCCTTCAGAAATCTCTACTGACACAGCATGAAGACCAGAAAAGAACAGCTCTTTTAGAACAACAGGTGCAAAATCTTTTATTTACCCGTTTATAATATTAGAAGGAGTTTGTAAAGATTCTCTAAATTTGAAACTTAAAAAATGTTTTTTTTGTTTGTTTGTTTTTTCGGCAGATCCAGTTGTCTGCAAGAGATTTTGAGAATGAGAAACTGGACCGGCAAAGTCTACAGCACCAGCTCCACAAAGTGCTAAAGGAGCTCCGAAAGGCTAGAGACCAAATTGCACGCTTGGAGTCAGCAGTAAGTCACAAGGATAATTAATGATCAGGCCACCATAGCTGTCGTATGAGCTGAATAGTTTTAGTCTTTGAGAGATTTTTACTTTCACTTTTTCAGTGAAGTTGACTTTAGAGGTGAATGGAAAAAAGTAATTAAACTCGTTTAAAAAAATTTTTTTATTCATTTTAGAAACAACAGCGAGAAACCCGGTTCTCTGAGCCGAGCTCGTACACCAGGCTGGATTTAAATAAGATGACATCTCCGTTGAAAAGCTCCAGCACATTGGATGAGAGCTTTTTGGAATGTCCCAACTGTAGAGCCTCATATCCTACAAGCCAGCACAGAGAGCTTCTTGCACATCTTGACTATTGTTTTAATTAAAAAAAAAGAAATTATAATATTTTTAAGTCTTTGTATCAGATTTTTTTTTATTTTTATATTCCAAAAAGTGTTCCCTTTATTTAGTTTACGATTAATCAGTTGTGTTAGTTTAACCCCACGAGCATTTGCAACTGTATTGGCTTTTTTTTTTGTTTGTTTGTTTTTTTGGGATATTTAAGGTAAATGTTTTTTTTTTATTATTGTTTGTTTTTTAGCAAATTGAACTTAAAGATGTTGACAGACTCATTTTTAATAGATGCTGGAAATGTGCATGAGTGTAAATCCTTCTATTAGACCTATTTAAAGCATGGTGATTAGCTAGACAGTGGGGGAAAAGAGGATAAGGATGTCTAAATTCAGAAAACACAACCAGGTGGGATACCTTACACAAAACTACCAAGTACTTTGTCTGTTTATTTCCTTTCCATGTAATTTGTACTTTGTACTGACTAAACATTTTATAACATTTAATTTTGTGTACATAATGTATTTCTTATTGCTTGTCCAACCCCAGAACATTGGTTTAGACTTGCAACATTAACTTCAGAGACTAAGAATAAGAACAACAGCTCTGCTGCCCATCTACACTAAACAGCAAACGTCTGGATTGGAGGGACAATTTTACTAGAGATGTGTGGAAAAAGAAATTATACTTTTAAGTATCACGTTTCTTTTGTGTGATGGTCTTTTCATGTGACACAAAAATAAATTTTTATTATTTACATATGCTTGCAGTTCAGGCAGTAAAATTAAGTAGTTCGTCTATAATCCGACAGGAGGTGTGCTCAAAATTATTTACACACTGGCAGGCAGATTATTTGCTTAAGTTTGTTTAAAATTGTGATGTGATACAGAATCACAATACAAAATGAATTTACACCTAATTGTGGTGATATTGTATCCCATTATTAATCCTTTTATGCAATATTGTGTAAGAGCTCAGGCCATAGTGTTCGTTGATTACATTAGCAATAAGACCCAATCACATCCAGTATGAACATTTTATTTTATAAAGTTCCAGTTACATAATAAAACAACAATAGTAGAAGAGTCATACAATAATCTCAATGATTATGCTTCTATTGTGGATAATGAATTATATTCAGGTTAATATAGATTTTTATTTACACATGGAGAAAAGGTAAAGGCTATTAGTAATCCTTGAGCAGGATGCAATCAGACACTACAGAAACCTGTAAAAGTGGAGAAAAAAATGCATAGTAATGTATTCGTTCAGCATCATCTGGGTTAAATGGTTTGGCAGGTTACTGGAGTATATTTTATTATAAGGCTGATAGCTACATTCACAAACTGTCACTTACCAGTGTGAGGAACACGTCTGTATTTGCCTAGAAGACAGAGCTCTTTCTTCTTCTGCGTCACAATCACTTGGTCCTCAGGTCTCAAACCGGTCGGATGGCGGGAGAAGATGAAGGAGTAGCCATCCAAGCAGGTGCCATCTGTGTCCACCACTCTGCACGCATAATGCACAGCGTAGTTGTCATAATCGGTATCAACGACCCAGTGGTCGTCATCTGGTGCAACACAGAGACAAAAATTCAACCTTGAGCAAAGAATAAGGTTAAAGTACAAGGTTTCATTTTGCAGTGTGTATGCTGAATAGGGTATGAAAAGAATATCCTCCTATAACCAGACGCCCATAGAAATGTCTGTTAAATTGTTTTTGATGTTTGCACATGAAGTGGACAGCTCTAGTTCCACTTACATCCACTCTGGAGATATGAAGCAGCACCCCAGTATTTTAGCTTGAACTTTGCAGGGTCTGGGGATTCATCAAAAGAGGCAAACATGTTGGCACATGTCTCCCAGTTGCTGAAATGTGAAAGAAGAAAGATAGAGTTGGGCTTGCAAGCGTGATAAAATTTGAAATTTAATCAAGGAAAATGTTTTGAACTGACTTCAGAATGACGACTCTGCCGTAAGCAGTGGCTGTCATTCTGCCATCTTCCTCCACAGCATAATTGGCAACAACGTTATCCAGAAGGAAAAGTCCTGACGGGTCTTTTTTGGCTACAGCGTACCATGTTCCTTGGAACTGCAACACGCACAGTCAACTGTGACCACAGAATGGCAAAGCTCTAACGGAAATTTTACATTAAAGTGTACAGATTTGGGGAAAAAAAAAGAAATTTGACTTACCTTGTACTTGTCAAAGTCCTTTTTTACTGGGATGTCGCTAACTTGACAGTCCTGTGCCCAGCCTATGGCCAGGACACAAAGAGCAAAAGTGAGCCTCAGCATGTTGCTGTCTGTAGGACCTGCAAAACAGCACGAGGGTTACACTGACAGATTTTAGAAAGACAAAATTAAACTAACAAAATACACAGATCTCGCAAGTTCTTTCTGATTTGTTCAAACAGTAAAGTGAAGTAAAAGCCCAGATGTTTTCCAGATGTTTTCTGCAGATAATTAGACTACACCGTACCTTATGAGACGCAGTGGCAAGGTATCAGTGCAACACTGTTACAGACTGAGCTTATATAAGCTCTGAGTACAATTTCGCAATCCCACTCGGGGAATGGAAAAAAAAAACCCTTTCTCCAAGCATTTTCTTCATTGGACAGATTTTTTTTGCATAACGGCAAGACTCTCAAATATCCAGCAAATCTTGGTTTAGTCCCTCCCTAGAGAAATTGCATAACTGTGTTACAAAACATTAAAGGTAATAAATCATCAGGGAAAGAAATTTATATTAACTATGTACATATGATCTATATAATTATTACGTAATGTACTTCATAAACTTACAGTGAAGCCAAATAGTTTTTTTTTGTGTTAGTTTTTTCCAGGAATAAACTTGAAAACTTGAAAACTTAAAAAGTAATAAATAAATAACAGGGTTCTGCTGTTTTTGTGCTTTTTATTTCACTTTAACAGACATCCCTATACTGTACGTACGTCCACATATAGCAGTCTCACAGACTTTGAAAGCTGGACCTGACTTACTAAGACTGCTCATGTGTACATATCAGCATATAGAATCACCAGCAGTCTCAACAGTACTGTGCATGTTTTTATATTTGCTGGAGGAAAACAACACTGGCTGCATGTTCTGACTTGTGCTGCTTCTTTCAATGCTTATTTTTACCACATTTTAAACAAGTCTTTCTCTCGTGCACTGGCCTGACTAAATACCAGATTTTAGTTAAAGTGTTACAGTGTTACAGAAGATACATCCCAGGCAATTTTAGAAATATCTATCCAAAATATTTTATCCTGTAAATCTGCTTTGCAACAATGTCATTTTTTTTTTTTTTTTTTTTTTTTTTACAAATAATTGATCATTTGCAACGGCACAGTGGCATAGTGGTGAGCTCCAAGGTCTAGGGTCTAACTCTTGAGTTTGCATGTTTTCCACAATACTTGGTGGGTTTCCTTCCACAGTCCAAAGACATGCAGACATTTCCGAATTCCCTGTAGTGTGTGAGTGAGTGTGGTGAGTGCACTCGGGTGTACCCCAAGTCCACCGCGATAGGCTCCAGGCCTTCTGCAACCATGTACAGTATAAGCATTATATAGCATGGCTGAGTAAATAGCTTGTCTGCATGAACCATATCTAGCATAAAACAACCGTTCAAAATATGGGTACATTGTGTGTAGTTGATTCACACACCATGATGTTTTTGAGAGATGGAAGTGAACCAGAAACCCAAGAGGAAAACTTATCTGTTTTCAACAATCACATGGTTTAGTGGTTAGCTCTGTGGCTTTGCACCTCCTTGGTTGAGGGTTCAAGTCCTGCCTTTGACCTGTGTGCGTGGTGTTTGCAGGGGTATACTGAGTGGTTGCTGGGTTTTCTCCAGTTACTCTGGTTTCTCCCCACAGTCCAAAGACATGCAGATTAGGCTAACTGATGTTCCAAATTGCCCGTTGTTTGTTTGTGTTGAGAGTGTACCCCGCCTAGTGCCCAGAGTCCCCTGGGATAGGCTTCAGGCTTACCGTAACCCTGGACAGAATAATCTTTATACAAAATGAGTGAGTGAGTGAGACTTCCTTAGCAAACACAGATTAATAGCCTCTTGAGACCCAAACGTCCACTTATAAGGACATGAAACTTGATCCCAACTACATTGTTTATTACACGTTCTGTAGAAATCTACAGATGTAGATGCCAAAATGACAACCCTTATAGTATACTAGCATTTTTGTTGCTTTGGATCTGGTGTGAACAGGAATACTGTAATCCCCCAATTTATCAATGGTTGGACAGATGGACTCCCCACAGGGGATATTTGGATGGTACATTGACACAACTGACAGACTGTGCATATGTGCATTCAAGATTTTATCAAGACTTCCAGCTGATCAGGGTACTATTGTTTTATATCATGGTTTATCATATTCATATGTGCTCCATTGTCATCAATATTGTGCTAGTGGTGCAAATATTCCAATATAATATTCTATAATCTACAAGCACAATATTGTTTGGTCTGGTTTATATGCTAGACCATTTTTGGTGGCTCCAGCCTGTAAACTTCAGTGTGTAACCAGTCACCTGTTGAAACCCCTTTTCATGTTCTACAGGGCCATAGTAGTAATCACTTCTTCCTTAATCCTGGATTTTCTTTGCCAAAGACCAAAGTTGCAAAGCCTTCTGCTGTCTGAATCTGGTCCATTATCTTCCTCCCACTCAATATAGAGGGAGAAAAAAAGACTCGGTACCCTCTTTTAAATTCAGCAGCATAATGATGAGTCAGTCTTAATCTCTTCATCAGAAATAGACGCTTGGGACTGATTTGTAAGACAAAATGGCTAATTATAGCACACTTCTTTTTTTTTTAAATGTCACTTCTCACTGCTCTGCTTAAGCCAACACAATACAGCGACAGTATTGGGAAGCTTCTTAAAAGACGGTCATGCAAATGAATAATGCTTATCATCAAAGCTGTTATTGTTTCTTCTATGATGAAGAACAGATTCTTAGATTGATTTATAGTTTTTGTCTAAATCCTGGTACCAATTCATAGCTGCTAGACTTACATAGGATGTTCTTGATTGCTCAGTTCAGGTATGTAATAGGCATGAGGGAGCATATAAGGATATAGATTATTAATAGTTAATCATTGTTTGATGTATAATATATAGTATCATGACATTTAGAGCACAAAACAAGCCACTGATTGGATTGTAGAATGTACAGTGATCAGTGTGGGGATTTGCAGGTTAAGAAAGCTTAGAAGGTTTAATGTTATGACGTCACCTTAATTAGCAGTCGCTTTGATCTCTTCAGCCTGTAAGCCTCCGTAGTCTTCCAGCTTGACTGAGGAGGCTAGGAGCCTTTTTTTGTGCTTTATGTAGAGCTACAGTGAAGGATGCAGCTGGGTGAAGAAAAGAGTCCAATAAACCAAGCAATACTGTTCCTGATCTCCTTCTAGCTTTTCTGTAGATGATGCATCTTCTTTAAGGACGTCCTTCCAATCACACACCTGATACAAGATGGCAGACAAGGAGAGTGTGGAAAAATACTTGGAGAATAATCCACAGTTTGCAAAAGAGTATTTTGACAATAAGGTGAGGCCTGAAGTCATCACTGCTGCTTTTTCAGAGAAGCTCGAGATCACAGATCCGTCTTCCTACAAGGATGTCACGCAGATCCAGGAGGCTACCATCATATTTGACCTGGTCAGGGAAATACAGAGTGAATCAGTCATGGAGAAGAGCTTGCACAGGGTCCTCCAGAGGATATCTTTGCTAGTGAATGCAGATCGATGCAGCTATTTTATATGTCGAGCTAGAAATGGAATCCCAGAGCTCGCCACGTGTCTTTTCGATGTTACTCCTACCTCCACATATGAAAGCAATTTGGTCAACCCGTTGTCTGAAATTGTGTTCCCTACTGACATCGGCATAGTCGGGCAAATATCCACAAGCAAAAAGGGAGTCAACATACCTGATGTGAAGCAGGTGAGTGCATGGTATTGAGAGGTTAACAGATCATTGGTAAATACGTATGTTTTAATGTGGAGATTGAAAAATATTTGACCAAACACAGGGACTTACTATTTGGGACATATCCAAATAAAAATCCAGTAAATACCCCTTTATTTTGTGTTTAAGAATACAAGCATGTGAGCACCTACACAAAAAAAAAAAACTTTTTAAATGATCTTCAGGAGATATGTGTCCTGTTTAATGCTTTGCATCACAGAAGTATTTAAATAAAGCTAAACCCTTAAAAGGCCATGTAACATAGATTAGTCTTTTTTTATGCTATTTTATTTATTATACGCTATCAAAAGCATCTTGTAAGCAAATTACTGTTCTGACAAACTGTTCTGTACGAAAAAGCATTTTGTGTTTCAGAGAAAAATAAGAGAATACTAATTTTTCATGAAAGGTGCCATAATGATATAATTAGTTTTTCTGGTTATATTTATTAAATTAGTTTTTTATAGAAGTGTCACAAAGTAAAAAAAAAAAAAAAAGATGCCAAAAAGATTAAACACCGTTTAAGCCCACAGCCAACAAGTGAACATAAATATCACCACTAGAGCTTAACAGGCATAAGTAGAAATGAATACTCAGTCTGCGATTTTACTTAAGCATAATTATGTAAATGAGATGTTGGATAGATAAATGAGGCATATTAAAAAACAGTTTTTTTCCCATAGGTATTTAGGCCTGTGATTTTAATTGTGGTCTTAAATAGCTGCCATAATCATTATAGATTCCATAAATACCACCAGCTTATATTTTACTAAAGCAGTTTTCATGGTGGTGGCACGGTGGTGTAGTGGTTAGCATAGTCGCCTCCAGGGTCTGGGTCCGATTCCCGTCTCTGTGTGCATGGACTTAGCATGTTCTCCCCGTGCTTGTTCTCTCCAGGTACTCCGGTTTTCTCCCACAGTCCAAAGATATGCAGGTTAGGCTAATTGGCGTTCCCAAATTGCCCGGAGTATGTGTGTGGGTATCCTAAGATGGATTGGCACCCTGTTCTGGGTGTACCCTGCTTCGTGCTCTAAGCCTCCTGGGATAGGCTCCAGGTCCTCTTGACCCTGAATTCAGGATAAAGCGGTATAAAAAATGAGTAAGTGAGTGAGTGAGTTTTCATGGTACAACATAACTAAAATCAGAAATTATTCATATCAGAAAAGAAAAAAAATCTGTAATTATCATTAAACTAAAGATCAATTTTCTTTTATGTCTCCTTCCTGCATGCATTTTACTAATATTCAGATAAAACATAACTGACTGATCTGATGATCATGAAGATATTCTTCTTTTTCTTTTTTTTTTAATCAATTTTAAAAAGAACCCCCGTTTTAGTGACTTTGTAGACAACCAGACAGGCTACACCACCAAAAACATGTTGGCTGCTCCCATTGTGAGTGGAAAGGATGTGCTCGGAGTCGTCATGGCAATAAACAAAGTGGGAGCAACAGAATTCTCCAAAGCAGATGAAAATGTAAGTGTACATAGATTGGGCAATAAACTCTGGAAAATCAATCCAGCACAAATAGCAGATTATGAAACATTTACATTACATTTATATTACATTTATATTACATTTATGTTGACTGACTATACAGAAGTGCAAGAATATAAATTGGAAGAACTGAAAGACACTTCGCTAAACTTGGACACAAATAGTAGTGTAACAAACAGTAGGTGGGTCGTTCTGCAAATTAAAAAGCTAATTTGGAGTAAATGAATATTTAAAAAATATAGTTCCTTGTTTTAAATAGTCATATACATTGCACATAAGAAGTGGCAAAAAAAAGTTGCTTGGAAAGTTGCTAACTGAAATTCCAGGCATACAGTCGCCTGTTCTTGCCATACTGCTACTATTTAGCCGCATACTTACTGTAAGTCTTCAGAAATGCTTCAGCGTACTCTCTTTTATTTTAGTACAGTTTTAAAAACCTATTATTTGATTTTGATTCATTTTCTGTTGCCACCTATAAAACAAACTATTAAAAGATACTTTCTGCTTTCTCCAAGCTCTTCAACAAGTACCTAAACTTTGCCTCGGTCATTGTTCTTCAGCATTACACCAGTTATATGTGGAATGTGGAATCCAGAAGAAGTCAGGTAACTCATCAGTGGACAAGAGCATTCTGTAATTTTGCCATGTTTAAAGCCAACGGCAAGGCCGCACGGGCGCTGTTCTTTTACCTGTACTGCAGGTTCTTCTCTGGTCTGCCAGCAAAGTATTTGAAGAGTTGACAGACATTGAGAGACAGTTTCACAAAGTTTTGTACACTGTGAGGACCTACCTGCAGTGCGATAGGTACTCTGTGGGGCTACTGGATATGACCAAAGAGAAGGTACTTTGATCATTTATGTTAGACACACATCACTCACTCATGAAAATAAGTTTTCTAACATTATCCCATTTTTTTTTTCATATCCTTATCACCCAATCACTGGTGTTGCTCTGGGTTAGGAATTCTATGATGAATGGCCGATTAAACTAGGAGACGTGGAAGCGTACAAGGGGCCCAAGACACCTGATGGCAGGGTAACTCATTTCACTACCAATTTAATTTTATCTTATTTAAAATAGCCAAGCATGGACTCAGACCGATATGATTCCTCATATGCTTCACAGGAAATCAACTTCTACAAAATCATTGATTATCTTTTAGAAGCTAAGGAAGAAATCAAAGTCATACCGTGAGTACCATTTGCATGCTGATAGAGCCACTGTGTCTACATGTTTGGATTGCGTACTAAACTGCTTGCATTTTATTTTATTCTTGGCAGGGGACCGCCTGCCGATCACTGGGCTCTTGTTAGTGGACTCCCCACCTACGTAGCTGAAAATGGCTTTGTAAGTTTTATTCCTTTAAAATAATACTCTTGTGCACATCTTTAAAAAGGTCAAGTAACCATGCATAAGACATGGCAGTCTACGGTTGTAAATATTGGATTCAGATTAATTTTTTAGCCTTTAGTGTATAGTGTAAAGTGAACTTGTTTTGAACAATGAAAAAATATTAATTGTCTGTTGTTTGCAGATTTGTAACATGATGAATGTTGCCGCAGATGAATACTTCACGTTTCAGGTATGGTGCACAAAACAGTCCTATTCCCCAACATACAATTATACAGAATATAACAGTGATTACAGCTCTGGAAACAAATAACAGATCACTGCAATTTACTCCAGAAAACTTCTGAGGTGCACCTGTAAGAAAAAAAGAAAAAAACATAAGAAACTGATTATTTTGCAGTGGTCTCTTTTTCCCCAGTGCTGTATATTGTAATATTATCATATTATTATAGCATAATTTTATCATATTATTAGCTATGTTCAATAATAATGACTATAACACATATGACTGCATTTTCAATACAAGAACATAAAGATGGTTGACAAATTAAAAGAAAAACTTAAGATCCCTTTTATGCCTAGGGGGCATTTATTTATTTTTGCTGGCATGTTTTAGGTGCTCTTTTTTACCTAGAAAGCAAAGCTTGTGTCAATAAATTGGGGCAGTGGTAGCTCAGTGATTAAGACATCGGACTATTGATTGGACAGTTTCAAACCCCAGCACCACCAAGTTGCCACTGTTGGGCCCTTGAGCAAGACCCTTTAACTGCTTGGATGTATAACAAGATAAAAATGCTAATCATTCTGGAGTGTGCCAAATGGCATAAGTGCAAAGGTATTCCTATAGATTACTTTAATTCCATCACTAAATATTTCTATCCTGTTGCGAGTATCTCATCCAGGATGACTTCACTCCTATTTACAGGACACTATAGAGCTGAATGATTTGTGTGATTATAAAGAATTCACAAGACATTGGCAGGTGTGCTGACATTTGCCAGAGAAGTGCTGTGGGGTGAAGCTTCCATGGATGCATGGTTGCTTTGAGATCTGAGAAATTTGGAGGGCTGGAGCCTATCCCAAGAGACAGGGACAGATGGGGTGCCAATTAATCGCAGACACTTTGGTGTCCTAGTGCCTGTTTATCATAGCCAGCATTGAATTTTACAGTGATATGTGGTGCATTTGGCTTTCTCTGGGATCTGACCGGACAGACGGGCCTGGGTGAGCCATGGGCATTTATTATCCTGTCACCAGCAAAGCTGGTGATAAATTTTACTCACCTCGCCTGTCAGTAGTCATTATGTTATGGCTGATCAGTGTTATAATAAGTGGTCTGCTCCTTCATAATAAATTCATTTATTTATCTTCACCAACAACTTTATACTGGCCAGGGAAATGCTGAATCTTTAGCCACACTGGGAATAAGGCAGAAATACACTCCTACTAAGACACTATTCAAAAGTAGCATGTTGATAACACTTTACATATAGTCTTATATTCATTTCTATATTTAGCTATACATATTCTTCCCACATGAATCGAAAAAGTCTTGACATTGCCCATCTTAAACGTTCCACATTACCATCAAGCCTGATATCACCGTATAATGCATGTAGTTTTAGCAATATTCATATCTGTCTGTTTATTTATATATATATATGACCTCAGAAAACAGCAGTGGATGATACAGGCTTTGTCATCAAGAACGTCTTGTCTCTTCCAATTGTTAACAAAAAAGAGGAAATCGTAGGCGTGGCCACGTTCTTCAACCGAAAAGATGGCAAGCCGTTTGAAGAGCAAGATGAGCAGATCACTGAGGTGAGACAGCCACAACTGTTACTGTTCAATTTCTTTATTGCTTTAGACACTGCTAGATAAAGGGCTGTGTTTGAGCTTTTATGTTACAAGGTTCCTCTCACATAGGCCCTCACACAATTCCTGGGATGGTCTGTGCTCAACTGTGACACTCATGATAAGCTGAACAGAATGGAGTGGAGGAAAGAGATTGCTCAGGAGATGCTTCTGTATCAAACCAGAGCAAACCTGAACGAGGTCCAAGAGATCCTGGTGAGCTCATAACATTATAAATGTATACCTTTATATATATTTTTTCAGGGTAGGTGAGCATTAATATCTCACATGCTCTGTTCATGTCTTTCAGAATACAAGGGAGAAGTTGAACAAAGAACCAGAGGAGTGTGATCAAAAAGAAATGTACAAACTCTTGGTAAGCCTATAGAAAATTATAGGTACATAATTAGTCAACAGTTTCTCATCAGCATGGAGATAAGGATGTTGTCTGATGCTGGGCTTACCTTATCACACATGCTCATTAACAGAGGGCAAACATACCTGAAGCCAAGGATGTTGAACTGCTAGAGTTCCACTTCAGTGACTTTCCTCTCTCTGAAGTCGACCTTATAAAGTGTGGTATCCGCTGCTTCTTTGAACTTGGTGTGGTAGAGAAGTTCAAAGTTCGCCCAGAGGTCAGACACATTTTTACCTTATTTAAAATTGCATATTTTCTATTATGTGAACAGGCTATATGTATTATCATCAGTATTGTTAATACTGATATACAACTATCAGTCACAAAATTATGACCACCTGCCTAATATTAAATTTGCAGCAATTTGAGCTACAGTCGCTCTTCAATTGGATCGGGCTATATGGGCCAGCCTTCACTCCCCACATGCATCAGTGAGCCTTGGTCACTCATCACTGTCACTTTTTCTGGTTTTCCTTTCTGACCAGTTCAGACCGGGAAAATTCAACAAGAGCTGCAGTTTTGGAGTTTCTCTGATCCAGTTAAAGAGCCATTACAATTTGGCAGTTTTCAACATCAATTAAATTCTTTAGCTTGCCCATTTTTCTGCTTTTAACACATTAACTTTAGGGATAAAATGCTCAATAATGCATAATACTGTATATCCCACCGTCTTCCAGACACCACTGTAATGAGATATTATAACTGTGGCTACTTTTATAAGGGGCCAAATTGTGAAAACCGGTGAACCGGCGAAAGGGTGATGGGTGGCCAACACTCATTGATACACATGGGGAGCAAAGGTTGGCCTGTGTAGTCCTATCTAGTAGAAGAGCTAGAAGCTTAAATTGCTGAAAATGTTAATGCTGGTTCACGAAAAAAGATGTTAGAACACACAGTGCATCTCTGTTTTGGTAACAGTAGTGGGGACGTACCCAAAGTTAGGCAGATGATCATAGTGTTATGGCTGATTGGTATAATGCATAAATTATATATAACAGATCTGTGAGATATAACATCTGTGAGTCTTTAGAATAAAAATGTACTAGTGATGTAATGTATTTACCAAAACTTACCTTAGGTACTAACCAGATGGATGTACACAGTCAGGAAGGGTTACAGAGACATTACTTACCATAACTGGAGGCATGGCTTCAACGTGGGACAAACCATGTTTTGTTTACTGCAGGTACGTAATTTTATTCAGTTTCATTATTAAAAGTGGAATCTGTATTCCACTTCTCCATAATTGTCATGTTTTTTTTTTTTAAATGCACATTTATGCTACGAATCTCCCATTCAACCACATCCTGAAAGAGCTCTGTTGGACTGTGTCCACTGAAGTACACTGAACTCATTGTCAGGAGAATGGAACTAGTTCCAGATGACTTGCATTTTCTGACATGGTGCATTATTATGCTGAAATTAGCCAATTTGAAAATGGGTAAATTCGGACCCTGAAGGGATACACATGTTCAGCAACAATACTCAGGTCATGGCATTCATGTTTGACTGGTAGTGGTCCATATGAAATGAGACCCATAGCCGGTGTATAACTGGACAAATCCTTTATGAATTACCCATATGTTTTCTGAAGAGCGGTTTTTGAAGCTCAACTGTGGGAGCTCTGGTAGTCTGGTAGTCGGACTCCACCTACACCCTGGTTAACCCATAAATGGAGAAATGGGTGGAACACAACTACTTACCTATATTACCAAAAGATAGCTATCTTATATTTAGCTTAGCTAAATGTTAATTATATGCTAAAGTTACTTGGCATTTGATACCCTACACCTACATCTATGCCCAACAGTTTCAAGATCTACACAGCCGAGAAGTCCACAGATTTCAGTTAGTTGGTTAGCCAAAGTGATGCATGGCAACAGCTAGCGGTTTGACACCTGCAATGCAGCTGTCATTCAAATCAGCCATGCCCCTAATTATGCATAATTTTATGGTCTAATGTAGTGTTAACAGATTTACCACATACAATTGTCAAAAATAGAAAATATAGCTTGTGGGTGGGGGAGAGTCTATGTAGATTGATTCATTTTTGGAACCAGCTAGTGGTCAATCGAGGTACTGCACATTTTGGCACTTCCAGATTGGACTGTTTTTTGTTTTTTTTTCCTAGTTGTCCCTTCAGGCAAAAATTCCTATTTATTTTTGGTTGGCCAGAATTTCACTCACAGAAACACCACGGACTTAATATTTTTGTTTTTCACACCATTATGGGTAACCCTAGAAACTGTTGATGTCTAAAGATCAAAAGTAGCAGAAATCTTCCAACTAGTCTGTCTGGGACAAACAAACATGCCACAGTCATTGCGATAACATTGTCCTCATACTGATGTATAGTAAAAACATTAACTACAGCTCTTGACCTACATTTGCATAATTTTCTGATTTGCACGATTGCATGATTGGCTTAAATTTCAAATATTCCTATTGCCCTGTGAGCAAAGTGGATACTGGTTTGTTACTCCTGATGTGTATATCTGGCATAAAATCATTTAAATAAATAATTTAAGAAGTGTTTGGTTCTAAAAAAGAGAGATTAGCCATGTCATGCTGCATCAGTCATCTAGCCCTCAGGACGCTGTGATCTTCCTGAATATCAGGCCAGAGTTGACTTTGATCTTTTTAAACATGTGGTCTTCCCAGTAGGTACAAGTTCTCAAAAGAGTTCAGAGTGAGTACATGAGAAAGACAAGCACGTGTGTACACAAATGATCACTGGACATTGTCACTCTGATGTAGCTACTAAATAAACAAGATGTTTTTATTTGTTACCCTCGCCAACTATTTTACCTCCACTGACTCTGCACTGTCATATAGTCCCTTTTTATTTGTCCTTTCCAAACAGACTGGAAAGCTGAGAAAATACTACTCAGACCTTGATGCCTTTGCGATGGTGGCCGCTGCTTTTTGCCATGATATTGACCACAGAGGGACCAACAACCTCTATCAGACCAAGTATGGAATTGGCTGATCTTTAATTCACAAAACTGTTTTTGTTGCAGATTCACTCATAATCATTCATTCCTTTCATTTCCATTGCAGGAGTGCTTCACCTTTGGCCAAACTTCATGGTTCCTCTATTCTGGAAAGACACCATCTGGAATATAGCAAGACTCTTATGGAAGACGAGGTTTCAATTTAACTTTATTTGTATAGAGCTTTTAATCGTTGTCATTGTCGTGAAGCAGCTTTACACAATCAAAAGAAATAAAATCAAGAAGAGGTTTGGAAACATACATTTTGTTTTAGTAATGTAAAGACTATGTAGAGCATATGTACGCTACTGTATATGTTCAAAAGTTTGTGGATACATGACCATCTGACCATCATTGAACCATTGAACCAAAACCAACTGTTTTGTTTTCTTCGGTCTACAGGATTTAAACATTTTCCAGAGTCTACAAAAGCGACAGTTTGAAACAGTGCAGCATTTACATGATGTCTGCATCATTGCCACTGATCTGGCTTTGTATTTCAAGTAGGTCTTTCTCCTCTCAATTGCATCAATCCTTTTCAAAAAAAAAAAAAAAAAACTAGTCTGTCTGAATGCTGTGCTATTCCTATACCTTACAGAAAAAGAACAATGTTCCAGAAGATTGTTGATGCCACGGAACCAATGGCTGATGAGAAGGAAGCCATTAACTACATAGCCAACAATCCTGTTAGGAAAGAAATCATTATGTAAATAGCATTACCAAATATTCATTATTAAAAATAAAAAAAGAGTATCATGTTTAACATGTGGTCATTATTTTGTTCTCTCTGGTTGGATACAGGGCAATGATGATGACTGGCTGTGACCTGTCTGCCATCACAAAACCATGGGAGGTCCAAAGCAAGGCATGTCGCTGACAATTTAACATAGAACTAGTCTACTTGACCTGTCAAGCAGCTTTTTAGATAGTGTTTTCGTTTCTGCTGAAGGTGGCTCTGATGGTCGCTGCTGAATTCTGGGAGCAGGGAGACCTAGAGAGATCAGTACTTGAGCAAGAACCTATCGTGAGTAATTAAATTGTGTTCTCTGATCTCATTTTTAGTATTTACATAAACCATATATATAGCTCAATCGTGATGGTTTATCTAGGTTTTGTCCAGCAGCTAACAATGTTTTTACTTTGTTGGGAAATCTTTCCTCAGCCCATGATGGACAGGAGGAAAGCGGACGAGCTTCCAAAGATGCAATGTGGCTTCATAGATTTTGTCTGCTCATTTGTGTACAAGGTGTTTTTTTTCCCTATGCATTCAGCTGTATCTTAAAGATAAGGATTTGAGCCACCACTAAAAAAACTTGAGTTCTGACTTTTTTTCCTCTGGAACTCTGACTCTAATCTAAACTCCAATCTCAGTTTAAATCTAGAGACAGAGTTTAAAAAAAACGCAGAATTTTTACCTTTATTCCTCAGGATTCTGACTTTAATCTCAGAATTCAGAATTTTATTTCCAGGAACTTTATTCTTAGAATTCTGCCATCTCTTCACTAAGAATTCTGACTTTAGTGAAAAAAAGTTAGAACTCAAATATCTTTTTATGGTGGCCCTAATCTACTTCCAAAATATATTTTAGTACTTGCAAGCTAGATTTTGAAAGGCAAAACATGTCTTTTGCTCATGCAGGAATTTTCAAGATTCCATAAGGAGATTACTCCCATGTTTGATGGTCTGAACAACAACAGAGCCCACTGGAAAGAGCTGGCTGATGCATATCAAGCCAAACTGGATGCCATTGAGAATGAAAAGAAGAAAGTGGAGGAAGCAAAAGGTCTGTTTAAAGCCACTGATAATTACTGGTAAACATGGTTCTCGGAGATGCAATGAACTTTGGACATTAACACATCATGATAACAGGATACCTATGCTTTTAAGGATTTATACCATTTCTTTTTTCTTTTTCAGTACCAGAAGTTACTGAAGGAACATGCAAGTCAAAAACATGCACCATATTTTAGCAAAAACATATGGATATGAACCTGATCAACAAATGAAAGCAGATGGAAGTTTTTTTTTTCTGACCTCTGGATTCAACATTTTCCATTGCCCCCCCCCCCCCCTTCCACCTTTCTTTAATTCTTTGATGAAAAACTGAAGAAAAAAAAAACTTTTGTGAAAAGGGTGTCAATGCAGAACACCAGCAAAACTTGAATGTAATGTACAGTCTGGTCATCGTTTTGTTGTATTAATAGTTCTAAACTAAGATGGACAGATTTTATTTCTTTTAATAACAGTTGCAGTATAGCAGCTTAAATAATTACAAATGTCATAATTAAGAGCTTGAATAAAAAAAATCTGTTGATAATACTTGATTAGAGATTTAAAAATTTCTATTAAAAATATATATATATATTTATATGAAATACATGTATTTATTCATTTAAACTGGGAGGACCAGTGTTTTTGTTGTTGTTGTTTTTTTGGGGGGGTAGGGGGGATCCTTTTTTAAAATTACTTAACATGGGTTTAAGGCTGGAACTTGACTTATCTTAGTGAAACATTTTGACGAGTTACTTCAGTTTGATGCATAGTTTTTATTAATTGTCACATCTCAAATGTCTGGATACAGAAGGCCTGACAGTTCCAATTGATTCATAATGCATTATGAATGGTGTTAATGTGCAGTTGGCAGTAAAGCACATCTACACTGATTGCGCTAAATGGTCTTGCACAGTAAACACATGGTTTATGATCTGGCCTTTTACATGGACATTCTGAAAGTGGTAATAAAAAGCTGCATAGGATCAATCAAGTACTGACAGAATTTAAATGTTCTAAGAATGTTACGGGCTTGGCTAGAATGTTGTGTTCATTCTTAAAGTTTCTGTTTCTACAAAACAGATAATAAGAGTTATATCTGTGTTAAATAAGTGTGAGCCAGGTCTGATCCAAGATTTGTTCAAACGCCTACAGTAGTACTTTGCTCAGACCTTACTAGGTCTAAAAACATATTTAATCTCGTTGCCTATAATATCAGAAACCTGCCTTTTTATGCAACGTACATACCTTCATGATAAATCTATATATACCTTGAATTTAATCACATGCAGGAATATGTTTCCTAAAATGCTTTAAACATCACTACTTTTAATATCCCTTTAACCAGACCTGACAGAACTAAAGATCAACCAATGTAATGTTGAAAGAGAGAATTTATATCTAGCATCCTCTTACCTTACAGACTTCCATGTGTATAAGCTGCTTTAAAACATACGGTTAATAAACAAGTAAATTCATGGTTCAAAAATCTCCAGTGTCCTGAAGATCCACTCATCCAACTCTGTTATCTATTCCTGTCAGGTTCTTTAGAGGACACGTGAAGAACTTAGTGAACATGGGTCATCTCTATCATCTCAGGGATTATCTAGTCAAGCTGGATCATCTCACAGTAAAGAGGCTCAGGTGGCTGGTGGCCATAAATAGTGACGGCTTGTTTTAGTCAAATCCTGAAACTTTCTTATCTTAAAGGTCAGACCTGCTGCCCAAATCACAAGTCATTACAGATCGAAGAAGAAATAGTTTATTTGGTGTCATTCTCACTATTAAGCTGACAGAATATTCACCCTCTGATGCGTGTGTTAGAGCACAAGTGTTAACTAAGGCCTGTGAGGACACAGCGTTCTTCACTGTTCAGTCTGTGAGAGAAATATTTGATATACTGCATAATGGATTGGCCCTTTACTTTTTTTAAACAGACAGGTAATAATTACTCAAATAAAAATAACATTCAACATAGTAACATGTTGTCTTGATCATAAAAGTCACATAATTGCCTAAAGCAGTTATTAAAGTTATTAAGTTATGAGTTATTAAATCTCCTGCAACAGACAACACTATATTACTACTGTACAGTTTGACACATTGAACTCTGAACCTTGTATAGCTGTTTAGCTCAATTTATATAATTCCTTGAACAATGTAAACACTTGTAAACATTTTTATTCACTCTGTACAAAAGCATTTTTATTGCTTTTGTACATTTTCACTGGTGAGCCAGCCAGGAGTGCGATGTCAACAATCTTTTGGATGGTCGGCTGAGTCCCTTGCTCATAGAAACATATCCTCAAAGTAATCATCAAACTCCTCTTCCCTGAAAAAGAGAAACAAATTGCTCTTGTAATGGTCTTTACAATTTACAGCTAAGCTTCCTACACGAAACTCCAGAATTATAAAAACTCGCGAAAACGACCAAAATAAAAGGTCTTAACTAAATAGAATGCGCAATGAATGATGTACATAAAGGATACAATTTTGTTTTTTACTTTTTAAACTATGAGGACACCCACAATTCATATTTACAGAGGTTTTCCCCTGTTAGGAAAAAAAAGACTCTTCCTGTGGTGTCTAACATCGGAGACACTTGAATAAGATGTGTTTCTAAAACGTAAAATAATATTCAAAGCAAGCTCGGGTGCCATCTCTAATTTGTTTTTACATGTGTTTAACTTGTTTTTACATGTGTGTAAGTAAGTTATACAGTAAATGCAAATGCCATGGAATTTATTAACAATCATAACCTACAAATACCTTATTACTGTGCAAGCTGAAAGTACACAGCAAAGTGTTTGTTCAGTACTGTGCAAAAGTCCTAAACCACCTTTCATTTCTTTGATTTAAACTAAATGATGTGGATTAAATTAAAGAAATGAGTTCAAAAGTTTTACTGTGGCAGGCTGCAAAGTGTCTAAAGATTTAAAAATTGGTTGTTTATGTTTACTGGTTGTATCGTAGCACCAACCTCATTTCCCCTTTAGTCTGTTCCACCCACTTAACATTACCAGTATATTAATCGGTGGCCTGTTCATCTGTCATCATTTGCAACTGTTTCTTACTGTTTAATGCCTTAAATTAGAGGGTTGTTTTTTTATGCTTTCATGCCCTGTGTGGCTTAACAATCAAAAAGCATTCCTCTGAAACTTCTCATGTACAAGGACTGGACTGAACATGAAAGGTAATTCAGGAATCCTAGAGAACTATTCCTCAACACTACATTTAAAAAATATAAGAAGCCTGGTAATTTGGAAGCAAAATATCAAGAAATAAAAAGTGGCACAAGGCTTTTTAACAGTGCAATACCTTAAATTTAGCCATTTATAACCTGGAAAAATGTGCTTAGTGGTCAGTTGTCCGTGTCCCCAAAGTTCTACTGACACCGTTGTACAGTTATGGCATTTGATTGCATAATAAAAATGACATGCCAGCTGTATGTGTATTGGGAAGGTGGCTTACATCATGTGTCCATTGTGAATTTGGGGTTAGATGGCCAATGGTTACCTACACCATCTGTGTATTGATTTAGACTTCTGTGATCATCACGTTCCTACATTAATCCATCACCCCATCACATTCCCCAGTCAAAGATTTTTGTATACCGTTTTCGAGATTTTTAAGATTGTTGTAAATATGAACACTGGAACTGATAGTATCTCTCAATAAAAAAGGAAATTGTGTAAGCTCACCGTGTTTTCTCCTCCAGAGCAGGTGCTGGACCTTTCCAGTACTCCGACTCCGATGGGCCTTCAGCCTCGTCTTCACTTTCCAAGTCTGATAACAAGATCAATTTCATAAACAATTATCAAATTCAAATCCAGCGTGACACGACATTGTCATTGAGAAACGATGAGTACCAGATGTGTGTACTTAATGTTTTTAAAAAATGCAGTAATGTTTGTGATTACGATCAAAAAGAACAAAAGAAACACAAACCTTTCTCTGAATCATGGGAATCCTCAGAACTTGAGGAAGAGTGTTCTGTAGACAAAAAAAAATAAAAAATGTTCAACCTTGTACTACTGCCTTATATATTATTATTAATAGATCGTTAATTACTAAATATCATTTTCATAACATTTTACTGTTAAAGTAGGGAAATGTAGTAGAAATGCTCTAAGGATATCTCTAAGCTACACTGTCACACTTCAAGCACAGACATGTACAGGAATGCTCACTTGCTAGTGTTTTTCAAACAACACTGCAGGTCTTGTCCAAATCTGCCTATGTGGGTTCTGCCTTTAAGGCATTTTCTGATGTGGGTTTGAAGGAAGTGTATGCAAAAACATTTAATGACAAAGTGTAAATAAAAATAAGCCTTGCCTTTTCGTCTCTTTTTGTGTTTGTGCTTCTCCTTGCGTTTGTGTTTGGACTTGTGCTTGGACTTCTTGTTCTGTGGCTCGTCTTCATTCTCTTTTGATCTGCGTCTCTTTTTCACCTTGACCTCTTTCCTCCTAAAACAAAACCAAAAAAAAAAAAAACTGAAAACATATAAAAACTGTTCACACTGCAAACAAATAAACAAATCTAATCATGCCAGCAAATGTCATCATTTAATTTAAGCCTTTTGGTCACTTCTTTAAGAGAACAGGTATTTTGTAGAACAGTTTGCCAGAATGTAATCAGGCTCTCCTTACTTGTGATGGTAGTTCAGTTTGAAGGAGCATTCTGGACAGAGACCTACAGAAAAAAGACGGACATAGGAGCTAAAATTCAACCAAATAATAAAATAAATATATATGATACAAAACAAGAGAACAAACTGGCATTAAATAAAGCACTGTGTAGATTGCCTAGATCATAAATCTGAAAACACAATGTTTCTTTCCACTGTTAAGGTTTCCTCACTTCTATATGGGCATATGTGTCCATGCTAATCTGTAAACAGCTACACCTGAGAGGTGAGAAACCTGCAGCCATGTTGGACATATTTGGGTAAGACTGGACACCCAAAAAGTGGTTCTCTTTGGAACCAAAACTGTAAATTATATTTTGATGTTTTATGTATGTTATGTTCTGACTCTATTTCTAATTAAGCACCATATGCACTGTCTAGAGAAGGATTTCTAGAAAGTGTTGTTGCTCTGCATGCAGGTTATGTAGCACGGACGGCTGTTGTAAAGTCTAATGTAATGAGCTTAGCTCCACTGACGGGCCCGTTAAAGAGAACAGCACAGAAGAAGATTAAAAGCGGTGGGGGTTGCCGCCTTACGCAGTTTCACCAGAGCGTTCCTCTTCTCGCCTTGCTCCACATAAGCAAAATTCACTTCCCAGCTCTTCAAGCCGTCCTTCTTCTCACAGCGTTTGTTACCACACAGAAACTGGCCTGCAACGCATCAGCATATATTTTAGAACATATATACATGACAATACATTATTATTATTAATATTATCATCATTAGGCTGGCATTACTAAATGTTAGGCTTTAAAAGGTCACTCTTGAGTACTATTCAGTCATGTTAGTTACTAATGTTGCCCTTTGTAAATAAGGAATTTTATGTAACTTGACCTTTATTCAATTTTAATTAAATATTCCTGATGGTAATATTGTCAAAAGTTATAAAGTTAATGTTGACAAATGAAAGAGAAAGAGAGAGCATTAGAAAGAGAGAGAGAGAAAACCCTTAACCTGCCCTTTTTCCCTGATGCCAGCAGCAGACTGGCTTTATCTGAATAAGGCTTAACAGGGAATCCTCTGAACTGCTGTTGGGCAAAGTGCGTCATAAGGGAGAACACCACTGCTGGGCTTTCCCAACTGTCTTAGTCAGTTCAGCTTTATGTTTTCTTAACCTGTCTAACTGTCCTCATTCAGGTATTAAAGTGACAAGTGTTACAAGTGTTGTATGTGTTGTACACATTACTATTACATATTTGAAGAACCATGTTCATGATAAAGTTGCGATCAGAAGATTATATTCATTTATTATAAACATCATGTTCTATCATGAACGTGACCCTGGATCAGACAGGTTTAAGGGCCACCCGTGGGGCCTAACAGACCGGGTTAAATGATTTGCTCGTGGGCTGCGCAGTGGCAGCTTGGCAGTACTCAGGCTTGAACCCCTGACCTTCCTATTGCTAAAGTAACTGCCCAAATATTTTAACTTCTGCCAGAAGCTTGTTGGCTATAAACAGCGTCTGCTGAAGGTCAATGTAATGTCCCAAGGCTGAACAGAAGCTGTGCCATATGTATGTTTTTGACTCTGTATGTATAATTCTGGCCTTGAAAACATCAAATAAATAAAAAACTTTCTACAAACCCTATTTTTATTCCTATTCTAATTCTATTAAATATGTATGTTGTGAAATTATCCTGCCTTAATAAAGACCGGTTAAAAAATAATTAAAAGCTCAATATCGATATAGACATTTATGTTCATGATGAATGTATGTAAACGTCTAACTGCAAGTGTATCTGTGAGAAGCCAAGGCAAGTTAAGGCAAGCTAAAAGTACGTATATAGAACCAGGGGATCTGGAATATGCATGTATGTTTCAAGCATGTCAGCATGTAGAGTGAATGACTACCAAGTGAAATGTTTAAAGTGAGGTATTTACTCTTGGGTCCATATGTATTTGGACAGTGAATAATTTTGCCTTTTTACACCACCACAATGGAATTTAAATAAAGCAATCCAGGTGTGATTGAAGACTTTTAGCTTTAAATCCAGAGGTTTACAAAAATATGCATTAATCTTCTATGAATTATAGAGATTATTTTCACACATTTTCACTGGCTCAAAAGTAATCAGTGTGGCCTGTTTCCTTCTATTGAGAAGATAAAAGATCCAGAGCTAATTCCAACTGCTGAATTTGCATTTGGAAGCTCTTCATCAGAACTTTCAATATGCGGTCCAATGAGGGAGGCAAAGGAGGGCAGCATTAGGCAAAAACAATCAAACAAATAAACAGACCCATCAGAGAGACAGGAGAAAATTAGGGATTGGCCAAATCAAAATCTGGGACATTCTTTATTTTTTTAAGGAATGGATTGATGAGCTGAGCAACACCAAAAGGTCTGAAGGGCCACAGAACAACTAAAGTAAATGATCACAATTCTTTCCTTTCTTCTATGAAATTAAATGTTCCATAAGCTTAAGACTCCAGGTGGTCATTCACTGCTAAGAATTTGCATCCATGTAAAAACATTTATCACTTTATTTATAATTAGGTTTGCCCAAATACTTTTGAGCTCCTGAAAATGGATTGTGTAAAAAGATGGCTTTAATTCATGTAAAGGATTGAAGCAATATTTTAGTTCAATCCATTAAATTACAGCTAATTCTCGACTCGTCAAATTTAAATCCATTGGGGTGACACAGAGAGGCAAAATTACAAAAACTGCATCACTGTCCCATACTTGTGGACCTTATTGTAGCCAGCATGCTGTTGACATTTTTCTCCTCTTCGATCTCACGCCAACTGATCACGTGGAGAACCGATTGACATGAGCAAAGTCTTCATATTGACTTCCACTCTTCGATCTTTAGTCAATGATTCTTCAGGTAGTGAGAGTGACTTAGCTGACTGCAAATCCTCATGTTGGATTATCTCATCTCTGCACTGACATTTTTGTGATTGTTTGTGACAGTTGTCAAGCTGTTAAGTCTCTAACAAAGAGCATCTTGAGGAAAAAGGAAAAACTCCTTATGGCAAGCCGCAAATTTCCTCCGTACAAAGAGTCCACAATAGAACAAATATCTTTATCATCATCATTATCCCTTGTTATACCTACAAATGGAGTTTTATTTCAGAGTGGATGCTTGTGCTTAGATGTGTATGTTTGACTGTGGGGTGTGATTATGTGTGTGCGCTTTGCATGGGGGGTGGGGTTTAACGCCACATCACACCACCAGCTTGTCCTGGTTTCGCACCAGATGGTCTTGAACACAGGCCCTGGGTTAATGCCACATACTGTAGAACAGCATAAAAGAACAGCACACCCCATTTCTTTCTTTTATGTACTGTTCTCTACTATACTCACAGTTAGTACAACATAAACATAGAATTAGACTTATTTTTTACACTCAACCCTAGGCAATATTTAGAGTATAATACGCACCGTTTGTTTTTAAATTAGTTTTCATGTTCACACCGTTGCATAACAAAGCTGTAAAAAGTGATCCTCACTTTTATAGTTAGATTTTTTTTTTATCAAAATTGTAAGTGTTGTGTTGACATGGTTGCATTCTTGCTTTTTTTTTTTTTTTTTTTTTAAATAAGCTTTTAGCAACTGTTAACCATGCAAATCAATTTAACTCTGCGATTAATACAGCTCGAATTGTATTTTTTTAGTAAGCAAAATTGAGGCTCTAAACATGGCAGGTTTGCTGATTTCCAGAATTCACACTGTCAGCCAAGCATTAACTTGATGAAGTGAAGGTTCGGAATCAATAGCCCAACAAAGTGCAGAAATCTATCAGTGCAGAGATCACATCAAGCCGTGTTTTGCAAGCCTGAGTCTTAGCCATGCGCTTAATAATTAAATAGTTAGCTGTCTGTTTTATTGGGTCTGAAACACTGCAACATTAGAAAAAAAAAACAGGTGTTAGAGGTGTTGAGGTCAGTGCTCTGTGCAGGACACTCAGGTTTTTCCAGTCCAACTCCGGCAAACCATGCCTTCATGGAGCTCGCTTTGCGCACAAAGGCATTTTCATGATGGAACAGGTCACAGGGGACTCTTAGTTCCGGTGAAGACTAATCTTAAATCTACAGCATACAGACATTCTAGACAACTGTGTTCTCCTGACTGTGTGGCGATAGTTTGGGGAAAGGAACAATATGGATGTCGGGTTCAGGTGTCTACACATGGTTGGCCAGATTCTGAGTCTAAATAAAGCTATTTAAATGTATTATATGTTAATCATCTGAGACATTTGGAATAGCTATTGTAATGAAACCTCAACTCTATAATTGTCCAATTCAATGTTTTTTTTCTGTTTATGAATAATGTTAAATTCTACAGTTGCCAGAAGTTTATGGGCCCACTTTTATGGCCAAGAAGAGAAAGTTTCAGTTAAGAAAGTTAACTGAGAGCCTCAATATACAATAAAAAAAATTAAAAAACATATATTATCCGTGGTTGTACAAAGAGGTAGAAATAGCCTTCCTTTTAGCTGAAACAAACATGGATGTTTTTCCTCTGACCTCTTTTATTTCTGCTCAATGGATGGCATCATTCTGTGTAAACTCTATATAACTCTATATTGTATGCAAAATCTCAGACCTTTCTGTTTCTGAGTTTCTGGCAACAACGAACAATTAATTATATTGGTCTTCCATTCTGATGGAACATTAACATTAAAGTGAACATTAACTAACACTTTTGACATGTTGCTGCCATCAAATGATTGGCTGAATGGATAATTGCATGTGTTCCTATTAATCCTGTATATATAAAAATTCTGTTTCTATCTAAGGTAGCAGAGCAATAATGTAAAAACACAGATTTTTAACTGGAACACAGTAAAATTACAGAACTGCACTGCATAATTATTCTGGCCAGTTTTGATCAGTGTGTTAAAAGCGAGAATATATAATATACTGACCTTTTCCCGATATTACTTCATTTTCAACGCGCCATCTGAATCCAAACTACAAGGTGGAACCGTAAAAATAAATTATCAACAGTGTCAGTCAGACAGAGCATCACAAACGGAAGGAGACGTACCTTGTTTTCTTTGTACCTGCTCAGGTCAGCAATACAGTACTCCTTAAAGAGCTTGTCGTAGTACTTCTTTGCGAGCTCTTTCTCCCTGGAAAAAAAAGGCAAATTAGTTCATTTGTTTGACCAAAGAAGGTAATTTAACCAAAATGACGCAGGTTTTAAAATGAATCTGAAAGCTTACCATGTCATCTCTTCCTCATCCTCATCTCTCCAGAGGAAGCGGTGATTTTCCCTCACCACATCAAGATCGTTCTTGTCTTTCGTCCTGCACACAGAGCGCATATGGGTAGGACGGTCTAAACTCACATCAAATTTTAGCGTGGTGAACAAAATGAAATATTTAGAATAATAATAATAATAATAATAATACCAATTTAGACAAAAGTGGGTGATATGTCATGAATATTGTATGAGACATTTATACAATATAAAAGGATTTCTCAAGACTACTGGGTTACAGGGTTGCTAAGAAACTTCCAGCACGACATGTTGCTTGACGATGAGTTTATTTTAGGTCTTAAAAAAGAAATAATTGAAAAGTAGGTAGAAATTAATCTGTAAAATATGTCAGAAAAGAATACTGTAACATTATACTGCCATATTGCCCAGCCCTTTAGTAAAATCAAGATAACTTTGGGCTGTAATGAGGGATGCCATGTATCCTTCTCTGAAACTGGCAGGCAGAGAACATAGCTACAGATAATAAATCCTTTTCTAAACTGACAAACACTGGGGACAGACCAATTTTATTTACATTTGATGTAATCTTAACTAAATCTAAACTAAAACGTATCTTAACTGAATAATAATTCAATAGCAATGAAAATATATACTTGTGATAGAGATGCCCAGGATAATTCATTTTACAACAAATGTTCAAGTGAAAACGGGACTTGTCATTAAATTTCTCATGAATGAAAGTGTAAAGCTGATGATGTGATGTGAAGTGATGACATCAGCTGCATTAAAATGTTTGATTTGTGCAGGACGTTTTAAAGAAGGCTGTATGTCCGTGAATGACGATCCTGTCCAAGGGTCTCTGAGTCCATAAACACCTGATACTTGAAAATCTATGTGATTTAAATCAACACAGTCATTCAACATCACTTGCACATTACAGGAACTCATCTGGGAGTTACTGCCACAATCCCTGTACAGTCCCTACGTCACTCAAGCTATTTCCACTTATTTGGGCCATTAAAGGAGGCTTGCGTTTCAGAGGTAAAGCAGGCGGTTCGATCATAGCTCCAGCTTACTGTGAAAACTTTCTACCTTGATCGTATCCAAGCACTAATAAAACACTGAGATAAGTGTTTAGCAAAGCAGTTACTCTGCGTAGCAGTTGAGTTTTTACTCTAATAACTGTGTTCTGTTATTCTACACAATCAAAAGTCCCAGTTTGACTTAAATCAGCACAATGGTGTGTTAACCAATATTGCTTGTGTACTGATTCGAATTATCCATCTTTCAGAATGGACAGAGAAGAGTGTCTCATACTCACGTGGATCTTCTAAAGTCTTCCAGCTTTCCTCCATAATACAGTATGTAGTCACTGACAAACTTCTTATGCCTGTCAAACTTTAAGACAGCATCAAGGATCAAACAAGCAAGAAGGATCAGTTCTGGCTGAAACATTGAAATCAATAACTACAGCGCTAAACTGGGTTACATTTATAATTCATCGTAGATTCTAAATACTGATCTATGATCGGCACCACCTTGCCTCGTAAAAACAACCAATAAAAAAATGCTTAAAAAAATAAGTAAAAATGAAAATCAGCAATTTGGATAATAAGCTTAATACTTAAGGTTGTTATATTTTAAACTCCCACTGTTTAAAATATAACATGATAATAGGTAATGAGATATTTGGTTATAAACTTAGAAATAATTTAATGAAAAGGCATCATTGTGTGTTGAAAGGATACAGCGTTCATTGAGATAAGATGGTGGCGTCGATTTCTGGCCTCTTCCCTGTAGCGCAACATAAAACAGCATTAGGACACGGCTATAGAACAACACCCATAATACACCGCATACTATATCTCCTTTACCTGTCCCATTCATCGGTAGCCACATTTCTATGAGCAACCTTGCCGCGTTTTCCTTTCTGAAACGGCTTCTGCAGCAGTTCATCTTCACGTGCCCTGTTATGAAAGTGATATTACACCTCATTTCAATCCTGTGTGCCTCATCACTAAAATATTAATCATGTCACTTAAATTAAAACAGTCAGTAATCATTGTATTAACACTCCAAATAAACTAATTTTAATCTTGTCGATTTACAGTTTTGGTGTTACTAAGACCAGTAACCCTGTGCTATTTGTTTCTTGCTCTGTTTTGACCAGTCTTCACCTAAACACCTGAGAAATATCACTATGACTGAGAGAAAGTGTTCATACAAACCTGGAGATACTTAAAATATAAGGGCACATTTAACATCTTTGTGGATTAACATGAAAAATTTGAGTTTTATATTACTTAATATCATAAACACATTTACAAAATACTAATGTCCATCAAGCAAAAACTGTGGGAAAAAAACGCCTCACCTCTTCCCTCCATGTTGTGATGAGCCTCCTCCAACCTCATCGTCACTGAAATCTGAGTCATAACCTCCGCCTCCATGCACCTGTACAGCAACACCATTTAAACATACTATAACTTATTTCCCTCATTGAAATGCAACTTCATTCATAACGTTTGTATCATGTGCTTTTTCTGGATTTTTTTGGTTGATATTCTGTCTCAATCCTTTTTAGACAGATTATAGACCCTTCATTTCTTTGTAAGTGGGCAAATTTAGAAAATCTGTAAGGGATCAAATACTTATTTTTTCCCCTTTACTAGAACCATAAACCTTTCCTGGAGTTGCAAACTATTGTGACTCAAAGAATTGTATGAGACATGCGTCATCAGCAGTCAGAGTCAAGGAGTTACAGTTGATGCCAGAAAGCTGAAATGCTTTGTCATCATTACAGGAAGCAAAAGTCAGCTCCTATAAGCTTCAATTCAGCAAAGTGCCATACATCTGATCCTGATCAACAACCAAGTCTGTACACACAGTATCAAAGCGAAGGTCAATCAATTCCCGTTCCCTCTGAGTCATGAACAATATAATGAAATGAAGACTAATGACAACACAGTGTAATCTGGTCTGTTGGGCAGAATGAAAATCTGATGATAAATGAATGGAAGAAAGACAAACTAATAAAGTTGTGCATTTGTAAATTTTTACTGATTCCCATTGTTAAAACTGCTATACAAATAAAAATGAAACTAAACTGAATAACATTAATACCGTTGGTGGAATAAATAGCACGTTTTGTAATGGTTAAGAGAGCTGGGAATCACCTGGGGGCAACTGATACGATTTTATCACAATATCTAGGTGCCAATTCTGTAGGTTTCACTATTTTATAAAAATCCTGATACAATATTACCCACATACTCACTTCCAGGTGACTTACGAGACATGACAGAGTAGTCTCTGTCGGTCAGCCTAATATGCATGTCTCTGGACTGTAAGAGCCGGAGCACACAGAGGAAATCCACCAAGCATGGGGAGAAAATTCAGACTCCACGGTCACTGACCAGGGGCGAGGGAAGCAAACCTTCGACCCTATACTAGCAAAGCCACAGATTCAATATATATACAATATAGTCTATATATCTTTTTTGCATTTCATTACAATTCTAAACAAAATAAGCAAATAATTTGCTCATACCACACAGGATGTTGTGCTGCCTGCCAGTGTGTGAATAGATTGTAGGCTTATAGAGGAACTGCAAACTTAAATGCAAACATAGATAAAAAAAAAAAAAAAAAAAACTATTTTGGCATTAGTGTAGTAACAGAATTGTGATACGTAACTGAATAATCTTTCTCCCATTTCTACTGCCACTTTACAGCTTCAGGACCCCGTATCTGATCCTGAGCTCAGACTACTGTCATGCGTTTACGTGGGTTTCCTTCCACCTTACAAATGCATGCAAACAGATGAACAACTGCATGGTTGTGATTGTGAATGCCTGTGTGAATGTGTGGAGATTTTTGACTGGCATCTCATCAAGGATGCCTTGCATAACGTGTTTCCAGGATGGACTCAGGATCCACCGCCAGCTTAACCAAGATAAACCGGTTACTGAAGATGACAGCGTGAATTAATGACTACGTGTTGGCTGGAGAAACTCAGGTGATAAACTCTAGGATTTGACACGAGACAGAGTAGAGGCAGAAATGCTGTCTCATACCCGGAAGCACTATAAAGGGTTAAATATGGACGTCCATTTGCATCAACGATATAAAGTTCGTTTAGGCGTAGTATTTGGTGGATAGATATTACACTTGGCTGGCAAGGGGTTAAATGCACTCCTTGCTTCAGATACAGTGCGTCAGCCAACATGAAAATAATATCCGATCAGTACACATATAACGTAAAGCACACGTGTTTAAAGCAAACACTTCTGACATCATATAAGAATACGCTGTTCTTCAATGTCGGGTAACAACATAATCGCTTTAAGTTAGTTATTAGAACCACCTTGACGAGGTTGAGTCCACTCTGATCCATGCCTCACATCTGTGTTTACGCGCCAGCGGTAGCGATATGCTTAAGGCGCGCAGTGATGACGTAAGCCCTGAGCCAAAACAAAGAGCGCGCGCACACCCGTACACGCGATTGAGGTCATACTCACGAACTCACTCACTACTGTGTATATATATATATATATATATAAGTTGGTTGGTTATTATATTTATAATAATAAGTTGGCCTTTCTACATGCCATTCGGCATATACATATATACATTTATACAGTTTATGTATATATATATATAAATAAATATATATATATATATATATATATATATAGAGAGAGAGAGAGAGAGTAAATAACAATTTACAATTCCCTTTTGAGATTGATACTCTATCTATCTATCTATCTATCTATCTATCTATCTATCGATTAATCCACAATGTGTAAGTCCTTGCATATATTGCATACAGTATATCCTTAAATATTCTGGTATGTCCTTAAACAATGTGATTAGTCTATCCGTCATTATGAATATTTGTGATATACAAACGGAAATGCTAAATTATCTTTCGGAAGATGTACAGGAAAAGACTCACGGCCACATAGACTAGCCTTGTTTTCATCTCTAAATGAAAATATTCAGAGAGAAGAAGGAGGAGGAGGACTTGATGCATTTTTTTTGTCAGCCCATAACAACCAGTCTCTTATTCTGTGAAATGTTCTAGATGAATGAACTGTCGAGAGGGACAGAGGGTCAAATGCTGAAACAAAAACTTGACTGTTTTTAAATCTTTCTTGGAAAAGATGAAAAAAATGCCGGAACAAAGAATGGCTCGTACAGAGTTCACCGGCATTGCCAATTATTTATTGAATGATAAATTGACTAAAGAACAGAAATATTTAGGTTGTATCTCTGCTGGAAAACCCAGCTTACACTGACCAGCTACCAGCTGCCAAAACACAGGCCAGGCAGACCAAACTCGTGAAGCAGAGTTTGCCAGCTGGTGAAAAGGAAAAATAATCTGAATTATCACTCATAATCAAAGCAACATTTCAGAAACAGAAAAGTAAAACCATTAGAGAATTCATGAATAAAGTACATGAAAAATAACATTTAACTTTTAAATATGGTCTACTGATTTGACCAGTGTAGCCTTTGTTATGACATACCAAGCTGGATTTCTCCCAAGGGGAAACATGCTATTTATTCATTCATATTCTATACTGCTTATCTTAATACAGGATTGCGGGGGCCTGGAGCCTATCCCTGGAGACTTGGGGCCCAGGGACAGATCCTAATCCATCACAGGACACACAGACACACATACTACGGGCAATGTCTTAGGACTGTGGGAGGAAACCTGAGTATCCAGAGGAAACCCACCATGCACAAGAAGAACATGCAGGCTCTAAGCACACAGACCGGAGGCAGAAATCAAACCCTCTACCCTGGAGATGCAAAGCGAATTAAGCTAACCACTACGCCATCGTGCTGACTGTAACATGCTATGATGTCAAATTAAAAGTGATAAGGGTGGCCCTTTAAAGTGCCTCTTACATTAGAGCAAACATGACAACTAAGGTGCCCTTAAATGTATCACATGCCTATCAGTTGTATTTTTTACCTCTGCTAGTTAGACAGAAAGCATCAATTACTGTCTTTCAATATTTAATGTTATATTTATTCTGGCATAATAATCAATAAACCCTTACCTGACACAATTATCCATGCCTCTCTTAATGACTATGAGCTGAAAGTGACGATTGTTTAATCAGTGTAATCAAGCAAACAAAGACAGTATTTCTAAAGAGTTCATTAAAATACTCTTTTAAACCTCAAAGCCTTTGCAACCACTTCTAATACCTAATGATTTGTTAGGTAATAAGCTTATTAAAGGTTCTGACCACTTTTTTAACACATTTGTATTTATTTTAAGTTTATTTTTCTTCTTATATACATCTATGCCACAGCTCAGTGGTAGGTTTCTTGCCTGCCATGCGAAAGGCCCCACCCAGTGCCCAAACCTTAGGCACTGGATGAAGCTTAGAATTCAAATGCATCAGAAAGGACAGCTTAACTTTTACACCTTTCCTATTACATTCAACTTCCAATCTCCCGCATGGCTGCAAATCAATCCCTACCATCTGATATTACCCAAAAGACACACATTATACAGTATATACTATAAAGCTGCTTTGTGGCAATGACCATTGTTAAAAGTGACATATAAATAAAAATAAATAGAATAGAATTAAATTACAGCTCTATACGTTTTATATACACTTTGTTGACATGATCCCTTTAACAGATGTCTGCTTTCCATCACATGTCTATAAGTGTAATAACAGAGCATCATTATTGCTTATAGTGGCATACAGTCAGTTGCACTTATTTATAGGCTCTTATTGTACAACCTTTGCATACACCACTGGATAATAAAGCTACAAAGCCCAGTAGCGACCCTCTCACCCAGCTTGGGGCACAGGTGCGTGTTTTTTTTTGTTTTTTTTTTTGTCTCATGAATATTCTGATAAGGTTATAATTCCCAGGATGCGCTCATGCGCAATCGCAGGGGAAAGAAAGAAAGAGAGAGAGGGAGAGAGAGAGAGGCGCAAGAAGACCATTGGCTGAGACCCTGTACACATCTTTATTTATTGTGGGCAGGGGCTCTACACGAGGCTCACGGGCTTTTCTGTACAATTATGGTTCATCTTATGGAGGTTACCCGGTTGCATTAGTGTATTTAGGGTATATGCTTAACCCTGGGAAGAACTGAATGCCTTGGATGTGCATTCGCGCGTCTTTGTATATGTTCCGAGACCTTTCGCGCCATCCATCGATCACCATCCCTACAGCGTCAGAGCGCACAGAAGCACCAGAGGGGATTCCCATCGGAGGAGCTGTATTTTCCCTATCCCAGGCTCTGGAGTGAAGCGGGACAGGATGGGAGACGACGGCGCGTCATGGCGCGGCTTCAGTTTAACGCTGCTTTGCGCGGCCGCGCTCTTTCTCTCCGCGGAGAGCCGCAGGGGCAATAAGCAGCCCCGATGCCCTGCAGGATGCACATGCACCAAGGACAACGCTTTGTGCGAAAGCATCAAAAGTGTTCCGCACACCTTCCCCCCGGACGTCGTCTCCTTGTAAGTTTCCCCCTTCACGTGATGTTTCCTCCTCAGCTGCTGTGCGTAAAAATGAAATGCTGATGCGCTTCTCTCTCTCCGTACAGATCCTTCGTCAAGTCTGGATTCACTGAAATCGCCCCGGGAAGCTTCCTGCACGCGCCGTCTCTTCAGCTCCTGTGAGCTCTTGTTATCCATGTGCAATTGCTTGGGCGTCGCCATGGCAACCCTGTGGCTGCCTTCTAATTTTGAAACATGTCTCTGTTCTGTAGTGCGCACTAAACCCATTGTGTTTTATTGTGCGTCTGTTCTTGATTACTGAGGGCTGGGTTGCAATGTATGGTATGCAAATGTGTGTAAACAGGCAATGTCTGTTCCTTGCAATATTAAGGAGTCCATTAAGCTGCGTATCTAATTCTTTAAAACGCTTAAATAGGGTTGCCAGATTGAAAAGTGTAAACCATTATAGGCTGTCCAAATTGGCTATATGGCAAGATCTTTTGGAACCTCTAAACGTTCCTGATTCAGTCCCCTTTCGCTGTTATAAATACCTCCACTCTTCATGGAAGGGGTTTTCACTATGGCTGGATTGTGGCTGTGGGAACTTCGAAATGTGGGTCCCAAGAGCCACGTTAATGATGCTGGCAAGAAATCTGCCGTGCAGTCAATTTTCCAGTTTTGTATTTCGTAGGGTTGAGGTCAGAGTGTTGTGTAGGACATGAGTTCTTCCACTTCAACCTCTGCAAACATGTCTTCATAGAGCTTGCTTTGTGTGCAGGACTGGGGCATTGTTATGCTTGAGCATGTTCGAGTCTTTTAGTAACAGTGAAGAGAAGCTGTAATGCTGTGTCAAGTGAAGATATTCTATATAATTTGTGGTACTAGTTTATAGAAAGCCCACATATAAGTGTAAGTTACGTTAAGCCTTAGGAAATTCTTTCTTCGCATATCCAGGCATGTTAGGGAGGCTGGGGTCAGAGCACAAGGTCAGCCAAGATACAGCGCCCCTGGAGCACACAGGGTCAAGGGAATAACAGTAGCAACCTGGTGGAGCTGGAGCTTGAACTGCCAACCTTTTAAGCAGCAACTCAGAGCCCTCTGAGCTACTGCTGCCCCTATAAAAATAGCTTACAGAATATGATATTCCCAAGCAGTCTCTCACCCAAGTAATAACCAGGTGAAAGACTGCTTAGCTTCTGAGGTCAGGAAAGATTAGTGGTCTCATACGGATTTTTTCATGGGCGATAATTAATTGTCTATTTAAAGGCCAGGTGTAGACAATCTTTTGGCCATACAGTGTATATTAGCCTTAACTCTTATTTTCATTTATTTCATCCATCAACTGTTTTCCCCTGCTAAAATACAAGCTTAGACCACAGACATTTTTAATAACACAAAATTTAGGCAATTAGAAAACCTCAAGCATTTATGGATCAGTTGAGCCAAGTCATAAAAAAAACTGGAAGTAACTCGTTTAAGATGTTCTACCAGTTTGAGGCACTCGATCTGTGTTTTGGTCAGACCAAGCTAGTTTCTCTTTCTAACTCTGTCTAGAAATGTATAGACCATAACAAACACCCATTTACTGTTGCTTAATGTAGTCAGTACCATAATTCTCCCATTCTAAATTTCGCTAAATTATATAGCTCCACTGCCAAGAGGCATTTTTCTCTAGAACAAATGTGATTAAAATACTTCTAGTTAAGAAACAACGTCCAATCTGGCAACACTGCAATGTGCTATGGTGTATAAATTATGCAGTGCAGCTGCTCTATTGAATTTGTCTTTTAAATTTTATGGTCTTAAATCAGTCATTGTTGTTAAAACATTTCCTGTTCAGTGTTAAACTATGACAGTAATCACACTGGTTCTTTTAGTATAAAGGAAAAGCATTACAATTTCAGGTTTTCCAAAAAAAAAAATTTTTTAAGCCTTTAAATTTCCAGCAAAAGCACATTGTCAGAAATAATGTTGCTGTTTGTGTATGTTATATTACATTTACATTTAAGTTTAGTGTATAGGACTAAATAGGGTACAGACAGTGCAGGGAAAGCTCAGTAATTAAGATGTGAAACTACACAAAAGATCAGAAGGCTACAGGTTCAAACCAAGCACCAGCAAGCTTGTGCCCTTGAGCATGATAAGCGTGTCAGACAAATGTTCTTATGGTCTCTAGTGGTCCAGTGGAACGCCTCTACCACAGCAGCTCCCATTCGATTCCTGCTCTGGCCATTGGCGCAGTTAAAGTGGGCCAATAGTATCTCAGGGGGTTAAGGCTTTGGTTGGCGTATAGGCAATTTAGGCTGCAGCCACACGAAGCTGCCCCTGTTGGGCCCTTGAAATAGGACTTTAGCACTATCTTCTCATTCATAACATGGTTGACACTGTGATCCCAACTTCCTAAACTGGAATATGCAAAGAAAAGAATGCCACTGTGCAGTAACATACTGTGGTATGGTAGTGTAGAGTGCAGTGGCTTGCACCTTCAGGGTCGAGGGTTAGATTCCTACCTTGGGTCTGTGTAAGTAGATTCCCGTCTGTTTCCACCGGGTAATCTGGTTTCCTCCAACAGTCCAAAGACATCCAGGTTAGACGTTTCGAAATTGCTGTTAGTATGTGATTGACTGTGTGTGCATGTGTGCCCCGCGAGGGGTTGGCACCCAGTTGACAGTCTACCCTGCCTCATCCCCACCTGGGATATTTTACAGGATTAGCGAGTAAGAAAGTAATGTACTGTATATGTGACAAATAAAGGCTTTACTTGGTTTAACCTGGAGAGCATTAGACGGCATTACTATCTCTTTGCCTATAACTATTAAGTTGCTTCATGTGCTTTGAGTGTCAGGATTATGTCCAGGTCAAGAGAAGAATTTGCAACACATTTAATTCTGTTTGTTCATATAATTTCTGGAGGTGATCTGAGACATGCATACAGTATATCTCTCCAAGTCATATATGACAACCTGAAGCACTTATTCTTAACAATATAGATCAATTAAAGTTGACATTTAAATAGATAGAACTGAAATTCATATTAAATAAACATTAAAATACTCTCAGGATACAATGCAGATAGAAGCAATTCTCAATGATAACACTAAAAAAAACACTTTCATGAGACGAAATTCTAAAGAATAGGATTTTTGTGTAGTAATAAACTTTAAACTCTGGAGCAATACAGGGTTTTAACACTTCCTCACACATGGTTTTCTGAAATCTCATGTTTTTACTTTAAAAAACATCATGTGACTATTTGCAACATAAGCACATGTTTTTGCCCACCCCAAAATTTGTATGACATATACTGTAGTGAGAGGTTGGGGTTTCCCAATATTTCATGGCAAAATTTAAACATTCCCTGTTGTTTTACAGCTTGTTTACATCCAACACTTTCGACCTTATTAATGAAGACGCGTTTCAGGGCCTGCCACATCTGGAGTACCTGTAAGTTGCATTGCACTTTATTACTTTATAAAGGTGTAACTAAATGCAACATCTCTTACCAAATTTGACTCTTAATTGCAGTTTTATTGAAAACAACAAAATTGGGTCCATGTCACCTTTGGCTTTTAGAGGTTTGAAATCTCTCCTCCATCTGTGAGTATATCAGAGTGTATTTTATTATAGGAGCACAAATGATTAACCCTGTATAATGGGTGTAAAAGCTTTACACGTTGATAATTTTTTTTTTTACTGATCAGGAGCCTCGCCTATAATAATCTTGAGATGTTACCCAAAGATGTTTTCAAGGGGATGGACGCGCTAACAAAAGTGTATGTTTTTACACATTTTACAAATATACATGTAATACATTGCCCAGCCAAAAAAAAACTATTTGCGCAGTCCAAGATTTCATTGCCCACCTTTAGCTTTGATTACGGTGCATAATGTGCTGTTAAATTCATGTGTGTGAAAATGATTCCTCATGCTCCCAGAACCACACATGACAATTTGAATCCTAGAATATGCCTGTTCCATCAGGGAAGAAACTCTGCAGATGTGATAACCTGGTCATTTAGTACATTCAGGTCATCAGCAGACTGCATTTTATTACCACATAACGTTGCTGAGTCTAGACATAACCAACTGAAGGAACCCCAGATCATAACAATGCCTCCAGAAGCTTGTACAGTGGGCGCTATGCATGATGGGTGATTTGCTTCATGCGCTTCCCTTTTTACCCTGATACACCCATCACTCTGGAAAATATCTAAACTTATTAGACCACATGACTTTACATTGCTCCAAAGGTACTTTTGAATCTCCTTAATTGGTTTTGGTGTTTCCTGCAGGGCAATAATTTGACCCTTCTGACCCAAGTGGTGATTTTCTTTTTTTTTGCTGGGCAGTGTGTCTCTATGTAATGTTCATGACATCAACTTTACACTAAGAAGGTCAAGGTTGATATTAACTAGGAGTCCTTGTTCTACCAGGGATCTTCGAGGAAACATGTTTATCTGTGACTGTAAACTGAAATGGCTCGTTGAATGGATGCACAACACCAACGCAACAGTGGACCAGATACAGTGTAATGGACCACCACATTATCAAGGGAAAAAGATCAATGAGCTGATGCCGCAAGCGTTTGACTGCATAACTGCAGGTAAGGTGATGGACGGTCCTTTATAATACCATTGATTCTGACCAGAGAAATTTAGAACAAGTACTTGAAAACAAATATCCAGCAGTAAAGTTATCTCTCTGTTACAGAGTTTGTTTCTAAGAAAACCCTGAAGTTCGAGTCTATTTCAGTAGAGACGTTCACTCTTGGGAACGATCAATATGCTGTGTTTGCACAGCCTTTTTCAGGAACATGTAGCTTCATGGAATGGGACCACGTCAACATGGAGTTTAGACCTTATGACAATATTGAGAGTGAGATCACGCTTACATCACACTTTATTGTGTTCACTATTGAGATCACTAAAAGATAAAAGTCTTAAAACAAACCATGATGCTGTATATTACATAACAGTTTTGAGTTTTTTTCCATTTCTTCTTAGGCACCTCCACTGTAGTCTGTAAGCCAATGGTGATCGATGACCAACTGTTCATTATTGTCGCGCAACTTTTTGGGGGTTCACACATTTACAAACGGGATACATCAGCCCACAAGTTCATCAAGATCCAAGACATTGATATCTTGAAGATCCGCAAACCCAATGACGTTGAGACGTTCCGTTTGGACGGTGAGTGGTTTTTCGCCATTGCTGACAGCTCCAAAGCAGGTTCTACTACTGTGTACAAGTGGAACGGCAATGGCTTCTACTCGCACCAGTCTCTGCACCCATGGCACCGAGACACGGACGTGGAGTACTTGGAGATCGCTGGCAAACCCCACCTGATCCTGTCCAGCAGCTCACAACGGCCGGTTATTTATCAGTGGAACTGGAGCCAAAAGAGGTTTGAGCGGCGCACGGACATCCCTGAGACTGAGGACGTATATGCCGTAAAGCACTTCAGGGTCAGGGGCGAGCTTTATATCTGCCTGACACGTTTCATCGGTGACTCGAAGGTGATGCGTTGGGACGGCGCCATGTTCACAGAGGTGCAGAGTGTACCATCACGTGGCTCCATGGTCTTTCAGCCTGTGACAATTGGAAACTGGCAGTACGCTATCCTTGGCAGTGATTACTCTCTCACGCAGGTCTACCGGTGGGACTCCAAGAAGGGCCTATTTGTGCACTTCCAAGAGTTGAACATCCAAGCACCAAGGGCGTTCTCTCTGGTATCCATTGACAACCATGAGCTCCTGCTCGCCTCCAGTTTCAAAGGGAGGACACAGATCTACGAGCACCTCATCATCGATCTGAGTAATTGAAGCACCGGTAAATGTTTTTTTGTTTTTTTTTTGCTGAAAGTGCAGGAGGACAGACAATGGAGACAAGCTTGCTATCCGAACTCACGTGCGTTATCTAGATGACTAATGACGTTTCCAGATGACTGCCTGTCTAGAAGTCCTTTGTGTTCTTCACTGTTGTTGTCACTTGTATCTAGTCTGCACTTTTCAGTTTTTTTTTAACCCTTTAACAAAAGCCATTGTTTATCTATTATTTCTCTGCAAACTAAAGCTAGCGGGACGTTTGAGAGGCATAATAAAGAAACACAAACTAAAAATTAAGGTATAGACACTGTAATAGGTTAGCCAGGAAATAGTTAACAGTTTTCTACTTTAGTCTGAAGCAGTTTGTAACTTTTGTACAAGATAAATAGTTTACCTGACTGACAGATTTTTTTACACTAGCTGTAGTATTCTCTTTTCTTCATTATTGTAATTCGGTTCAAGCTAATAGTAGTAAAGTAAACGTAGATGTGATAGAATTTTGTAGGTAAGACATTTAAGGTTTAGATGTGTAATTGTTTACTCGTTGGCATTACTGTGTAGTAATGTAGTAATAAACCACTTTATTACCACTTAAATATAAATGTGACATCTCTTCTTGTACCGTATTAAGCATGGTGCTTATATATTGACAAGCATGTTTTCTAAAAAAAAAAAGAAAGAAAGAAAGAAAGAAAGAAAAAGATAATTAATACATTTTAGATAATACATATTTACGTATCACCAATAATCACTTTATTTTAAGTTATACAAGTAGTTATAAGTGCTTTTAAAAAACACAGGGAAACTACTAGGTTGGCCAACGTACTTATTGTTTGTTCCCTATGGTTACGGTCGCGTTTAAAAATAGTTATGGTCGCCATGTCAAGTGTACTTTCAAATTTTTAACATCAGCTAATTAAATCCCTTACGTACTTAATATTATAATATTTAAGTGTTTTAAAAAATAAACCCTACAATAGTTTTCTCGTATATATACGAGGTATATTTTATGACGTAGAGAGGTACTGTGTGGATTGGGACGCGACCGAGCTCTCTAGCGATCGCTCTCTTCTTGATTCTCTCGATCGCCCTCTCGTGGTATAAAATTTCACTTAGTTATAAGTTGTAGTAGTCATAATAATTAAATAATAATAATAATAAAAACTACTTATTTTGCCAACTGTTTTACTGTTTGTTCTCTATCAAGTATACTTCCAAATATTTTAATTGTACGGATTTTTAAATTAAATCACTTTTGAAACAGGTCCACATTTTGACATATTGATTACTACAATACGTACGTTTTCTCGCATAATTGTTGATGTGTGTGGATTGGGACGCGACACCCCCTCTCCCATTATAACTGATTACATTATAAATAACATCAATTTAAATTGATAAACATATATAAACATATTGAATACCAACATGGTACGTAAAAACAAAAGAAACGTCAATATTAGCAACAATAACAACAGCTATCAGGTAAGTATCTGCACAATGGGGATGTTAGGGATATTCAGGGTGAGAATATCTATCGATCGCCCTCTAGCAGAAGAAATGTCACTTTGGCTTTTGGCAACTTTATAAGATGTAATAGTATTTATAATTGTATAATATAATATATAAAATAATAATATATAACTTTTTAATTGTAACTCAATAATTAAACGTATATGGTTTTGTTAGAAACGCAGGGAAACTATACCATTGGCCAACTGTTTTATTGTTTGTTCGCTATGGTTACGGTCGCGTTTAAAATTAGTTCTGGCCGCCATGAGAAGTGCACTTCAAAATATTTTAATATCAGCTCGGTAAATCGCTTGCGTGCTTTGTAGTATACTATTTAAGCGTCCGATTCTTTAATAATAATAAATAAAAAATAGACCTACATTTTGATTACTACAATACTTTTCTCGTTTATTTTTATGACGTGTGTTTATTGGTACGCGACCGAGCGAGCGAGTCCGCTCTCTCGCTCGCTGTATCTTCTTCTGCATGTCTCACTCTCGATCGCCCTCTTGTGGTAAAACAATGGCGTTTGAAAGTCAGCGTGTGCAAGGTTAATTATTTAGCGAAGTTCTAGTCCTGGGGGAACAGTGTGACGAGGCGCGTTGCCGAGATATGAGCACCTGTTGCATCTTGATATGGACGATTTGAGAAACGCGGAGGGGAACGACACCGACGACGATGGAGGACACATCGTTTTATCAGTTGTCCCCTTAGAAGAGGAGCACGCGCCGGTCCCCAAAGTTCCCGGTGATGCGGCGGAGGAGGAAGAGAAGGTGGAGGAGACAGAAACTCGGCTGCGAGGCAGTTTAAGAGTGCAGCAGGACGGTGATGTCGATACCCGGGGCCCGGCGCAGGAAAACTCCCGCACATGGACGGAGTGTTTGTGTTTTAAACCGGGGCACGAGCCCGAGGACGAGCCAGTGTCACGCGCAGCAGATCAAAGCGGTAATCTGATCCTGATTTAAACCTTTCTCTCACTTTGCTCAAGTGCACTTCTAAAAGTCCACTCGGTCAGGATCGACAATTTAAAACGACAAATATATCTAACAATTCCATAGTTAGAGGTTTTAGGATTGTTTTTCCTTCTTCATCATCTTCATTTTCAATGAATTAAGTAGTTTCATTTTAATCACATAAGCTAATATTTCTTTTCTCATCATAAAGACGTTAAAGTGTTTGTTTATTGTATTAATGTCCTATAACACCTTAAATAAACACGTCACATTGCCTGCTGTAATCCAAGTGCAAGAAACACTGTAGCTCTGGAGTGTTCACGCCCCGTCATTCAGACTGACCAATCAGAAGCGCGCAGATTTGCGGTGCTCGATTTTGATTGGCTGGCGCTGCCTGCAAAGGAACTCTGCTATTATTTTAATTCAGTTCAATTCAATTTTATTCATATAGCGCTTTTAACAAATGGTCATTGTCTCAAAGCAGCTTCACAACAATGAAAAGAAAAGAAAATTTATGGAAGAAAAACATGTTCACAGAAAAACTTATTTTGTTGGATGACATCACACGGTTATTTGATAGAATTAGTAGTATTATTTTTAGTAGTGATAAAGTATTATTATTATGTGGCATGGTGGTATAGTGGTTTAGTGGATCACTATCGCCTTGCACCCCAGGTGGGTTTCATCTGGGTACTCCGGTTTTACTCCCACAGTCCAGAGACTGTTAAATTAATTTGCATCCCAAAACAATCTGTAGTGTGTGTGTGTGTGTGTGTGTTCTCTGCAATGGATTGACACCCCGTCCAGGGTGTATCCAGCCTCATGCCCAAAGTCTCCTGGGATAGGCTCCAGTCTCCCCGAAGCCCTGTACACAGGATAAGAGGTATAGATGATGAATGAATGAATGTATTATTATTATTATTATTAATAATAATAATAAAAATTATCAGGTCCAATTCCCACCCAAACACCAGCCACTGAATGCGGTGGTGGTCCCAAGTCCGGATAAAAATGGGAAGGGCATCTGATGTCAGACCCGTGCCGAGTTGTGTCCGGATTAGACGGTTTGCTGTGGCGACCCCTCGATGGAAGCAGCCGATAGATTAACATCATTAATATTATTGTTTTTTTTGCTCCTCTCAAGAATACGAATCACTTACTTTTTGCTTTAGTTTTTCTTCAATTCTTGTTTTTTTGACCATCTGTTCGGTTTAACTTAACATGAGGCTGTTTTTGAACAGTCATACCTCCTACAGCTTCAATCCGATAGACAATCGGATATAAAAGGCCAAACAGCTCACAGGTTTTGTGAAAAAAAGAATAAATTGCAGTAAATTGAACAAAGATTACCATTTCATCAAAAACAATAAAAATGAATAGGAAGTTAGAATGAGGAGCAGTGTTGCAGAGTTGCACAGTCTGATTATTCATTTTAAATATATGCACACTCAGTCATTCCATGGCACAGAAAACTGATCCAGGATCAGTAATAAATAAGCCAATCCACATCTCTTCTGAGATCTCATGCGACAGACAGCCGCTGTCGCCCCCTAGCTAGCTAGTGTAGACTGAGTTGGTGTAATAATCAATGCTCAAAACCCACCTTGTAAATAGTTGAAGTCTGCAGTTTGTTTGTTAGACTAATTATCAAGTCATGTCAAGTAGGTTTTTATTGTCATTTCAATAATATTCAGTTCAGTACACTGAGAAATGAAACAAAAGGTGCTCCATACGTACAACATAAATTAGCAGAAAACTAACTAGGACACCTAATTAGCTGACTATTTAGGACAAACAAAATCGACACCATTAATTAACAGAAAGTATTTTACAAAAGACAACAAAAAGTGCACACGCAAATGTGCAAACAGCAGCAGCAACATGACAACATGACACAATGTGATATACTGTGATAGTGGGTTGAGGTGGTGCAAGGTAATGACATGATGGATAAAAACAGTTAACATTTCTTGTAAGTAGCAGTAGAGACGAGACAGAGTCCTTGTGTGCAAATAGCAGCTATTAATATAAATATTGTGCAAAAAAAATATTTTAGGTTGGTAAAATTATATAGATTGCAAACAGTTCATATCATATTTTCAATGTACAATAATTTCAAGTTCAAAATATGATTATTCTGGGGATTTCTGTACAGTTGTTTGGTTTTGAGTGTCTTGCAACACTGGTGAAGAGGGACAGAACCTCACCAAAAAAGCCCCATTAAAAAACAAAACAGTTCATTTACATTGTGACATTTAGTAACCCAGTGTAAGTATCTATCCTGTGATGGTAACTTCAAAGCACCTTTTGTAAGTTTTTCTGGCTAAGAGCGTCTGCCAAATTAATAAATGTAAATTTAAGTCCCCTAAGAGCAACAGTTTCAAAACTAAAAAGACAGATGATGACCGATGATAGTTATAGAGATGTGGACTTTTGTTTGGTGCTTCTCCTAACAGATAACTCGACACTGAGGTTTTCTCTATTCAAAAGTATGGAAGTGTTGATTAAATCAGTTATGACTCTTATTTGTCTTTGAGGGGAAATTGATTAAACCTCATTTTCACATCCAGAGAACTTAGTAATAACAGGCTGAGCTTTTGACTGAATGGGTAAGGGGATCCTAAAATCACAAAGTCCTGAGGACTGTCTCGTAAAGTTTGCTTTTACATCCTCACACAAGCGTGGCCACTATACTGTAATAATTGATTAATAATATTATAACAATCTTCTGAGGTCGATGTAGGATTTCGCTTCATCTCTTATTCTCAACGTTCTTCAAAAGTTAAAATATATGCAATTAACAGCATATTGATGAGGAATTTTAATTGATGTCTTTTTTTAATTAATATAGAAGTTCAAGTAAATGTGGTGAAAATGTTTTTTAAGAGAGAAAAAAGAGAAAAGGACGCGTGTGTGTGTGAGAGAGAGAGATATAAAGAGAGAGAGACTTAAGCATCATTTTCTTTAGATTATGTCTTTATAATAAAGCATTTCCCAGTCAGTTGTAATGAACATAAATCAATACTTTTTTTATAATTCTGACCTTAAACAAAAGTACATTTTCAACTACTCAGTGTTTAAGAGAAAACAAACCAGTCTGAGATTCTCCATTATAAAGACTATAATTTCAGCTAATCGAGAGCAGAGCTTATTCATTCCCAGAAAAGACACAAACACATAATTTAAGTGTCGACTATAATTATGTTTCTCTCGTCCTGTTTAGCCAACATTAGAGGAAAACTACAAAGGAACTGATTCATTTGTTTTAATTGCAGCACATGTGGCTGTTCTTTCTGAAACACTTAAACCTAGTTTCTATATCTGTATACATATTTATTGTATTTTGTCATGGCGCTGATTCGATTCATATTTTGATTCTGTAAGTATAACGTTTTTATAAAGATCCCGATTTAGTATTGATATGATGGGATATGGTGCCGCCTGCAAAAGTGCAGATAGTTTAGTGTGCACCACCTGTAGGATTATAGAGGAATTGCAGCGTTTGAGCACCACAATTGCAAAGATGTATAAATGAAAAGATTTTTTTTTTTAAATTGATGTAGGAGTTACAAAAGATTTTTACTAAATCTATTTTTTTTATCTCTTATCCCTTAAACTTTAAATTTATTTTAGTGCCGCATAATAAATAGCTCGGTAATTAAAGTCACACTATAACCCTGTGCAATTGTCTAAATCACAAAAGGTGCAGTTTATTACAGAGTCACAGATGCTGTCATGTATAACTCAGTGAAGGTGAAAGAGGGATTTCAAAATCTATGAATTCCTGAGACTGAAAATATAAGTTGCCTTCATGCAATTACTTTTAAAGCTTTTATTTACTTATACTTTATGTAAGGTTTAATAGTAATAGTATACATTATTTAAATCGCACTTCCAGTCTCAGTTCAAATAATCACAATATTATTTTTTTCCGAACTTTTAGCTCTATTTTATTTTATTCCTCCTGAACATATCATCAACTATCATCAACATCTATCATCAACTGAACCACACAGCAAAAATTAGAAAATTGCACTGTATTTTTTTTCATACTGAATTCACTATGTTAAGATATAATAAATACAAGAAAGCCTTCTGACATTATACCCAAGTGTGGTCAAAGGAACAAAAGCAATGACCAATATTGACACATCCATATTGCTTCTACTGGCAAATAATTAGCATGGAGAGCCGTTCTGTGGATCACCCGTGATTACATTAGGTCGGTCAGCAGTCAATTACACAGATGGTGTTTGAACAGGAGGATGTGTAACAACAGGCAACAAGAGTGAGCTTTTAATAGCACAGAGTAGAAAAACTGTTTACTTATATTTTTTGGAATTTATCGAAAATTCTTGTAGCTCTCAATTTAAAATAAAAGGTATTATTATAGCGGATTTCCTGGGACTTCCCTTTGGATTAGACTAAAATACAATTAATTATAGAACAGTTAGTTTTTACAATCCAAGTAATCTGATTGGACAAGTGGTGATAATAGAGCATAACATCACTGGACTGTTTAAGCACATGTACCACTCCGCCACACAATTGTTCCAACAATTGTTAATTACACTGTCGGTCGCAGTTACCTGCCAAAACACATATTTAAAACCTGTCACAGAAGCGCTTTCAGAGAGAAAGTCATCTTAAACAACTTTGTCTCCTAAGTAATTGCTTCTAATTTCTTCAGAATCTCCTCTGAACTGTCGAATGCTAGCTAACGTTTAATGCAAGGTTGAATCCTAAATCCCTTCGTAACCCCTGATCAAGGGCACTACTTGTTGTGTGGAACAAGGGATTGTACACGCTACATACAGTAGCAAACTAGCTTTCCATTTAGCGTTGTTTTTGCATTCAATCACGGAAATCCAGAACTTAGCTAATGACCTTGTAAGTTTCTAAGGACTGTCCAACACCTCCATGGTTTCTTTTCTTTAACTTTTTGGCTACCTGTAAGAAATTAAAACTCCTCTTACCACTGTTAACTACGGTTGCCAGCTCCACCAGTTCCGCCAGGCATGGAAGGATACGTATTAGCGGAGCAAAATAACTGGTTAAGTAAACAAATTATAATCTGTTGGTAATAAATGATGTTTGTAGAAATGTCATAAAAAAGCAATATAAAAGCAATATTATGAAAAGATAATAATGATTTGTTTATTCAAACAGTTATTTTGCACCGCCAAGACATTATTAGATGCCCATGGTTTTATGATTAAAAGGTACAGTATGCACAGCACCACTACTGTAAGTTCCCACTGTTAGGCTCTTAACCCTTTAAACTGCTAAGTGTGATGAGATAAAAACGCAAGTCACTCTAAATAAGTGTGTCTGCCAGATGCGTTAAATGTAAACAACTCGTCTAGGTATAGCATGAGAAGGTTGTTATGAACAGATGTTTGAAACAGCACGGAGTAATTATTCAGGGGGCTCATGATGATTATGATGATGTTTTACTCTTTTCTTTAAACAAGAATATAATTCTGTTAATTGATGAAAATGGATATTTTCAATATTCGTAGCTATTTATCCCTTGATCTGCCCACCTTCATATCAACCAACAATCCAGCCTTTTCAAAAAGACTTTTCCAGTAATTACCATGGCAGCTTTGCAGACGGGTTTAGTCTGACTTCAAACAAATGAAACAAATAGTCATAATAATGTTAACACATTTTGGTTTCTAGATTTTAATCATAAAACTATGAGTATCCCTGTATGTCTTTGTCTGTGTATGTGGTGTCAGATAGTATTAGTATTGTTGGAACCAGAGTAAGAGTTATCAAGCCAGAACTAGCCAAGGTAAACAGGTTTAGCGTGTGTTGCTTAATTCCATTAGCACATTCTATGTGGTATGACTGTGCATTTTCCACACAGAAGTGTTTTATTGCATTTTATAGGCTGGGAGATAGCTTTTAAATTATTCAAATGGTGGATATAAAGGTTGCTGATATAGTGTACCATCGGACTGGTACTCTGCGGCCGTTTAGAACTATGTGACCCTGTCTGTAAAAACCCAGGTAAAGTCAATGTTACAAAGATAATACTGTGACCTACAGAAAATCACAATGTTAGGTTTCATAATTTAACCGTGAATTATTCAAACACAACCGTCCCTGCCCTGTAAGGAAATAAAAGATTTAACTGTCGTGTATTTCCTTATTGTCATTTCCTGTAAAGCTGGAGTATGAGTCAATTCAGGAATCACTGCCCATTTCTCTGTTTTGAAAATTTTCAAGCGTTGTCCTTGGGATCTTTAGAGTCAGGTTATTTTTCTAGACCTCATTTAGGTTCAGTCCTATTGACATATCAGTATTAACTAGGCTTTCCCATGACCTAAACCTCAGAAGTGGTGCACTTGCCCAACAGGTAGTCGAGTGAACCACACCGTTTTTTGTTTCTTTAGCTAGCATGAGATCAGCAAAACCTGATACCGTTGTATGGTCATTCACACAAAAGTGTTTTTTCCCACTTCTGCATTCAAACACAATGCCTAATTCTCCAGAGACCTCCCTGCACCACATATCTGATGATCATTTTACACAAGTAGAGTACCGTTCAGGGCTATGTTCCCCTAATGAAATATTATTTTTGTAATCATGACAGTACCGATGGATGATACACAGATCAGCCATAACAATAAATCCATTAACATTAAAACCACATAGGTTCTTTGGTTTCCTTGTAGCACAAGAGCAGTTTTAACCCCTTGGGGTATGGCTCCATGCGAAGTTTGGGTATGTGCTTTGGTGTCTTATACTAGGACGTTGACAGCGGATCCTTTGGGTGCTGGGCTTTATCCCATAGATGCTTGATTGGAATGATATCTGAAGAATTTGGAGGCTATGGCAATGCCAAAACTCATTGTTGTGGTTCTCAGACCATTCTTGAACCATTTTTTGCAGTGCTGCAGGGTGCATTATTCTGCTCAAAGAAGGCCCTGTCATCAGGGAATATCATTTGAAATGAAATATAGAAAAGTGTCATAACACACAAAATTGCATTTTGTTGTATATGGGGCTGCGTAGCTGCAGACTGGTCACGGTGCCCATGCTAACTCGTGTCCACCTCCAAAAGTGGTCAGAATGGGCACATGAGCATCAGTACTGGAACATGGTGCAATGGAAGAAGGTCTGGTCTGATGAATCATATTTTCTTTTACATCATGTGGATGGCCAGGTGCATGACCGTCGCTTTCCAGGGGAAGAGATGGCACCAGGATGCACTATGCGAAGAAGGCGAGCTGGCAGAGGCAGTGTGATGAGCAAAGTTCTGGGCAAACATACGCTGGGAAACCTTGAGTCCTGCCATTCTCCTGGCAGTTACTTTGACACCTGTCTAAACATTGTTGTTGGTCGAAGACAGCCCTTCAAGTAAATGGTATTTCTTGATGGCAGTGGCCTCTTTTAGCAGCATAATGCACCGTGCCACACACACACACACACAATAGTAACAATGGTTAAAGAATGGTTTGAGGAAACACAGCAAAGAGTTTAAGGGTGTTGATTGGCTTCCAAAATCTCCAGATCTCAGCATCTGTCGAATGTCCTGGCAAAGCAAGTCTGATCCATGGATGCACCAACCTGGCAGCTTACAGGACTCTTTACAAGGCTCTGCTACTGACGCCTTAGCGTGAATCATCATTTCCTATGGCAACGCTAAGGCGTTATTAAAGGCCAGGTTGTTTTGATAACAGCCTTCAGCTCATCTGTGTTGTTGGGTTGGGTGTTTCTCGTTTTTAGGGTTGACCATAGCCTATAGATTATCTCTGAGGTCCAGGTCAGGTAAGTTGGCTGGCCAATTAAGCACAGTAATATCATGGTCAGCACAGTGGGCAGGTGCCAAGTCCTGCTGGAAAAGGAAACACAGTGAAACAACATCAAGAGATGACATGGCAACCCAAATCATCACAACTACAGAAACTTTAGACTGAACTTCAAGCAACTTGGATGCTGTACCTCTTCACTCTTCCTCTAGACTCTGGAATCTTAATTTCCTAATGAAATGCAAAATTTGCCCATATGAAGCAGTCGTCCCTGTTGTTTGTGCAACTTTTCCTACCACGCGTTTCCCTTCCAGTCATCTTTCATGAATATGCTTCAATACAGCATTTTGTGAACAGCCAGCCCTTTCAGCAATGACCTTCTGTGCCTTACTCTCCTTGTCCAGTCTGCAAATTTGCCCATGTGTGTACTGAACGAGACTGAGAGATACACAATATTTATACTATATGAATAGTAATTTACTGTCTTTTTACAAATTATATAATTTGAAATGAAGTACACTGTTTGTGTTGAAACCACTTCAAGAATTTTTTTACTTTATGTTTTTTCGCTGATCTTTGTTGCTTTGGGTTGAAATAAACAAAGAGCTAGATTTAATTCTTCCCATTTATGTTTTCCATTAGAAAAGAAATCCTGTTCTGCCCTGGGCCTCATCTACACTCTTCTGGCTTCACTCTTCTTCTCAGTTGTTACTCTTCTGGTGAAGAAAATCGAAGGTGTTCATGCTGTGGAAATCAGTGCAATCCGCTGCTTTTTCCAGATGCTGTTTATCATCCCGGCCATGATCTACTGCAAGTAAGTTCCATTCTCAAGTCAGTCCTGCAGCGGTGGACAAAAATCCTGCATTCAAAGAAAAAAGTAGAAGGGGTACCCTAGGTAAAATATCACTCCAGTAGAATTTAAAGTCCTACATTTAAATTTCCGTAAAAGTACAAAAGTACCTTTTTTTTAAATGGCCTTAGGATAAAAATGACTTTGTGAAGTTATGGTGAAATCATGTAACTCTCTCTCTCTCTCTCTATCTCTTCCTCTTCTCCTTCTCCTTTTGGGCTCGGTCACGTCAGCATGTCAGTGGAAATTTCTGAATCTGTTGCGAATCGTTTTTTTCCCCCTCATTAAGAACCTTAAAGCCATTCATAAATCAGGTGATTTACAGTATATTTGACACTGGATTAGACCAATAGATTGGTTAAGCATAGCTTTTTCGATTTGTCCCTTTACTTACTCGTACCTCATTCCCATAAAATTAAGAACATTTTTATGTTGAATTTGCTTTTTGCATTGATTTAAGCAGCTGTTAGAAAAATCAAGGCTCCATGTCAGATACAGAAATATGGTCGCTGTTAATGAACTTATTGAATTCCTGTATTTATTATTATATATTTTTTTATTTAAGCAGGATTGCAGTAATTACAAAATCAGATGAGCAAGACTGCAGTAATACTGAATACTAGAAGCACGTCTGTGAATAAGCGAGCCCTCAGGCCGAGTGCTGTGATTCATCACAGCTTCGCAGGGATTCAGTATTGATTCTAGCTCGTGAGACATACTTTTAATAAAGCAGTCTGCTAAACAAGAAATTGATATAGATTGACACGCTACAGACAAATATAGATCCCAAAGAAATTCACTTTATAGCTGGCTCACATTAGTTTGTCCTTGGACCTAGTTTGTTCAAGTCAAACCGGGACTTTTTGAACGTTATCCCAGTGTTTCACTAGTGTTTGAGTACAAAAAATGTTGGTGAATGATTGTGTGTACAGTTCCCACAGACAGATACACCTCTTCCACAAGTTGGTCACAAGTTAGTAATCGATTTTCAAGGATCAGGCCTTCAACTCGTTAAATATTCATGTGAACGACAGCATTAGCCTCCGATCCTCCAGGATCGTCATTTACAGACTTATTCAAAACATTTGCACCGTTCAGATATTTTACTGCAGCTAAGAGCCTAATCACCGTACTGTGCTTGGAGTCTTCTCTAAATGTCAATCACTTTTACACCTTCATTCATGAGAAATTTCATCACAAGTCCTGGTTTGACTTGAATGCTTTTTGTATATGAACTGTAAGGTATTGTTTGTCATGTCCACTAATGATTTTGCTTACATTGCTGTAGTTATAGGAGATATAAGCACACCACTCATCTAGTCAAGTTGATGAACCATGAATGAATTGTTGTATAAACTCTATATAAAACACTCAAACTTTCTGCAATAATCACTGTCTTGCAGAACTGGTTTCCTGGGTCCTCAGGGCATGCGCTTGTACCTGTTTCTGCGAGGTTTCCTCGGTTCCACCGCTATGATCCTTCTGTACTATGCCGTGCTCCAGATGCCCCTCGCCGATGCCACCGTCATTACATTCAGCAACCCCGTCTTCACATCTTTGCTGGCCTGGATCTTCCTCAAGGAGCGCTGCACTATATGGGATTTCATATTCATCGTCTTCACCCTTACCGGAGTCGTCCTCATAGTGAGGCCACCATTTCTCTTTGGCGCTAAGCTGTCTGACATCGAGGACAACTACAGCAACCACATAAAGGGCGCCATAGCTGCCTTCTCGAGCGCCATTGCGGCAGCATGCACAATGGTCATCTTGAGAAAGATGGGCAAAAATGTGCATTTCTTCCTCTCGGTGTGGTATTATGCCATCATGGGTTTCATAGAGTGTGTCGTTGTGTTGTTCATCATAGATGAGTGGACATTACCAGAATGTGGCTGGGACAGGTGGAACCTGATAGCCATCGGGGTTCTGGGAATCGGTGGCCAGACATTCCTTACCAAAGCACTACAGGTTGAGAAGGCCGGTCCTGTGGCACTCATGAGGACCACAGATGTGGTGTTGGCCTTCATATTTCAATTCCTCTTCCTTAACCGCAAGCCGACTTGGTGGAGCATCGGTGGAGCGCTGTGTGTGATTAGCAGCACCACTGGTGTAGCTATAAGAAAGTGGTACATCAGTACTAAGCAAAACAGCTAAAAAAAAAAAAAAGGCAATCAAAAAATAATAATCAAAGCTGACATTTTATTACATAAAGTACTGTGCAAAAGTCTTGAGCAACCCCTTATTTCTTTATATTAAATTAAATGATGTAGATTAATTGAACGAACAGGAACAATGTTTTAATGCGATATAAAATATAATATAATATAATATAATATAATATAATATAAAAATTGGTCATTTCCCGTCTCAGCTGTTCCAACCATTCAGCATTCAGCATCATCAGTGTACAGTGGAACCTTGAATTGTGAGCATAATTCGTTCTAGAAGCGTGCAAATTAGAAATAACAGAAACTCAGATGATTCGTTCCATAACCTAAAAAATATTTATATAAACTTAATTAATAGAAAATATAAAGTAAAAATAAACAAATTAACCTGAACTTTAATTTAGATAAGAATTGTGGCTTAAGTAAACCAGGGGGGAGAGGAGGAGGGAGGGGGCTACTGAGGCTACTTTCTCTCACACACACACACACACACACACACACAGAATTACTGCTTAATCGGAAAATGTCTTTATCAAGGAACCTCTCACTCGGTCCGTTGTTGCTGTAGTTACTAAAGAACAGTTACTACATTCGAACACAAAATAATAAAAAAATGCTATATGCGCACACACACACACATGGTCACAATGTTATAGTAAACAGTACATGTGCGCATGGATGTGTTGACTATATGAGTCTGGAAAACTATTCATCATGACTGCATTAAAAAAAATCACAGATGTGTGGCTCTTTGGAAGCAAAATATAAAGAAATTAGAGCTGGCTCAAGAATTTTGCATAGTACTATACATCATTTTTTTAGTACTTGTTTTACTGACAACAAAAGTGTATGTTCCATACATGCTGATTTTTTTTTTTACTCCTAAGTGTACGCAACAAATTGGCAGCTCAAGATCGAGTATTCCAAAAGAGATTTTTTTTTTTTGGTTTGTTTTTTTTGTTTTTCGTAGATGAGATATTATGCACTAGACTGTTTGGTAATAGTTACACCAAAGATCGTGGACTTTATCTACTTTTAGAAAAAAAAACTTCTATTTTATACCTGACTATAACTTTTATACATCATTACAGCATCTTCATCACGTTAATCCTCCTCAATTAACTTTCTATTTAGATATACTTATGTATATTTATTTTTCTAAATGAAACAAGAGTGATATTCTATATTTATAAGAATGTTTTCTTATAGACTGCTGGTCAGAAGATTATTCTGAAAGTTTCAAGAATGCGCTTCTGCATTCGATCACTATCTATTTATTGTTATTTTTTCTTTACAGCCTTTAATTAAAAAAAGAAAACGTAGTAACATAGTTTTAATCGATCAACTATGATTTTCTAACTCGTTTAAATTTATTGAATGTTATCAAGCACTTCTCTGAAAATAACGAACCTTGACTTAAACTTTGTTCCAGCTTAGTCTGGGACATTTTACTGCACAAGCATTAACAACATAAATATCTTTGATTTATGCTTTTATTTATTTCTTTTAGTAAAGCATATTGCACTCGCATTGCACAAGACCAAAATAATGCACTTTTCTTGGTTGACATACTTTTACCCATTGTAGCCTTTTTGGAATGGGTTTATTGGATGCAAGAAAGCTTATCGTGTTTGTGTAACATGGCACTGACTGATTTAGAGTAATCAAAAGCAGTCACTTAATGCGTAGGGTTATCCATGTGCTGCCTTAAAACTTGGCCATGATGCAATATTGTGTTCCGTTCCATTAATAAAACAGTCCATCCATTAATGTCATTTTTTTATTGACTTTAAGTTGTCAGTGTAAATAAAGTCTGCATAAAGTAGATTTTAATATATATATACATGTACCTGTTTTTATTCTTCCATTTAAGTGCAAATAAATGATGTGGTTTTATCATGGGTGGAGCCTAGCTGCACGCAAAAAAATGTTCATTCATTCATGCCAATCCAAAGCAGGACACACACCGAGCAGTTTTGGAATGCCATTTAACCTATTCTGCATGTATTTGGACTGATGGAGAAGAAAGAACAAAACACATTGTGATATGTTATAATATGAAAATAGCCATGTCACTTTGCCAAATTAAGGTTTTTTTTTTGCAAATATTCATTTATTATTTTCATACACCATCATAGCTGTTTATGTTTCATCAATCACTTTATACTGACAAACAAAAATGACAATTCAGGCAAAATCCAATCCAAACACCCAACCTATACCAGCCATTAGTGATGTACAGGCTGTGTCAAGATGTGGAGCCAGAGCAAGAGAAAAACACGAAACAGCAAGTGGCAGGTGAAATCGATGCAGTGAACAGAAGGCTGGAGTCTATTCTGAACTGATCGTGACTTTGCCTACTCCCTCTCCTGGGTTTCATTCTTCACAGTGACGACGTTAATGGGTCTTCTAAAGGGTAAGGATTGAAAGTAACAGTATATTGGAATGTACTGTATCTCAGCATCATTCTATAAAGTACAGTCTCTGATAGTGATCAAACAAATATTGCAGCTTAATAATACACAAGTAGATTGAGCAACAAACACTCAAGCTCAAGACTTTTACACTTTTACAGATTAAGCAGCACCACGGTCTTTGTGAGACAATCTGAAAAATTGTCCCAGGCCAAAGCCGTTTGGAGGTGCAGAAGATACAATGATGCATGGTATACACATATTTTATCAAATCATTATGGTCAAAAGCCATTTCCTGGATGAAGAGTGGTATCCCAAAACTTTGCCGTCTACAGATTCTATGCTACACACGAATATGCATGAAGAAAACTGACATGCACAGTTTTATCCCTAAGCAAATGTGTAACCATTATTATGACGAGTACTTAGTTTCCACTTTTCAAATAGGAATATACACATTTTTAAGCATGCCTATAAGTGACAATCCCAAAGGCATTTTAGATTTTATGACAAGGGTAACTCCTGTTGAGGGCCGTTCAAGTCAAACCGGGACTTGTGCACAGTACGGAGATCAGACTCTTTAGCCGCATGAATGAATGAGTGAATGATGAGGTGGTGAACATCCAGCGAGTGGAACATCTGTCTGTAGGAACTGTACACATAATCATTCACTTAATGCAACACCACTTGCACATTACCGGAACTCAGCTGGGAGTCATTGCTCCATCCTCCATACAGTCCTAACCTCTCTCAAAGCCATTTCCACATGTTTGTACTAATACTGCTACTAATACATAATACAATAATACTAATACATGCACCCATCATACCGGTCATGGCTACAATGTACTGCGAAAAACTTTATGGTATCCAAGCACTGGTGCAGTGCTAGGTACGATAGGTGCATTAGTGTAGCAGGTGATGATATAGAGGAATTCTACGTTTTTACTCTCATAACTGTGCTCTGTTATTCTGCACAAAGAAAAGTCCTGGTTTGACTTGCATTAAAGGAGTGTGCTGCTGACTTTTTATGTTTTGGATACTTCATTATCTCTATTAACACTTAAAGTATAATAATTTTAGTGTTCATCATTTACAAGACATTTTTTTAAAGTCCCAGTTTGACTTGAACACGCCCTGTAGAAACATTTTAAATAAGAATGAAAAACAAAACTAGTTTGGTCTGGCATATGATATCCAACTTTATATTCTAGTGAATTAGAAATTATAAGTGGCCACGAAACATGTATCAGACTTGACATTAATTAATCAACTGTTATATAAAAAAATAAACTCTAGAGCCTTGCAGTAAAACATATCCATTTATAAGAAACAGTACTGTGCTTGATCCTTACTCCTGCTTCTTTTTCCAAAGTAAAACTCCCTGCAATAAATAAAATGGAAAAATATTGGAAACATATCTTGCATTACATCATTGGTAATAATTGATGTGACTTACATTTCTTTTGAACTAGAACAGAAATGATTTACATTCTCACTATCATCCAGATCAGGATGCGCTCCCTTTTACTGTAAGTCTGGTTCCTCTTAAAAGTTTCATCCTCGTGCCTCTTAAAGGTTTCTTCCTTGTGTCGTTCTTCTTTGCCACCATCATCTTTGGCCTGCTAATAAGTGATACAATTCTATACAGATATTGTTTCTGTTAAGCTTTTTCCTTGACAGTGTCCATTGTTAAAAGCATGATACGAGAAAAATTTCTATAAATATATCATCGGATTCTTTATAGCAGTGCTTAGTTCCCTCTTTTATACACATTTTTAAGCATGCCTAGAAGTGACAATTCCGAAGGCATTTCAGATTTTATCACAATCGTAACTCCTGTTGAGGGCCGTTCAAGTCAAACCGGGACTTGTGTTAAAATTTTCTGGCGAATGAAGGCATAAAAGTGATTGACATTAACAGAAGACTTCAAGCACAGTATTTGTTTGCTCTCCTGAAATATGTTTATGCACTAAATACAGTAAAGTGTGCTGTGACATGTTTTGAGCCCAAGGCTTAAGCAAAAGACAAGGGAGTAATCTTTATTGTGGTGCATGAAAAAAAACTGCAAAAAGCTGAAACTTTTATATTCCACTAGGGGGCAGAAGATGCATGTGAATGGAAGAAATAGTAGCACTCCATGTTCCATTGTTATATTGAGAAAAGATGGCTGATGGGATCTCAGAACATTGTTTAAGGTTTTTCCCGTTATCAGCCTCTTCAGTAGAAAGAGTAGCTCAGAGGTTCGCACTGTCTGTTTGCACCTCCAGGGTTCTTGTCTTCCCGTTATCTTGCACGATCTCCTGTTTGAATGCTAGGTGGGTTTCCTCTAGGTCCTTTGGTTTTCCCCCCACAGTCCATAGACATGCCTCGTACTCTGATTGGCTTTCCAAATTGGCCCTAGTGCATGAGTGGGTGGGTGTGTGGTTGTGTGTGCGCATCCTCTACAGAGATAACAAGCACCAAAATGTGACACACTGGGGTTAACATAGTTTCTCTTTAGGACTTATAACAAGCGAACTTTAAAAAAATATATATATTTTTTTATTTTTTTTTGCTTTGTTTTATTGTCTGTCATTTTTTCCCCAATTATTTTTAGAGTATTAACCTTTCTTTCAGAAGCCTTTCTACTGTATATCGCTTCTGATGGTAAATGTCACTGTTAATGTCTATAATGTCTATTTTTTTTTTAACATTAAATCTAAATAACAACTGTAAACTGAGAAGTATGGGAGAAAGAGAAAGGTCACTTCTTTAGTGCACAAAAGGATTGTGCAATTTTCAGACCTTCGTTTTTTTATTCTGAAATCCCCATCTTTGGCTTCAAATCTTTCCAAGCAGCAGGGAGAGCCAACAGTGAGCAATGTTGCCTTGCATCTTAAGGGTTGGGGTTTAAATCTCACATCCCGTCTTTGTTCATGAAGTTTGCATGTGCTTTGTGGGTGTCCTCAAGGTTTCCCCTAACAGACCAAAGACATGCTTAGTTACCTGATTGGCATTTTCTAATTACACATATTATTGAATTGTGCATGTTCTTGTTTCCTGTGATTGTTCCATCCAGGGTGGCTCTTGCCTTTTACGGTGAATAGCCTTGAATAGGCTTCAGGCCCCCAGCACTGATAAGTGGTATGAAACATAAATTAATTAATAATAAGTTACATTCCCAAATTGTCCATAGTGTGTGTTTGTGTTTGTTCGTGTGTGTGAGTGCATTGCAAGGGATTGGCACCCTGTCCAGAGTATGTCCCACATTGTTCCCAAAGTCTGCTGGGATAGGCTCCAGGCCCCCTGCAACCCTGTATACAGGATAAAGTGGTATAGATGATGAATGAATGAATGGATGAATGACAAAACCCTAAAACATTTATTTGTCAATACACAATCTGCAATAGCAGATTATATACAGCAATTTGAGATTTCATTTAGGAAAGAATTTTATTTCAGAAAATTATTGCATTGTGGTATGGAAACACTGAAGAAAGAACCTCAAACAACAACAACAACAACAACAACAACAACAACAACAACAGAAGCCACACACTGTAATATTGTGTTCAATGTCCTTTACAACTTTACTATAGTGCATTGTGATGTGATGGCCAGCTGATGATCTCAGAAACACCCTTTCACAATTTTAGACCAGAAATATGTCCATGCCATCAGGTAAGAAAAAGATTTTTGTGATGATCTGGTCATTCAGAACATTCAGGTCGTCAGCTGACTTTATTTTATTGCCCCATAACATCGTGAAGTCCAGACCTGAGTAACCCCACATCTTAACACTGCCCCCAGAAACTTGTACAGCGGCCACTGTGCATTATGGATGCATCTTTTCATCCGTCTCTCTTCTTGCCATTACAAACCCATCGCTCTGTGATAGGGTCAATCTGGACCCATCAGACTACAAGACCTTTTACCATTGCTCTAAAGTCCATAAATCTTTATGCTCCACGGCAAACTGATGCCTTTGTTCTAATTAGTCTAATTAACAAATGGTTTTCTTATGGCAACACAGTGGTTAAATCCAAATCCTGTGGGTTCTCATCACATTATGCTTGTGGCTTTTACTTTCACTATTAAACACCGCTGTTATTTCTACTGTTGATTTTTTTTATGATGCAACTTCCCCAAGAGTTTAAGTTTTCTCCAACCACAGTCATTCATGGTTGTTGTTTTTTCTGACCACAGTATGTCCTTCAGTATTTGAATAATGCATTGGACAGATCCTAACCCAAGTCCAGTAATTTGACCATTTTCTTTAACCAATAATTTGACCCTACTGAGATAGCGATGCTTTCCTGCTTTTTGTTCAGGCACTGTTAACGCAAATAACCCCACAATGTTAACACTGCTCAACAGAGAGTTGTGAAAATCCTTAAAATCCAACTCCAGAATAAAATGGGCCTCCGGTGCTCTATATACTGAAACCCCAGGACATCAGAGTTAGGAAAAAGTCTGACCTTTAGCAATATTTGTCATATTGCTAAAGGTCAGACCTTTTCCTAACTTTGATGTATACCAAACAAGACTTGGATAAATGGTTTGTATTTTTAAGAGATGAGTTTATTTAATTTGTTAATTTTATTTTATTTTTTATAAAAGAAGGACATGCCAGAACTTTGAATTGTGTTGGATTACATACAGTGTAATGGTTTGGCTCCGAATCACCATTCCTTCTGTATAGCATAAGGATTCCTTTAAGCGGGAACTGGGACTTGGAAAAATCATTACAACTCTGCCCGAAGCACATGGCTGGCACAGGATATGCGCTACACATGTAGTCAACTTCTCCGACAGAATATTCAACATGTATTTCATTATTTTTTCAGCCTGTCTGCCTGACAGAGTGTCTTTATTGTCCATGCACCAATTTAACCAATACTGCATTATACATAATGAATATTAATTACTGTAGCAAGCACTTGATCATGCACTTGTAATGCATTGCTCTACTTTCTATGTGACAGATGGACTCGCCTAAAAGTGCAGGATGGGTGAATGTTCATAACCAATTGGGGAGTGCCCGAGAATAAAAAAAGAAAAGAAAGATTTTGATAATGCACAAATTTGGGAAAGAGAACCACAAGACCTCCCTATATGCCTGTATTCCTGAGGTGTACAGTAGCTTTAATCATTGACTACTTCGTACTGTATATGTAAGAAGTTTTGGAACCATGATACCATTTGGCACTCAGTAAAAGTGCTCAGGACCCTGTTTTCCCTCACAACAATGAAACGCTGATAAAGTTTCTCCAGGAAGGGTCTAGACATTTCATTAGAGTCCAGAATTGACCTGGAGTAAACTTCTCTTGAGAGACCTGAAAACCCAGCCTGAGACAGCTTGAGAGGTTTTGCAAAGAGGAAAGGGAGAAAATCCTCAAATCAGACATGCCCAGGTCATGGCACAGTAACCAAGACTGAAAGCGGCAACCTTTGCCAAGACAGCTTTAACAAACAACTGAAAAATGGTCAGAATATTTGCACTTGTGATCTTCCAGGATTTTTTTTTTTTTAAATAAACTTTAAAAAATGAAAAACTTGCTTTAGCTTTTTCTGTTATTTCATCTTTTGTAAATTGTTGTAAATTTACCATCAAGCAACACATGAACCATACAGGAACATTAATTTAAATGAGTTACAGTACGAGAACTTTACATTAGCAAATGCACTACCAGTCAAAAGTTTGGACACACCTTCTAATTTCTGTGTCTTTCCTGATTTTTTTACATTGTATAACGATTCTGAAGGCGTCCAAATTATGCAATAATCTCTGTTGAACTGTTGATATTGAGATGTGTCTGCTACCTATGTTCCAGAAAGCCTTCATAATGGCTCTATCTGAGGTGCTGGTGATTTCTGAGGCTGGTAACTCAAAATGAATTTCTCCTCTGCGGCAGAGGTACGTTTTGATCTCATCATGTGCTTGACAATAACTGTTCGTGCACAAACGATTCCAGAACACCTGACCTTCAAGTCTTAAAATAACAACTGCTGCTCTTGTTGTTGTTACTAAATTTCCCCAAACCGTATGTGTTATATCACAGTTTTGAAAAAAATTAGTAAAAATCCAGTATGGGAGAATGTATATTTGTCCTGTGCTTGGTGAGTTTCCCACGGGTACTCTGTTTTCCTGCCACAATCCAAAGACATGCAGGTTTAGCTAGTTGGTGTTTCCAAATTGCCTGTAGTACTGTATGTGTGTGCATGCTTGTGTACTCTGCCTGGGATAGACTCCAGCAACCCTATACAGAATAAACCATCTAGTGAATGAACAAATGTTTATGTACACTATATGAATATTACAAAATCCTACACTAATATAAAGATTTTTTAAGACTGTAAAACACAATTGCTCTTTTGAGAAACGGCTATTTGGCCTTGGCACCGCAGTAATACAGGCAATGTTTCTTTACAGTTCTTCACAGGACACCACAAACGTTCATTCATACATGGTTGAGGGTTAACTCACCTTAATCACTCCACCTTCTGGCATGTTTTAAGGAGAAGGGAGGAAATCTGAGAACTTGGAAGAAAACAAGGGAAAACATGCACAGAAACTCTCAAGTCATGCTGTCAGACAGCAATGCTACCGATCGTTCTTCCGACCATTAAAATGACAAAAGTGGTTCTTAAGGCATACTTGAGGACTACATTTACCGACACGTATACACCAAAAAAAAGGATGTCATAGGTAAAAATAAAAGGCTGATTTGACTAAAAATTTAGCAGCATTTGTGTGTAGTAATTTCAATTAACAGTGTAGACCTTTTTTTATTTGAAAGTACTAAAAAAAGTAGTAGTTGGTAGTTAGTAAAATTAAGGTGTTCTATTTAGGCTTCTGTAATATTTTAAGATGAAAAAGATGAGTAAAAAAATAACTTCAGATTTTAAAATCATGACTGTGCAACACAATATGTCAGCGTGCATGTTTTTAGCCTTTATCCACATTTCACATGTACATGCTGAATCCTCAGATGTGGAAATAATCTTTGTCTGGAAAAAATTAATTAATCATGTATGCTGATGTGTAAGGCTTTCTCCAGGAGTTTCCAGGCTTTCTCCAAGTCTGTTATCCTCGTAATATCAGGTTAATATTTTCTGCATTCATAAGGTAATGTTTCCTTACCACTTACACAATGTACTTTTTTTTAAATAAAGGAAAAATCTTACAAAAGGTATACATCTACAAACAAAAATGCTTGTTTTCTGTCTTTCTGCGGCTTTTGGCGAGGAGTCGCCCCAGTGAACCATCTGCACATACAAGCTTGGCACAGGTTGTATGCCGGATGCCCTTCCTGATACAGCCCTCCCATTTTATCCAGGCTTGGGACTGGCACTGCATCCAGTGGCTGGGGTTTGGGCACTGGGTGGGAATTAAACCTGGGCGAATCACCTACCACTGAGCCACCAATGCCCTCTGCAATCTAAAAGGTTGTAGTTAATATATTTTTTCATTTCACAATTATTCATTATGTTCCTATGAATTTGTTTAAAAACAAAAACAGAAATTCCCTAAATATTAGCTTATAATATGTTGTTACATCTTTTGAATAATTATTGCAAGTTTTAATACAATTTTCAGTTGGTTGTGGGGGAAAATCCATTTTTTTCCATTATAGAAATATTTTAATTATCTGGACTTAAGCAGGACTTATGGAAAAGAAAATGAAGCCTGTATTCCAGTGCTAAACTAAGGACAGCAATCCAGACTTGAAGAATACTAGGGTTCTGTGTAATACACTGTACTGTATGCTTTATGGCCCTTTAGATAGTTTAAAGAGCTGCAACTAAACATAATACCGGACTGAATGCTAGTGCTCAGGAGTGCTACAAACACCTAAAACCAATGATATCTGGATGGAGATTTTCAGGATTCTGTGACTGAATGTGAGAAGATTCAGAAGCTTGTGGTGTCCAATACTAAGTTAGAGGACAGAGCGACAGAGCTCTGTGAGGCATGCAAGAATTGTAACCTGAAAAGCAAGGTACTTCAGAAAAGCCTAGGAGTACTTCAGAGTAAAAAATGTACTATTTTAAATAATATGAGCAGCATATGAGATAATTGATTAAGGATAGGAAATATCCACACACTGTAGTTTGATGCTCATGAATATCTGCTTGGAGCCAAAGTGGTGAGAGCAATGATGGCTGGTTATGATATTAGATGGAAGGCTGAAATCACAGTTTACTTACACTAACTTGCAATAAAACTGTTTGGAGTAATATTTATGAAGAATTATGAAAGTTAAGTGATGGCATAATAAAAATGATGTGAGACCCCTATTACACACACACACACGCACATGCACATGCACAGAGAGAGAGAGATTTCCAGTTCTTGTTAAGCTGTAACCATTTTGTTAGGGTCAAAATATCTATAAATAATAATAAAAATATATATTCGTCTTTGTTTTTTATGTACTTTTATTAGAAATATGTGCTTAGGCAGTTCCTATACTTTTAGTTTTTCTCCCAAAGGCGTTTTTGATGATTGTTTGCATAACCATACTGCAAATAAAGAGGGTAACTCAGCATCTCATGATTTTGTCAATCATCACATCTTACCAACATTCTGGTTTAAATTGAGACAGAAAAACTCAGAAATCATAGAACTTAAATAACAACAGTAATGAACACTAACCAAGGAACAGCTGAGCCAAAATAACAAAACAGGAAGTGCTGTAAGATAACTCTGCACTCCAGAATGCTGGAAAACAGTCGAATCGATATACTAAGTTGTGCCAAGTGTGTAAGAAGGGGTGAACAACCTAGCGTTAAACAATTCCCTGTAACAGAAGCATGAACAGACTGATATGAGGACATTGCATATTTATGATTCATGGTGAGTTACTTTTAACCATACTGGCAACCATACAGTACTGTATTTGGTCTTTGCTAAATCATGAATGAACTGTGATTGACCACATTTTTGGAAAGCTGGGTTAAATTCCCCTTGCCACACCCAAGCCTGGTTACTTCCAGACATGTTGAATCAAGAATTCATTTGACTAGAACCTGTCTGACAAAGTGAAGCACACTTTACATCATGCTGCAATCTAAAGAAGTTCAAGAACAGATGAGAAAGAAAGAAATTGACATGTATCAGTCTGGAATGAGATACAAAGCCATTACTAAGGAAATGTCACAGTGAAATCCATTTTCCAGAAATGAAAAAACTTGGAACAGTGGTGAACCTCCCCAGTGGTTGGCCTACCAACAATTACTCCAAGAGCACAAAGACTCATCTAGGAGCTCATAAAAGAACAACAACGTAAAAACTGCAGGCATCACTTCCCTCAGTTAAGGTCAGTGTTCATGATTCAAAAATAAGAAAGAGACTCGGTGCAAAAATGGCATCCATGAGAGAGTTCCAAGGCAAGAGCCAATGTTTACCCCCCAAAAACATCTTGATTTATAAGACTTTTGGGTAAATGATCTGTGGACTCCTGAGATGAAAGCTGAACATTTTGGAAGGTGTGTGTCCAATAACCTAAAACTTACTAATACTGTACAGCTACTGATAAAAAGAACATCAAGGACTAAATTACACGACTAAATTAGGAAAAAAATCAGGAAAAAAACAACAAAATTGCGGTTTTGGAGTTGATTAGTCCGGACGTAAATCCATTTGAGATGCTGTGGCAGGACCTTAAACATGCCATTCATGCTCAAAAACACTCCAGTGTGTTAAAAACAATTAAAACAATTCTGCGTAGGCTAATATTCCTCCAAAGTGACACAATTTATTCACAGTTTTTGCAAACACTCGATTGGAGTTGTTCTGCCAAGGGTGGCCAAACCAGTTCCTAGGCTTAGGGGCAATTACTTTTTCACATAGTGCCAGGCATGTTTGGGCAGCTTTTTTCCCCTCAATAAATGAAATCATCAAATAAAAACTGTGTTTTTGTGTACTTGGGTTATCTTTGCGTTGTATTAAAATTAGTTTTATGATCTGAATCATTTCAGTGCATTTTTTCTAATTAAAAAGAAACAATATTTTTTTTCCTAGAAAATACTTTTTTTTCACAGCACTGTATATTTAGTTTGCTTTTTTTTTTAAAAAAAAACAGAATAGGCCCATTGTAAATGTAACATTAGGCACAGAAGCTTAAATCTGTTTTCCATCATGTGTGTGTTTAAGGAATGTAAGTAAGAGCTGGAGGCTCACAAACTCCTCCAGGTGGAGAATTTTGAGATAAAGAAGACGATGATACAAATAGAGGTAAACACTTCTTAGGAATGACTGATATTGTGAACTATCTCTCCGTCTCTGTCCATGGCTGTCTCTCTCTCTCTCTCTAATCTCTCTCTGTCTTTTTGTGTTTGTGAATGTGTGCATGCTTATTTTTGTGGACATCGTCAATTTTTCCACAAAACAAAACATTTTACAGTATACTTAAACGTGATCAGTCAGTTAAAAGCTTAAACATTTGCATTTGTTCTCTTGTCAGGTTTCCAGCAGCTGGTTCCCCTTCGAAGTCTGCCCTAATAGTTCAACTGGCTTGAGTGTCAGTCTGAAGAAGAGAATTAAAGCAATGGTGGTGGTGATAGTGAAACAGAACGGCCCTTTGAAGACACAGGAAGGGCTTCAGGCAGTGATGATCATGATGAAGGTGATCCTGGTGATGATGTGAAGGAGGTGTCCTTCTTGTCCTCAAGTGAAAGATGAAATTAAATCGATTGAGAAAGACATTGGGTCAAATGATGATGATGATGAGAAAGAGGAAAAAGAGGTGAAGGAGCCAGCTGGTTTTTGTCCTCAAGAGAAAACAAAATGGATTGAGGAAGAAGTTGGGTCAGAAGCAGAAGTTTCAGGGATGGCAACACATGGCAGCTATTCTTCAACAGCAGCAATCCCTATCACCTACTCCACTTCTCCATGAGGTCATTTCTTTACAGTGTACAATCCAGATCCAGAGCCTGTCCTGGGAACATTGGATCGGAAGAAGGAATACACCCATGGATAGGACAGCACGTGCTCACTCACACACACACACACACACGCACACACAAACCTAGGGTTAATTTAGAATAGACAATCCATATACTTGCATATTTTTTGAGGGTTGGATGCACCGGGAGATGAAAAGGAGAAAAGCCAGGCAGAACATGCTCCACACAGACAGCAACTTACTGTAAGCTTAGGATCAAGGTGTTCATCTACACCACATTGTATTATTAGCTTAACATTCATGCAACAATCATAAATTACTGGCAGCATACGGGCGAATCCTGTTCAAGAGTCAAATGGTATAGACAATTGTCCAAAGAAAAATGTACTAGTTGTTAAGATTTGTAGCTACAGCAAACCTGTCCATGGAAACAGTGCAGGAGTTACAACCTACAAAATCTAAAACACACACACACATCCCTCAAGCAACACTTGTTGCGCCATAAACTGATCCAAAGTTCAGCATGTTGCACAATCATTCTTTAATTACTCATAGAATTATATGTTCCTGAGCTGTTTTAAAAACAAATATAAAGTTTGACATTATATATATTTATATAAAAAATGTCAATGATAATTCTATAAGTAGCTTGACCATATGTAACTTTGGAACAAAAAGAGAGGAATTGTTCTACTAACCATTGTAAAATAAGCAAAAGACTGGTGAGAGATGAGGGCTGTATTTTAAATGATTAGTGTGCTCTTGTAACTTTGTTAGACCTTGACTGGAAATGGCATGGGGCAGAACAAAAAGAAACCGCTAAAGAAATGTGCTGGCACAATTGATCATTGGGCAACAGAATTGATGATCATAATAAAACCCTCTGATTTGTAATGTGTGTCACTGGGTGTGTCATAATGTATGAGTTTTTGTTTTGGAAAGATTTTATTATGAACTGGTGGCATTGAGGCCTGTAAGAAAGCATTGTGCAAGTACAATGTAGTTGTAATTGCCTATACATGTTGTTTTGTGTTCATACAGTATATTTAGTAAAATGTGAACTCCATTTGACTCTATATTGTATATATCCATCGATCTTTCTTTCCGTTTACCTCAAATGTTGCATATAGGTTTTGTTTTTTTATACTTTAAAAGCTAGCTATTATTGATGGAAGATTTTTAGTTATACTATATTCACATTTAAAAAAAAGAAGGCAGTGACAGCATGGTGGTGTAGTGCATAGTGTCACATCTCCAAGATCCCTGGTTCATTCGTAGGCCTGAGTTACTGCCTATAAGGCATTTACTTGTTGTCCCAGAGGGTTTCCTCTGTGTTCCCTGGTTTCATCCCACCGCACAAAAACATGTTGGTAGTTGGCTTGGTTAGACTCTAGGTGTGGTTGGTGTCTTGTGATGTACTGGTGTCCCATTCAGGGTGTATTACACCTCATGCCAAGTACTGCCTCAACCCATAAACAGCTTATTCAAGATGCATGACTTTACATTAAATTCACTGACAAGAAAAGGTACAGCTTATTATATAAAATATATTAAATACTAAATTATAAAAAATTCAACTCAACTCAACTTATTTATTCATAATAGTCAAAAAAAAGGCTACCATAGCATAAATCAATAGATTCACACTACTATCAAAAATTGTACTACAACTGTAAGTGGACCATTTTTTTATACTTTATTATAACATACTAAAAGGTACCCACAGCTCCGCCCACATGTTACCAGTTCCTATGAATGAAGTGTGCAGTCAACTCGCTTCCGCTCCTCCCTGTTTCAGCACATATATTATTACCTCACAGTAGAATGTATGAGGTGATGATGACACTGGTAAACTCAGTGACACTGCCTACTGTTACACAGTGAGGGACGTCTACTATACCGGCTACCTGCTACAATGGCCACCCAAAACACTGGCCACCAGTGGAAGGCCACACAGAATTTCTGTTTAAATGTGTAGATATTTATTGGAATTTTAGGAGTAGCATATTCTAATAGAATATTAGATAGCTCCATTAAAAAATGCTCACGGTACATAATTAACAAAATTAATGGAACAGTGCCCAAACTTGTGGGTCTTCGCATGTACAAAAAATGTAGCAAAAAATGATAGGTAGGATAATTTGACAGAACAATGGTTAGTACACTAGTACGGAGCCCCTCTGATAAAATTGGAGGAAAAAAAATTCTGTGGCCACGACTTACTAAGGCATGGGAACAAGATGCTATGTTGTGCCCACAATTAACTAAGGCATGGAAATTACATGCTTTGTCATGGCCATGACTTACTAAGGAGTGGGAATGAGATACTGTAGTATGTTGTGGCCACGACTTACTAACGCATGGGAACGAAATAGTATGTTGTAGCCATGACTTATTAAGATGGGAAAACAAGAGATGGTATGTGTGGAAACGAGAGATGGTACATTGTGGACATGACTTAAGAAAGCGTGGTAATGTGATCATTCATGTCCCGGATGTGAGCGAATGATTGTTGTTTTGGAGTTATGATGTGTTTCAATGAGTAAATAAAGGTAAGCATCCATCTATACTAACATTAGTCTACACTAACATCCGTAGTTTACGAAAGGCTAAATGCTATGAGGTTATTAAGTTGTGGCCACAACATAGTATCTCGTGGCAATGCATTATATATATATTTTTTCCCACACCTCATTGAGCAGTGGCCACAACGTAATATCTCATTCCCACATCTTAGTAAGTCATGGCCACAACATACTACCTCATTCCCACATATTAGTAAGCCACTGTGCTGCCCGTACAGTAGCTATGACAGTTGAATTATTTGGCCGGGGGGCGGGGAATGCTGACGTCAGAAGTAGGTATTTGAACGTTCTAATTGGCGCGAGACCTAAAAAAAATTGCGCGAGACGTGGGAGGTTAATTGACTTGTTAATAAATATTTTTTCCCCCGAAATACCTCAGATCAAATAGCAGAAAAATGTTTATTATTAAAAAAAAAAAAAAGCTGTAGACAGATATATATGTGAGGATGTCGGAAAGGTTTCTCTGTAAACGAGTGAATTGCGGGGGACAAATAAATAAATAAATAAATAAAAATGGCGCAGATAAGCGCGAGCCTGGAAGGTGGGCTTGACGGTGCGCGCGCGCGCTCGTGAAAGCCGAGCTGTGTGCCTGTTTCCCTGCATTCCTATGATGTGACACCTCAAAGCCTCTCAGTCTGCTTTCAGACTTTGCTCACAGTGCGGGCAGTGTGCTCTCTCCTCACTGTGCTCTCCGGTCATTTCAGCGCGCGTGTGTGCTTGAGATCACTTCGCGCAACTCTGTAGTCAAGGAGAGTCGAGCTTTAGGAGTTGAAAAGTTTTTGAGGTGAGTGCCGCGACATGCACGTGCATGCTGAACACTGGGCTGTTATGATAAATACGTGTTTGTTTGTATCATTTATAAAAACGCTTTAGATGAAAGAGACCTTGTGTTCGTTGCACGATAGTGCTGTTTTTGTTTGTTTGCACGCTTTTCCAGTGAGACTTAGAAACATCATTTGGCTTCCACTGGGTTTGTACGTTATGTTTGTGTTCTGTGTTGTTGCATCCTATTGAGTTTTTTTTTATTTTTATTTTTTTTAAAGATTATTCGTGCATACTGTTGCTCTGTTCAGATGAACGGACCGTGCAGATGTGATGCTCCATTAGATTTACCGCTCAGGGATTCCCAAAGCTCCCCAATCCATGCGAATTATTTACCTTTAAGTACACCACCATTACTAATAAATGCTAAAACGTTATTAATGCATGCCACGTTTCAGATGACATCTTTACTTTTGCATATTTATTACAATTTAAATACAAAAACTATGTTGACATTACTGCATAGCACCACTGAATATGTTTGGATGTAACCACCAATGAACCCCAAGGGGTCAGTGAACTGTAGGGTTATTAGACCCTGGCTTCATTTAAATCATTTACAGATGTCTGCATACTGCAGGTCTTAATTTTGCTGTCTAAGCTTTAAAAATATAAAATTTCTGTATAGAATCTGATATAGAAGATTGGACAGTAGACGAATTGCATGGTGCAAGTCTGCAGTGTATGGACCACTGGGAATGCATTTTTAAGCCATTTTCCTACGTTACACTTGGTGAAATCAGAGTTTCAGTGGTGCTTCTAGAATTCGGCTGCTGATCTGCTCCGTTCTTGGTTTTGGTGGCATCATGGAAAATTTGATCAAATGGAATTGGATTGGCTTGTCTCAGGCTGTATTGTTTGAGACCTTTAATGAACCTTTTGGATATGGGTCAAGCCGTTGTCGCTCGTGTTTAAAAAAAAAAATATATATATATATTTTTTTTAATGGAAGTAAAAAAAATTTAAATGCAGCAATGAAGTTGGCTTTCTTGACATGTTCGTAAGGAGTTTTCACCAAAACACAACCATGTCCATTTTCATTTGGATTTGACTTTTATGCAGAAGTGCTGAAAAATATTTTATATCCCTGTTACTCTGATAGTTTGGAGTTCAGCAGCTAAAAGAGTGAGCATGCAAACACACCTGTTGTCACCTGTCAATTCCTATTCAATAAAACAAGTGTGTTATTTATTTATTTATTTGCGCCAAGATTACTTTGTTCTCTTCTATTATTGTCATACTTATGCGTTTGTATGTGGGAAACTTGAACACGCCTACGCTCATGTGGCAAAACTGGTAGCTCAGAGTTATCAGGCCAACACATGACACACCCACAGCCATAAAGTCAGTTAGAGGATTGTCTCAAAGAAAATATGTTACAGATAAGTGTATGGACGAGGTAATCTCTACATACACAATTATGATTCAGATTTCAATCTGAAATTCATGTGTAGAATTTGTAATATATTATGATTGTCTGTAGTTACCTGCTTTAATTAATGTATGTTTTATTATCTAGACTCATATAATCATACAAGTTTCGATTGTTTTACTGTCAGTTGTTTGTCTTCAGTTGGTAGCGCAGATTTTTTCCGCCTGCATTTGATGTAAGCCCATTTAGTCATGGATGAAACTAGCTCTATTTCTTTAGCCTGTGTGGCCTCTTGCCTCCTGGCCTGCACCCAGTTGTGTGTTTTGTGGCTGTGTGAGCTAGTGGGTGTGCGTGATTGAGGAGGATTGGGAGGAGGGGGGGAAATTCCCGTAATTCCCCAAACTTCCATGCCCGATCACGCAGCTTCACACCCTCCCTCAGCGCCAGTCTGGAAACACTTGAAACAGGTTGTCGATGATGAGTGTAGGCATTTTTTTGAGAAAAGATTTGAATCCGGATTAATTCCTCATCCATTACAATTGGCTTCAAATGTTACGCTGTGAATTTCCTTGGAGAGTTTTCTTCATAGCAAGTCTGTTAACTTTGATCAGTTAGCAGAAAAAGCAGTCGCTAATTGAATGATCTGTTCCTGTTTGAGATCTGATATGTGAGCTTTTACATGTTAACAGTTTTATTGTGCTCCTAATCTCATTCGGGAATCAACCTCAGACGTCGCAGCTTACTTTTGTCTCCATGCCAGGTTTAGTGTGTCACGTGAATTTCTGTTAATTATGAATGTATCTTGCAAGACTGAAGGTGTGTCTTTGTTCTTCTCTGCCGGTAAACTTTAAGATGCTGGACAAAGCACAACCGGTATGTTTTACTTATTGCAATAGTCGCTCTTTCCTGAAAAAAACAAAACAAAAACAAAACATGAGGGCGAAATGTGTTTTCTGTTTTGCGTATTGTTCCAGCAAAGCTTAACCATAGAGACGTTTCAGTTAGACAGATTTTGATCTGTGTGGCTTGGCTGTATAGTAATTGTGGCATTTTCCATCTTGGTGTCAATGCATTTTCCTTCTGGACCCTCTTGGCCTCCCTGTCCTACCCTCACGATCTGAATTGGATGACTTTGACTCTGAACTTTGAAAGAAGGCTCCATGCTGCTATTAGCTCAGAGATTTATAGCCATGAGCATGCGTATGTGGGTGTGTGAACTATAGTGGTGGATCTTGACTGACCGAACAAACCCAAAATCAATAGAACTAATCCCCCTCCCTTCTTTTTGTAGTCAGTTTGGGCTGCCCCCAGCAAGGCCTCACATTCCAGAGGCCCACACATTTTTAAAGTGTGATTTTATTTTTCCTGATGCTCCCTCCAGGGCTGAGAATTTTCTTTGGCCAACTGTGATTTCCTCTGAGAAGGCTATTTCTCAAGTACACTGAGAATAAGATGAGAATCTTACCTGATCCAATATAAAATATGAATAAATTTTAGTGAGCGTCCAGCTCGTTTTATTGGGGGGTGGGGGGTACATTTAATTACATTTAATTTAATGGTATACTTACTTATTTGTTTTCTCCCATATCTCTCCTAGCTTTTGCAGGTCATGAGATCTTGAAAGAAGACCTCCCTTGAAAGAAGATCTTGGAGAGAAGACTGGGTCGAGCATTGTGCAACCTGGGAGTGCCGCTCCTTATTTTGGAACTCGGTTCTTCTTCCGCTTCCAGCTGAAGTGACCCTTTGGAATCAAAACAGGTTTTTAAAAAAAAAAAAAGTTTTTTTTTTTAAATTCTACTATCTGGCTTTGACAGCCAAAATCTGTGATTGTGGGTCTTGTGATATGAGGGTTTGTGTAGAGGAACAGGTGGGAATTGGACTTCCTTGCATCTCTGTTTCTCCGGAGAAGGCTCTGGGAGTCAGAATGGAGGCAAGGAACTCGTTGACGAAATACAGAAATCCGATGTTACCTTTGGGTTATGAGACTCATGAGAGGAGAAACTCCGAGCCGCTGATCCCTTGTTCAAGCTTACATCGTCTATGTCCAGCAGAGGACCGCCGTGACACTGAATCATCTAAACGGATAGGTGAACAGAACTGTGGTTCAAAAAGATCTTTGGACACCAGATCGAAGAGCTTGGAAAGCCTGGACTATGTACACAAAGACTGCTGTTGCAGCACGGCTTCATGCCGCCGGGTGGAGAGATTGTGTTGCAGCCAGCAGTGTAGCACATGTGGGCCAGTGGAAACAGACGGGTGCTGCCAAGAGGCCACTTTTCAAACTGGAGGCTGGGAAACAGGGTTTCCGAGGAGAACAGAGGGGTTTTCTTCTGCCGCAACGCAGCTTTCTGGAGACTCGCCAAGCCTGGGTGAAGAGAGGCTCGACACCAGGAGAATCAGCTTACCGACGCCGTTCGTGTTGCGCTTTCACTGCACGTGCGCCTATGGTGCAGGGCTTGAAGCAGGAACGCAGGACCGGGTGAGTTTAAATTCGGTCCGTTGCCACAGCGGTGTCTTCTCGAGTCTAGAGAGACTCAACAAGAGGTCTAAAGTCAGGTGCTTGAGGATGCCCTGCCAGGCTTCCGCAACATCAAAGCCTTCCTTGGCTCACCAAAACAGCAATGGCCAGGCTGCAGCTTCCGAAAGTGACGTCGCTCATAGGAAGGAGCGGTCCACCGTGCTGGTCCGTAGGTACCTGAAAAACAACCAGAAGGTCTTGAAGAAGGTGTGCACCGGCACCAGAGCGATCTTGAGGACCGGTCACATATCTGACCGAGCATGGGAGGCTGCTTTTAGAAAAAGATGTCGCCTGAGAAAGGCCTGTAACTTTATAGACACGGAATACAACAGAGTGCTCCAAGCCATCCAGCTGCAGGTCTCCAGAGCTCTTCTCTCATATTCAGGGGTCAGACTGAAACAGGTAAGATTGTTTTTTTTGCTCTGCGTGGTATAGCTTTATGCACGATAAATGCTTGCTTTGGATGTTATGAGATGCATAACTAGACTTCCCACACAGTTTTTTCCTAATTCCAAGTTTGAATTCATTATAAGCATGAAATCCACTTATGTACATATAGTAATCAATAAGTGGAGTGATTTGAGGTGCCAATGCTACAGGTTAATAAGGTAGGTCTTTCTTTTTGTACAAACGCAACATTATAGATCACAGTCAGTCACCAGCAGTTAAATGTCAGAATTTCATACATGTACTGTATGTCGGCTAGAAACGGAAACCTTCTGGTTTTGAACAGAGAATGAAGTGCTTTTGAGGAATGTGGTTTTAAAATAACAATGTGTTAATGTTTTATGTGTTTCCGCTGTAGTGAATTTGGTTTGCAAGGTCTATTAAGGAACTCAACCTGTATATTGTAATGATGCACAAATTGACTAATTAGTAAGGAAGACTTCCAGAGACTTTTGGCATTATGCATTTGTCTTGTGGGCCGAGCTGTCATAAATTTTTAAGGTTTTAAAAGATACGGTGTTCTCAAATGTAAAGAAAAACCCAAGAATTTTTTTACAGTAAGTGTTCCTATTTCTGCAGCTACAGTTTAAGAGATGACGTTATAGACACTTTTTATTCAACATTCTGGAAAAAAAAACAGTCATACTTCTGCAGTGTATGGTTATGGACATGCCGATGATTCTATACTAGAAAAAGTTGTTTCTACTTGTTGTGCCTTGCCTCAAGTTTTACCTTGGGTCCTAACATCTAATGTACAGGGATTACTAACTTGATTGACTCATCAGTTTGGAGTTGAGTCATTTCATGTACATTTGCAGTGGAACAAAGTCTGTTCAACACTATGAGAACATTGTTCCCATGGTATGTGTCAAGGCTTGTGTTGCATCCTGGATGGCTGTTTTCAATTGATTTTATTCCCTCAATAACTGCATTATGAAGTGTTTTAAACCACTGACTTCTTTTTTTTTTCCAACATACTGTCTCCATGGTTGGCAGAACTGAATAATATGAGGATCAGGCAGGGATTTTGTGGATCCAGTGCCAAAGGAAAAACAGTGTCTAGGTTGCTCCTTAATATGACAAAGGATTGATATGTTTGCAATTCTCTAAAAAGTTCCAAGGCCATTAATGCATGATTTACATTTTTAGGTGCATAAAAGGTTTTGCTGGATCATGAGGATTTATAATCAGGCCAGCAAATTTAGCAGTAGGTCAGAGTCATGAGCAGGGCCCGGGCTTTGACCTTGCATAATCTGCTGCTTGTTATGCTTAAGATCATTACAGGCAGTTTTACTGGTCAGGACATTGGAGCCCCTTGTTTAAGTTCCTGCTGTGGCACCGCACTAGTTAAACACATTAGATTTTTATTGCTCCTCTGTGGTACCAGACTTTGGCATATTTTACTACTAAGCTCATTTTTTTCCCTTGTAACAAGAACAATGAATAGGTTATCTAAATTGTGTTTTAGAAATTGAATGATCGTTCCCATATGTAACAGTAAGTTGGGTTAAAATCAAACACATGCTTTGTTTGCAAAAGTCCAGAAAGGCATGGGTTCATATCTTTTCTCATACATATTCCAAGAACATAACTATTTAAATTAATTGTTGATATTTTATTTATTGATTCATTTATTTGGTGTAAATATCACTGAGCTGATTTAAGGGTTTAAGCTTCTTGTTGCAGTAAGTGTTCGTAACTGTGCAAAACGCTCAGCCGGGGGAGACATGGGAGGTGGGGAGCAGCAAAAGAAAAAGAGAGCTGCTCTGTTCCACCAGGCCAATCCGAAGCCTCCAGAGACTTTGAGGTTCAATAGTGAAGGTGCACACAAGCCAGCATTCTTTCCATGTGAGTTAGGGTGGTTGTATTGAGCACAAGCTCTGGTGTTTCCACGCCAGAATAATTCACATAATTTAATGGGCTGCCGAATTATCCGGGCCGCTTTTTCCATAATGTGGGTCTTTGTGTGTTCTTTGTTGACACAATTCAGCCTCTTGCAAAAAAAAAAAAAAAAAGCAAGTCACCTTTCAACCGGAGAATAAATCTGAGCCGCAGTGTTGCTTATGTGGCCTGTTTTATGTTATGTGCTTTTTAATTATGAGCTTGTTTGCTTTTCCTGCTTAGAAAGAAGGATAAATATTGTTTCCCCTAACCCAACCTAGTTGTGGCGTTATCTTAGCTTTTATTAGGTGATTTAATTGGTGAGAGTACGTCAGGTCGGTCTCTCTCTCGCTCTCACACACACACTCTTCAGTTAGTGAACACCTGGCCTTTAATGAAATCCTACAGACCTCCTTCCAATTAACCTGAGAAACATCCTTTCATTTGACCATAAGTGTTTGCCAAGTCCACACCACGGTTTGCTCTCAGTAATTGACTTGGCCGTCAGCAGATGTTTGCCCACCCCTAACCTCCCTCCTCTCAGTCGCTGTGTTAACGGGAAGTCCTTTGAGAAGCGTATGCTAATTGTCCCTCTCGTAAACTATACATAAGTGAGGAAGTACAGAGTTCAGGCCTAGACCTCTTCTACCCTTGGATGTCCCTGCTGCATTTTTCAGTGGAGCACAGAGCAAGACTCTTGGGGATTTTATGTAATTTTTTTTTTTCTCTCTCTCTGGTCGTCTCAGCAGGGCTACATGAACTTGAACAAGTCAAGGCAACTCGCTGGCAGACCTTACACCTCACATTCATCGACTGGATTGTAGCTACTGTCTTGCGTCATTGTCAAGTGAAAAACTGACGAATGGAGACTGTTTGAGAAAATGAGTGCAGTGCAGTAGAGTGCAACAGTACAGGAAGATAAATACAGCCTGACGAAGCAGTGGTATGTGATTGCCTGATTAGTGAAGGCGGTGACACAGTTCTCCAAACAGGTAATGACTTATGACGGGCGTGATAAGAGTTTTTATCATCGTCAGCAGACGCTGGTGGTGATGTTAGCGGGAGAATTCGACGCTAGGCATGTTTTCAGTGCAGTGATAAACTAAGTTTAATAGTGGAAGGCCATGCACATCTTGCTCAAGCTATAATCCAGGTTTTGAGCTTCTCACTAATGGGCTTTCCAACAATCTTGAATATAAAACCATAAAAAATGTGTTAATATTTAAGAACGTTATTGCTGTATAGCTGTATATATTCTTTAAGTAAATGGAAACTACCGATCGATGTTAAGACTAAGCCTCTTTAGGATATTTACAGTACATGTCAAAACAAAGTCATGAGTTTTGTTCTCAGTTAAATTTGATAACCTTTTCCGCTAGTAAAAAAGAAATAATTAGAAATGTGTAATCGTATTTTCCTAAAATACATGACCTCCAACATGCCACATCGACACGTCTGTGCAGATGTCCAGGCAACGCCTCTCGATCTCCCCATGCACTAATACAGTAGAATAGGGGGGTGGGGCAGTTGATTTTTGGCTAGCTCTCGTGTCTTGTCATGAACGTGAACTCCTGGGATACTAAACAAACAGCATGTTTGTAGGTCTTTTTTTTTTTTTTTTTTTTTTTGCTTTCTAATTGTACTGTCCAGTTTGACCCGGAACAAAGAGGATGGGTTTAGGGAGGTTTGTTTTTCCCTAGCTACAGTCACCTCTGGTTTGCTCATTAGGAATAAATTTAAACCGTGTACACACACACACACAAAACCAGTCAAAAGTTTGGACATGCGTTCTAATTCTATGGTCTTTTTTGGTTTAAAAATAAATAAATAAATAAATAAATTCTAGAAATTGAACCCAAACTTGTGTCCAAACCCTTGACTGGTACTATATGTATATATACAACTCTGTTTTATACAGTAATCGTGTGTGTATATAAATAAAAATGTGTTGAATTTGCTTTGTAGCTACAGTCGTCTGCAAAATCACAACATACCGTATGTGTGTGTGCAGTATTTTTTTGGGGTTGGTGTATTGCAAAAATGCAGCAGGGTGGTCAGGGTCACGTTTTTTCCAGTTGCAAGTTGTGTGTTTCAATGCATTTGTGTAAATTGAAATGGAAACCTAGATGATGACTCAAAAAAACAAAAGAACACTTCAAAGCGCTTTCATTTTGAATTGGCCTCCACTGAATTGCAGTAGACTTGGAATTTTCATGATCTATTCTGTTCCTGTAACTTTTGGTCTGTCTGAACAATGCTAGATCTTCTTTGTAATTAAATGACTGTATTTTTTTTGTGTGTGTGTGTATTTATGTAATCTGTGACACGATATGCCCCTTTAACGTTCCTTACCGTACAAGCAGATTTAAATCCCACATTATGGTATAGTTTGAAATTCAGACTTGCCAGACATGGGCCACATCACATCCTGTACCTCGTACAGGAAGTGACGCTTTCTGATAAGACTGAGCTCACTCTCACTAGTGCACGCAACTGTCATTGCGACCTCGTGCCAAACACAATAAGGACAGGACGGGGGCACCACGGGGACTCCAATATCGGCAAGAGTGTATGCTTTGTCTCTCTTGATCTTATCTACTCTATAACCTTGTGCTTACATGCAGAGCCTACTACTGAGACCAACAATCTCACATACTGACTCTGTACACCTCTGTAACTGCTATTTCTTCTTTACTGACCCAATCTTGGTAGGGGAGTACCTGATGTCGATCACACAGGTGTTAGTCAGCTGAGTAGTAAAATCAGGCATGTTGTGGGCATGGAAACAAAAGTAAACTATACACGATAGGGGTAATCCAAGACCAAGTTTAGAAACTTGTGATATACTGTGTAATGATGCCAGTGATATGTAATGTAATTATATCATTATCACTAAAATGCGCAGGGTCTTCAAGTCAAACTAGGACTGAAATTTCTAATGAATGAAGGCGTGAACCCTATAGACATCTGCAGAGTAAATCACAGTACACTAATAAAACTCTTAGCTGCAGTAAAAAAAAAATATCAATAAAAAATTAAGGTGCAACTGTTTTAAAGAAGTAATTTCAATGAGTCCTGATCTCACTGCCATAAGTGCATTAGTGTGGCTGGGGATTAGATAGAGAATTAATGATAGTTTTTACTCTCTTAACTGTGTTCTGTTATTCTGTGAAATCAAAAGTGACTTGACCGACCCTCATATTTAGAAATGAATAGAAACTAGAAATATAAAGCTGTTTTAACTTTTTTTTTTTTTTTTGGAAAATGTTACTGTTCTTTCTTCTGAAGTTTCTTCCTCCTTACTTCCATCCTAGGGAGTTTTTCTTGATGCAGTCACCTTTGGCCTGCATAGTGATGTACAGTATACAGTATGTAAGAAATATGATTTCAAGGTAAAATGGAAACATGTATAAATGCTAAAATGATAATTTTTTTATGTCAACGTGTATAAATGCTATTGTTTTTTTTTTCTTCTTTTTTTTAAAATGTTATCATTTAAAATAAGAAATTTAATTTTAGCATTTATAACAGTTTCCATACTTCAATGCATCAACGTTCTCAAACTGCTGATGCTAGGTTAAGTTTGTTTTTCTTTTAGCTGCTCCCATTAAGAGCCACCACACAGGTTGATTACTCACTCACTCACACACAGGCAGAGGCACACATTCACACGCTCACTTACACACTACAGGCAATTTGGGATTGCCAGTTAGCCTAATCTGCGTGTCTTTGGCCTGTGGGAGGAAACTGCAGTACCCTGAGGAGACCCACTCTTTGCACACAGACCTGAGGCGGGAACTGAACCCAGACCCTAGAGGTGCGAGGCCACAGTGCCGTCTACTGCTGATGTCGGACTTGTACAATGAAACTCAATTCTTTTGAATAGTGTCAGGTTAAACGCACTTCTGGAAAGGGAAGAAATCCTGGATTATGCCTCTGATTGAGTGATAAGTTGATAAGAGTAATATGAAATAACAAAGCATAGGGAAATGGATCAAAAAGGTAGAAGACTACTTAAAAACAGGTGTGCTCCAGCACTTTGGGAAAAGCCTTCTGGAGCCAAACAACTGGTTTTTATTTAAGCATTTGAGCTGCTGTTAAGGTTTTTTTTTTCTTGCAGGCATTAACGAGTGTTTATTTGGTAGAACACTAATGGGAAGAGCAGACTCAGATGTCTCCTTAAAAGGCTGCTTTCAATAATCGGTAAATAGGAAGGCATTGTTTGTACAGACTTTCAGATGCCTTGTGTGGCCGAGGGCGCTCTGTATAACAGAGAACATGAATATAAGGATGATGAAATAAAAAAAAAAAAAAAAAAACTAGACAAGCAAGTTTATTAACCTGTACCTGTTATTATTTATCATGCACGAGGTGAGAAGCTAGGTAATCTCGGAGAGCCTCAGAGTAGTCGTCTTGCTCCACTTGAGGTGGTTTGGGCGCCTTACAAGGATGCATCCTGGTTGGGCTACTGTCAAGAGCCGGACTTAGACCCCAGGGGAAACCAAAGATCTGATTAGATCTTACATGTGGCTTGTGATTTTCTGGGGATCCAACCAAGGTAATCAACAAACAGCATAATGGTGCATGTCTGAGCACCTCCTTGTTAAGAAAGCCCTTAATAGGATTTAACATATCAGTTTATGATAACATGATTTAACATCAATATTTATGATAAACATCAGTTTAATCTGAAGTGACTTTTTGCATGCTAGAACAGCACAAAGTTTTCATAATGAACAGAGAATGGAAAACCGGATTGCCAAGGATCATGCAGTCGTGGTCATGGGAGTGTACCATCCTGCAGGTTTGTTGCTTTAAACCTAGTCTAGTACACCTGGATTCGATATTCAGACACTTCTCCAGATGTTGATTGCCTCGATCAGGTATGTTTGAGATCTGTTTTCTGTTTCACGACCATTAGGAGCAGGCTAAAACCTCTCCTTTCGTGACATGTGAAAAGCATTTTGGCACAGTGAAGCAGTTTTTGTGTAGCCTTAAGTGGATTATCTGCATCGTAATGGCATATATCTTCATCCCTCCTGTTCCGTACAGCTACCCGAGGCCTTAATAATTAGCCGATGGAGTGAATCAAGTATGTTAGTTTAAGGGGCAGAACAGAAGTATGCAGAGCGGGGGCTTCTTGCAATAGCTGTTTAAAATCAACAGCTCTTCAGACACTGTGTTGTCTTTAATGAGCATTGTTGTGCAGGGTGGTGAACGTCGAGGAATGTGCCTAGCCGGCTGCTTTTCACAAACTCTTTTTGGAAAGAATAACTTCTCAAACAGCCAAAGCAAAAGCAGGGAGTCTTTCGAACGCTACAGAGCTGTTTCCATAAACGTGATGCTACCATGTGGGATTATGGAATGTCCTGATTTGTTTATTGGCCTTGCAGTCATCTAAATGCGCTTCAGACCCTCTTTAATAGATTCTAGCCGCAGATTGCTAATAGACTGAGGTAGAAATGCATCGCAGTGAAGGAAACTATGTTTTTCTGCCTTTGATATTTCAATGTTTGAGCGTGGCATGTGAACATGATTATGTCTTGGATCCTGGGAAAGTGGAAAAGGTTCAGGTCAACATCCCTGCTGAACTCTCCTGAGGGATGGAGCATTCCCAGAAGTAATCTGTCTGGGACGTGAATTTGTGTGCGTGTTCATGTGTCATGGAAAGCAAACAGCTTCGAGGTTACAGAAGTTTACGCTGTATAGTGTCGCCAGGCTCAGTAAAAAATGAGCAGTTTGACTAATTTGGATGAACAGGTTGACATTTAGCACACATCAATAGACATATGTTTCTTAAAGATCTTCTCTTATGTGATACTTTTAGTGTTGCTGACCACCAGATGAACACAGCTGACTGTTGGGTTGATCTGGTGGAATTTTAAAGAGGGGGAAAAAAAAAGCAAGCAACAACAAAAATGAATATTCCTAATTTCTTTCACCAATGGAACATTGTTGCGTAATGTTTGAGGGGCATTCAAGGCAAACCAGGAAATTTCTTGTAAAAAGAACAAACACCCAAAACTGGTGAGACTCTTACCCACAGTGAAACATTTGAATGGTGCAAACGTTTTAAAGAAGGCTGTATGTTCGTGAATGATGATCCCGGCCGAGGAGGCCACTTCAGTCGTTCCCATGAACATTTAGTGAGTGGAATGCCTGATCCTTGAAAATTGACAGATAACTTATCACCAACTTGCGGAAGAGGGGAATTGTACACACAATCATTTACAAACATCACTTGCGTATTACTGGGAAGCCGGCTTGACAGACGTGAAACAGACAGTCCGGCGTACTGAGAAAACTTTCTACCTAGTGAAACACTGGGATAAGTGGATTAGTAAAGCAGGAGGTTGTATAGAGAATTAAAGGTAGCTTTTATAATTTTCTTACAAGTATGTTTTGTTATCCTGCACAATTACAGATTTAGCAAAAAAAATTTTACGTTTACGTTTCCTCACAAGAAAATGAATCATTACTCCAAAACTCATGGGTGTGGGCCTCCGCGCTCACCCTATCATCCGGAGATCGCTGGTTTGAACCCCGGGTGATGCTGTTTTCCTCTCACAGCCGGAGGCACAGAGAGAGCTGATTGGCCGAGCTCTCTCAGGGGGGAGGGATGAGAGGTACTTGCGCTCCCACATTAATCATGGCTCTACAGCCAATCAGGGGCGTCTGTGAGCTCGCGCACGCGGAAGGAGCGGCTAGCGCTTTCCTCAGAGTGTGTTACTCCGCCTCTAATGGTGCGTAAGCAAGCAGTTCGAGAAGATGCAGTCGGCTGACGTCACGCGGTTCGGAGGAAACACGGGATAATCTTCGCCCTCCCGACTGAGTGGTAGTAGTAGCCTTAATGTGGGAGCCCCCTAGCGACAGGGAGGAATTGGCTACGACTAATATTGGGGAGAAAATTGGAACCCAAATTTTTTTTGGAACAAAAAAACAAAACAAAAAAAGCTTGCGGGTGAATCACGATGAACCGCACTTACGGCCTCCGCGTGAAACCATATTTGGTGTTCCCAAATTGCCAGTAGTGTATAACTGGGTGTGAGTGTACCCCATTCAGGTTTAGATAGAAATTAGTAAATGGATGTTTGAACGTTGGCCAATGGTTACTACTGTAACTCTGATATTTCTGCCCATGTGTGTTGAAGCAGTAAAAAAAAAAAAAGGAAATTTTTTTATGTAGTAAATACATAAAGCTTAAATTTAAATTTTATATAAATACATAAAGCTTAAATTTTGCAACAGGAATGAGCATTATTATATATTAAATACATTAATATCTTTTAATGTTCTCTTGATGTTTGAACCATTGTTTGTTAAAGTGCAGTGCAGCTGATATTGAGTATAATGCAAATGCACTGTCTGTCCTCAAGTTTGTGGACAACTGACCATCAAACTCGTGTCTACTTCTACCTCTAACTGTTGCAGTTCAAAGTGCACTTTATTTCATAATTGTATAAAATGGCTTTGTCTGCTGTAGCAGTAAGATTAAACTTCACTGGAATGAAAGGGCCCAAATCTTACATCATGACGGTGCCTTTATGCACAGTTTGAGGTCCAGAAAGACATCACCTTTTTAATGAATTTGAGTGCTGACTGTGCAGCAGGCCTTCTGGCTTGACATCAGTGCCTCACTTTACTAATTCCCTTGTTGCTGAATGAGAACAAATCCCCATACAAAACCTTGTGCTAAGCATTCCAGATGAGTGGAGGTCATTATAACAGAGGGTGACCATGTGACCATGGGTATGTGTGTTAATGCCCATGGTCTTGGAATGGGTGTGACACTAGGGTATTTATATGTATGTATGTGTCTATAGTACCAGTCGAAAGTTTGGACACATTTTTTCCCTATTTTCCTTATTATTTAACATTGTACATTTAATACTGAAGCCATCCAAACTATAAAATAACATGGATATGTTTAGTAGTAAACAAAATTGTTAAACAACTCGAAATAGGTTTGTAGATTATCCAAACTAGAAACATTTAGCTTTGTTGACAGCTTGGCACACTATTCGCATCCTCTCATTTACCTCTGAATTTATAGATCTGCCTTTTCAATAGTTTATTTGTGATATTTCTTGCCTTCTTAATGTGTTTCAGATCATCAGTTGTCTTTTACGTAGTCATTAGCCCTATAAGTGCTACTAAAACTACTGTACAAATCTATATTATGGCAAGAAACACTCGGCTAAAGAAAAGACAGTCCATGATTACTTGAAGGACAGTTCATTCGAAAAATCTCAAGAACTTTAAATGTTTAAAGTTAACCCAAGTGTAGTCACCAAAACCAAAAAACCAACACTATGATAAAACTGACTCTCAGAAGGACCATCCTGTCCCATGAATGAAGGACTGAGGGCTACCTCTGCTACAGAGGATAGGTTTATTAGAATGAGCAGCCTAGAAGTATAGATTTATAGCACCTCAGATTAGAGTTCACATAAAAACTTCTTGGAGTTCAAGCAGCAGACATATTTCAACATCCACTGTTCAGAGGAGATCCACTGTGTGAGTCAGGCATTCATGGCTGAATTGTGGCAAAGAAACCATTACTTGGGGGGAAAAACAACAAGCAGACAAGACTTGCTCGGGCCAAGAAACACAAGAGATGAACATTAGATCAGTGGAAAATTGTGCTTTTGGTCTGATTAGTCCAAATTTTAGATTTTTGGTTCTAACTGTTGTCTTTGTTAGATGTAGAGGACATGTTAGATGACAATGGACAATAAACCCAAACACACTTTTTTTTTTTTTTTCTTCCTAATTTAGTTGTTTCCAATTCCGCTTGCATGCGCTTACAGACGCTCCTAATTGGCTGTAGAACCGTGATGTGGGATTAAGCCCTCTAAGAGAGCTCGGCCAATCAGCTCTTTCTAGGCCTCCAGCTGGGAGAGGTTACAGGATCACCCGGGAATCAAAGTCGCGATCTCCGGATGATGGGGCGGATACATTTACCACTGCCCCGCTCGGAGGCCCAACCACACTTCTAGGTTATGTAGGAGCTATTCGTCCAAAAAGGAGAGCTATGGAAGACCACATCAGATGACCTGGTCTCCACAATCACCCGATTTAAATTCAGTTAAGATGGTTTGAAAAAAAAAAGACAACATAATTCCACATTTTCGTCATAATTTTAGTTCTCAGTATTATTATGTAATGTTGAAAACAATAAAAATAAAGAAAAAAAACTTTGAAATAAAGAGTTTAAGGTTGTTGGTCCAGCCTTCAAACTCCCCAGATCTCAGTCTGACTGACTACAATCTATTATCACACACAAGAAGTAGGGCCCTTGATCAGGGGTTGGAGAGTGATTTGGAATCCAGCCTTGTGTTAGGAACTAGTTCAGCTTTTGGCCGTAAATAAAAGCACACGGACAGTTTAGATGCGTTTCGGAATGACTTGGAAGCAATTATTAAGGAGTCAAAGTGTTGTATAAGGTGACACAATGTTATTAGATGTGTTTTCTTGCTGAAAGTGCTTCTGTGACTAGTTTTTAGTCTGTTTTTCGGACGACAGCTGCTCTCTTTTTAGTATGGTGGACTGTAGTGACCTACTATCCCCCATGCTTAGATCAACAGTGAATGTAATTCAGTTATTAGAGCATCCGGCCCACGGCGTGATGCATATGGTTAGATACCCCAGTTGTGCTACTGTCCATTATAACTGACCAAGCAATCTGATTGTGCCTCTTGTTCAATCAGATTAATTGGTCGGAACTAAGTGTTGTCTAATCATTGTAATACAACTACTTGTTTGTCCTGCATATCCTTGACCATACAAGGAAGATATATGAACAGACATTAAAAAAGCCAACACAACAAGCGCTATGTCCTACCAGAATATGACAGCATTATATGTTACTTCTGATTCAATCATACGTTAATGAATATTTTGGCGTCTTAGATTATTTTCACCTGACTTGGAGTTAACATAATGGCGAGAACTGTATATGGCTTACATAATGGCTCTGAATGCTGCTCAGTTCTGCCCTCTTGTGATCACATGGGCAAATGCATTATCCTGTCCCACTTCAAAAAGCTTCTCAGGAATGTTTGGTATTCCAAATATGTGATCTGTCTACACAGTTGGACGTTTTCCAGATTCCTTTGGCTTGAAGGAGGTCAAGGATATCCGGTGTCTAGTGTTTCACAACAATGTCTTCTTCTGGTGCATCAAGAATAATGAATGATGCATGATCTTTTTAATGTTAAGAATCTGTGTCGCAGAATGACATGTAATAGATAGCCATGTTTAAATTCCATAAAAGATGACCATATTGTAAAGTATATGGCTTGGTTACTGTGGTGTCGGCACTATTATATTAATTTTGAGCTCAAATTCATGTTCTCCCCATGTGGGGTACCTTCAGGTTCTTGGGTTTACTCCCACTGTCCAAAAAACATGCAGCTCAGCTGAGTGGACTGGCTATGTCAGATTCCACCCTTGAATTTTCTCACCTTGTTCCCAAGGATAGGCTAGGGGTCTACAGTGACCCTAAAGCTTATATTAGTATTTATAATTAATATTTTAATTCATACGGTGTCTTTGTCAAATATGGGAGAAGCAGACAGCTGTACAACACAGACGAAAAGAACTCACAGAATGACCGAATGGTGTATGAGGAATAAGAGATTAATATTATGTACTGATGCAATGCAAAAAGCTTTCTAGTGTAAACCTTTTGTGTAGGAACCAAAATTATAAGATTGCCCTCTGTGAGAGGGAGAAATGCAATTCTTTTTCTGATTTTTAAAAAAAAAGGAAAAACAACTTGCAGGAAGCTGTCATTAAGCTGCTTTAGAACGGCATGATGCTCATCCTGGAAGCCTTTTCCTGCATGTAACAGGGTTAGTTACCATACTGCTGAATAGCATGATGTTTAATGATTGGCACATGTGCAGTATAATATGTCTATAATGTGATTTTAATGACCGTAGATGTTGATACTTGATACTCTTAAAAACAATACAGCCTTTGAAGATCTTATCTGTATCTGTACATCCTTTCTTGCTGTTTTGTGCTGTAATTTGAAGCCTTGATACATTATGTACTGTATGTGCTATATTCCATATGTTCATATACAGTAAATTGCACTTAGCTGAGCATAATAAAAGAAAGGTTGGTTTAAAAGAATGTAGTTGTGTGTGTTTGTGCAGTATGTAAGGTATACATGTATGTGTATAGATTTGACAATTCCAATGCAGTGTAAGGGTGGAGTACTATCTATTATAACCACATTATGTGATAAATGCTGTCGAGTTGACATTCTCAAAATACTAATGATACTTTTTCGATGAATAAGCGGCATGTGTTTTCGTTATATATGAACACTTTCAGTGCAACTTATGTTATCACTTCATATGAATGTGCTTGTAGCTCTTCTCCCAGCATCGTTATATTTGCTGATATATTTGTTGTGAGGAGTCCGTATAAGGTAGGCATCGTTATTAGGAATAGTTTATACTGTAGTGTGTGTGGGTGTGGGTAGGGGATCTGTTCTCTTTAAAATACAGTTAGCGCTGCTGTCATGAGGTTTCTTGTCTTGTACTACTTTGGAGATTTACATAGTCTTTCCTAGAACAAAAGTTAAAATGTCATTAGGGTACACGTGGATTTTAATGCCAATGGGCTCTTTTCTATGCTTGGTAAAAAGATTGTGATCAGAGGGAACAACTCACTTTAAAGTACTCTGTATTTGGCTTTCCTCCATTCGAGGTATTGAAGGTGCAAGGGACACTGTGCTGTCCCCTCCTCTCTTTTCCCCCCAAAAACAATACTTGCAATACTTCGGTGCATTTAAGTAAGCTTCAGGTCTTTTGTTGTCCCACTAGGGGACAGTGTGGTACAATATCGGTATCGGAGGGTCGAGGATTCTAAGCACAAGTACAGAGCAGGGGGGTGGGGGGAGTGCCCTTTGTGAACCATATATTCTCAGAGATAACCATTTTACTCGTCCGTATTACAGATTTATAATATTTGATTATATGATGGATATTTTCATGGAAGATTGAGGTTTGCAGGTTCCACACTGCATCGAATGAAGATTCCTAGTACATTTCCCTGACCTCTTCAGGACTGTTTTGTTGCTTTGCATTCTATTTTTTTTTCCTTCTTTCGCTATTGTCTTACTTTTGTTTTAAGTTATAAGAAGCATAGCAAGGGCATTTTTAACGTTTGTTCATCTTTCGTATTAATCCTGAGGCAATGGAGCCAACACCCATCTTAGGAACAGGTTAATGGAGAACCTGCAGGAAACATGGTTATTGAGAGAACATGCAGAGCTTCACACATACAGTAATTTAAACTAGTATTAAAGTAGTTGTTAGACATTACTGTGCTATGACCTATCTGATCTTGTGATTTTGCTTTTTAGCAAGTATGATTTCATGTGGGTTTCATGGTGGCGTGCTGGTTAGAAGTGTGGATTTACTCCCACAGGGTTGGGGTTTAATTCACACCTTGAGTGTGTGTGTGTGTGTGGAGTTTGTATGTTCTCCATGTGCTTGGTGGGTTTTCCCCGGGTACTCTGGTTTTCTCCCATAGTTTAAAGACATGCAGATTAGGGTTAACTGGCGTTCCCAAATTTCTTGGTGTGCGTGCGATGGATCGGCAACTTAGCCACGGTGTACCCCACCTCGTGGTCTAGGGTCTCCTGAGAGGGGCTCCAGGCCCCCCACAACCCTGTACACAGGATTAAGCGGTATCAACGATGATGAAAAACATGATGAAAAATGTTTTATGTAAAGTATTAGCGCATTCTAATAGCAAACACAAATATTTATTATGCCTTTGCCACTAGGAGGTGGTAGAGACAGTATTGTGTTGTATTATCTAACAGAATCTTGTTAGTGTGATATCTCAAGAGTGAAAGGTTTGTTAAATATAGTATAGTTATATTTCCACATCCCCGCATGCACGCACTCATACAATATACCAGGCCTTGGTCACTTTATTTATTTATTTTTTTGCCACAAAGTACTGCATCAGTGTGACATGACATTGGCGATCAGACTGTGGCACTGCTGAGGTGTTATTGAAGACCAGGTTGCTTTTATAACAGCCCGCAGCTAGTCTATATTTTTGGTTTGGGTGTTCTCTTCGTACTCGTGACAATAGCCTTTAAATTCTCTGTGGGTTTTGAGGGTCTAGTCAAGCCCAGTAATATCATTGTCAGCCAACCAGTTAGTGGTAGTTGGCACTGGCATTGTGGGCAGGTGCTAATTTATGCTGATGAAGGAAATTGGCATCTCCATAAAGCTTGACAGCAAACAGAAGCATGATGAAACACAGTGGAACAACACCAGCCAATGACGTGGCACATCAAATTATCATAGACTGTGTAAACTTCATGCTGGACTTCAAACAACTTGGATTCTGACCTTCACTTTCAAATGAAATGCAAAATCTCATTTTGACCACTGAGCAAGAATCCACTTTTTTTTTTTTTTTTCTTCTTTCCTTAACCCAGGTAAGACACTTCTGATGTTGTGTCTGAATCAGCAGTTGTTTGAAACTAGGAATTCGAATAGGTGTAGCCCATTTCCTGAAAACATCTGTGCATGGTGGCTCTTGATGCACTGACTCAGGCCTCATTGTTCTATTTGTGAAGCTCTCTCAAGTTCTTGAGCTGGTTTTGCTGGATGATCTTCTTTCGACTGCAGTCTGCTTGTATACTTTTTTTTTTTTTTTTTTACCACATTTTCCCTTTTAAGCAATTTTCTGTTTTTGAATATGCTTCAATACAGCACTGTGAACAGCCAGCCCATTTAGTGAAGGCGTTCTGTGGCTTAACCTCCTTGTGGAGGGTCTTGATGATCGTCATCTTCTTTTTCACAAATTTAACTTTACTTGTAATAAATCTAATATGTTTCACTTTGTTTTAAAGTGAGTTTCACTTTGAATGAAATATATATTTTTTAAATTTCATTACATTAAAGTTTTTGTGTATGTTTTCATATACAGAGATTTTTACATGGATAAAATTTCATTTTGTAACTACATTTTCTCTTGTGTTTTTAAGTTCTTAATGTATTTTGCACTTATAAAGTAGGCTACCGTAATTTGGGCTGGAAGCTGTTGTGTGATAGGGCAAACCTATATATTCTTGATTTAATCAGGACATTATACTTTGCAAAAAAAATATAATATTTTTTAATAACCCATGATTATTAGTGTTCTTGTTGTGAGGTTCCTTATGGCTTCCATGACAACAGGTAAAGATTGACATGGCTAATGATGAGGATCAAGCTGCACTCTTTGGCTGGTATTCTCAGTTGTCTAATCCCCTAATTAAGCTATAATAAAGGACGAATTAATGTCCACATAAGGCAATTAACCATGCAGTTCGTGCACATAAGAAGGATGGTTTATTTGTCTTGGATTTAAACATAGTCAGGCTTATTACCAAAGGTCTGGCTTCTGAAACCGAACACTCATGTTCAGAGTTTTTTTTTTTTTTTTTGGGCACTTCTTTAGGTTTAAGGAAAGTTCTTGTGGCCGAAATTGTTTGGCTATGTTTGAGTAAGTTTAAAGCTAGTCGTTGATAACATTAGATGGATGTGAAAATAAAAAGGCCACAGTGGGGCCAGACTTTAAGCTGGGCAAGACTGCATCTCTCTTGTATGATTGCCTCATAGCCAAATAAGGGGAGCCTGCCCAAAAGCTAGATTAAGAGCTCCCCTAAGTCCCTCCTCTGTTTTACTCCCCTGGTCTCTGCAATTGACATATCTTCACTTCTAGAGGAGGAACACTACGAAACTACACCACTGAACTTTATACTTCAGTTTTTTGCCTGTATATCGATATATCAATGGCCAACCATAGTAAGTATAGCAATAACTAAGTATAACATTAAGTATAGCTATTATTATTATTATTATTATTATTATTATTATTGTTTTTTGTTTTGTTTTGTGAGTTTGGAACGTTGTTGAGTCTCATTTTAAATTTCAGGCCTGATTAAAACTTAAGTTTTGTCCTGTTTGTTTGCATCAATCATAGTACTATTCCGGTGTACTGTACATCTCTATCTGATCAAGCCTGTCTGATACACGTTCAGTTTTCGAGTATAAAGGGCTGGGGAGTGGAGTGTGACGTCATAAGAGAGCAGTTCCTCCATCTATCTCCTGCACTTGCCCTCACACTTTCTCCTCTAATAGGTTCCAGGTTTGCTCCATCACTCTTGGCTCAACGTTCCACCCTCGGATTCCTCCGAACTAAACTTTGTATCTGTTTTTTTCCCCCCACTCTCTTGCAGCACTGTTTTTGTTTTGTTTTCCCATGGCCTTCTTGACTTTCCCAAGTGTGAGCATCATAAGCAAGATATGTGTGCTTTCCGAGTCTTCCTTTAGTTTTACTTTCCTTAGCCAGGCGGTGGAGTGTGTACATTCACTCTGTCGCTGTAGTGGGACGGCCCCATGTGAAATTCAACAGGAGATTAGGAACCTGTGTGTGTGTGTGTGTGTGCGCGCGTGCGTGGTTGTGTGTACAGTATGTGTGCTCTCAAAGCAGTACTGCAGCTCTCTCTAAGCATCAGCTCTGAACCTTTCCTTCTCTGCTGCAGCGGCTAATCACACATGTGACTGTTTTATGCAATTAAAGCCGACGGATCCTCGCCGGTGTTTGTTGAAAAGGTTGCGAGTTGGGATTTGCAGGCGATTCTGATGACAAAAGACCAAGCCTAGTTTTGTGAGTAAAGATTATTTCATTTTTTTTAGAAACAAGGGACACAAATGTAGCATGTGGACCCGTGCTTTTTTAACTTTTTTTTTCTTATTTTGTCTAAGAAAAGTGAAAATGTTAATGTTAATTCTGCTTCTTGGGAAAGCATTTTGCTTCTATGTTGTTATAGTAAGAAATGTATGTAAAAGTTTTTATTTTTTATGAAGTGCATGTCAGTGCCCAGGCTTTTTAAATACCTTTCAATTACACGATGTGTGTTAGAACTTGAACATAAGGGTGAGCATGAGTCTTTATCATGTTTTGTCTGACTGAGAAAGAAATAGGCCACTTTTAGCAATGATTGTTACATGTGCTGTTCACCCACCAGTTTAAAGTCCCCTAGTGACTTGCTTGAATTGTGGGAACAAGCACTTGCATTGTTGCCCGTCTTGTTGTTTGACTCTGCTCACAGTCACACAGCAGGAATTTTCTAGGTTTTTGCGTCTCCAGGTTGTTGGGAAGCATTCGCACGTATTATGAACAGTCGGTTTTATTGTGTGTTTGGTCCGTCAAGGACAGTACTGTAGGTGCCAGTCCCAAACATTTATCTTGCAGGGGTTAGCTCTGGTCCTTATGTCAGGTGCACTGGACAAGAAAGTAGGGCAGAAGGCTTCTTTCAGGTGGTTTGTTGCCAAATTGCTGTAAAACAAATCTATAATTAAAAATTTCTAAGATTAGATATTAGAACGTCTGCTTATGGACTGCATTTGTCATTTTGTTTTCAATACATTCAGTTATGTATTACAATTATTTGTTTTGTGGCTATTCTTGTATTGTGCCACTGACTCAAATCTATGTAACTTTTTTTTTTTATTAAAATTTTTTTACATTTTTGCAATTGGGAAAAAAAAACACAAACAGATTTAATATTCAATCATTATATTTAAAAAAAAAAAATTTGTGCTATTGAATCTGCTCTTTGGTGTCGTGATGATATCGTATCAGGCATCCCTCTTGATTCTCTTGAACTGTTTAAAATCGATCAAAATGCATTCTTCAGTTTGTCCCTCTGGCAGAAGTCTATAAGGTTCCTTGTTAAAACCCTGCAACAGTTTTTTTTTTTTTTTTTTTTTTTTTTTTACAGAAACATTTGGAACTCTTTTAAGAAGTGATAGTGTACTATGCCATTCTGTGTTTTTGTGATTTTATTCTTTGTGTAGTGTTTTACACTTGTTTAAACATTAGAGAAGGGAATCACCAGGGAACACCCAATACGAAATTATCCTGATGGTTAAGTGGTGTTTGAGTTTGATGATTCTATAGGTATTACAGAATCCTAAATACCCTGATTTTAAGCTACATTATTTTATTTTATTATTATATTATGTAGATTTTGTTACAGTTCTAAACAAGCGCAGGCCATAATTCGCTCCAATTACATAGGATGCTGTGCTGCCTGCCAGTGTGTGAATAGTTTAGAGTGCACCAGCTGTAGGATTATAGAGAACCTGCCACATTTTTTTTTTTTTTTTTTTTTTTAAACCACCTCAAATGCAAGCTTATAAAATAAATAAATAAATAAATAATTTAATAAGATTAGATTTTGTGGTCAGTTTGGCGATCCTTTAGATTGTCACACAAAAGAATCAAGATAGTTCACTGAATTCAATTTTTTTTCCCATATCTCTAGTAAACATGCTATATAAACTTGAGATTTGTATTTTGTCAAAATGATGTCAGAATGATGACTCGCTAGGAGACTATCCTTTCTGTGGTGCAGGGTTTCATTGCTACAATTGTGTTCATGTTAGCATATTTTATAAAATCTGCTGTGCTTTTTTTTATTATTATTATTATTTTTTTTTGGAAAAATGCACTCAAGTTTTTCTGTTAGCAAGATATTCATGTATACCACACCCACAACTTTTTTTAAGAGCTTTTCCCAAAACCTTTACATTCTTCCGTGTAATAAGGCCATCTTGATCAGCGGAGATATGGGACCATCAGGATGTTTTGAACAGAACAAACAGTGTGTGGCTGAGGCCAGTGCTGGCGTGCGTGCAAAGTGTTCAGTCAGTCCTGAAAAAGCCCAGGCGTTCAAACCACGACGAGACAGTCAGAATTGACCATGTAAAGGATTTGGATTAGAATATGACTTTGGATGGCCTTTCTGTTTTGAAAGCCCTGGTGTGTGATTAGGGATGCGCCTTCTGGTTCATTTACTGGACAGATGTTGAATTAACCGTTATGAGGAGAAAAAAAAGTGTCAGTAATACGGTGTAATCAAACATCGGATTTCCACTGCAATTAAATTTTCCTTCTGTTGGTGCCTGTAATATCGAGAAAAATAAACATTAATACTGAGTGCACAGCAAAAGCTTTACAGAATGTCAGCTTGATATTTCTACTGCAGCAGTGCAATCTGACACCCAAACTTTTAGGATTGTCTTACTGGATTATCCAACTCTGTAATCACTGTGACATTGCATATAATAACTTAAAAGGTCAGTGTTAAAATTTTCTCTATATATTCACTAAACCAGTGAATTAAAAACGGCGAATTCTCCACATTCAAAGGCAAATTTCTTACCAAGGTGTCCCTTTCACTGTGTCGCTTGCTCCCTAGTGAAATATTGTTTACCCCTGTTAGGAGCCACTGAATTCAAATCACAAAGATGCTGGAGATGCCGTCCCTGGCTGGGATGCAGATACTGCCAGGACAGAGAGTAGTGCAATTCTTTTTTTTTTTTTTTCTTTTTTTTCAGATTTTTTTTAATTAAGGATTTTCTCCTTAATTTAGTCGTGCCCTATTCCTTCCTGTTACTGGGGGGCTTCTACATTAAGGCTACTACTACCACTCAGTAGAGAGGGCCGAAGATTATCCCGTGTTTCCTCCGAACTTTGAAGCCCCCCTTCTTGAATAGCCTATGTTAGGCCTATAACTGACTGCTAAAAGAAGGTAACTCTGTATGTCTACAACAACAAATGTGCATTAAATAGTGCAAAAAATGTGGATTCGCTGCTGCTGTTGCCGTAGCCGCCGCCGTGTCTTTCTCGTACTCTGCATGTTGTTCGGGCTGTCTTGATTTTAAGTGATAAATTAAACTTAAAGTGTTGTACGTTTTTGCAGATGCACCCCCTCTGGACAATTCAGCAGAACAGTGTCTGCAAACGGCCATTTTTGCCTCTTTCTCTGACACTTTAAAGTGCTTCCACACTGCTGACATGTTAGCTGCGTAAAGCGCGCGCCTCTCACTCTGCGCGGGTTACTATTTAATCGCGTCATTAAAAACGTCATTGTTCGGCAAAATTTATTCGGCCTTTTTACTTATTTAACACCGAAAGTGCTTTTTTTTGGCTATTTTCGGCCGAATAATTTCGGTTGCCGAACATTCGGTGCATCCCTATAAGCAATTGTTACTGTAGCATCAGCAGGTTCATGTATGTAGAAGATGAAAGATAACGCTGAAAGCTGGAGATCAATAAGATGTAGTGGCTGTCTTCACGTAACTCGAAGGAGGCATGCGCACAGTGAGGTGTCCCTTTTCTGTGCTCGTGGTCACTTTTGCTGTCTCTGTGATTCAAATTCATTGGCTCCCAACAGCGGCAAACAATTTCCTGGTTCTTGGTGACAACGGCAGCGGCTTATCACAGCTTCTGGTTATACAACTCAAAAGCAAATTACATCACCTGAAGTGAGTGATGTAAGTGATGAAGTGTCCCACCTGCATGCTTCATTTAAAACTGAGTTTTTATTTGCTAATTTCCACCCATCAGAGAGTCATAAGGTTAGCATGTGCTTCCCTCCCGACATGTGAAGCCAGCCACCACATGTTTTAGAGCTGCTGTTAGTAACAGCGTAACACACTCTGAGCAAAGCACTTACCAGTGTTTCCATCATATATATGAGCTCATATCTGATTTTAGTGGCACTCTGGTTGACTGGGTAGAGAGTTACTGTACATCTAGAAGTCATGGCCAGTTCCATTCTCTTTGATGTCTGGCCATTGGTGCATGTTGTATCAATTGGGTTCAAACTGGATAAAGCAATTTTAAATTAATTCTCTTCAGTAACGGTATAATACAGTGTCGAGTAGTGCTAAGTCTGTTGTAATGTGTGAGTATGCATGTCAAAATGGGCCAAACTGAAGTCCAATATTACACCAAAATAGGTAAGCATGAGCACATCCCAAGGTTTTATTGGACATTACTGGACATGATCCCTCTCTTGTTCCATGAGATTCTTATCTGGGCAACTGCTGTTCTCTGTTTGAGAGGTATAAACCTTATTCTCTATATTGAAACCTACCCCACCTGCCTTTCTTTTTCTTTTTCATAAATTCTTACTGGGTTAAAACATTTTGAATAAATGTTATGATGAATACCAGTATTCAATAACTTGGGATTTGAATGTATACTCACTCCTAGTGTGTAGAACTCTGGACATTGACAATTCTAGTTATACAAACCTAAAATCATGTGTATAGAAAGGGAATCACTTTTAGATGTATTTTTGCGAGAATTTGTGAACATTTAAGCTTAAGCCAAATACATACTGCTAAATAAATTCTGTCTGACTTCATGTTGCACTACCTGATGACCCATGACAGCAGAAACTTTATGCACGGACATGGAAGGGGTTCATGACGTGTCCGTTTTTGAGTGGAACTGGGCATGTTCTCTAATCGACCGTCTAGTTTCTATTGAACAGTCTACAGCACAATGATGTCTTAAATCGACTGTAGCGAAAATAGGCTACACTAGGCTTCTATGCATATTCAGTGTTTCTGGTTTTTCTATAAGAATTTTTAGACCTCTTGACCAAACAGCAGTGACAGTCCTGTAGTTCTGTTGACTCACAACCGGTGTGTAAAGCTGATTAGTATTGTTTCCAGTGGCTTAATATTCATCCCCAATCACAATTGTTTCTCTTTTCTTTATATCATTTATTTGTTTTTGGCTCTACATTTACATTTATGGTATTCCAGAACATCTTGCATTCATCCCTCTTATTCATATGAGCAGCTGATGGTGAAGGGCCTTGCTTTAGGGCCCAGCAGCACTGTTTTAAACTCTTATCTTGACTACTGGAAAATAATAAAAGCAAGTAAACTGTTAACCAGCATTTTCTTTGGTCCCATTTCTCAGCCAATGGGTACCATTGATTCTTTCGAATATCTTCGATATGGCTTTAAGATGTAATATTTATTTTTACATTTTCAGTAAAACTTAAAAAAATTATTGCAGTGGCTTCTAGCATCATGTGCTATATACATAGATAATGCATTACATTATTAGTAAGAAAGCGAGCTATACGGTTGCCTATATGGTAGTCTTAAAGACCGAATGCTTCTAAAAGGGCCGTGTGCACAACCGTGTTCTATTATCCAGAGTGTGGACTGGGTATAGTAAGTGACCAAGCATAATAGCTAAAAAAAAATAACTGCAGACCTTGAATACTGAAAGTCCTTGAGCAGTGATTGCACAACAGCTCGCATTGATGTCACATTCAGCAAGATCCTTCCTGACTCTAGCAGAAAAACATCCTCAAAATCTGTGCTATGTTCTGCATCTCGGTGCTGTTCATGCACATTCTGTTCATCTGTTTTAAGTCAGGATGAAATAGAGGAAAAATGGGAGTGTTTTGGTATTTTATTCTTGCACACACCAAAGTACAATGCCTGGCCAATAAAAAAAAAACATTGCCATTTCTGTAGGGTCAAATTATTGGGCTGAATCAAGCAAACCAAACAATTAAAGAGATTTGCAATTACTGGAACTGGGTTAAGAATTTAATTGTTTTCAGGTTAGTTGAGACTAATAAGAGAAAAAAGGTTGAATTTTCTAGGAAGCATAAAGATTGGATATGATGCAATCGACCCTATTCCAGAGCGATGGGCGTGTACAATGAAGAAGGGAAGCGCATGAAGCGACCCGCCATACACATAGTGCCCACTGGAGGCAGTGTTGTGATCTGGGATTGCTTAAGTTGGTCAGGTCTGGACTCAACAACGTTATATGGCAATAAAATGAACTCAGCTGACGACCTGAATGTACTGAATGGCCATGTTATCACATTTATGGAGGTTTTCTTCCCTGATGGCACAGGCACATTCCAGGACTCAAATTGTGAAAGTTGTGGGTTGTTGTGGGAGCATGGGGAATCATTTTCACACATGAACTGGCCACCACATTGTGTGCTGTAACCAAAGCTAAAGGTGACTGAATGAAAATCTTTTTTTTTTTTTTGTGAAAGCATGGAAGCACAAGTAGGATCTTCTACATTATGTTCTTGGTTCAGGTGTCAACTTTGGAACCGTATTCTGTTTTCCTGAAAGATGTTACAAAAAGACTTTATTTATGCATTTGCCGTTTTTTAAATCTTTTCCATCTTTGATCTGCCCTTTATGCGATTTAGCGAGTAATTGCACAAGACTACTCATTAATTGTACCTCCAAAATATGATATGATCTAATGGAAAAATAGGCGAGGAATACGAGAAAAAATTTTGGACATCCTGTTATTTAGTTTTCATTTAGAAATATAAAAAAAAAAAAAAAAAAGAATGAATTCAACATGCATGGACCAGATGCGTTTTTTGTAGTTGGACTTGTCACTACATCATCCATGTTTGCATTTAATTGCTTCCACAGACTTCGCTATGAGCTTACGCTGTATAAGACGTTAGAGGCAATACCACTGTATAAGAAGTTAGAGACAAACATATCAGAGCACCTTCTGCATAGCTGCAGCTGTGGAGGTTGATCTGTGGCTAAAAATTGGCTCCTGATCATCGTCCGAATGCCAGTGCTTTGACGGGAATACCTAACGTTCTTGTTTTCACAGTCACTAAGAACATGTAGCTAATATTGTACTTAATATTTGAAACTTATTGAGTTTCAGTTCCTGGCACTCACCACTGTGTGATTTTTAAACTCCAAATACAAACTGGCCTTATGCCAGTCCCATGCCAGTAATGACTACAATTTATTCCTGGTAAATACTCTTGTGGAGCTCCGGAATGTTTAAAATGAACGAGTGACCCATTTAGACCGATAACCTCGCTGATGGCAAGCCTTATATTTTTTCAGTACGTTATGCATATCTAAGATGCGTGTCACAGCGTTAACATGCATGTATGACGTATAAAGTGAAAAAATGCAATATATGTACAAAATGGAAAGCAAAAGCCGTCATATCATTCTCTTTTGATGGTTAAACTAATACTTTTGATTGTGCAGAATAACAGAACATACTTATGATAGTTAAAAACTACCTTTATTTCTCTATATACTGTAATCTTCTGCTACCCTAAGGCACTTATGTCAGTGTTTTATTAGTGCTTAGATGGTAGAAATTATTTATCTCATTTAACTCATTATGCTGGAACCATGATCACCAATGTCTAAATAACAAACTACATGAAATAAATCCCGATATTGGAACAAAAAAAAAAAAAAAAAAAAAAAACGAACAAAACCATGATCGGACAGGGTGTTTCAAATTTGAAACGCTGGCCTCCCAGGAACTCCTTTAATGGCCCAAACATGTGGAAATGGCTTGGAGTGAGGTCAGGACTGTACATTGGATGTGATGATGACTCCTGTAATGTGCTGATGAATAATTATGTACAGTCCTGTCCACATGTTTTGTGTCAGTGTCCAGCTATCAAGCGTTCCCCAGGCTGAATGTTCTTGGGGAAATGACTGCAGTGGGCTCAGAATCACCTCGGCTGGGATCGGTCATTCACAGGAGCACAGCCTTCTTTAAAACATTTGCAACATTTCATACTTTTTACTGCAGTGAAGAGCCTCATCACTGTATTGTGCGCTTGTCTGCTGTAAAATGTCAGTCGGTTTTTACGCCTTCATTCATGGGAAATGTCCTTAGAATAATGCACTCAGGTGGGCGAGGTGACTCAGCTGTACTGTAATTGTTGATTTTGAAACTGAGAGCTCACAGCATGGAAACTTCTGTCCATCAACAGAGCTCTTCTTTCAGCTTAATGAACAGCTTTCCTTGGATGGAGGAAGCTGTCGCAGCAGTGGCGAGGTTTTTCCAGGCTGACCGTAACCCAGAAGTTAAACTGCCATGTTTAATTTCAACCTCAGAGTCCAGTTTCTGTCCAATTCTGCCAGTTCTTCTCTAGCTGAATGGAGTTGGATATTGACATGAATACTGGTGGCACTAAAGAGCGTCTCTTTCACACCGGGCAAGTTGCAACATTGGGTTTAGCTTTAAAGGAAGACATGAAACTACATGAGATTTGTCATAAATCGTTTAGAACGGATGGCTGGTGACGTCTAAACCTAAAAAAAATAAAAATTAACATTGTGGCATCATATATAATTTGGGCTTAAAGTACATTTACCTACCTATATTGTTTTTTTCCATCGCCTGGCTAGTTCTTTGTTTAGTCTGTACAACCTCTACTGTATAATGACTTCTTCATAAGGATGTTCAGACAGATGGATATTTTCCAGGCCTGACCGAGGGATTAATATCAGACTCTAGCAACCGTTTCAGCTCAGGAAACAATACAGAGCAGGACAAAACAGGACAAAAACTAGACAGATTTTATTTATTTATTTATCCATTTATTCATCTTAAAGACAATGTATCAATTATTAGAAAGGTCTTAAATATTAATACACCTCGTTAACTAGTTACCTGAAAATATCTATAAACAAATGTTAAGTCAATTATATACTGTATGAGAGGAGTTCAAGTCAAACTGGTCAAATTTCTCATGAATGAATGCATAAAGCCAATTGACATGTACAGAAAACTTTTTTTTACTAGAGCTAAGAATCTCATCATCGTACTGTGAAAGGTTTTAATGAGGCTGTACATCTATGCATGACGATCCCGGCCGAGATGTCTTGCAGGTCACTGCAGTCTTTTCGTGAATGTTCGGCGAGGACGCCTGATACCTGAAAATCAATGGATAACTTGTTGCCAATTTGCGGAAGAGGAGCATTTGTCTGTTCGAACTGTACACACAATCATTCACCAACATTACAGGAACTTGGCTGGGAGTTATTGCCACATCCCCCATATAGTCCTGACCTCGCTTCGTGCCATATCCACATGTTTGGGTCATTAAAGGAGTTTCGGGTGGCCAGTGTTTCAGTGAAGCAGGCACCGGTGTACTGAGAGAACTTTCTACCTTGATGTTATCCAAGCACAAGTGAAACGTGTGAAGTGCATGCAGGGCATTTTATAGAGGGGGAAAAATGGTAGTTGTTACTCTCTTTACTGTGTTTAGTTATTCTGCGTGATCAAAAGTCCCAGTTTGACTTTGCATTATAAAGCAATAGCTCTTGGAAAGTGGAGGTGAAGCAGGAAAAACTTTTGTGATTCACAAGGGACTCTTGGTAATATCAAGTAAAGAACAAAGGGTATGCATGTAAACAATTTTTTTATTTATTTTTTTTAAGAAGAAACTATAGTTATTTGTAGTTCCATTTTACTGCATTAGTTAACGTTAACAATCAGCATTAATACAAAAATAAAAAAAATGGTTTATTCATGTTAATACAACAAATGATGCAAATTACTGTAAGTGACCTTAGTGCGAAGTATTATCGCCATACTATATTCTAATACAGTGAACTCCAGATTTAGCTTATTGTGTAATGTAATGTAATACTACACCCAGACGCGCTTATGGCACTTCCGACCTCATCCCAACCTCGTCAGCCGAGCATGTTTTTGCCAGCTGCTAGCTGTTTGCATCATATGACACAAAGTACTGGAAGGATCCACATTGTTGCGCTTTATTAGCATTGGATTAGTGCACCAAGTCACGTCTCAGGAGCGATGTCGTTTACTGTAAACCAACAAATGAGGTAAAAGCAAGTGATGGGAGCCAGGTCTGCTTTTAGATGTGCGGCTCTGATCTTTCAAACGCTCCTCCGTAGTCGGTTAGGAGGAGGTGCTGATCTCATCTCTAAGAAGGGACTTTAATTAAAGTGCAAATTTCAACAAATTGATGTGCAACCCTTGCTTTTGATGTCCAGTCGGTCTGTTTAAATAAGGACGTGGCTGCTTAAAAAAATAATAATAAAAGCTAATTGATAAATGATTTTCTGGAAAAAAAGGATCTCTCTTTCTTTTCTATTTCTTCCAAAAAAAAATTTAAGTAATGCCTAATTAAACCTAAAAAAAAAAAAACCTTTTTTTTCACATCATATATTTTCTTGGACGTAAAGTACGTTTACCTACTTTATTTATTTATTTATTTATTTATGATTATTTTTTACATTTAAATCTTTTTTTGGCTAGTTCTTTAAGTCTGTACAGGGCCTGGTGGTTGGTAGGATAATGGGCATTCTCAAATCACCCGTAGTGTTTGTCGATTTTCAGTCTGTTCAAGGTGTACCCTTTCTCATGCCCAAAGTCTCCTGGAATAGGCTTCAGGCCTCCTGTGACCCTGTACAGGATAAGCGCTATAGAAAATGAATGGACATACAGAGCCCAGCCAAAAAGCAGTCACAACATGGATTTAACCAAGCAAATATTAGAATAAAATTTTTTGGGGGGGAATTTATCTAAGCCTTAGATCTTATAACTATGTTTAATAGTGGACTTCCGAGGATTTCCACACTTGTAATGCGACGAGAACTCAGAGTTGAGGAAGCATGACGTCTCCTTGTCGCACATGGATCCAGACCTTAACCCCAGTGAGAATCTTTGGGAAGTGCTGGAGAAGGCTGTTCGCTGGGGTCTGACTCTCCCATCATCAATAAAAGGTCTTGAAGAGAAATTAGGGTGACTCTGGACAGACATAATTGTCGTGCCACTGTTGTAATCAAAGCAACAGGAAATGGTGTGCAGCTTTTTTTTTTTTTTTTTTTTTGGCTGGGCCAAAATTTAAGATAAATATAGATAAGATAAGACTGTGTTCACATTGTCACTTTGCATTTTGATCCTTTTTAAATATTTAGGCATAATTAAACTTGTAGTAAAAGTAAATAATTTTTCTTCTATTTACAGCATTTGGGAGATGAACCTATTCAGAACAAATACTTTTAAGGTCCATTATTATAATTTTATTTAACATTATTATTTTAATCATGCCTGCCATAGTGTCAGAGTTATTAAAGATGATTTGATGAATGTGGTATGCATGCATAACGTATTGTGCGGCACCACATAAGCACATTTTTTTTTTTGTCCCACATGCTTCATATGATTAAAATAAAAGCTGTTCACTTTAGCAAGATTGTGCACACACCATGTTCTCTGAAACAAATTTTGCCAGTATGAGTAGATTATGTGTATTCAATATACGGTAGGTTGTTAAGGGTGCTAGTACAGTCATCTTGTGTCTTCAGTGCAACTTGAGCTTATGGCTTGAATTGAACATGATCTAGAAGAGACTTTGATCAAGTGTGCTGAGGGAGCTGATCTGTTTTTAGGTTTTAGATTGAATGAGTTGCAGTGGTCACTTATTCAACACTGACTCACTAAACAAGTAGATATTTACGTTGTCCATGTAGTAAGTGGATTGGGTTGCAGTTTTGGTGTTCTTCATGCTAGACTCAAGATGACTAGGTATTTGCTGCAAATTATTATGCGCCATTATGAACCTAAGATAACATAACATAGGATATACATGTATTCGTCCCACAGTGGAAAAATGTATATGTTACAGGAGCAAAGAAAAAACAATTCAGTAGTTACACTTTCTTTTAAATTGCACTAGGTAATATAATATTGCACAGTTTTGTGTTGGTGCACAAAAATGTAAGATATTGTAACTATATTGTGAGATATTGTAGCTATATTTAAGATATCGTCACTATTGTTACTATATTGTAAAATTTAAGATATTGTTAAAGCAGTATGTTGTATCAGCAGTATATAACAGTGTGCGTGTTACAGTGACTAGTTGACTGGGAGCAGCTTTGATTGTACAGTCTAATATCAGCAGAGAGAAAAGACCTTCGATATCGCTCCTTCAGGGACTTAGGATGTACAGTCTGTTACTGAAGGAGCTACTCAAAGATGAGGCTGTTATACAGGGTGTGAGAGTCATTCTCCAGCAATGATAATAGCTTAGCCATCATCCTCCTGTACAGTGTCCAGGGGAATCCCCAGAACTGAGCTGGCTGCCTTTATCAGCTTGTCCGGTCTCTTCCTGTCTGCAGTAAAGATGCTGCTGCACCAGAAAACCACTCCATAGAGGATGAGTGAGGCCACCACAGAGTCAAATAAAAAAAGTTTTCTCTGCACTCTTAAAGACCTTGTTCTACTCGGCCAATAGAGTCTGCTCTGTCCTTTTCTATAAAATCTTCACTAATGGTATACATACTGTAGTTTGATTTAAGTTAAAACAATTATGCATGTACTACGAGTATGTACAGTACGTGTATGCAATTCCTTTAACCCTGATGTATATTTGATACTCGCATACAAATGAACAAAATCCAATAGTCCATCTATCTATCTATAGCATATTATATTATAGTTTATCATAATGGATCATATTATGTTTGTATTTTTAATGTAGTCTTAAGGAAAACATCTGACATAAGCCTTAACTCAGTGAGAAACAGATGCAAATGATGACAGATGTTCAGGTCGGTGATTAGTACACTGGTGATGCTGAATGCTGAGTGGTTGAAACAAATGAGAGGGGAAATGAGGTCGCTGCTGCGGTAAAATTTTTTTTAAATTGTATCTTTAAGAACTTGTCACAGTAAAAAAAAAAATGGTCACATTTATTTCAGTCTACACTATATAATTAAATTTAATATGAAGAAATAAGGGGTGGCTTAAAACCTAGGTTTTGGGGTTTAAAATGTTGTATCAGTAGAAATTGCTGGTAAAAACAATTAGCCTTATTGTCCTTATTTGGTGATGCTGGAGCTCAACTTTCCCATCAGTAACGCATAGCCTTAGATGATCGAGGCACCACTGGCACACAAATAGCTAAAATAATTTTTAAAGGTGCTTAAATTGTAATAAAATCTGAAAGAAAACGTAATATCATAAGGGGATATTTATAAAATCGTAAAACACAATCCCAATGTTAATTAGCAACTACAGTAGGTATAGTGATCTCGTACTGGGTGGTGACTGGTGACTCTCATTGCTACTATATGTACAGTATTTTGGTCTCGCTCAGAATGTTGACCCATAAGCATGAATGCTAAAGGCAAAGACATTGCCATTAAAACGCAATGTATGTGCTGGCAAAGGATTTTAAATTGTTTGTTATTTACAGTATTTTGGACTAGACCAGCTTCTTGACCGATCCAAGCCTCGAGTCTAAATGTTGCCTTGAAATGTAATAAACCACACGCGTCCCTCCAGAACGTCCAGCTCCGTGCCGTATCCGTTCCTTCCTTTCATTATGACTTGTTCTAATGGGATGGGTTTCCTGTTCAGTTTGCTGCATACAGCTTGATATCTTCTTGTCAGATTTTAAAATGGTCCCCGGAGACCCTAAACACTCCATGTGCACGTTTGGCCACTGCATTCGTCTTGACTACTTGCTTATCATATGAAAGTCTGCTGGTTGGATCTACAAACGACTGCCTACATCTCCGCTCAGCTGCTAAACGCTAGGCCTCGTAGCCAGATGAGCTTCGGCCAAAATCCTGTAGAGACAGAGTAGAGCCAGACTAATAAACAGACACTAACATCACTAAACACTGTGTACAAATGTTGAGGCCAAGCATTGGGGAGAATCATGCAGAGAGGAACACAGAACAGGTACGGTGTGCCTAACTCACAATGGCTATAAAATGGTCGCAGCATTTCAAAGACGGCAGTTCGGTTCAGGAGTAGAAAAGGTGGTAATGACACGCCGTGCGATCAACTAAAGGCTTTGCCATGGCAATTAGAAAAGTGCTAATGCCAGGAGTAATAGATTTTGGTAAGGCTAATTCCATCTGGCTCACTGCAGGTCATTTTTCATTTTCATTTTTCATTCGATTTGTTGTCTAAACCCTTCTCCAATTAACTTTAATGCCAGTTTCTGTGCAAAACCTTAAGCCAAATAAATGCAGCAACAGAGGCTCTTGGAGATCGTTTTAGCACCATGCACACTTCACCATCAATCAAAGGTGCGGGTGGTAGCCTTTCACTGAAATAAATGCCCCGAGCTGTGAAAGGGTCAATGTTGGGTCCCTTTAGCTAACAGGTGTATAAAAGCTCCTGGGTTACTGGGAAGAGCATGGACTGTTTGGTTGTGGACATATTTCTAGGAGACAGACTACATAATCCAACTGAACGAAAATTAATATTTAATACTTAATATCATTCTTATAAATAATGTTAATATATTCTTTTAATCTTTCAGGTGCACTGTGGAAAATTTGCAGGCTCAATTACTATACGATTAAAATGCAGAATCTCTCCTTTGACGCATGAGTATTAATTAATTTATTTTATGAAAAACAAAACTTTAATGTTGCTGTTTGATTTTCTTTCTTTTTTTTTGTGGATATGGGAAATGTATCTGCTCTCTTTTGTTTCTTGTCTTTCAAACATGAAACCAAATAAGTGTCACTGCAAGTAAACAGATCATCACGAGGAGGACAATTAGAATAATATCAATCAGAGCAAAAGGCAAAACAAAAAGGTGTGCCAAAATCAACTGTTTGGTTTAATGTTAACATTATTAATCACCTCGATCACACTGGTGAGCTTAACTGTGTCAAACAACTTGACAGACCTTGGAAGACCACAGGGTAGATGACTAAAAAATGCTTTCAATCATAAAGAAATGTTGAACAAAAAAGGCATCAGGGCCAAAACAAGTAAGTGCTTGAAACAGCAGTTTCACAGGGTGGCCAAACTTCACTAGGACAGATGTCTAGCACCTACACCAGGGTAAATACTAAGCTCTTGCACTAGGGCAGACACAGTCCCAGTGCCATTTTAGATCACAAGCCCCCATGCCCACACCATGGTAGATCACAAGCCCCCGTGCCCACACCATGGCAGACCCCGCCAGGCCCTGTGCTATCACCAGGGGAGACGCCCATCCCCGCCCCCCTCCCCTCGCCCTGGGTAACAATTTTACAACCTTAAGTAAGAATCTTAACCATATCTGCTCCAGGGGCGTTGATCCTGTACTCTGACCCCAGCTCCCTAACCAGGATGTGCGGTGAAAAAACCCCAAAACAGTTTACTGTGCTGTGAGATAAAAGTGACAAATAATTTAATCTTAATCTTATTTACCAGCTTTCACAATGAATTGAACGAGTGATTAAATGTAGCCCGTTCCTTAAAAAAAAAATTGGTTTTCTTACTTAAAATCTAAGCACAGCATTTAAACAATGCAACCTTAAAAAACAAGAGGTTAACATTTAACTTCAAATTAAATTCAACAAAAAGAGAAATTTTTATACTTTTTAAACGAACTTGCTGAATAAGTCGCTCCTAGCACACGGGATGCCAGTGTGTGGATTATAAGGAAATGGTGACGTTTTACCTCCTCAGTGGTGTCCAAAGTCTTGACCACGTGTTGAGCAATTGTGAGCACATGGCTGCAGGCAGTTTCTAATATAATGAGTGAGTTTGAGACTAAAGCCCGGGACTATTCGGACGGGACTAGTTTTACAGGGGGCCGTAAGAGAAATTTACTTTGTGATTTTAATCCCGTCCGAATCTGCCATGTCTGTCTTTCTCTCACACGACCTCTGTAAAAATTCCAGAGCAAATTACCTACTGTTTTTCAGCAAACTTGGAGGTCCTGAACCCCGTCCGAAAGCAAATGTCTGTGATTGGCAATTTTTTTTCCCCCAAAACGCGTTTTCTTTTGTGTTTTGGTCAACATGAACTACCATACTATCTCTAGCGCGCCGGTATTCAAGTTTGCGCACCAATAATACGTGTGGATGTGGACATGTGATCTTATGCAACGCCCACATGTAAAGCACAGACACTCCTACCTCCGCAATAAACACGGAGATGTTAGTCCCGTCTGAATGCATACATAAAATGACAGACGTCGTCTGAAAAAAACTCAAACGTCGTTTGGAAAACTCATCCCGTCCGAATGGGGCTTAATTAAAATTTGGAGAAAAAAGCAGTTTGAAGGCTTTTTAGCAAGCACAATAACATTTGATAATGTTGCACCAGCTCATGGGTCAATGTGGTGAGAAATTAATAGGCACACAAAAGAATCGTGAATTATGTGATTCATAACTGAATCCCTTTTTCTTTTTTCTTCATTTTCTATATACATCATATTTACCGACTAGATATACGATGTGTGTATATGCACTTATTTTTCAGTCATCTGACAAACTGTCTGGTTTCCTAAGGTTTTATCAAAGGCACTGTTTTAGAAATGAGAAAACCGACCACCACGCTATTGACTTGCTAAGCACTATTAAGAATATTTCATCCCAGGTTGCTGTGGCAATAAGCTCCTTAATTCCAGCCGCCCTTGCATGACACACAGACAGAAACCATGCCTGGTCTGAAAGACCCGGCCAGGCTCTCAGCTGTACTTACACCTCAAAACTCTTGATAGTTGCATCACCATATTGACATGCTCTCTAAAGAGCTTTGTTTGTTCCCTTGATGTGCAGCTTCACCCTGATTAAAGGTGTTCATAGGCCAAGATTGCTTCCTGATTTATTGAAAGAAATCGTTGTAGAACAACTCCAAGTGGTGTATTGTCTCTGCTAATGATCATGCAAGATTAAGATGTGGACCTTTTCGATTTTGTTTGTTACTTTCATTTTATTTTGCAAGGAAAATTAATACAAATAAATGCTGCCTTTAAAAAAAAAAAAAAGGTTTTGCAAATATGAATTACCAATAATGGCAAAGGTAAAGGTGAAATGATTTCTTCAGAGATCTCAGCCATAGCAGAAGACTGAGCTTAACTGGAACTCTGTCAGTAATCAGGAATAGTTGTATCTTTTATCTGTTTATTTTAGATAAGGCATTCAGCAACCCTTTTAAAAAATGACCTATCAGTGTTTCTCCACAAAAAAAAAAGGGTGATATTGTTTTTACCTGGAAAGAAACCAGGCAAGGCATCATGTCTGGGATTTTGCACACACTTTACATCATTTAGCGTTTGCATTTACAAACACAAGCATGACTTCTTGTCATCTATAAGAACCTAAACGATGGTTAATCCAAACAGTGAAGAAGTGTTAAGCATGAGACATGGAACATATGGTTGTTTGGTTAAGTCAGAGTGCTGTGACAGTTCTTGGTGCCATTTCCTAACTTTCATATAGTGCTGTTATGTCTTGGGAATGTGCATATTCTGCCAAAAACTCTCTAGCTAGGCAGCTATCTCCAAAAACATACTCAGGGTAGTGATTTTTGTATCCACAACACCAAGACTGGTCAAATACCATGGTACATAACACGACTGATTATCATTACAAGCCTGATATTCACCTTAAAATATTCATTATTGACATTATCTGAAAGCTGCGGTGTAAGAGAATTAATTGCATCATGGAAAAAACAAATTCATACAACATCACTGGTGCTTTTACTTATCTATCTTCTTTCTTCTCTGTCCCTGAATCCAGCTCCAGCATGCTTGTCCTGCTCTGAACTCTGAGGTTCACCTCCTGCATCCCTCCAGGAAGTTGCTGGCTCAGGCGGTGGCATGGCTGCCAGCCCGTGTGCAGAACACTGAATACCGCGCCTGCTCCTGTCGGACTAGCTTAGCAGTCCACCTGAGTGGATCCCTGCTGGAGGCCACGGCTGCCATCCCCACCAGCACGCCCATTGTGAAAGGTATGGGGAGCTCAAACTTGGCTTGGTTAAGAGGATTGCTATACCTCCAAAGCATTTGCCCTGTTGTACTGAGATTACAAAAATCCCGACGATGCCCCAGCCATTTATGGTCGAGAGTCCAGCAGAGCGAAATTGGCCGTGCTCTCAGAGGGGAGATGTGGCATATCCTTAATCTCCTAGCAAACATAACACTAGATGCTTTTGATTGCAGCGTTGCTGTGATTGTTAGGGGAATAAGTGAATGCCACACCTCCCTTTCTGACACCACTTCCGATTTTGCTTCCTTGGACTCCTGACAATGGATTACCCAATCATGGGGGACTGTGAGCTCATGCATGCAGTGGACGACAGCACTTTTCAGCTAACACTTGTGGTTGGTAGCTGTCGAGGGATAGAGGAAATGTAACTGAAGAGTGGAAACTGACCATGACTACATTAGGGTAGAGGAAAAAGAATCCTTACTTTGATTCTTTTTTTTTATTGGTGATTTTAAAACAAGCTTTACGATTTAAGATAGTTGAATCCTGCATACTATGGATGGGACGGTCATAGATTAAAGTGGATAATAAACTGATTTTCAGTGCATTTCATGCGATTTTGATTATGAAAAATGCTCAAACATGGTTGTGTATGGTTGGTATTTGTTTTTAATTGATAGACTTGGGGGATCCGAACTGTCAAATAAGCATTGTACTGTGCAGGTAAACAGATGATTAATTGATGATTGAGTAAGGAATGATTATAGAGTCCCATCACTACTACACGCTAATATTCCATTGTTCCAACGTTCTTAGAACAACCCACAATCCGCCTGCCGTTTTTGGAGATTATCTGACCCAGTGTCTAGTCATCACGTTTGTCAGACCCTTGCCAGAGCCACTCAGATCTCATTTTGCCCATTTTTCTTGCGTATAACACCTCACCTTCAATAAGGCCCAATTTCCCCTTGTTTGCCTAATATATCTTGTCCTCTGACAAATGCCAAATTAATGTGATAATCAATGTAACTCGCCTCACCAGTCAGTGGGATTAATGCTATGGCTGGTGGGTGTACATTGACAGCATTAAATTTGGATGACTCATTATAACTGAAAACTTGAACAAATTAGTTTTACAGTAACATTAATAAAAGTTACAGTGACTTATCCAAAACTCACATTGGAATGACTAGATCAAAATCTGGTGTTTGGGGGAGGAACGGGCATGTCATAGTCTTCCTCTCTTCCTATTCATAATCCACACATCTTAGCATTTTGCTTTGACAAGAAAAGGAGCAGAACACAAGCTCTCCTATCGATTGTCTTGCTTTAATAAGAATCCGGCATGATGTAACCTTCAGGTGTCCCCTGGTGCCGTGTGCCCCATCAGCCTGGGCCCGGAGCGCTGTAAATCGATCCTTCGGGCGGCTTAACAGCCAGTCGTCTGGCGTACGGCCAAGTGACGTGGCGTCTCCAGTTCTGAGCTCGACCGGCTGAGTCACTCGCTCTGCTATCCCTGGCCTCCAAATGTTAATTACAGGAGCATTCTTTCACTTTCGAGCTGCGGGAAATGATTTCCCTTCAGAGCCAAAAACACAGCCTCTTTAATGGACATTGGCGCAGGGTTTTTTTTTTTTCATTTTTTTCTTTCTCCCTTGGCTTTTACAAAAGAGTCAGCCGTGACGGTGTGCTGCGAATTGCGTGTCTTCAAAAACATGTCTTGTTTTCGCTTGGTCTACATTTTTTGCCTCTGTCGTTATCTGTTGGATTTATTAAGCGAGATTTTTTGATTGTGTGCTGCTCGAAAAAAGCCAACATGCAGTAGTGGAGCAGCTAATGAAATTGAATCTTGTTTAAAGTGTTCTCTTACGAGTTTCTACTTAAAATCTGTATTAAAAAACAAAGCACTTTAAATCATTATTATTACTTAAAAAGTAAACCTCAAAGTTGCACACTCAAAGATTTCATTCAGTCACCGTTAGCTTTGATTACAGCGTACAATATGGTGACCAGTTCATGTGTGAAAATGATTATTCATGCTCCCAGAACCGATTAGAGTCCTGGAATATGGTCGTGCCATATGGAAGCAAAATAGTCTCATTAATAATTCACACAAAAGACACGATGCACACATGCATATCCCAATTCACGTGTGTGAAGCCCAATTCACGTGCATCAAAATATATTCACAAAAAAACAACTCGCATGCACAAGATAAATATATATATATATTCATAATGTACGTTTCAAAAATGCAAAACACAATTCAGAGATGAACAACTGCGTACAAAATTTTTAAATACATCACTCGAATAGCTCAGCTTTATACACCTTTTGCAAATGAAGTTTTACCTCCTAAAACAAAGACAGGATGCACGTCTTAGTTATTACTTTATTTCATAATGTTTCTTTAATGAACTTCGTCAAAAGTAACACAGTTAATCACTTTATCATACATCTTTATAAACACTTTACCCTTATTACATGTTTGTCAATCAAGACAGTCACAGTATTTATTTGGAGAATAGATGTTTCTATGGGTCACAGGGTTTTCTGTTATATCTGAATGCCACCAGATTTGCTTTTATTTCAATAACACCTCAAATGTGTATAACATAATGGATTAAATCTGCACGATTTCAAATTTGCTTTGGTGCCGTCACTGAGCCAGAGAGCGGTCGTCATTTATAGGTATTAAACAGCTTCGCCAACAGTCTCTTCAGTCACCATTATTCCTTGAATAATATGATTTCCTTAAAATAATTTAAATGATCAGAGGTACTGGGATAAAAGTTTGTATTTCTGGTATAAACACTAATGTCTACAATACAAACCAAAATAGAGTTTTGGAAAATTTAAAACATTTTAAGAGTAACTTTAGCTTCAATTAAGGGTTGTATCAGTTATATCAGGAGGTGGCGACAAGTGATTGCTAAAAATGTGCTTTATTCATTCATTCATTTAAAGAGATTAGTTAAAAATGTTGATTTATTCAGTAATGCAATAAGTAAAGCCTTGAGTTTTGTGGGAGAATTATGTTTACTGTAAAGAATCGACAATTATTGCTCTCAATTTATCCATTCATGCAGCTAAGAGTAAATGATCCCTGTAGCATGTAACATAGTTGCTACATAAAGTACAACATGCTCTATGTATTTATTACTGTAACTGTACGTTCAAGTAGGTAAAACTTTATTTCCGTTATAATTAACTCAGATTGCGCAAAAGCTGTACAAAGTTAAGCTCCCTGAGTGCTGCGCTCCCGGAGGGCTGTGATTGGTCGAATGGTGAGGTCGCATTTGATTGGCTTAAAAGCATGAATAACCCACATTGCTGCCAGCAAAGTCTCAAAAATACACACCAAGCAATCCAGTCTTTTGTGTAAATTAATAATGAGACTATTTTGCTTCCATAGTGCCATCAGGGAAGAAAAACTCCACTGATGTGATCATTCAGTACATTCAGATCATCAGCTGACTTCATTTCATTACCACGTAACGTTGCTAAGTCTAGACCTGAGCAACTAAAGCAACCCCAAATCAGAACACTGCCTCCAGAGGCTTGTCGGTGGGCACAATGCATGATGGGTACATACAGTACAGTAACTTCATGCACTTCCCTTCTTACCCTGACGCACCCACCACTCTTGAATAGGGTCAGTCTGGACTTATCAGACCATGTGACCTTTTTCCATCGGTTCAAAATCCAATCTTTGTGCTGTCTAGCAAATTCAATTCTTCATTCTGATTAGTATCAAGTGGCTTTGTTATGGACACACAGCTGTTTAGTCTCAATCCTGTGAGTTCTCGCCACATTGTGTGTACAGCAATGCTCTTGCTTTTATTATTAAACATAGACTCAGATTTTACTGTTATTTATTTATTTATTTTTTAACCGTGCTACTTTTTTTTCTCATGCAATAGGTTTTTAAAGGTATACTGATGGGTTCTTTACCCAGTTCCAATAGTTTCAAACCCCATTTTGTCAATGATCATTTCCTGGCTGCTCTTATTTCTGTTTGAACAGCTTGAATGTCTGTTGAACAGCTTGCGAATATAAAAAAAATGCCTTAATACCTTTAAGCGTTAACATGGATCTAGTTCAATTTAGCAGCATTTTCTTTTTTTATTATGCAGGTAAATATGGAAACTATGGAAAAGGAGGTAGAAATCTGAGAGAAAGTAACATCGTCATCCTCATCAAGAGAGTTAATTAACGGCCCTGGTATTGTCAGGGTTTGAGCTCTCAATCGCATGACAGTAATCCTGCCTATGGGGTTATTATTTCAGTTTATACTTCCTCATGATCTTGTCTGACGGATATAAACGGATGTAACATCAAGCTGCTCATTAGGAGACACTTTTGTGATCTTTCCCCAAAATTCATGCTTGCGTTTTTCCCTTCACTTGTCTGAACTGTTTTGTTCTGCTTCTGATGTGTGCGTGAGTGACCTGACGGTGCATCATGACGAGCGGAGATGGACAAGAATAGCAAAGGTCAGGTCAAGTGACAGGAATTTTGCCTTGTCTATTACTATGTTCTGAATGTGAGGCCTCTTTGCTGTTCCAAAATGGTGCGTCAGATATCAAAGACATCTGGCTCATCCATTAGCAAAATATTTTGTCCATCTGCCTATAGATTTTTTATTTTTATTTTTTTTTGTCCTGTCCTGTTCCATTTTCTCTTTTTTTTTAATTCATAGCTATATATTGTGTCAAACGTGTTTTTCTTTTCTTTTCCTTACAATGATTACAGATCAGGATAAATGCCTAATCTGTGTTATATCAGTTTAAACCTGGCTTTGGGCCAAAAACAAAAAGGACATTTTAGAGTACCAGCACTTGCATATGGTTTGCAGAGCCTCTGAAGCGGCTCTGGTGAATGTCTATCAAAAGTCCGAGCCTTATAAACACATGTATCAGAGTCCACCTGTTGTTTGGATGTCATTGCTGTCTGTATACAGATCGCTGTGTGTCCATCAGGGGGTGCATTGGATCCCGGCTTGTCTCTCTCTCTCTCTCTCTCTCTCTCTCTCTCTCTCTCTCTCTCTCTCTCTCGTTCGTTCTTGCTTGTCTTTCAGATTAAAGCAACAAAGTGCGTGCAAATGTGTGTGCGTGTAGAGAGAGATAGAGCCTAACAGGGAGGGGGGGGGAGATGGAGTGGTCGAGCGGGTGAGTGTGTACGTGTGTGTGTAAGAGCTGTGCTGTACGTCAGTTTGCTGGCAGTAAGGCGTTGGGCAGTTGTAGTTTTAAATGTGGTTAAGTGACTCTCGCCGGTGCAGCTTCAGAAAAGGAACCGGAGCCACAGGAGCCGTCACCATGAAGCACTCGCACTCGCACACCATGGACTACAGGCTGATGAGTAAGAGCACTCGGACTTTAAACTACTACTGGGTTTGGTAGCTCCTGCTCTTTATCTCTCTCGGGTTTGCGTAAAGACTAGCATGTTATTTATTTATTTATTTTAAAGCCTAATGGATAGGGGAAAAATATATTGTTTATTGTTTATGGATGGCTCATGGCAGTGATAGTTTATTGGCTTGTACAATACATGTACACTGTATCTGTGATGTGTGATATCTACAATATCACTGTGTGTATACATGCACTGTACGTCCCTGTAGTCCTGATTTATATTTTGCAATTTGAAATTAAGTTTTCCCTAACTGACAAGATAGATAGATTGTGTGTATTTTATTACATTTTAATGTTGCAGCAGCCTGTACAACAAGATTCGAGCAAACAAGGTGTAAAAGAATATTAAAGGTTAGGTTAAAATAAAAAATCACTATGAAAAAAGGCATAAGATTTCTTTACCGCCCTTATAATAACCCTAGAATAGTCCTTGTTTACAGCAGTCAAGATGGATTGAAGCTACTATATATAGCAGGAAATGAGAGGCACTCAATTTTTGGATTAATATTTGGAATTTTAACAACTTGATGTACAGTTTTCTCCTGATGTCCACCAGATGCGTTCACATCGTACAAACTGCATTTCCACCTGCCGGATGGCAGACCGCGATGCGAAACCGATCCGTAGAGGAGGTGCTCACAGCAAGATCAGCCAGAGCAGCTCCTCTACAGCTCATGATACGATCCCCATCCATGATGGAGCAGGTGCTCTGGCTGGTCATGCTGCGGGCTTTTATTTGTTTTCAATTTAGACAACTGCTATTCGTTCACGAAAAAAATATGCAAGGTGTAAATGGAAGGAAAAACAAAAGTCCGCCACCTGTGCAAGCAAAATGCCGTCAATGATGCTAGAGGCGAAAGAGTTCGGCCGTAGTCAAAGTTAGTAGATTTTTTTTTTTTAAAGACATAAACGCATTCCTTTTTGTATAAACTGGACAGCATTAAAAAACCGTGCTCATCAAGAGCGAAATAAATGATCCGTCCGATAATTACAGCAATGCTGCATGCCACTGAATTTACAATAAAAATGTGATCAAAGAACCAACCAAATGAATGCTCGTTATATTTCCTGGAGGAAATTCTGAAGATTGGCTGATTGATTTCTGCTATCGAATCTGGCAAAACACAGGGATGGACATTATTTCTCAGTTCACATTGGCAGCTGTTGATGGGAATGATTTGGGGGAAATTAATGAAGGGGGAAAACTCATTAGCGCTCTGAAGGCTTTGTACCCCTAAAGAATAATTGTTACGCTTGAAATATTTATGAATAATGAATAATAAATCATCTGGTTACATATCATTAATCCAGAGAAGCTCGTCCAAAACACTTGTGCCTCCTCTACATTTATTACTGAATCACATTCTGCATGCTTTATTAGATGCACTTACTGACCATCTTATAAGGTGAACATACCATAAGTTGTACCACACTAGTATAAGCAATTATCGATTGTGGTCTTTGTGTTGCAATGCACATTTTATCTGCATCCATCAGTGGAAAGGAACCACTAAATGATCTCCACTGACCCGATCAGATGCAAGTTCTCAGATTCTCACTGACTCTGACATGATAGAACCGTGGAAGAACAGCAGTGGATCTGTAGTGGGGGATCAGTACCAGGGGACAATGTAAAGGGAATCTGACAAATGACATACAATACAATCAGCCACCGATTATTGGCACGCTTGGTGCAGATGGGATAAAAAAAATAGTTGAGGTAGATAATAGATCCATCCATCCATCCATCCATCCATCCATCCATCCCACACCACATATCCTGTGTATGGTCAAAAACACCAGTCAGTCTACACTGCATGTTTTTGGACTATGGGAGAAAACCAGAACACCTGCAGGAAACCTTCTAAGCTTGTGGAGAACCAGGAAGCTCCATGCTCACAGACCAGAGGTGAGATTTAACCCTGACAAGGACAAGAGATAAGATTTAACCTTGACATTTAACTGGCCCAGGCCCCTGATCTACTGTATACTGTATACCTTTAATGAAAAGCTGCATGTCGAGCTGAAGAGGAGAATCCGCAAGAGAAGCCTCAAGGAGATAAACATGACTCTGGCTCTGAGATTCCTTACTCCATGTTATCTCAACAGAGGTTATATGAGAAGACTTTGTGCTGTTATTTTAACCAAGGGCAGTCATACTATGTACTAAATATAGCTATGACTATAATCGCTGCACGATATATTGCATTTATAAAAATATTCTTTAAAACCATTTTACTTCACTTGCATGATGTTTTTCGTTTTTTTTTTGGAGCCCTTTCTTAACCTAGTTCTAAAACGGGTGCCAATAATAATACTAGTTCTAATTCTACCTATCACAAGATAAACAGTTGTTGTTGTTTACCTAAAGGTGATTTCGTGTATACTAATACAGTATGTGACTGATATAGCAAGTGATTATAGCTCGAAAGCAGGTTTACATTATGATCGAAGAGGATTATTCGATCATGCTGTGTTATAGCCAACTAGCTGTTGCCTTTACCGCGGACATAAACGCGTGGACCATTGACAAATTCGAGGTTAAGAATGGGAAGCACTCGCTGCCAAGCGCAGAGATCTTCTTACAGCTTGCTGCAGGCACATCACGGAATGATTCGTGTTCAGCCGGCACATATTGCTTTTGAATCTGGCGTCAGTGTTTCCTAGGATACCTGACTGTCGAGACAAGACCCTCACGACCCCTATTGACTAGTTTCATCATGCATTTTACCTTTAGAAGTGTTAAAGCAATCAAGGCGTGAAATTTCCCCCCGCTTTCCACCAAGGACAATTTGGCTGCGTGTTAAATTAACGCTGAGGCAGTGTGTAGTACAACCTTTCGTATTGAGGCTTTAGAACAGAAGAACATACTGAACGCTGAGTAACAGGCTGTGCTTTATATTTCAGGAAAATTGCATTCATCAGTGCTGCTCGTACTCGAGGCTTATCGTAATCCCATCCTATTTTCCCCTGCATAAACGCTCTGGTTTAATAGCATTTGCTAATGAGTGTGCATGGCTTGCTATGACACATGTGTCTTTGATTGGGGACATAAAACATATTGCACTGGTTAGATTGGTTCTTTTTTTTTTTTTTTTTTTAAATACTGCAGCAGCGCAGCCTGATTCGGCTCATGGGTATTGAGCACTTTAAATTCGTTTTTCAAAAACAAAGTATTATTTATGCAATCAGGGTAAGTGCATTCATTGCTAATTTTGTTTGTTTTTAGTAGTACTTCCACAATGGGAGATTATAAAATGTACAAATCAAAGGGTCATGAATGGCGGAAAATAATAAGGATGTGACTGTAAAGATGTCGTAGAAAATGTCTTACAGGAGATATATTACAGGATTTCTTTTTTTGTGTGTGTGTGGGGGGGGGGGGGTGAGACAGATGTTTACAGGAGGCAAGTAAATGTCAGGATATGTTAAAAATAAATCATATTTATACACTATATAAACAAAAGCTTTTATCCAAACCTTTTATTTATTAAATTTGGGTGTTTCAATCAGGCCCCTTATCCCCAGTGAAGGGCAATCCTAATGCTTCAGCATAATAAGACATTTTGGAAAATGCTCTGCTTCCAACTTTGTGTAATAGATTTTTTTTAATCTTAAATAATTTATTCTACATAATTTCATCTATTAATATCTTAAGTCACATCCCTATTATTTTGCGACATTCATGACCCTTATATATAATTCCATATATAATTCCCAGGTGTATAATGCTGAAGTAAAGAAAGCTAATGCTTGCCATGATAGAAAGGTATTAGAATATTTGGACTCCACCTTGTTCCTTGCATCACCTTAAAGGATCTTCTGTGAACTTCCCGGTGCCAAATACCCCATCACACCTTCAGAGATATTGTGTAGTCTCGAATCAAGGGGTCAGAGTTGCTTTGATGGCACAAGGGGAAAGGTTTTAACGGTAATGGTTTTAATGTTATGTGACTGATGCTTAGTTGGAAATCCTCTCAAACAGTTTTAATTATTCCAAAATCAGGATTATCCAGCTCTCTCTCCGATGCTCCCGGACAGCACATGAATAAAGATAGTGAACTCTGCTTTATATAGCTTAATGAAGCACATTCAGTTCCAGACCATTTGGCTCACATCAAAAGGTGCCATGTGGAGATGGAGTGGAGCGCAGGGCAGCTGCACGTGATTGCTAACGAGGCCTCAAGCATGTGTTTAAGCGATGCTTCGCCAGTTACACGCTGGCCTTTGAGGACGCTCACCCTTGTAACACGCGTTGTACCTCGGAGAGGTTCAGTTCTGGACTAAAACGCCAAGATGCTGATTATTATCCGGTATGTCGTGGATCAAAGCGCATCACCGATCTGCATCTCACTTATTTTCACTTATGTTTTGCTTGTTTCCTCGCATCTGTACGTCTACTACAGGATGCACTAATCACGTGTGCGTCGCTGTGCTCGCTTTTCCTCCTGTTCCTGCAGTCTCCATGGCTCTGCGTACTACAGGAAGAACCCGCAGCGTAGACTATGACAGCTGATGCTGACCAGGCGTCTCATGCTGGGTGTTTATTTTAATTTTTTTTTCTGCTCCGTTTCGTCGCCCCTGGCTGACCATACCAACAAAACAACTCTCTGATCGTAATCTCAGTCTCGAAAGCAGGAAGGAGCGAAGAGATGTAAATATGTCCCTGCCTTAATGAGGGATGATTATGTGCAGAGACGTTACGAAAGCTCCATCAGTGTCGGGGATTTGTCGGAGCACATGAGTTTATCATGTGCTCCGACAAATGATAGGGTCCTTTTTTTTTGCTTTTAGTCATACCTAATCAAAAGTTTATGAAGTTAATTCAATTACATGATATCCGTGTAGAGTCCAGGGTATTATGAAATGTCCAATCGAGGTGACTGGAGTTTATAATCCCGATTTAAAACAAGGACCTTCATGGAGTTTCAAGTTACTAGGTACCTGAGTGCGATTCATACAAACGATGCTGCAAAAAGTGATGACTCAATGCCATCAGAGATAGAGACCAATAAAACCCCTTGTATTATTTAACCTGCTGGTCCATTTGCCTCAACTTATTTCTAATGGATGTTGAATATGTAATCTCTCTCTCCCCCTCTCTCTCCATCCCTAAGTGATGTACATCATCTCTTTCTTTCTTTATTCTTCTCTCCTCTCATGTCAGAACGCCAGCTGTGTGGATCCATGGCCAGCTCCGGCTCGCTCCCGTCTGGTGTGACGGGGATCAGTAAGGAGCTGGCCGAACTGCGGCAGCTCATCCAGTTCCCGGAGGAGATCGCCAGCATCCTGACGGAGCAGGAGCAGCAGCTTTACCGCCGTGTGCTCCCACTCGACTACCTGTGCTTCCTCACACGTGACCTGGCCAGCCCCGAATGTCACAAGAGCCACCCACATCTCAAGGCCTCATTATCAGCACCCGTCATGCCTACCCAGAGTTCCCAGAACAACGTTGTAGAGGACCTTGTAGCACGGTTCAATGAGGTAAGATCTCAAACTTTGCTGATGTTGGAGACAAATCAAACGTTTTCTTTGATTTGACGGTTGAGATTGTCTATCCTAGAAGACGGAATGTGTCGTAAACCCTGGCAGCAGACTGTGCTATTGTGAAATGAACGTGTCGGTGCCGGAAATAATTGATTAATTTCTCAGCGTGTGTGTATGTGTGTGTGCCCTGCGATGAATTGGCACCCTTACCAGGGTGTACCCTGCCTCGTGCCCTAAGCCTCCTGGGATAGGCTGTCCAGGTCCTCACGACCCTGAATACAGGATAACGCGGTATAAAAGATGAGTGAGTGAGTGAGAATACCGTATAAATATTACAGCTCAGAATATGAGCTTATATCCTGTGTCCTGATCCACACAGTAGCCAAGCCTGTCATGTATAGCCTTCTGTGAACAGGGGACACTTGCATCTTAACAAGTTTTGGTTACTGTTTGGACACCCAGATCAGCAAAGTAATTATTTATTATAAGATAATAAATAATTACTTTTGCTTTTGCAGGATTTTCATCCAATGGCAACAGCTACAAAGTGGATCCTTTCCCCATTAGTGTACGACTCTGCCTAGTCGTAACAGTTATCTATATAAGGGTTTGTTAATTAACTTGGTTTCAGGCATGTTTGGATTAAGGAAAATTGATTTGACTAATAGATATTGACTGTGGATATGAGACAGAGGTGCTTGCATGTCTTGATTTTAGGCAACTGTTTCTAGTTTCTTTACACCAAATAAATCTAAACATGCATTTATTACTGTTATAAATACTGGAATGTTTTAAAGGTACTTGCCAATTTAAATTTTTTATTTTTTTTGCTTTTCAACTGAATGTGCAAGAAGTGAGAGTGACGTCATGTTTAAGTAGGTCTGCATATCAGCTGGGGTTCATTATAATAAAACAAAACCAGAGGGAGAAAAAAAGTGTTTTCGATTACATACAAATGGTGCTAGACTTGGAGCAGCAAAACTCTGCAATCATTTAAGGGGACCTATAAGGCAAACCTCAAAGTTTAGTAATCTTTTGACATTCAGATGGGTTTCTGTGTGTTCAAACTAAAATAAATGAGTTAAAAGCATCCCCTGGTTTAGGTCCTTTTTTCATTTGTGTACTGGTCAGGCCTTAAACAGTCCGATTTGATCAACCCCCCCCTACCTCCCCCTGTTGTGACCTCATATAAGAATATCCCCTCCCTGCGGCTCGCTGCTCAGCTCTGCTGTTCTCAGAAGGGCCGAGGCTCTGGGGTAGCTCATTTACATAGAAACAGAAATGGTGCATTTGGAAGAGGAGTGAAATAACCAGAGAATGACCAAATAGCTCCTGTCAGTTGTATATTCTGCAGGATTGCTGTAGAATCTTTTAAGTATTGTAACTGGTACAGTAGAAGTGCAAGACTGACTGTCAGTGAAACACGTCCCAAGTCTCCCTGTAAGGCAATGGCACTACTGCAGGATCATGTAACAGGAACACATTGTGTCCTCGTGCCCCGATGTCCTGTCCAAACAGCCAGCTACGGTCGTTCTAGGTGGAATCTGAAGTATGTCAGGGAGGTTTCACTATTCTCTGGTGTAAACGGAAGAGCTGAGAGTTCAGGGTTGAGTAAAGATCAGAGGAATGCTGTTGATGAGATGCGAGTTCGGCCAGTCCCGGTCCTCCCGTGTTAAACATCCCCCATCAAACAGCACCGATGGAACTGTTTATGTAACCAGTGAGCTTTTTTAGCTAGAGCGCACCAAGGACATGATGTATTTTGGGCACCATCTTTCTTTCTTTACCTTTTTTTTTTGTCTGTCCAACAGAAGATTTTATTAGCTTAAGGAAAACCTAGAATGTCATAATTTATTAACGTTAAGTTTTTGAGCGGCAACATGGAGTTTCATAAGTATCTTTCTGGAAAACATCTGAATCATCTCTTTTTGATGGTGTTTTGCCCCTTCAGGCTTGAGGAATGTGAAACCAGATGAATGCACAGTAGACATGAGTTATGTTTAATGCTTACCTTCGCTCGTCCCAAAGACTACTCTGTATTTTTTTCCGAAGGAAAACTGAGTGCACACATTTGCATCAGCCTTTAGACAGTTTCTCCGTTTATTTTTAATCATCGCAAAATGAATGGCTCTAATTTCCACATTTGCTTCTTTAGTGGCACTTAATGGAGGGGCAAATATTTCTGCTTCAGTTTATTGTCATTAACTAGAATTAAAGGTAAAGGGTATGTTCGCACGTCAGAGATGAGATGTCAGGAAGCATTCTACTTCCCTTTTCGTTATGGCACTTTTAAGTAATTGTTTTTGTGCATGTGTTTGTAGGTGAGTTCCTGGGTGACCTGGCTTATCCTGACTGCTGGCTCAATGGAGGAGAAGCGTGAAGTCTTTTCATACCTCGTTCATGTTGCCAAATGCTGCTGGAATATGGGCAACTACAATGCAGTGATGGAGTTCTTGGCAGGTCTCAGGTATGACTTTGGCACATGTCCTTCTCTTTAAATTTTTCCGCTTGGTCCCTTCCCTATTGAGCCCGTGTCACCTGTTGTGTCCCGAAATATGAAGGTTTGCATTTTGTCCTCCTGTAGATCTCGCAAAGTTTTGAAAATGTGGCAGTTCATGGACCAAACAGACATCGAGACCATGCGAGGTTTAAAAGATGCCATGGCCCAGCACGAGACTTCATCAGAATACAAGAAGGTGGTGAATCGTGCCCGGAACATCCCCGGCTGTAAAGTAGTGCCATTCTGTGGACTGTTCCTCAAAGAGCTTAGCGAGGCTCTCGACGGAGCGGCGAGCTTGATTGGGCTGCGTCCCGCTTTCGATTCTCAGGAGGACGCGCTCGAGGTAAGGGCTTATCCCGGTAATGACCATTAGAAGGAATTTAATCTCTCTGCATGAAATTAATGTTCGAACAGGCTTTAATTATATATTATAAAACTGTTTCATGTTCTAATGGCTGGCTGCATTTGAGAGATGATTTCTACCCACCTTTATAAGAAGAAGAAGAAAAAAAAATAAAAGCCTTTGGAAAAAACGACATTGATTTAGTAAGAATTTTTTTTAAAGGGTTTTAAAAACCCTGTTAATGGGTGTCTAATTATTCTTCATTGTGCTTTGGCTGTGATTAGTGAGGGCTCAGGCAGAGACCGATAATGATAGGGTTTTAGGGTCATGTTTATTATTTTTTTAAGTGGTTTTATAGCCTATAGTTTTAATTAAATCTAATACATTACCATAAAGAAAGACAATGTGTAAGTGCAGACCCTATGTGTGCAGTCTATGATGTACAGAATAGTTTCTATTGTGACGTATTTTTGCCAGGATAAAGTCAGTTTTCAATGCAAAGGCTTAACAAAGAAAGATAAATCTGTCCTCCATTTCCTACAGGAACTTAATTTTATGTTTCTAGTTTCATGTTTTTAAAATGTATCGGGCGTTCAAGTCAAACCGGGACTTGGGATGACATTACTTGTGAATAAAGACATAATAAACCAGTTTGAATTTACAGGAGACTTTAAACACAGTACGATGATGAGCCTCTTGGCTGAATAAGAAAATATTTGAGTGGGGCTAGGTTTTAAAGAAGAATGAATGACGGTCCTGGTCGAGGAGCCCAGTGCAGTCGTTCCTGATTATTAAAAAATCGACTGATAATTTGCGGAAGAGATGCATCTGTCTGTGGGAATCATTCACTAACACCACTTGCACATTATAGGAACTTGGCTGAAGGTTTTTGCTGCATCCCCTGCAGTGTTGGGGGATCTTACGTTTTAAAGTAACTCCTTTGTGATCCCTCATGCAAGTTGTTTTAGTCAAGACCTTTTTAATTATTTTACCATCATCACTCTGGAAGTTTGGCCCTAATACCCCTATCTCACCTATGTAGTTTCGCGCGGTGCCCGTAAGTACGGTTCATCATGATTCACCACGAGTTTTGGCGCTGTGATTAGGTTTCCATCTTTCCGCGTGTCGGTTCTCGCATAATCAAACCGCATGGGTGAGATGGGGGTAGAACAGCAGGAAAGGGGCTAGTAGGACGACTTTCTCACACACGCACACATACACACTAATGGATTGGGAATGACTCATGATTTAGAATGATTGTCTGAATAACTGATTACCTTTTTAAAAATATAACTAAATAACTGACTACTTAAATGAAAATACTTAAATGAAAAAAGTAATCCAAGTACTTTGTAACGCGTTACACTCAACACTGATCCAATGTACAGTCCTGACCTCGCTCCAAACCATTTCCACATATTTGCGCATTTAGGAGTTCCTGGGAGGCCAGCGTTTCAGACTTAAAACAGGCAGTCTGGTCATGGCTTCAGCATGTTTAGAAAACTTTCTACCTTGATGGTATCCAAGCTGTAGTGAAACACGGAGATAAGTGCATTAGTTTAGCTGGGGATTATATAGAGACATAAAAGGAGTTTTTACTCTCATAACAGCGTTCTGTTATTCTGCATGGTCAAAAGTCCTGGTTTGACCTGAACGCCCCTCATAGTGGGATGGAAATTTTGTTCTCTGGAAATTCTTGTGTGTATGTGGAAGCCTGCCAAGATTTTATGCTTGACAAATGTGCAAAATATGTGTTAGTCCAAATATTTACTACATGGTCCTCTGCAGCATGCATCACTCGTGCTTGAGATACAAAAATCCAATCGATGTCAAAACATCAAACGATTTTGGTGCTGAAAATCATTTCTGCACTTTGTTCCCATCTACATTTCCAGTTTGTGTCAGACTACAACGGGCAGCAGCATTTCCTGCAGAGAGTTGGAGCTGATGGGCTGCACAACTCCGAGAAGGAGGCCACGGTCAGCAATATCCTGCAAACCATCCGCAGCTGCAACCGCAGCCTGGAGGCTGATGAGCCAGAGGACACCTTCAGAGACAGGAGCAAGAACCAGTGAGTGTGTCTGCTTTATTGCTGTCAATTTAAAAGCCGGTGGCTGTGCACACTAGACATAGGCACCTAATGTCTTCCCAGTAAACCGTGGCACCAAAAAAGGACTTTTGTTTAGATCCAAACTGTTCATTCACGCCATGTGATTTGTGCCTGCACTTAGTTGTTCCTGGATGCTTGGCATTTATCATGTTCAACTGTTTGCTGAGCCACAACTCTCATAGGAGACACGAGATTTGATTTATTCATGGGTAGATTTTCTTCAGCTGTGACTAATACAAAATGAGAATATTTCATAATTTATGCTGTCCAAAATAACAACTTAGAATTTTTTATTTTTTTTTACTCACTAAACAATATATTTCTCATGGAAGTTCTTATTTAGATAATGACTATTAGTAACGAATTGTTCTCACATTTTTCCAGCAGAGAAAGGGAGACCTAGTGCTTGTTCCCTGTTTGTCCTCAGGATTGGTTGCTCACGTGTCTTTGCGAGGAAAGAGTGCGCCCTGGTTATTAATGTGGTGTCAGAAAGGGCCTCTGGCTGGATTTTGTCATTCCTCGTGTTTGTTGCCTTGTTCCTGATGTTTTGAAAACTTCAGAGAGGGTCTTAATCTTCAGGTGTTGGTCTGAACTGATCTTTGTCTTGCTCTTCTGTAAACTCTGCTTGATGTCTCTTGGCGTTTGTCCTCCCTTGCAGGCAAAAATAATGTTTTTTTTTTCTGCAACAGGTTTAATCGTTTTTATCCAAGCTGAAATGAAAAGCAGTTTATTTTAAGGTGAAAGGTGAGGCGGCAAGGTCGTGTAGATGGTTTAGCGCCGTGGTCTCGCGCCTCCAGGGTCGGGGGTTTGAGTCCCACCCCAGGTCTCTGGGCGTGGAGTAAGCATATCCCACGCTTGTCACAGTTCAAAGACATGAATACTGGGCAAATTGGCATATGCGAATTACCCACGTTGTCTGCACGTGTGTATTATGGCCTGGGAAAGACTCCAGGCTTCCCGCGACTCTGTGAAAAGATAAGCGGTATAAAGAATAACTGAGGGTGAATAGTGAGCATGCTTTATTGCTAAGAATTGTGATCTATTGCTCATGTCGATTTTTATTTATTTTTTTTCACTCCTTGTTGCTCCATCATTCCCGTCTGTAAGGAGTTCCTCTGATTCAGGCCGTGTCCTGTAAGTCGTTGCGCTTGTGACTGTTTTAAAGATTTGCTGTGACATGATTCCGCTGTGATGTGTGCAAATGCATGTTACACTGCTAACCTTTGACTATTGCGCTGAACTGTTTGTTTTTAAGCTCTGAAGCAGACTAAATACTCTCTTTTTGTGCTTCCGTAAAAGTCTGTGGTTGCGTTTTCAACGGTTAATATATATGCAGTTAATAAAACCATCTAGTTAAGTATTTAGGGTGGCTCTGGTCTAAAATTGCATTTTATTTTTTATACCGTCTATCTAGATTTCTAGTTGGAGACCTTTCTGACTCAGAAGGGGATTTGACCGAGCAGCCTCGGGAATCGGATCTGCCGAGCCCGGAAGAACCTGAAGGAGCCTTCAGTCATGGCACAGAGGTGGTGCCCTGGTACGTCCTCTCTCTGTCAGCCGATATGCATCGCTTCCTGCTGCAGGGTGCCACCGTCATCCACTACGAGCAGGAGAGCCACCTCACAGCCCGCTGCCTCCTGCGCCTGCAGCCTGACAACTGCACCCTGACATGGATCAAACCACCGAGCAGCCGGAGCAGGGGCGTCGTACCCGATTCTCTCCTTCAGGGCCAGGCGGTTGCGTGTGGCCTCACCGAGGGAGTCCTGGACTTGGGTGCCGTCAAGGCTGTGTTTATGGGCCATCAGGGGATCGATCTCAATGTAGTGCGCGTGCAACACAAGCTGTGTGGTCTGACTGCTGAGGAGAACGGAGTCACGCTGCTCTACGGGCTGCACACCACCGACAACCGGCTGCTGCACTTTATTGCGCCGCGGCACACAGCCTCCGTGCTGTACGAGGGCCTGCGGGAGCTGATTAGTGCCATCAGGAAGATGAAGAGGTTCCCAGACCAGAGGTTGCAGTGGCTACGTCGGCAGTATGTCGGCCTCTTCCAGGTACGTTACTAACTGGAGCACTTGTTTCTAACAGGTAATAGAAGCCGCTAGTTTTGTAACTGGCTTTCATTGTGGAGCGGAATTGAAGTTGAGGTTACAGATGTTTATTTGCTATAATCCTGTTTATAATACCTTGTTAATCTCTTCCTCTGTTTCTTCTCCTAGGAGGACGGTAAATTCGAAGGGCCGACGCTAGCTCAGACCATAGAGCTGTTCGGAGGTCGGCGCTGGAACACGAGCTCAGGCAGTAGAAGTGCAGAGAAGACCACCGCTCAGAAAAACAGCCCACTGGGCATCAGCTCTAACGCTAAGAAAAAGAAGAAAGGTCTCGTGAGGGTAAGCTGTACCAGCCATCTTTTCCTTGTTTGTGTGACTGCTCAAGTACAACAGAGCAGCTCTGATCTTTTACTCGATGCATTCAGGGGGACAGCGGGGAAGGAACTGATGATGAGATGATCGCACGCAAGACAAAAAGCTGCAAGGAGGCTCTGAGCAGGAGGTCTTCTGATCCTTTAGACTGCGTGGAGCAGGAGGAGACTGGTGAGGAAAGCTGGCTCTAATCATGCATCTATTATTATTATTATTTTCAGGAAAAATGCATATAACCAATATATGAGTGATCTGTAATCCGGTTATATTAAAACTTCTGTCATATCAGCGCTTCTTTCCTTTTAAGGCTACTGTCTGTCCAGTCACTGCTGTGCAGGTGTAAATGTGTTATATCGGTTCATTTGTAACTGCGCTGCGAGCAGAAATGGATGCCTCAGTTGTGATGAAAGAAGATCAGCGTGCAGTGACTCATTTATTTTATTTATTTTTGTGTGGTCTGAGGTGTACCTGGTGCCGAAACAACTCACAGAAGAGCATAAACAGAACCGTTTGGATTTCTGCTAACTAAATTTGGACCAATCCGGATACTCTAAGAAAGTTTCTTAAAGAGAATCATTACTGGTGATGAGACACTGATTCATCACTACGAGCCTGAGAGTAAACGGCAGAGTATAGAACGGAAACATCCTCTATCGCTGACCGAGAAAAAGTTTAAAAGTCAACCATTAGCTGGAAAGTTGATGCTTACAGTTTCCTGGAATTCTCAAGGGCCAGCATTGAACGTTTTTTTTTTTTTTTTTTTTTTTTCCCGGATAATGTTCCAACAACAGTGCTCATTACAGTGAGACGCTTATTGAAGAGCTGAAGCCTAAACTTCGGATTAAACGCAGATGCCTGCAACCCGAGGGGCGTTGTGATCCTGCATGACAATTCACAGCCGCACACTTCTGTCGACACTCTCCCAAAACTTAATTTTGAGGTGTTAAAGCATCCTTCTTAAAGTCCTGATCTTGCTCCATCTGCCTTTTACCTGCTTGGTCCCCTGAAACCAGCCCTACGGGGACTGAAGAAGTGAAGACAGCGGTGCATTCGTGACTCGCAGCACAGCCTAAAACATTTTTAATAAGAGAATACGAAAATGGACCAAGTGCATTGAAAAGCAATGAGGTTATGTCGAGAAATTGTGTTTTTTTTTTTTTAATGTTAATTCAAATTAATTTTGCATGCAGAGTGCGGATAATTTTTGACCCATAGAAAATATTGCCAAGCGCTTCACTCGATTGTTGACATTAAACATAAGAATGGGAGAGAAAACATCATCTGAGGATCTTAGTATGGTTGTTTGGTACAAGATGGCCTGGTTTAAGTATTTCAAAAACACAACAGGCTTGAAATGCGGAGCTACACCGGGTACAAGCTCACTGAAACTGGATAAATAAATATTTGTAGATTTAAAAAAAAAAATAATAATAAAAAAATTATAATCATTATGTTAGTGTTAATTTGTCTCGGGGTCAAGTTTTTAAGGTGAAAATTCATATTGTGGTCTGAATTTTCTCATAAGAAATAAGAAGTAAATGCAGATAATCTGTTCAAGCCACCCAAAATATTATCAATATTACCAAAAAATGTGTGAAAAAAAACATGTAGGTTTTGAGCGCATACCGAAGGCAACGTTGGTATCGTGGGTTGACACTCTATACAGCTTTCGCCGACTGGAAAAAAAAATCGTAAACTATGCTTCGCTTGGCTATCCACTGACACAAGCGGGTATTGAACAGGTTCTGAATGCACGTAGCTGGGGTTTGTTCATTGTGTGCCAAAAATGCTCTGATTGTCGTGCAAATCCATTGCAAAATTTTCAATTCCAAAGGCGAAAATTTTTAAGAGAGGGCACTTACTGTATGCACTGTAATTCCATAAATAGTAGTTACTAGATACTGAAAACGACTTTAAGAAGTTGTTTTTCCCCCCCATGGTCACCACATGTATTCAAATGTATTAGATGTGTCCTTGCTGCTTCATATAGTTTGTATTATCGAGTGCAAGATTACATTTATATCACATATAAGTTTAGTCATGAAGTGTGCTGCAAAAACAAATCCTGTAAAATCTCCTGTAAAAGAAGAAGAAGGAGTGGGGGGTACTAGGAGGGGAGTTATGAAATATGTATCACTGTCCTCGCTGGTTAAAGTGTTTCCCACAAGAAAGTGATAATGTGCAATAATGTTGGTCTTGCCAGGGTCTCTAGATGACTCCAGCCAATTTGGAACCCCTGGATCCTCCATCTCATCTAACAACAAAACCCAGTCCCCTGGAACGTCCTCCTACTCCTCCCCCACGGGCTCGTCTTGTGTAAACAGCTCCACCCCCATCCGGCCGCACTCCTCCCCCGTCATCCCCTGCACCTCTAAAGGCCAACCAGGGTAAGACCGCTCTCGTACTGGAACACGCCGTAGCATCTGATGTGCGTGTGATGAAAGTGAGCTCGGCCGAGTGTGTCAAAGCCCTTAAAGCTGATTGTCTCAAAAAGATTTGTTTTGATCAAATATAAACCGAGTGAACTCTCATCAAACGCATTTCTGCAGCTTTTTCACTGCTTTAAGCAGGATCCAATGATTCATGTTCTGAAGCACTTGAAGTTTTAAATACACTATTCTAGCAATTATCTTTTATTGTGTTTTTTTTTTATTACTAATTACTTTGGTCATTATTTTTATACACTTCAATATTTTGTACAATTTCTTTTTTCAAAATTGTACTCGTCAGTAAATGTATCCATTATATAGTAATGCGATCATATTAAACACTTATTTATTGCCAACATATGGAAAAGTTTATTATAAAAAAGATTACAGCCACCAGCTCAAACGCATATGTGTGTTCAAACATTTTTTTTTCCAATCAGATGCTGTCTGAGGCTATTAAGATATTAAATAAACCCCTCTTTTAGAAACTATTGTAGCTATGGGGCAAACCTCCACACTGGAGTCTTTTTTTTTTTTTTTAGAACCCAAGTGTCAAAACCTGCAGTTCCTTAAATGACCACTAGGTTCCAAAAAGTGAGTCAATCCCTCTAGACCCCCATGTTAAAATTCCCAACTTTACAACAGAGATATACACGTGTACAGTTCGGTCCCAAAAAAAAAAAAGACACCTTAGCATTTCAGCTAAGCTAAAACTTTTTGTCCTCAGGGCCTGGAGCAGCAGAAGTTGGCATGGACGGGGAAAAGGCTGCTTCCGTGGTTTCCAGAACCTCATGATCTCGGACAGCATCATGACTTTTGTCGAGTTTGTGGAGCTCTTCAAGTCATTCAGGTGCTACGTCTTTCCTGTCATGCCCATGAATTGAAATGTGTGAGAACGTTGGTTGAGTGATCTCAGTTGTCTGATTTGTTACAGTAAATTTTAACTTAGTATGAAGATTTCCAAATTTGTCTGGTACATGTCTGTGATGCAGTATCCGTAGTCGGAAGGATATAAAGGAACTGTTCGATATGTATGCTGTGCCCTGCACCCGCTCGGGCCCGGACTCCGTGCCGCTCTACACCACTCTGAGAATAGACGACAAAATAACAGGGCTTCAGCCTGACCTAGGTTTGTACTGATCAACATAATCTTTTTTTTCTTTTCTTTTTTTGATTATTGATCCAGAGTACAAAGAAATGAAACAAGGAAAAAAACCCTTTTGTAATGAGGTTTGTTAGGGGTCAGTTCATTGCCTTTCTGTGTTCACAGCCTTTGCCATGACACTCTGAATTCACAGCCTTTGCCATGACACTGAAAATTGAGCTCAGATGCATCCTGTTCTCACTGATCATCCTTGAGATGTTTCCACAACTTGATTGGAATCCACCTGTGGTAAATTTAGTTGATTGGACTTAATTTCAAAAGGCACACTCGTGTTTATATAAGGTTCTACAGTTAACAGTGCATGTCGGAGCCCAGATGAGCCCAGTGGTCTCCGTCATTTGTAAATGGAAGAAGTTAGGAACCACTAGGACACTTACTAGAGTGGACTGCCCAGCCAAAGTGAGCGATCGGGGGAGAACCTTCCAGAACAACAACCATTTTGTAGCATCATACACAAAAAGACTTGAGGCTGTCACTGGTGCCAAAGGTGCTTCAACAAAAAAATCCTTCAGGTACCTTTTGGCAAACTCCAGACGGCCGTCATTTACCGAGGAGTGGCTTCCATCTGGCCTGATTGGTGGAGTGCTGCAGAGATGGTGGTTCTTCTGGAAGGTTCTCCTCTCCCCACAGAGAAACAGTGGAGCACTTTCAGAGTGACCACCCGGTTCTTGGTCACCTCCCTGACTAATTCCCTTCTCTCGCCCCCGCCCCCCGTCACTCAGTTTGGCTGGGCCGCTCACTCTAGGAAAAGCACTGGTGGTTCCAAACTTCTTCCATTTATGGATGATGGAGGCCACTGTGCTCATCGGGATCTTCAATGCTGCAGAAATCTTTCTGTACCCTTCCCCAGACCTGTGCCTCGATATAATCCTGTCTCTGAGGTCTACAGACAATTCCTTGGACTTCATGGCTTGGTTTGTGTTCTGACTTGCGCTGTTAACTGTGGGACCTTATATATACGGATGTGTGATTTTAAACACACTTAAACTCGCCCCCTCATACAGCGGATGGAGAAAATCTTTTAAAATAGCTGAATTTAACCTTTTGTAAACCAAACTACTAAATTGTACACTGTGTATGGTGTTGAGATTCAGATCTTCTGTAGTCTCATGTTTCTAAAACACAGGTTTCCAGCAGTGTTTGACATTAAGACAAATTATAGTAAGTGCCCCCCACTTGCGTATCCATCAGCAACGATTTATATCAATTTGTATTCTTTTAACAATTAAGCAGCTTTGCGGAAATCTCTCTACAAATCTTTTCAGATCTTTAATTCCTCTGCATGTTCAGATTGTTGTTCTGCTACATCCTTTAATCCAAGACATGTCAGTCTCTTTCCTCTATGTCAACTGACACTTACTAGAACATTGCTTGCTCCTGCAGACCTTCTGACCCGCAATGGCTCTGACCTCGGCCTGTTCATCCGCACTCGTCAGCAGATGTCAGAAAACCAGAAGCAGATTTCAGACGCCATTGCTGCTGCTAGCATCGTGACTAACGGCACAGGCGTTGAACACTCTTCTTTAGGTGTGCTCGGCCTTGCCATCCCACAGCTCAACGACTTCCTGGTCAACTGTCAGCGAGAGCATCTGATCTACGATGAGATCCTGACCATCATCCAAGTGAGTATTAGAACCATTTCACAAAGTTCGTACTACTTAAGAAATCACTGGGGAACATCAAACACCTAAACAGTGATGTCATTACAAGTGTAATTTCTTTCCATTTAATTGTAGAAATTCGAGCCATCCTCAAGTATGCGCCAGATGGGCTGGATGTCCTTTGAGGGCTTTGCCAGGTTTGTGCCTTTATCTCTGGTTTTTACTTAAAGATTTTGCACATTTGCTGATATTTACTTTCTTATACCAGATCTAAAATTAACTAAAGAATAAAACTTACAGAAACTAAACACCACCAAATCAGCCATATTGTACTGTTCTAGAAACCCAAGCAGAATAATAATGTGACCATTGTTTCATAAGGTTCCTCATGGACAAGGACAACTTTGCCTCCAGAAACGAAGAGTCTCAAGTGAACTCTGATGAGCTGCAGTACCCGCTTTCTTACTACTACATAGAATCCTCACACAACACATACCTCACCGGCCACCAGCTGAAAGGAGAGTCCTCAGTGGAGCTCTACAGTCAGGTCAGAGCTGCAGTTATAGAATGGCAGTTTATGGAAACATCTAGAGCATTTAATAAAAATATTACCAACACAACAATCAGGGACGTGAGTGAATGTTATGTTAGGATGATATACATTAAGCTCCTCACTGTTATGAAGAAATGTGAACTACAGTATACAGCTTAGTTGGTACAAATGGGCCCCAAAGTGTGCCAAAAAATATCCACCGCACCATTACATCACCATCATCACTGAACCGTTGATGAAGGCAGGATAGATCCATGCATTCATTTTGTCAACGCCAAATCTGAATGTTGCAGCGGAAATCGAGACTCATTAGACCAGGCAACTTTTTTTTACCCAACGTGAGCCCATGTGAACTGTAGCAATCAGTGGGGTCTTCTGCTGCTTTAGCCCATCTGCTTCAAGATTCTATGTTTTGGGCATACAGAGAGGCTCTTAAGCATGCCTCGGTTGTAACAAGATCTTATTTGAGTTACTGTTGCCTTTCTGTTAGCTCAAACCCATCTGGTCATTCTGCTTTAATCTCTGGCATCAACAAGGCATATTTGCCCAGAGAGAGCGAGAGAGAGCTGCCCTCATTGGATATTTTCTCTTCTTCAGATCATTCTCTGTTAACCCTGGAGATGGTTGTGTGTAAAAATCCCAGTAGATAGTTAAAGTGCTTTATTAATCCCAAAGGGAAATTGTAATGTTATGCCAGCCAGTTGACAAATTGTACAACAACATTCAAGACACAAGGTGAAGAAGAATATTTATAATTGTTATTTATAAGTGTAAAAAAAAAAAAAGAGAAAAAGTGTAACATTATAAATAAAACTATTATACAGTAATATACAAGTAATATACTTTTTATATTTACACTAACATGATGAATCTGGTACCAACCACCATGCTATGTTTAAAGTCACTTCTAATCCTTGGTTTGAACTTCAGAAGATTGTCCTGACAAAGACCAGATGCCCAAAAGCATTGAGTACCTGAAATGTTATTGGATGATTAAATATTTGCATTAACGAGCAGTTGAATAGGTGTACCTAATGAAGTGTACTGTATATACACACACATATAACTGTATAGATATAGAAAATGTATGCAGCTTTAAGAACAGTGTCTCTCTGTTCTTGCTATACGTGATTTTACCAAATGCACTTAAAATCTTTGGAGCTGAGCTTTTATAAAATAACATGCTATGCGGGTCCAGCACTTCGCAAACAAAACAGCTCCTTCTTCCTTGCAGGTGCTGTTGCAGGGATGCAGGAGTGTCGAGCTAGACTGCTGGGATGGCGACGATGGCATGCCGGTTATTTACCACGGGCACACTCTAACCACCAAAATCCCCTTCAAGGTCTGTTTTCAGGGTGAAAGGGCTAAATCTGGGAATACTCCATGTTCTCCTAGTTCTCAGTACCTTTTTGACGGTCTTCTCTTTTATTTCCTAAAAGGATGTGGTGGAAGCTATCAATCGGTCTGCCTTCGTGAACTCCGAGATGCCTGTGATCTTGTCCATCGAGAACCACTGCTCTCTGCTTCAGCAGCGCAAAATGGCCGAGATCTTCAAGGTACAAAGCTTAGTCCGTGAAACTAGATTATTTAACTGTCTTCACTCTAAAATAAACATTCTCTCATAACGACTTGATGTATTCGTTTTCGACTTGAAGGTGGTATTCGGAGACAAGCTGGTAACCAAGTTTCTCTTTGAGAGCGATTTCTCCGACGACCCACTGCTCCCGTCACCATGGCAGCTAAGGGGCAAGATTTTATTAAAGAACAAGAAACTTAAGGCACATCAAGCCCCTGTGGACATTCTAAAGCAAAAGGTGGATTGATATCTTCTTTATTCAAAGCGTGTTGGTAGTAACTGAGAATATAAGATGTATGGCACTCTGTGTAAACCTATTTATCACTATGGACTTTTACAATCCAAGCTCGTAATTTAATAAACAATAACTTATGGTTGACCTTGGAATATGGATTCGCCAAAACGGGTGGATGAGAGTAATACGGTTGAACAATGAATGAAAGAATTTTATTTTCTCCTCCTTTCATTTTTCAGGCTCTTCAACTAGCGCACATGCAAGTGCAAGCCAATAACTGCACAGTGGCCACCGCGTCTCTTGGCAACAACGAGGAGGATGAAGAGGAGGAAGACGAGTATGACTACGACTATGAGTCACTGTCTGATGGTAGGCTTGGTTTGCACCCTAATCAGCAGTGTAGGATTTGATAAGACCCTTCAGGTCTGTTTAGAATTTACTAACCCGTTCCTTTTTCCCGTCCTTTTCCATGTTCAGTTAAAAAGCTAAGTTCAGTTATACCCAAGCATGTGGATTTACTCATCTTAATCACCTTCCTTTCCTGCCTTCCTTTCTCTCCCTTGCCCTTTTCGTTTCATCTCTCCCCTCTTATAGCTGATGTCCTCAATGCTTCCACTGCCTCTTATAGCCAGGAAGGTAAAATGTGTGTGTACGTGTGTGTGTGTGTATGTGTGCATGTTCTGGAGCTTGACTTTTTGAACGCACTCCGTAACCCATAATCTGCTTTGCTGTGTGCGATGCCTTGCTTTGCGCAGGTGGAGGTTATGTGTAGGAACCGAATGGGTCTGTTGAAAAGAACCGCCTTGCCTGCGTGTTTGTTCTAATGGCTCGAGCAGTGTTGTGACTACGCTAAAACGGCTGGTGTGGTGTGTAAACATCAAGCCGCCCCTCCTCCCTTCTGCTCTTCTCCCATTCGCCTTCCCCTCTGTCCACACTCTTTTGAAAACGATGTGACCTCGCTAGCGGCACTGGCTCATCGGAGGCAAAAAAACAAAGCCATCTGGTTTCTCAGGCCCCGCCGTGCTCTCTTTCTGAAAACGAAACGAGGGACTCTTTCCTTTACATGTTGCCCATTCCCATCCGGGACACCCCAGGGACCCGATCAAGCATGCAATCGAATTACAATGAAATAACTTTTGAGTGAAGGTTTTTTTTTTTTTTTTTTTTTTTTTGAATGGTTTGCGTTATATCTGTCTCGCCGGCGTCATCATCGCTTTAAAAGCCTAATTTAAACGGGAGTCTGTGCTTTCGCTTTCTGGGTCTGTATACGCACCTGTGTAAGGGCTTACCACCACAAACATGCAACATTATCTCTTTCACCATCATGCACAGATAACATCCTGGATGACAAGCCAGAGGGGAAGTCTTCCACCGAAAAGCTTCAGTACGAATCCAACGACGAGATGCCAAAAAGAGTTAAGAAAGCAGGGAGTAAAGGAAAGGTAGACCCGATCTTCTTCTTCTTCTTTTTCTTCTTTATTTGCGAGTATGACTCAACATTTTCTTTAGCATGCTTGTGTGTAACGGATGACTTGTTTCTTTACTGCGCTTGCTCAGATGTTCGACATGGAGCTTGGGGAGGAGTTCTATCTGCCGCAGAACGAGAAAGAGAGCAGGCAGATTGCGCAGGAGCTCTCGGACCTCGTCATCTACTGCCAGGCAATCAAATTCCCAGGTATCTGCAGTGATGGAACCGTCGCGATATCAATGTAACAACATGCATTGTTGATGTTTAGTTCATGTGTGTAAATGATTCCTCATGCTCCCAGAACCACACTTTTTTACAATTTAAGTCCTGGAATATACCCGTGCCATCAGGGAAGAAAACCTTCATAGATGTGATAACCTGGTCATTCAGTACCTTCAGGTCATCAGCTGACTTTCATTTTATCACCACATACTGTAACATTGCTGACCCTGGACCTGACCATCTGAAGCAAACCCAGATCATAACACTCCCTCCAAAGGCTTGTACAGTGTGCATGATGGATCCATCACTTCATGCGCTTCCCTTCTTGCCCTGACTCACTCACCGCTCTGGAATAGGGTCAATCTGAGTTCATCAGACCATGTGACCTTTTTCAATGCTCCGATTTTTTTACTGTCTAGCAAATTCTCATTAGTAACAAGTGGTTTTCTTATGGACACACAGCTGTTTAGTCCTAATCCTGTGACTCCTCATCACATTGTGTGTGTGTGTGTGTGTGTGTGTGTGTGTGTGTGCGTATGGAAGTGCTCTTGCGTTTAAACTACTAAACGTAGCTTTGGTTTTTACTGTTTTTGTACCATAAATCTTCCAAACAAACATAATCTTCATTCATGATGAATTTTTTTTCCCACCAAGTGGATGGGTCAGCACTATCCTTCCAGGTTTCAGTAATTTCAAATCTCCTTACTTGTTTTCTTTGCTTAATGCAGCCCATAAATCTGACTCTTCTAAAACGATGACTTGTTTTGTTTTGTTTTTCTTTGGTCAGATGTAGCCTCGTATTTCAGACATGACCCCTTACACATATACTGTAGGTAACACTGATTTTAAGAATCTGCTACATGCCTGTGCAAATGCTGTGCAGTCTGTCCTCATGCTGTCCTTGCCCTAACTGTACAATGAGCATGTTAAGACAGTAGAGACTCCCATGGCAGTAAATTAGAATCAGGTGCTCGAGTTAAATGGAAATATCATCGGTCCCTTGAGCATAGGCTTAAACAAACAAGCAGCTCCAAACTAGTGGGAGCCTAAGGAGACCAATGCCCTCCAGTCTAAACTCTAATGCTCCTCTGTGCGTGTGTGTTTGTGTCTGTCTCTCTCTCTCTCTCTGTGTGTGGGAACTAGGCCTCTCCACCCTCTCCCCATCAGGCTCTAGCAGAGGAAAGGAGCGCAAAAGCAGAAAATCCATCTTTGGCAACGCCCCGGTCCGTGGGAGCCCTGGTGAGCCGGTGACACTGGTGCGCGGCTCGGGAAAAGGTACCGCTGCACTGTGCATGGCTCACACAGGAAAGAACACCCACTCAGGGCACCCCAGGGAAAATGCAGCTTAACTTTTCCACCCCTTGAAAAGTCCCCCAAAGCCCATACAGAAAGTCGCCTCTCACAGCATGCTTCCAGGAAGTGGCTCTGTGCGTAACTGCGCAGATAGGAATTTAGATGCACTTGATCCCAATTTGGACTTCAGCATTCAGATCGTTCATGTGCTCAAGAGACTAGAACTGCAGTAGCTATCCACTTGACCTGCGTAATGCCCGCTCAGCTATGTTAGCAACGGTGCCAAGGATGGCACCACCGATCTGATTTATGGCTTATAAAATATGTTGATGTTCTGCGGATGTTTATACAGTCGAAAGGGAACAATGTCCTTCAGCCCTCAAATGCTTATGGTTGTACATATAAAAACAAGAATATGATTTCAGGAAATCCTGAAAATATATATAGGATAGAAAATGTACAAGTTGACCATATGGAGGCTTCACCACATAGTTACCTGGCTTTGCCTGTCTCAGCTCTCCAGTTGATTCACTTTTGTCATCATCATAACCCCTTTTCCTCATCTCGTTTCCATGCAGCTGGTATGGAAGGCTCGAGGGCAAGCTGGGAAGAGCAGACGATGTCGGTGCCAGGTACAACGCCTTCACTGAGCGCCATCATCCGCACGCCCAAGTGTTACCACATCTCCTCGGTGAATGAGAACGCTGCCAAGCGTCTATGCCGCCGCTACTCCGCCAAACTGATTGGGCACACGGAGCGCCAACTGCTGCGCACCTACCCTGCTGCCACACGCATCGACTCTGCCAACCCCAACCCCCTCTGCTTCTGGCAGCATGGCATCCAACTCGTCGCCCTTAACTACCAGACCGACGGTGAGCGGCCCTCTTACAACAACTCTCGAAAATGATGATCTTTAAACTGGATTCGATTATACTACACTAATAGAAGTGAAGGTTTATTTTTAACTTTTGCAAGTAGAAGTCAGTCAGATGTTAAGCGGTAAGAATAACTATTATAAATAATAATGCATTCTTAAATAATGAGTCAGATGTTTGATTTACAAGTCAGTCTTGTAAAGTGATATTGACCGGATATAATTCGCAATAACTAGAGCAAACATGAAAAGTGTTCACCTTTTTATGAGGACTGTCAGAATTCCAAGAAACCACTCTCTTCCTGCCTCTGGTATGTGGAAAAGGGCAGATAGCTTTTCAGCCAGATAGAAGGTTCAGCTGTGCCTGTGATGTAGCTAGCAGGTCAGCTATCTGCAAATTGGCTGGAAATATATATATATATTTTTGTGTATTAAAACATTATAATTGTCCACATGCAGATCTGCCTCTGCAGCTAAACGCCGCCCTGTTTGAAATGAACGGTCACTGTGGATTTGTCCTAAAACCACCCGTGTTATGGGATCGAACCTGCCATCTGTACCAGCAGTTCAGCCCCCTGGAGCGAGACCTGGAACACATGAGCCCTACTTTTTACTCAGTTACGGTAAGAACATACACACACATTTGTCTTTCTTTCCTTGTAAGGATCTTGGACTAATGCCATTTCTATTTGTTCTTGTATTTTTAATATAGTTCTTTAGGCTTCCTGAAGGACCTTTTTGTCTCTCATTTTCAGTTCCTGTACCTGAGCAAAAAAGAAATAAATAAAATGAAACAGGTGTCGATGGTGACAGATGATCAGGCTGGTGATTAGTATACTGGTGATGCTAAGTGCTAAGTGGTTGGAACAGGCGAAAGGGGAAATGAGGTTGCTGCTGAGGTTGTTGCATAAACAACGGATTTTTAATCTTTTTTTTTTTATTTTAAATTTTATATCTTTTGGAACTCTGCAGCCTGTTGCAGTAAAACATTTGTCCCTGTTTCTTTAATTTTATGTACATCATTTAATTGAATTTAGCATGAAGAAATGAGAGGTGTGTCAAGACTTTTGCACAGTACTGTATAAGAGCACAAAGTGCAGACTTTTAGATTTAACGCTGTAGGAATTGAAACCATGTGGTCCTCCCTTTTTTATGAGTACCTGTACAGCTGGTGTTAAACTGTCTCAGGGCTAGGTTTCAGGATTCCCGCATTATTTTATTTATAAATTCAGCCGTGGCCAAAAGTTTTGAGAATGACACAAATTGAAATTTTCTATTGAATTTTTAAAGTCTGCTGCTTTAGTATTTTTAGATCTTTTTGTCAGATGTTACCATGATGCACTGAAATATCTACCATCAGTCCTGCGTCATATTTACCATCTGTACCATCTAGCATTTGTAGCGTTGCTTCTCAGCCGAGGGAGTGGACTCACTGACGATTTTGCCTAAGAATACGCCATGAATAAAGAATGGCACACAAACATCCTCCGAGAGCAACTTCTCCCAACCATCCAAGAACAGTTTGGTGACGAACAATGGCTCACGATAAATTTTGGGTCCATGTCCAGGAAACTCGCCAGACCTTAATCCTGGTGAGAACTTGTGGTCAGTCCTGAAGAGGCGGGTGGACGATCAAAAAGCCACAAATTCTGACAAACTCCGGCAAGAATTGACCGCCATCAGTCAGAATGTGGCTTAGAAGTTGATTGACAGCATGCCAGGGTGAATTGTAGAGGTCTTGAAAAAGAAGGGTCAACACTGCAGATATTGACTCTTTGCATAAACTTAATGTAATTGTCAATAAAAGCTTTTGACTCTAAAGCTTCTTGTTATACTTATAGTATATCATAGTAACAACTGACAAAAACTGACAAAAATCTAATGATCTAAAGATCTAATGACCCTGAAGCAGCAGACATAAAAAAAAAAAAAAATTGTGTCATTCTCAAAACTTTTGGCCACAGATAAAAAGTTCTGGAGTGTGGCATTTGCATTTGGAATCCGTTGCTGTTCAGTCTCAATAAGAAGTCCAAAAAGCTGCCACTGGCAATAAAGCAAGCCATCGTTAGGCTGCAAAATCAGAACAGGCCGATCACGAGACAGCACAAGGCTAAATCAACTGTGAGGTAAATTTTTAACACAATTCCGGTACTGTAGATGACGAGAATTCTTTCCCTAGTGAATCTTTACTTGGCTAAATCAAGAACACCCTCCTGGATGTAGCTGTCGAAGTCTGTAGAAGGCTTAGCACAAAATGTAAACCAATGGCAAGCCTCAAAAACAAAATGTTTGGCAAAAACATATATACAGTATATATATATATATTTATATATATATATATATATATATATATATATTTATTTATTTATTTTTTAAGTCAGTACAGTTAAGGAACAGCATTTTATGCGCAAATCAACTTGAAACACGATGTTGACGAGAAGTGTACGGAGATGGAAAGGAGCTGACAGTGAAGTGTTTTAGGGCTATATTATCTGCTCAGACACTTCACAATGCACATGGGCAATCATTATTCTTTCTTAAGGGACAGAGTGGAATATTTTGCAATGGTCAAGTCGGTCACTTTGCCTGACTTTTTCTGAGTGAGCTACGTTTACTTGCTGAAGGAAAAACACACCAAGAACAAACAGGAGCTGCAAGCGTCTGGAGTAAAGGCCAGGCTGAGCATCTGTTGATGTCTAGTCGTCCCAGAGTTCATGCGGTCGTTGAGATGTAGCAACTAAGTATTAGGACAGACAATTTAATGTATGGATTTTTAGTTTGTCTAAATAATCTTAGTGCCTTTTAAAAGTCATTATTTCAAAAGTCCAGGGACCACCAGTGTTAGATGTTTTGTAGATAAAGTCAGAGATGTCAGATTGAGGTGGTTTGGACATGTTGAGAGGAGAGATGGTGAATATATCGGTAGAAGGATGCTGAGGTTGGAACAGCCAGGCAGGAGGTCTGGAAGAAGGTCAAAGAGGAGATTTATGGATGCAGTGAGAGAGGACATGAAGTTAGTTGGTGTGAGATGGTTGGATGGAGATGATTCCCTGTGGCTTTTCATAAAAAAAAAATCTTTAAATAAAGAAAACAAGGGTTCCATGTTAAACAAACAAACCAATAAAAGAGACTAATGTGCATGGACAAATATGGTTCCACTTTAGTATTATCATAACTGGTAGATAGTGTTCCATGTAATGCTCACTCTGCTATCTGCTAATGATTTTTGTTGTCTAAAATCCTCGAGCCAGAATGTTTCTTTAGGGTTATGTATTAGCTTGGGTTTAAGGTGTTATGAATGGAAGTGTAACGAGCACGCAATAATATTTAAACACCAAGCGGCTTTGCTTGTAAATTTTACGCGGCCATAGTACTGGTTGAAATTTTGTCGTATTTATTCAAGGGTTGGTTTACCAATCACTTAAGCTAATGGCGCCTCTGCTTGATTGTCGTGGGCTTATTTGGTAGCGTGGACAGAATCCAGTGCACCATTCTTCTCAGCAATGGGGAACACCGATGGGATTTGCTATGCAGTGCTATATACAGTGCTTAGCTTATTGTGTAAACACGGCTGATGCATACGAGGTGCTGAGGTTAACTTTGGCTCATTCCTACTGTATGGCACATAAGGACATTATTTAAACGGGTCTTGATTAAATCCAGCCTTTCACAGTAGTGTGGTATAACTGCACTCTCGCTCTTTACCCAGGTGGTATCAGGGCAGAACGTGTGTCCGGGGAACAGCAACGGCAGCCCGTGCGTCGAAGTGGAGGTACTCGGGTTGCCAGCCGACGCTTGCCACTTCCGCACTAAACCCATCCACCGCAACACGCTCAACCCCATGTGGAGCGAGAGCTTCACCTTCCACGTGCACTTTGAGGACCTGACATTCCTACGTCTGGCTGTAGTGGAGAACAACAGCTCGCAGGTCACGGCGCAGAGGATCCTCCCGCTGAAGGCACTCAAACCCGGTCAGAAACGACACCAAAACTAGTACACAAACATCATTTCTTTTCATTGGGGTGCAGCTGGCAAGATTTGCATGATCAGGCATTAACAGTGATGTATCCGCTTCCATGGGTGCTTCCCTTAGGCTACAGACACCTGCAGCTGAGGAATCAGCACAATGAGGCGCTGGAGGTCTCCACCCTTTTCCTGTTCAGCCGTAGGATAGAAGAGAGTCCTGATGGTGGAGCAAAACCGGCCGCTGTGGTAAGAAAGGGTCACGAGAACCACACGTTTAAGTCCAGCCCACAATCTACTCATTCTTAGTTATTGTTTATATCTGGCATCATTTCCCTTCCACTAACTATTACTTTCCTGTCCGTGTCCTTGTATTACTTTTCCGGGTGCCGTTATTTGGCCATGTCTCTCACTGGTTTAAGTGGCAAATCATTTGGTTTTTAGGAGCAAAATTCCTAAAATGTTTTCTATTTAGTTTCTGTAAGACCTGTTTTAGCACGAACACACAGTCGTGGTGTCTCTAGTCCTGTGCAGCATGTCCAGGGAACAGGAAGGCATGCTTGGTAAAATATGTCAGGAATAGTCCCGATTGTTCGAACAGCTTAAAAATGCGCCCCGTCCCCAACACCCTTAGTATTCCAGGTCAGGGCCTGAATGTAAACAGGAAGTCATAAAGATCTGTATGGCGTGCGCTGCTCGAGCAGTCCTGCTTTCCTCCCAGCCCGTTATTGCTTTGGCTGAACCGGCTTCTATTTTAACCCGATACTGTATATGAAGTTAGCTGTATTATAATTTGAAATGATGCTCTGTGGTGTTGGATGACGGGTTGTTGCCATGGCTCTGCTTTCCTCAGTGGTTCAGCTCGGAGGAGAGACGAGCGGCGCAGCACCACAAAGTGACCGTGCACGGAGCTCCAGGACCTGAACCTTTTACTGTGATCAGTGTGAAAGAACACACCACTGCAAAGCAGCTACTTAATATGGTGAGACACACACACACACACACACACACACACACACACACACACACACACACACACACACACACACACACAGCGGATGAATGGATGCCCTGCATGCATCCATTCATCTTTTCTGCCCTTGTTTCTATCTATAGATGGATGACTGATGCAGGCTGAATGCAGGGATGATGGATGGATGCTTCAATAGGAGGATGTATAGATACAGAATATAAAGTTTTGTTAAATGTATAATAAGGCTTGATGGACAGATGGGAAAATTGATATGTATATACGGATAGAGAGAAATAAAGTAGGGAATGGATGAATAGATGCAGATAATATCATATATACAGACAAGGACAAAGTGTCTTAAGCTGTGTTAGTAAGATGAGGTGAAGAGATCAGCGCACTATTCTACATTAAATACATCAGTTAGAGTTTTGATAATAATCTAAAATCTTCCTTAGGTGACTGAATGCCATCAAATGCCATGTGAATCGCAGGTAGACTGTCGATTTGATTAGATTGTTTTGGTATTGAAAATATTGATTTAAACTGATGTGAAGTGTGGCGTAAAGACATTTAGACAAGATTATGATTTTCCATTGTTATTATTATTATTATACAGTAGGCGTCACAGTGGTGTAGCGGTTAGCACTGTAGCCTTGCACCTACAGAGTTTGGGTTTGATTCCCGCCTCAGGTCTGTGTACACGGAGTTAGCTTGTTCTCCCTGTGGTTTATGGGTTTCCTCCGAGTACTCCAGTTTCCTCCTGTAGTCCAAAGACATGCAGGTTCAAAGACAGGTCCTAACACAGTTGTGAAAATGGGAATAAAGACACTGGCCACCAGTGGCCTCCATGTTCCCTGATTGGAGGTTTCTAGATAGAACCTGGAGGGATTATTATCATTATTATCATTATTATTATTATTATTATTTATCTGCCAGACTTCTGCTCCACACTCCAGTCCAGTGATAAACCCATAAACAAAAAAGTAGAACAAGTGATAATCTCACAAAACACGAGTATTCACGTATCACGAGCGATTTTTTTTTTTTAATAAAGTTGTGCTATATTTGTACAGAGTTCATCAATCTTACACCGTTTAACATTTGCAGTTTTACGTAAATATTTTATTGTAAATCGAAAACTGACGCATCGATTCAAGTAACTGAATGACCCAACAAAAGATCGATTAAATGAGTCAGTAAATCGCACAGCTCTAGAAATCCACAGCTTATGAATTATATCGTCTTCATTCTCATTAACTTAAGTGGCTCGTATCCTTACTGTAAGTGCTCAAGCGGAGCCAAACTTTGCGATCCAAATAAATAAGTGCCCCCACTGCAAAAACAAAGCCACCTCGAATTTATCACTATATACTGTATAAACATGCATACGAAGGAATTAGCTGTAACGTTATTCATGTTTTATGAGCTGAACACTCGCATTCGAAGAAGAAGAAGAAGAACCACTGGTGTAGTGCTACAACATTGAGCAAAAGAAAGTAAGTGGGATTGGGAGCAGTGGTGAATGTGCTGTGAATGCCTGTAGGGTTACATTTCAGACTGCTTTCTGCTTACACCACTACATTGAGGCAGCGCTGACTATGATAGACGAGCGCACTTTCCCACACACTCTCAAACTCTCGCCCTCTTCTTGCCTCCACCAGCTGGTTCCAGATGCCTCTGCGGACTACTTCCTGATGGAAGAGAAGATACCGCTGTCGAAGGAAAAATGTGACGCCAAGAAAGTTCCTCAGCAGCGCCCTCTAGCGCCTGACGAGAAGGTTCTTAAAGTGCTTCACAGCTGGCAGCCTGAGGAGGGATACGTGGGCCGTTTATGCCTCAAAGCCAAGGAGGAGGTAAATGAAAGTCGTGTTCAAATAGTCGTTCTTTATTATCATAGTGTGCTCGAACAGATGGAAAAGTGAAATAGTCTTCGGAACCATTACCATAGGTTTTAGTGGAAGGACGACATAATTAACGACATAGTTGCTTGACTTAATATGGTACAGGGTACCATTTAGTGAATTTCTAACCTTGTTAAATTAAGTATCCAAAGTACTTGAAGTGTGTTACCTCAGTAGATTTTAAGCCATAGTAAAATAGTGTCTCTTATGCATGTGTGTGTGTGCTTCCATGATTGTAGACATGCTATTATTTTGTCACTGTCTACAACAGTCGTCATTTCTGAATTTCAGACACCTGCTACATGATGAAGCGTTTTATGGAAGAAAAGTCATTCATGCAATTAGGGATCATAGTCAGCAGGTGGCGATATTACCACATCAAACGCTTTGCACCTATGCAAATCTATGTATCTAAAGTATACGATTTTTTTGCCAGTCAATGTTCCCCCTGACCAGCTTGAAATGACATTGCGCTGCTTTTTTTTCACTATTCTGGAAATATTACATGTGCTTTTGACTTAGAAAAAAGAAAGAATTATTATTTTATGAAGGAAGCAGTGGTTTTTTAAAAAAAGAATTTTTTAGTATTTTTCTACTTGCCTGCAGTTTATTAGTGACCAGCACTTTCTTTGCTCCCCCTGCTGGCTAGTCTTTGAATTGCACCCTGTCGTGATGTGAGTGAAACTTGTGTGCTGTATTTGACAGAATTTGAATGAAAAGAACGCAGCAATGGAGCGAGTGGAGGAAGTACACAGCGGAGGAGAGGACGACGTGTTTTTCGTTCAGGTTCATGATGTTTCTCCAGAGCAGCCTCGCACGGTCATTAAAGCGCCGCGCTACAGCACAGCACAGGACATCATTCAGCAGGTCAGAGTAATGTGCAGCTTAATGATTTTTAAGAGTTATTCGGTATGGAGTACTAGCTTTTGTACAAGATTCAATTTAATTTGTATACTATTTTTATACAAAAATAAAAAATAAAAAATTAGTACGGGGGGAGAAATGGTATAATCCATAATTCATCCATAACTGTCTTTGACGAGCAAGCCTTATATATTTTGCTTTATTATTATAATTATGACAAATAGATCATTTTCCGACATAACCTTCTTTGCTTTTCAATACACTTTGTTTGTCTGTCAACACGCTTTCGTATTCCCTCATTAAAAATGTTTTAGCTCTGCGATCCATGAATGCGCCGCTGTCTTTAGTTCTTGATCAGAAGTGAATCTTCGTCCCTATAGTTCTGCTTTCAAGGGACCAAACAGGTAAAAGTTTTTAAGGGGGGACGATTTATCACCTCAAAATAAAGTTTTTGCAGAGTATTAATACTGAAGGCAGAATTGTGCCTCCTCATGCAAGCTCATGATGCCCTTAGATACCCTTAGTTTAATCTGAAGTTAAGGCCTCAGCTCTTTAATAAACATCTCACTGTAATGACTATTGTTGACTGTTGAACTTTTTTCCTGATAATATTCTAATACTGGCCCTTGAGGATCCCAGAAAAGTTTCCATCAGATGCTTGACTTTTGAACTTTTTCTCAGTTGACGATTGAGGATGTTTCCGTTCCATATTTGGCCGTTTACTCCCAGGCTCGAAGTGACAAATCCACGTCTCATCACCACTAATGATTCTTTAAAAAAAACTTTCACTTTCCTTAGACTATCAGTCCAAAATGTAGTTTGCAGATATCCCAACGCTTCTGTTTATGCTCTTATGTGAGTTATTTCGGCACCAGGTACACCCACAGACCACCATAAAAATGAGACACTGCATGCTGTTCTGTCACCGCAGTTACAAATGAACTGGTGTAACACGTTCACACCTGCACAGCAGAGACGGTCGCTTTAAACTGAAAGCTCTGACAAGGCAATGCGGCCCACAAAAGTTTTAATATAACCAGAGTGCAGATAATTTTTGACTCACCCTCATACTGTATATATTTTGCTATAATGAGGCAGGAAGGCTTACCCCTTACTCCTGAAAGCCCTAACCCCTTGCTTTCTGTCGTGTGCATCTTTGACAACAGGCCTTGAGCAAAGCCAAGTACTCGGTCAGCATCCTGAGCAACCCGAACCCCAGCGATTACGTTCTGATGGAGGAGATCGGCCGAGAAGCTCCTGGAAAGAAAGTGTCTTCGGCTAAACCCACTCAGCGTGTGCTGCCTGATCACGAGTGTGTGTTCCAGGCTCAGAGCAAATGGAAAGGCCCTGGCAAGTTCATCCTCAAACTCAAAGAGCAGGTATGAGACGTGAGAGGGACGTTTCTTCACCTTCAGTGTTTTGACACTTGTAATTATACAACCCAGGCTTTTTAAACAGTTTTACTCCAGTATGCCTAATGTTTTGGTTTATTGTATGCATGATGAAGACCCTTTGCTAATTTGTGAGTGTATATTTGTGTATAGATTGGACGTGAGGATAAGAGGAAGTGCGTGTCGTTTGCCAGCGAGCTTTGGAAACTGACGGGCCGCAGTCGGAGCGTGACGATGAACGGGCCCGGCTCGAGCGAGGCAGCACACAGTAAGGAGGAGCGCGGCGCTCCGCCTCCACCCGATGTCTTGGACTGAACGCACGCCTGCCGATGTGTGTGTGTTTGTGTGTGCAGTGCATGGAGTCCTGGCCAGGTAGGGGAGCTTTGGAGCAATGGACGCCTGGCACAAATCTAACAGCTTAAAGCAGAAATCATCCACTAAGTCTGGTTAGAAGTTGTTACTCTAGAAATGATGACACTTTTAGGATAAGTGTGTTAATTAATCTGTTTAAATGTGTGGGGGAAAAAGTCACCGTCTCAGAAGAATGTCCTGAAGAACCAGATTACCTATCTTTGGATTTTTTTTCTTCCCTGATGGCACAGGCGTATCCGGGGTCTGTATTTACTGAGTGTCTCAGAATCACTCCTAGGAATCGCACTAAAAGTTATTTTAGGACTAAAAACATTCTCAGATGAATCAAGCAATTCTACAACACGGACGTGCCGAAACATACAGTTCTTCAAAGGTCAGTCAATCCCCATAGATACCCATGTTAAATTGCCCAACTTTACAACAGAAATAAACAGTCTGGTAAAAATGAAACTGTGGCTAGATTTCCCGTAAGTGCTTACAGTACGGGGGTGAATTCTCATGTAACTCACCAGTTTAAATTATATTAAGCCATAAAATTAGACAGAAGTAGGGGCGTGGATGATTTTCGTGACTGCTGTCAAACCGCTAGGCTATCTGTCTCGTATACATCACTTTAGCTAACCAGCTACCCGGAGACATTGTAGTTTAACTTGACACAAGAAAAGGAGGAATAGGGTAGACTGCTTCTAGGAAAGCGTGTGAAGTAGACTAAACATTACAGTGGGTGCTGTAGCTTTGACAGTTGTTTTGGTGGAAATCGAAGTGTTGAATTCAGCACCAGTTGTGTGAAAGCTTTATGCACATGAACAAAACTTTATAGATGCGTGACTCGGCTATATAAAGTTCAAATCCTAAACAGACTGCTCCAATAACAACGGTTTCAAGTTGTTCGGGGAGAACATGCAAACAGACCTGAGGCAGAATTGAATCTGGACCCTGGAGGTGCAAGGCGACAGTGCACACCACCAAGCCACTACCACTGTGCTGCCAACAAGGCTGTGTAGGACGATCATAGTCTAATTGAAATTACTTTAAACAGAAAGCAAAACCGGAGAGACGAGGATAATGTTTTGTTCTTTGCTTGTGAAGTAGGTAGAATGTCAAGAAATAGTTACGGAAGAATTCTGCCCTACTTTTATCTCTCAAGATAAAAAAAGTGACGGGACGGCAATTTGTGGTGAAGATACGAGTGATTTCCTATTTTAAGAATATTGATAAATTGCTCTTAGTCTTACTCCTAAAAGTAGGACCAAAATTGCGACACTGAGAATTTTTGCCCACTTAAGAGCGATTTCCTACACTTGAGACACTTGGTAAAAACAGGGCCGGACTGTGAAAGAGCAGTTCGGGGAGCATGAGAAATCATTTTCACATATGACCACATGGCCACCACATTGTGTGCTGTGATTAAAGTTAAAGGCGGTCGAGCAAAATATTAGTGTGTGACTTAATTTATTAATTAATTTATTGGGCCAGGCAAATTTTTGTGTCTCAATCGAAAGCGAGATCTTTCAGCCTGCATCTTTAACTCACTTTGAGGGAGTGCTGTGTAATTAAAGATCTTGCAGTGATTGTGTGTGTAAAACCCTTTGGCATGTTCTTGACGAAATTTTTCATTTAACATGAAGTACGATACGGTGTGAAATTTTTGTGATCAAATGAGGTTTCTGCTTAGCAAGTCACAGTCCTCTGTCACAGTCCTCTTGTTCGTATGTGTGTGTGTCTCTCCCCCATAGGCTCTGTGTTGGCACTGGGACTGAAGGCCTGGGTGGCAGAGGGATGTCTGGGTTTTGCCCCTGTGACCCTGCCGGCCCCCTCCGCCTGGTCCTTCGCCCTGCTGTGGAACTGGAAGCTGCACAAATGAGCGCCGAGCCGCAGCGCTCTGACCTTTAATCAACACAATGACCTCTCACCCACTGAGTGAAGAGCATCATTATACAGGTAGCGGTACCCTGTTTGAGGTTACCTCCAGGCTGTAGAGCGTCAGGTGTATAGGAGTGACGGAGCAGATCACTGAGGGGGTGCGAGACACAGCCAGCAGCGGGGTCAACACTGGTTCTGGGATATGTGACGGTTCTTTAAGAGCTCACTTCCTTCCTTCTACATCTTTGCTTTTTCTTGGCCGATCGCCGAAACGCTTGACGTGAGGAAGTGCTTACAGGAGTGGCTCACTTGTTTATCTTTTAAGGGACTATCCTCAAGAAAAGTATGTTATTGTACTGATGTTATTTTGCACATTTTTCTTTTAAAAGAATTTAAGTATGGTTGGTTGCAGTCACCACATATTCTTATTTAATTAAAAGCATTTTGTATTTATTTTCTGTTTTTTTTTTTTTTAATGGACTTCCTGTAGTTCAACAGGCAGAAAAGTAGCACACTCTGGCAAAACACTAATGACACGATGGAAGCTTTTTGTTAAGTACATGTAGCTTGTAATTTATTTATTGATGAAGTAGCTGCTCCTGATTAAATTGGTGTAAAAAGTAAATGCACCCTTGTTTGGAAGGTACAATCTCCCTACATCTATTCATTTCGAACACGACCAGAAAGGCACTACAGCTTTCTACCATGTTCATTTTGTTTTTCTTTTTCTCCTTAACGATCATGTTAAGAAACCCTATACATTTAATTTTACAGCGCCTGTAAGTACACCTGTTTTACTGTCAGTTGTTTTATTATTGAGGCTCTTAGTGTAATTGCACGTAGGATCAGTTGGGAAAACTTGCGTAAGGCTTTCGACCGGCACGTCGTTTCTTGCTAATGTTTGTAAAACTTTTTGCATGTTGCACAAGCGTGTACTTTGCACTTAATTCCTGGTTTAAGTACGTTCTGAGGTCTACCTCTTAAAGTGTCTCACTTGTCCATCTGTGTCCTTAACCTGATTGCTTATTAGACGTAAAGAGGACCTGTTTTGCATGAAGGTTGGAAACCTTTGACTTTCTGCCAGTTCTTTTCTCCCTAATGTCTTTATCCTTATTATTTTTTATTTATTTAAAAGCAGAGCCCGGGTCGGCTGTGTTTTTCTTCTCTTGTACATTTCATGAACAGAACTCTTAAAGCCACGTGTCTAATTTATTAAGGAGGGTGTAATTATTGCCCAACTAGCCCGTACTGTACCACTGTATATTGTTTATACTTTTTGTAATTTTGAATTTAAAAGTATTCAGTAATGTGTTGGTATTTGGAGACACTAATGTATAATGTGTTTACTTTCTTTTTCTTCAAGTGCCCGTCTATGTGCTTCTCGTGTCTCTCTTATAATGCAGCTTTTTATTAGTGTTTACTTTCATTTCATCTGTGATCAAGTTTTTTTAATGTGATGCCTGTGTAATACACTTTATTGTTCAGCACTTTCTTTCTTTCTTTTCCTTCTTGTGACTATCTGACTGTTGTGGAGGAAAAAAACAGTTGTACAATAAATAAGAAAAGTTGATGTTATAAATCTTGTAAAAATGACTCTTTTCTTGTCTAACTTGCTCTTGCCTTAAACTTGTTTTAATTCAGGTTCTGCAAGTTGAATAACTATACCAATAGGTTTTAACTATATGATGTTCCTTTTAACCCAAACTCACTCACTCTCTATACTGATTATCCTGTACAGGGGTTGTAGAAGGCCTGAAAACTCGGGAAAACAAGGCACTCGTGCGCACAAACTATAAACAATTTAGAAACACCAATTATAGCCTATTCTGCATATCCTTGGGCTGTGGTAGAAAACCCAACAAGCACAGGGAGAACATGCTAATTCTACGCCCATGGACCCAAGAACCCCCGACCCTGGAGGCCCCAGTGTTAACCGCTACGCCACCAGGCCGCCTTTTTTTAACAACACTTTATATAAAAAGCTTCATCACGTACATTTACTACAAGGATGTGCTCTCATAATTGAAAAGCCACTTAAACAAATATGTTTGTTTTAATTAGAAATGCACAGATATAAAATATGGTATTACAGATGTATTTACAGTTACAACAGGTTCACTGGCTTTTGTGGAAAATGTGCAGCAAAGTCCAGTGTGTCTCGCTTTTGCTGGTCCTCCTGCAGAGCTGCATCAATCTGCGCTTTCAATCCGGAGTCCAGGAACGCCTCGCCGATCGTGAAATGTTCCTGATATACAGATGGAGAGAATGAACAACCTGCACTGGAAAAAATAAAAGAAACACAGTGAATGTGTGTGCAGTGCATTCTGAGCAGTGAGCGCTCACCTTCTTCCTGGATGGTCCTGCAACTGGCGGGTTAAAGGCCATGTCCTTCACGCTGTAATCCTCAAACAGCTGCACGGCGGCTCTGTCAGACAAATGGAACAGACGGTAAGTATGCCAGAGCAGTGACTATAGTGAACAGTGCAGAGCAACAAAAAACTGTTTTACACCTCCAATTCAAATCATTTTACCAAGTGAAAATGAACGTAACTTCTTTTTTGTGTAATGACAGAATACCACAGCTAAAAGACACTCTTTCAGCTACTACCAGAAGAAAACCTCAGGATACATCATATTACATGCGGCGTTGTTGAGGTTACCACTATACGTAGTCCCCAACGTACGAATCAGTTCAGTTCCGGGAGCATGTTTGTAAGTCGGATTTGTTCTCAAGTCCGACAAAGTGAGACTTGTACGCCTTTGACGTGAATATACAAAGTAAAGAACACCAATCCACTTGACTAAATCTCTGTCCCTTTTCCATACACTGCCATCATGTGACCAAAAACCATAACCACGCCTAAGGAAATTAATCTCAAACACAGAGTTGTCTCTGCACCTTTAAATCATTTTGTCTCAGAGCTGTTTTCCACTGTATAGGACTGTGGACCATCAGGACAGCTTTACAGGACAGACATTTTCTATCATTATGCTCCCGGACTGATTTATTGAAACCGCTGAGGTCGACTCATTTCTCCCGCCTCCCCCCACACATACAATATACTGTACTTTGGACATTTTATACATTCACTTACACACTGAAAATATTGTATATAATTGTAAATATTGGTCTCCAGTGCACTACAGTGCAGCATTTTTTGTACAATACAAATTAGCTACTTCGCATCTAAGAATGGTCGTAGATCTGCGGTCCAATCATATCTGTGGAAATTCGTAACTCGGGGACCTGTACATGCAAAACAAACCTTTATCCGTTAATATGTATTTAAATCTGTTCAACTCTTACTGCCAATTGATTGATTAATCATTAACAGCTCTAATATTTATTCATTCTTAAACTGAAGATCACTTTCACTTTGGATAAATGTGCTTTACCTTCTGCTCAGTTCTAAATTTAGTGCACCGGCGCCTTCACTCGGAGCTCCAACCAGCAGATGACTGGCGAATTTCTTTACCATAGGGTGGTAGTGTCTCTGCAACACACACAAAATATAGTTTTAAACAATCATCCAAATGTTTGCATAGACCTGACCGTCACACCCATACATCCTTATAAAACAGTCTTATAACTTCCATTCTTCTGGAAAAGCTCTCTGCTAGATTATGGAGAGGATTTGGGTTCGTCCGCAAACGACGGAGGATGACGGCGGCAAGGAAAAACTCCCTGAGATGGCAGTAGGAAGAAGCCTTGAAAGGAACTAGACTCAACAGGGAACCCATCCTCATCTGGGTGATAACGGATAACAGGGATTGATCTGCAGTCATGCTGTATAAATGAATGATAACACTGGGATAAGTGCATCAGTGTAGCAGGAGATTATATAGAAAAAAAAGGGAGTTTTTACATTTATAACTCACTCATCGTCTATACTGGGTGTATACAGGGTCATGGGGAGCCTGAAGCCTATCCCAGGAGGTGGGGTACACTCTGAACAGCGTGCCAATTAATCGCAGGATACACACATACACACACTGATTCACACACTACAGACAATTTGGGTCTTTTTTTTTTTTTTTTTACCTGCATGTCTTTGTAATGTGGGAGGAAACCGAAGTACCTGGAGAAATCCCATCAAGCACGGGGGGAGAACATGCAAACTCCATGCACACACAAGAAGGAATCAAATCCCGGACCCAGGAGGTACAAGGCTACAGTGCTAACCACTAAGCCACCTCATAACTGCGTTCTTTTACTCTGCGCAATCAAAAGTCTCACTTTGACTTGAACATCCCTGCTGTTAAGCCCACATTCCCAAAGTTTTTTATAAGAACTTATTCTAAATCTTGACTGGACTTTCAACATACAAAAGAGACAAAACATTACTAAACATTTTTTTTTTTATCAGCGACATTTTATATTTCTGTACAGCAACAAGCCATATTAACCCTGACAAACGTCATGACTTTCTTGGATCTTAAATTTATAAAAGCTTGCAGAGTTATTTATTCAACTTTTTTTAGGAGAGTAAATAATATCTTGGACAACCCGATTAGGTTTAAGCTTCAGCCAGTGTCTCAGTTTTTGAACTGATAATCAGTACAGGTCTTTAGGAAGTGCAGAGCTTCAGTTAGTTATCGAGGTCTTTGTGTACACACAAAACAACATGTGCAGAGACGCTGTACCTACCTTGAGTGCGTGCAGCTCCCACAGGCAGGTGTTCTGGGGGTTGCAGTATTCTGGCTCATCCAGCTCAGGCAGGTAGACGCCACTGCCCTGCATGTCGTTATCCAGCATGATGTCACACTTTGGGAACGTCTGCACAACAAACACGTACACGATGATCACTGCTAAAGAAAAGCTTTCTGACGTGACATTTTCGTTTAATATCCGTCTCTAATTCTAGCACTTATCATGTATTCCTGACATAAATGCTGATGTGTTATAGTAGATATAGTGGATATGATAAACACAATGTCCGTACGTGTATAAGTGCCCTGTTAGCCGCCAAGATGCCCACGCACGAGTCGGGCATCACGTGCAGAGCGAGAGTGCCGAGTCTCTTGAGGAAAGCCATGGCTCTGTGCAAGCTGACCTGCTTCCTGCGCTTACTCAGCATCACGTCCACACACTGTAGCACGATCCCCGTGTCCTCGTTTGACGAGCCTGCCAGAGACAAACCTCATCAGTGCTCCGAACACAAAAGCACACCGTCTGGTTATCTCACCCTCATCGAATATCCCTGAGTCAGACCTCCAAGGTGCGGCACTGATGAGAAGGCGAACTTACCTGCGTGCAGCGTGAGCAGGGTTTTATACAAGTGTGTGTAGAATTTCAGCGGATCGATATTGAGGACGTCACCTGACAGATACAGAGGAGGGGGGTCAGATGGAGATGGAAAAGTTTATCCAGTGATGGCTTAGATTGTGGAACTTCACTCACCTTGACCTGAGAGGATGTGGAACGCTGTGAGGATGCAGTGGAGACTCTCTCGGTGTGACAGATCCTACATGTATAAGACAACAAGCAATGTGAGACGAATTACATAAATAGTTTAAAATGTCAAATACTGCTTCTTGATCATTCAAAGACTGAAAATCCTGTGGCCAATATTGTGCACTACTGGATGTACAGGGGTGCCCTCTGGTGGTGTATAAGGTAGTAGCTATGTAAGCTACAGAACAGTATTGTGCAAAACATAATCAATAGGGATGCGCTGACAGAAATTCAGGCTTGAAACCAAAGTTTAAAATAATTATTTGAAAGACAGCCGATGCTTTCAGTTTTGTGTTATTACTTTCCCTTTAAATAACTGAACAGTTTTAAAGTCTTTAAATCCTTTGTCACTCTATCTTTAAATGAGCAGAAATTTAAACATTTAAAGTTATAAAAAGAGCCTTGATATAACTTTCTTTTACAAGACAGCATCTTTTTTTGTAAAAAACAGTTTTATTTAATTCTATTTTTACTTCTATTTATTCTTATTTTTCTTTAAATTTTAATACATTATTTATTATTGTTATTTTAATTCAGTAAATTAATCAAAGCAACTGTATAACCAAGACAAAGCAATTCTAAAAAAACTGGGATTAAAGTTCTTGAATCTTATAGTAGTTATTACTATATTGCACCACCTATTGGATCATTTCTAAAAAAAAAAAAAGCAGGTGGGTAGTGCTGCTCAAGTCAATTAACTAACATTGATCACAGCCATCTGCGAATGCCATCCTTTTTTTTTTTTTTTTGCCAATTGGCCAACAGGTTAAACATTGGTCAATACTAATTATTTACTGATTAATTTGTTTATAATACTGATTAATTATCATCTAATACATTTTAATCAGGTAAACTGTTAATGGCGAATAACTGACTATTCATTAACATCCGTGGTGTGTACAGATTAAACTGTATATTAAAAGCTGGAGTGTGTAGTTTAACCGAAAAAAAAGTGTAAGAAGCAGCAACACTATGTACAAAGGTGTTCACTTTACTTTTACTTCTTGTTCCAGGTTTATCCAGAAAAATAATAACTAATGCATCAGTGTAGGAGCACATACTTACACCGGACATAATAAGATCATGAAGAACCTTCAGCAGATCATCAAAGAACTCCAAGTTTATCAGATGAGCAAACCTTGACGGGAAACATGAGCCATTATTAGAGAAGCAATTTCATTTCTGATGATGAGATGTGGAAATATGATACTGAACGTCATCAGACTCTTACTTTGCTAAACCTTCTAAAACAGAGGGAAGTAAGATGGATTTCTGGGCTTTCTTTAGTATTCTGAAGTAGATCAGGAATACGATGTTAAGAGTCTCTGTGTGCTGGAGAAAAAAGAGAAGAGAAACAGCAGAGGTTAAAAACAAAAACCTAAAGACGAACACCTTAATGTGTAGTGCAACAATAATGACCTCATATATTATAACCAGAGGTGCGAAAGATCGCACAGTTCGGATCAGATCTCAGATTTTGTGTCACAGATTGTGTCACATTTTTGGACGTTTTAAGACTTTGCTGTCTATTTACTACTTGCAGAACCTTGTAGAACACTTGAAGCAGAAAATGTTTTGTATGGGATTTAAAGAAGACAACAATAAGGATGTTCAATGTTTATATAAAGTGTTAAAATAAAATATTTAATATTCTTTTGTTACACTAAACATATAAAGTGGATACTGACAATTTTTTTAAAATAAAAAAACAAACTAACAAAAAAAATATATATATCTAATATATGTATATCCATCACTAAAACCCTGTAAGTGTGTTCTTGTGCTCTATGAACCGCCTTCTTACCATCTTGAGTTTCTTGTCCTTGCTCTCAGCCGCTTCAGTCTCCATTAGCTCTTTTTGGAGTTTCTCCTCAGCTTTCTTCCACTGTAAAGGACACAAAATGTTCACAAACGCAACCAGAGAGCAACGTTAACTAAAATGAATGCAGCAGGTGTGTCCTGACCTTCCTCTTCATTCTGGACAGATTCTTCTGCTTCTCTTTGAAGTTCATGAACTTCTGTTTGGGGGCCAGGTCTTCTGTGTCCTTTTTTATGTCCACCTCTTTTATCCTTAGGCACAGCAGCGTGTTAAGGACCTGCCCACACATAATGTAAGAAAATTAAATATATTGCATAGATGGACAAAAAGTCATAATACGTTAAAGATGCCAAGTAATTTGGGTAAAACTCTCAAGAGCAGAGCTTCTATACCGAGACAAATTCCCTCCTAATGATGCATCTTGGAAAGAGATGTAAATTTCAATATATAACAAGGATTTATGAAAACTCTCCCCTTGTTTTTCCTTTAAAACTTTTACTCGTTCTCTATATGCTTTTAAGTTAGTGTCAATTTTGTCAGCTATTTTCAATTTTAGTCTTAAGGGTTAAATGGCCCAGTTAGTTTTTATCATATGTAGTCAATCTTATTCTAGTTTAAGATAATTTTAGTTAATTCTAATTTAAGTCGACTAAAAGTCTGGGCATTTTAGTCTAGTTTTAGTCAAAGGAGGCTTTAAGTATTTTAGTCTCGTTTTAGTCAGAAGAGGCCGTAAGTATTTTAGTCTAGTTTTAGTCAGAGGAGGCTTTAAGTATTTTAGTCTAGTTTTAGTCAGAGGAGGCTTTAAGTATTTTAGTCTAGTTTTGGTCAGAGGAGGCTTTAAGTATTTTAGTCTAGTTTTAGTCAGAGGAGGCTTTAAGTATTTTAGTCTAGTTCTAGTCAGAGAAATCCTTAAGTATTTTAGTCTAGTTTTAGTCAGAGAAGGCTTTAAGTATTTTTATTCTAGTATTACTCAGAGAAATCCTTAAGTATTTTAGTCTAGGTTAAAGTCAGAATAGCCTTTAAGTATTTTAGTCGAGTTTTAAGTCAGAAGAGCCTTTAAGTATTTTAGTCTATTTTTAGTAAAGAAAACTTAACATTTTAGCAACAAAATTATTATTAATTTAATCCTACAGTCATTGTGGTCTAGCCAAAAAAAAAAAGTTTTTTTCACAAAATAATTATCTTGCTGCATGTCCATATTTTTTTAACTACAAAACATTAAGATCAGTATGGACAATAATATTTTTTTATTACGAATTTACACACTTGGACTGTTGTAGCTTCTATGTGTCACAATTATTTGCTAGTGATTTTTATGGCATGCCTTGATGCGTTTCTTCAGGATTCAGGATGTGGAGTTAAAGATGACTTGAGTCTGTAACATCCCGTCACTGCACGCGCAAACTACTCCTGAAACGCTGCGCGCCATGATCCGGGCAACACTGCTGCTCATGCCATGATAAATTAACACCATCTCGCAGCGGATTTTGATGAAAATTATATGCTGACAAAAATAAACTATTTTTTTTTCTATTAGTTTTACATTTTCGTCTTGTATTTTTTCGTCAACAATACTGTCACTGTTTATTAATATCCGTGACGTCTCGTCATCGTCTTGCTTAGTCACAGGAAAAAAGGTGTTTGTTAACGAAATTAACACAACTTCAAATCCTATCTCCTGTGCAATACTGTGAATTTATCCCACCTCTGGTTTGACTTTGAAGTTCCTGCCTTTGACCATTCCTGAGATGACTCTGACTGTGGCTAGTGACGCTTGTCCCAGCTTGTCCTGCTTCAGCAGATTCCTGACTGCTTCACAGCACATTGCTGAGACCTGTAAACACACAAATCATATCTGTGTCAAGTTACAGTTCATCAAAACTGCCTTGACAAACCACATCGCTGAATTTATGATGTATATAATAGACTTAGGACTAACTATAATTAAAACAAACGTATTATAAACTTACCCTTTAGCTCTAGATTAGTGCATATAATCATTAACTTGCCTTCTTGGACGGTTCGTTCATGAGCCCCACCACGGCAACGATGATGTTGTTGTGAAAGTTGAAGTGCGGCAGAGCCACCAGCAGCTCACACAGACACCTGATGGCCACTTCAGCCAGGCCTTTATAAGAAGCCAGAGCCACGGATTGACTGCCCTTCAGCTTCTTTTGCTTCCAGTCTGCCATGTAGAAGGAACGACTTATCAAAACATTGTTCATCAATGCATACACACTCAGAGTGTCTCGAGTTATAAAAGTGTCTCTTACCTTTGACGGTCTGCTCGAGATTCTCCAAGTAAAACTTATACTGACTTACAAGCCCCTCCTCGAACTCCCTCAGCTGCTGCGTCTCCTTTTTTACCTAATATTGTAAGAATGGTGACATCTTCAGTAAAAAACAAACAATCACAGCCACTGCGTTCAATTCAATTAGATTTTTTTATGAAGCACTTTTAACAATGGTCACTTCATGGAATCACATAAAAGATTTTCGAAAATGAGTTTGGGTCACAGGTCACCATGCGCGAACACGTATATTGACACACTCATTTACATTTAAAAGTGGCAGAGTTTAGTTTGATTTCCGCTAGTTTGATTCCCGGGTGATGCTGTAGCCTCCCGCAACCAGGGGCCTAGAGAGAGCTGATTGGCCGAGCTCTCTCAGGGAGGTGAGATGGGAGGCACTTGGCGCTCTCAAATCAATCACGATTCTACAGCCAGTAATGAGCGTCTGTGAGCTCACACAAGCGGATAGCACCGTCCTCCAAATGTGAGATACGGTGCGTGAGCAAGCAGGCTGGCGTCACGTGGTGAAAAGTTTCGGCTAATTCCGAAATTCCTCTACCCAGTTTTTCAGGGACACAGGGATAGCCGCCAGATCTTGTGTGACCTTGACACTTGATTAATCATATTATTCTTGTTCTGCATCAAAACATAACATAAATACCATTTCCTCTATTTTTTATCCTTTATAGAGTAGTCTGCTTTGTTTGAAACATGTCTAGAAGTTCTCCACATGTAGAACAATGTTTTTTTTTTTTTACATTATTTATATTTATGTTGAACATGAAGAGGAGAACGTGGTGCATGTACTACAGACGTGTTGAATCGTACCTTGGTGTTTTTTTCTTCTTCAGTCAGAGGACGGATCCTGTAGGAGGGCACTATGTCCTTGAAGATCTCCATAAGTGAGACCATGACCAGCTTCCTGACTGTGACACCCACGCATGGGTCCGTCTCCACCATCATGCCACGCAGCTCCTTCAGCTTCTTGATCTGTTGTACAGAAAGGTGAAATGTGCTCTTTTTACAAACTAGAAGGAAAACCTGTACACTTGCTGACTGGGATCATGGTTGGTGTTAAAATGACCTGAAGCTCTTGTAATAATTGCTTGAAAAATGAGTACACTAAGTCCCCTACTTACAAACAAGTTTCGTTACAGGAGCATGTTCGTAAGTCAGATTCGTTCGTAAGTGGGACAATGTGAGTCTTATACGCCTTTGACACAAATATACAACATAAGGTATATCAATTCACTTGACTAAATCTGTCCCCTTTTCCAAAACTGCCACCCTGTGGCAATGCAAGTCAGGATTCTGACATTATTAATTAGTCTCATTTCACTTGGCGGTCCCGAGTATTTGTGTGCATCTTACGTTAGCATTTGGATCCGCTAGAATGACTGATCCCAAGATCGCAATGCGCTGTTTCCTCTCCACCAGCTTCTGCATACGAAGCTTCATCTGTTCTTCTGCAGTCAGTGACAGGAAGCTGTTAGCTTCTTCTGTTGCTGTAATAAAATAAAATGTCAAAACAAGTTTGAAACCTTCTTCAAGATGATATTTTTCAAAAATAAAAAGTTCACTAATATACATTCTAAACTCTCACCTTCGTCTGTCTCATCTTCATCGTTCTCTTCCCCCTGCTCGTCCTCCTCGTCAGCTTTCCGCACCACTAGGGACCAGGATTAAAAAAATGTTTAAAAAAACTTTAAAACAAAAAGCATCCGAAAGTGAATCAGAGATCCAGAGTAGTACGGACGAGCGGCTCACACCTGGCTTTTCCATGGTTTGAGGGATCAGGCCTCGCTTGTCTTTGATCGGCAGCAGGTGAATGACCTCCTTCTCGTCCTCTTGTTTTAACTTCCTGGGGATCTTCTCGTAATTTTCCAACGTCTGGTCCGACTTGCGCTTTTTGGCGTGAGCAGGAGCGCTGCGAAATCAATCACAGATTTGGTTCAACGGGGCAAACTGCTAGTACTAATCAGATACTAAACTCTAACCAAGTCAGGCTGCAAGGCATTCACAGAATTCTGTTCATCACAGAGGCAGACCTCTCGCTTTTGTCATAGAGTATGACATGTTGTGACCAAGACCTGCTCATTTGCAAGTCAACTGGACATTTACTAGGGATGGGAACCACCAGGAACCACCAGATACGATACCTTCACGATGCCTAGGTGCGGATTCAATTTGTATCGCGATTCTTTAGGTATTAGGATTTTATAAATATCCTGATTATAGCAAATTGTTTGCTCCTACCACACAGGATGTTGTACTGCTTGTAGTGTGTAAATAGTTTAAGACACCACCAGTAGGATTATAAAGGAACTGCAACATTTTAGGCACTCAATATTGTATCAGCTGGTCCCTAGTGATTCCCATCCACACCTGTCACGCTAACATAGCATAAGTCACACAACAAACATAATAATAATAATAAGCAGTTGATCGTACCAGGACGAAAGGTCTCTCGTGAGGAACGAGGCTTTCTGAGCCATCGCTTTGAACTCCTCCAGGTCCTCCTCCTCCATCATATCAGTGGGCAGCGACTCCAGGAACTCCTCCTCATCTTCCTCCTCTATATCACACAGTAAACACATTATGTCATCAATACGGAAAAACGTTTCAGTCTTAATTGAGACAAAAAACAGAAAGCTGTTTCTTCAAAATATCCTGATTATACTTGCAAATTTCATATATTTTAACTGACAATCAATCTATAATCGTCCATCGTTAACAATCATTAATAACCAGATGCACATTTTTTCTGTTTACTTTTGAACTGCAAATTTTTTTACGCGGTACGAACAGTGCCCTCTTGTGGTCTACAAGTTAATGGAAAGGTAAGCTGCTGAGAAACTATGCAAGAACAAACACTATTGAGTTTATACATTTTCCTCTTCTTTTTTTTAAAAAAAGGGTTAAAAGTAAAATCTTTTTCAGGCCAATACACGCTTAATTAATCTTTATAAGTGATTAAATCACAACCTAGTTGCTATGGTTACATAGGAATGTTTTGTTTATATACATTATATCGTTCATTAAACACGAACACCAAAACACTGAGTAAATACAGAACTAATCCGGATTCTGAACAGCTTACTGAAGGTGCACATGAAGGTGTTCTGAGGGTGTTCATGAGCTCAGAGAAGAAGGTTAAACTTTCCCACCTGGCTTCTTCTCGTAGCGCTCTAAAGGCAGCACAGTCCGCTGGGACGCGCCGCTCAGGGCCTGCCGAAGCTTCCTCTGCTCCTTGCGCTGCTTCTTGGCCGTGTTCTGCTGCTTGAACTGCCGGTTCTTCGACTTGTTCTCCAGCTTAACATTACTGGTCTTCAGCAGCTTGCGGAAGCTCGGCTTCTTCTTCTTCTGCTTTTTCATCGCCTGGTGTGCAGCAGAAGACATTCGGGTAAATAATAATGATAAAAAAAAAAAACGGAAGATGAAGATGTACATGTGACACAGATGTTTTCCGTTCATAAAAAAACAAAATCGACTTTTGTGCTCAATTTAGGAGTCGAGTTATTTTTACTTGTGGACAATAATGTTTGTGTAGACAGATTTGTTAGACCCGAGTGTAAAATATATATTCAGAATGATTAAGCTTTTATAACAGGCTGATTAAAGTGTCCTTCAAATGATGTGAGGTCAGGTCATTACAGGGAGAGAGAGACACACACATACACAGGACAGTCAGCACATTAGAAACATATTTCCGAAAACTCAAAAACACACACAAAAGTGTTTTATATCTACACACAATCAGGACAATTATTGGAGGAGTATACACACACACACACACACACACACACAGGACAGTCAGTACACTAAGAACACATTCTCCCTCTCTCTCTCTATCACACACACACACACACAGGACAGTTATTGAATACACACACACACACACACACACACACACACACAAAGTGTGTCACCACTGGACAGTCAGCATGCTAAAAACACATTTTCAAACACTCATACACACACACACACACACACACACACACACACAATACAGTGCATAATTCCTATCAGTCAAGACAATCATTGGGCAGTACACAGTTTATATTCACCCACAGTGTGTGTGAGTGTCTCCATGCTGTTAGACTACAGGTGTGAGTTTAATGTTAGCTCAATGCTAGGTGTGTTAGCATGGCTACAGTAAAAGTGTAAATTGTGTGAATGTTGTGGCTCCTCACCGCCACCATGTCTCCGTCTCACTGTCCCTCTGTCTCAGTGTTCCTCGGTCTTACTGTCTCTGCTGTAACTCGGTGTCTTTTACACTCACACACTCCGTGTTGTAGCACACAGCTCCTCTCACATGGGTCTCTCACACACAGGAACACACAGCCGGTGACGTAGGAACCGACACATTAGAATCACTTAGACCAAACGGCTCACTGGGAAAAAAAATCTTTCTGAATGCGGTTAAAAAAACGGACACATATCGGGGGCATCGTTTTCCGTTTATAAAGAACATTTCACAAAAACGTTTTTTTGTGATGAATGTACGAGTCGAGTTAAATTGACTTGCGCGAGAGTGTGAATTATCCACACGAATTAACTCGGCTCGTTTAAACGGATGGTTCAAAGGAATCGAATCCGTGCATTGACTCTGCAAACAGGAAGTAAAATACAGCGTCGCTCATCTCTGCCCTCTAGAGGAGTGGAGGGTACAGTGCAAAAGAAATTACAGTATAAAATATGGGTTTAAAAAAAAGTGAGTATTGTGAATGACTTAAGTTGTATTTTATTACTACCTAATAATAATTGTAAAATTCATTAATACATTTAAAAAAAAATACCCAGAGGCAGGCACGCAGTCTGTAATGGTAGTGAGAGAAGAAATAACCTAAACAGATTTATTAATAATTAATGAATTAATTAATGAATTAATATTGGTTCAGCAAATAAAAAACACCTTAACACTACCTTAATTTAAATTAATTTACATGTACATTAATTAAACATTTACATGTGATTACAAGTAAAGTTTTTTGTCATAATGGTATTAGACGTACAGTACTGTATTTTCATTGCTTTAATTTAAACGCTTAGATTATGTACTGAGATTAGCTTCAGTGTCAGCGAGAACACGCTGTGTGTGTGTGTGTGTGTGTGTGTGCGTATTTGCATGAGATGCAGGACAAACACACAGATCACATTTCCACTCTCTGGTTTATTTACATGTGCTCTACTTTTAGTGGTGTCCACTTCATCATATATTTACAATTCTGTTCGTCACGGAGTATGAAAACTGTACAATAGCAGGGAGTGAGTAGAAAAGAAAGGGTTAGAATTAAAACACAGCTGACGCTTGTTTTTAAAATCATAAATCCGAGACGCAGCGCACAACATTCAAAGCTTTAAACACCCTCCCGATCCCACCCGCCCCTCCCAGAGTGACGAAATGCACTGGGAATTCGAACCCACGACATAGCTGATACATTTGGTCGAATATTAAAACAGACAGAATATGCATATTAAGACAGGACAGTTTCAACTGGGCATACAGACGCCTTGATAACTTAGTGTCCTCTTTCTTCTTTTCTTTTTTTTTTATTTTGAGAAACAGAAATCGACACAGCTGAATCTCTGGAGGCTCGTGTGGATTAGGAAAGAATAAAAATAAAATAAAATAAAATAAAATAAAATAAAATAAGATTCGTCCCGTCACCAAACCAGACTTCTTGTGGGATAAAAATCATGCACAGCTGCTACTTCTTCTTCGCTGCTTTTTTCGAACCTTCATTGCACATCGTCAGCAGAGATCTCGGTCTGGACGAAAAATACTCATTTTAACACGTTTTACATCCTTGTGGTCCTGAAGCTCTGTTTAAAGCGTAGTGTTACAAATATCCTTCATGAACGTCACAGCTTTAAGTGCAACACGTGAACAGTCAGAGGAACAGCACACGACGCGTAAACAGTTAGTGGAATGCGGTTCGAGCTGGTCCTCGTGTCGGGATGCGTTTGTTTAACTTCTCTTAGGAACAGAGGAACACTTCGGAGCAAGACAAAGTGCTGCTGGTGGAATTTGTTTCGTCTTATTCAGGAGGAAGTGTGTGTATGTGTGTATGTGTGTGTGTGTGTGTGTGTGTGTGTGTGTGCCTTGTATTGAAACACATTTTCCAGAAACTTCCAGATGTGTTGCACGTTTATACCTATATCTAATCACTAAGCACGTCTGTAATACTGCGGATCATTTCTGAGAGATTCCGGTTCGACGCCAGTCTTCATGCTACGCCGTTTCGCTTTCGCTTCGTCGTCCTGGGCATGATTATGACTTTAGAAGAAAAGACAACGCGAAGACGTGAGACTGAGGTGGAGCTTGTAGGTGTCAGGAGCTTTTCAGGGTAGGGCTGCCGCTTTTGTCTGATTCTTTGTCCTTCATTAGTGCAGTGAAGACCTAAAGGGGGAAAAAAAAAAAAAGAGACAGGCGTTTAAGACATTGCGTTCTGTAATCAAACTGTGTTTTTTGTTTTTTTGCCCCAGGCAGTCTAGCTGCTGTAAAGTAAGAAGAGGCAATAACTTGTCTCTCTCATACAGGGTCATGAAAAAAAATTTTCCCCTATTTCCTGATTTTTATTTATTTTTTGCATATTTGTCAGACTTGAATGATTCAGATCATTAAATACATCTTAATATTATAAAAAGTAACCTTAGAAAATATAAATGCAGTTTGTTTTTTATGAGAAAAAGCTGTCCATGAAATTCTTCTTTTAAATAAATACATTAAGGTTTTGGTAGTGGCCTAATCATAATCAATTAATAGTCCAAACTTCAATTTGATTGAGATGTTGTGGCACAACCTTTAAACAGGACAAACCCTCCAGTGTGGCTGAATTAAAACAATTCTGCATAGAAAAGCGGGACAAAATTCCTCCACAGCGATGTGAAAGACTCGCTGCCAGTTATCACAAACTCGTGATTGCAGTTGTTGCCGCCAAAGGAGGCACCACCAGTTTGGGTGGGGGCAATTACTTTTTCACAGAGGGCCAGGCAGGTTTCGACATGTTCAAATCCCATCCTACTTCGTTTGTCAAATACACTGAGGTAAAAACAAATAAATTAACAGAAATCAACACACCTTATTTATTTTTTTAAGTGAAAAGGAATTCTGAACTCTTAACTCTCACTTGGAAATGAAACAGCCGT